>NC_056005.1:41666125-42315458 GCF_018446385.1 Zingiber officinale | reverse complement strand
TATGAAGGTCTTGGGAGAGGAGGTAAGGTTCTATTAAGGTGAATTTTTGTACTGTGAATTAGGGTTTCAACAAATCCTTTGCTATATGATTGGATTTATGGATTGATTCTTGGAAGAATTGGTTGTGGGTATTCTTTGTAGCTTCTCAGCAGTGAGTTGTAGGGTTGCTGAGCTACTGGAATTGCTACCATACTTCAAGGTCAGAGCTTTTCTAGTGTTGTACCTTGGGTATTCTATTAGTATGATGCTAAATTGGGTTTTCTATGGGTTGTGGGGATTTGTTCTGCTTAGATTTATGAGTAGTGTGATGTGGATTGGATGAATTATTACGGTTGGATTAATTGAGGTGGATGAACTATGTAGGATTGATTCTTGATGTTAGTTGTTGATACATAAATTAAATGATGGTGATAAATGGATTAAATTATTAGAATTAGGAATTTGGTTGAGATGTGTTGATTTGGAGGAGTTTTGGAGATCTATCATGTATAACCCTAATCTAAGTAGGTTGTATTATGATTAAGATTTATTGGGGGATTAATCAATAATCATACTTGATTAGAGTTGTTCTAATTAGGTGGGGGAGTTATTTAGTTAATTATTTTCTATGAAATTAGCTAAATACACCTAGTGATCGCAGGACTTGGATTCAGGATGAGCGTCTTGACGTGGGATTTCCGGATCACGATCGACAGATTTAAGGCGGGTATTTCTTCCTTGGCTCTATGTAGATTTTTATTGAGCTTAGTGCATGGTTATTATGTGATGGTTTAGGTTGTTTTACCTTATATCATGTTCGTATGTTGCTTTCCTACTTGATACTGATGCTTGACCCTTGTGATGATCTATTTAATTCTTATACAATCTGCACGTTGGTTATCTATACTCTATGGTATTTTTACATGTAGAGTATGTATGGTAGGGGATACCTCGTTGGTGGTGTTCATATGATGATTGTCCATTTGTATGTCATGTATACATTTTTCTGGTGTGATGATTGGGGGAGTTGTGTTGATTGTATATTTGTTGTATATACACGTGTCTGATGTGTTCGCTAGAGGATACATGTTGATTGTACCTATGTTCTGTGTACATGTGTCTAGGGGGATTTTTTGGAGATTCTTGGTTGATTATACATGTGTAGTTGTATATATGTGTTTGGTGGGATATGTCGAGGTATCATGACGATTATACTCATGTTGTGGGGTACTTAGGTGGATTTAGAGTTTGCATGGATGATGATGGTGTTCGTATCATGATTGTATATATATATCATGTTCATCATTCATTGCATACTAACGATTATCATCTCCCTTGTGATTAAGAGGGTTGTCAGTCTTTTATAGTTGTCCATTTGGCCACTATTGGAGAGTGGTAGCTTGGAGCTAGTCCTGTCACGCTTACTCAACAGCTCAGTGTTCTGTCAGCCTCGACCACTCAGGAGTAGTGAGTCTTGAGGGTACAGTAGTCAGAGGGCTAGAGATGTGAGTGGTTATGGACCCTTAGCTATGTAGTTAGATAACTACATAGCTGACCGTCCGCTTAGACCGCCTATAGTGGTGCATGTACTGGACGCTAATATGGTTTGTCACGGACCCAAGCCTCTCGACCATACAGGAGTCATGGTGTCCAGAGAGGTGGCAAGGGTGACCATGGAGCATGCATACACATTTTTGCATATGATGCGCCGTGCATCTTTGTAGATATATTTTCATACATGCCTAGTAGATACTAGATGCATATGATTGTGGTTGTTGCACTTATTTGAGATATACTTGTTGCATATGGTTGTCATGCTGCATACATGTCATTTATTTTACATGTATATGCAGTTGTGTTTATGTTGCACAGGTGTCATGAGTGGGTTTATTGCAGATCCGGTGAGTTACTGATCATTGTACCATGTGTCGTCTCCAGATTGGGTATGTGTTTATCATTTTGTCAGTTGTAGTATGTACAGTTTTGTATGTCAGTTATGATCGTTATACCATGTGAGATAGACTAGTACTGGTAGTTGTATATGTTAGTATGATCCTGTTCTTTATTCTCTACTGAGACTGTATACTTTGAACTCCATGTTTATTTATAGACCATGCACTATCCTGTCTATTACCCGCTGAGTTACCTATACTCACCACCGCATTTGTACCTTTATATTTTCAGGTAGCAGGTAGATGGTTGGTGTGTCGCTTGGAATATCCTGTCTGTCGGGTCCTCAGTCACATCCGAAGACGGTTTCATCTCATTTTTTTTTCTTTGGTATATCCTTCTATTATTTTGGCATTGTATTTGTGTTTAGCCATGTGGCTATCTTATGATTTTGGTGTTGTATTTGTGTTTAAGCCATGCCAGCATGTGTTGTATTTATTTGGTTTGTGTGGGCTTTCCTTCATTTTTCCGCTGTGTTTTTAGTACAACCGGGTGAGCTGCTTTATATATAACTGCGTGGTTGTGATTGTTTCATTCCAGCCGAGTGGGCTGTGATTATAACTGCGTGGTTATATATATATATATATATATATATATATATATATATATATATATATATATTCCAGCCGCATGTGGCTGATATATTTAGTTTGTATTGATGCTTCAGATTGTCACCGGTACAGGGAAGATGCTGTCGGATTTTTGTCTGGTAGGGGCTCCTTTGGGGGCGTGATAATTTAGTGGTATCAGAGCAGGTACGATGCCTATTATTCGTGTTTTGGGATTTCATGTTTCGATTTTCTTGATGTGACTTTTCGGGTTTTGGGACCAGGCAGCAGCAGGACATCTCCAGGCTATAGGAAGTATGTTTGCATATTGTTATCATACATTTCTGTTGGTATACGTATTGTTGTTTATGATAGTTATGACATGTGTTAGTACTCTTTTGTTAGTACTTGTCTAGTTGATTGTAGCATGCATTCCATGCGTTGGGTCAATCACTGATCACGGTTGACTCTACTAGAGATCAAGGATTACAGTCTCAGGAGATTTGTCATATCATACTACCAGTTGTTTTAGTGTATGTTACTTCGAGTTGGTTGAGAGTTAGAGTCACATACCAGTCTCTATTATTATTAGCTGGGTAGTGGATGATATCTGTATACTCATGTGGACTCAGTTAGTAGAGTACTGGTTTACTCCTGTTAGTTCAGTCAATTTAGGATTGATTTATCTGGTTGACTGATGTAGTTGTGGTTTGACTTACCTTAGTTGGTTTCGTGCTCTTTTTGGTTCGATCAGTAAAGGGTTAATTTAGATTCTTTCTGGTTTCGTTTATAGAGGACCGATTTACCCTTGTTGACTTAGGTAGTTATGTATCGATTTACCTTAGTTAGTTTCATCAATGGATGATTGTTTTACTCTTGTTGGATTAGACAGTAGTTGACCGATTTATTTTATTGGTCCGACCAGTAGAGGATTGACTTACTCTATTTTTAGAGATTCCTATCTTTGGGATGTTTCATACTTGGTTAGATATTTTGACTTGTACCGGTGTAGAAAGGACTGAATTAGCCATATACCATTATTGACTTAGTCAGTCTAAAGAGGATTGATGTATCCTATTCCATGGGGATTTTGACTATGGATTGTCTGTACCTGGTTGGAGGACTTAGAAGGTACATTCAGATAGGACACCGCACGGTATGGAAAAGTGTAAAGCTACTTGCTTAACACTTTGAGATACAACTGTTACTAGGGTATAACTTGGAGAGTACATTCAGATATATGATTTGTACTGACGTGAGGGAGTTGAAGTTAGCTGCTTAACCTTTACGTGACCCGGTACCACGTGAAGGAAGAAGCAGAGAATGCTTTTTGGAGATCAGGTCATCATTTAGTGATTTCTTTGAGGGTTTGGAGAGAGAGTGTAAGATATCGTAAAATTAAATAATAAATGTTATTGGACGAAAAATCTTATTGGATTTTTCTAAAATTTTTAGACATTTTTCGGGATTTAAACGGAGTCCGTATGACCCGTTTTGAGGGGATAGATTCGGGGTACAGTGAAAGTCTGTTTTGAAATACCCATTTAAGTGGGAGTTGATTTGAGAATTAACTTAGACCTTAATTAAACTAACCTAAGTTTAATTAACCTATGTTAATATACCTAATCGGCTTCTCTTTTCCCCCATTCTTCCTCTCCCGATTTCCCTTTTCTCGCGCGACTCTCATCTTCCCCGACCCATCTTCTCGCCTCACCGACGCCGAGCTCACGATCGCCGGCCATCTTCCTTCGGGTGAGGCTAGGGTAAAGACTCCATTGGCTCCTCTTGCAATCCTTTCTCCTCTCTCACGCGTGGGCGCCTGACACCGACGGAGAGCTCCCTCTGGCCACGATTTTGTCTCGTCTTGTCGCCTGAGGAAGAGCCGCCGGACCTCGACGGTACCGGCCTTGTCCAGATCATCTCTGCTTGCGTGGTCGGCTCTTCGGCCATTCCTTGTGCGTGATCGATGGGAGATCGAATCTAGGGCACAGTGAGGGGCCTTGACTCGCGTTCCTGATCAATCAATGGTTCCTCCTCATCAACTTGTTTGCTGGAGAGTGACCGATTGCTCTACATCAGCCGGAGTGAAGTGCCGACGCCATTTGGAAACACCCGATCAAGGTAGGTTTTTGGTTTAGAATCATTAAGCTTCAAAGATCTTGCTTAATTGGGTTTGTCTTTGATGATCTTTCTGTTCTGGATTAAAGGAAGCAGAGGATCAGAGTGATATGGACTTGCCCTGTTGTCGGCCATTTCCTATTCCACTTCTTGAAGTTGTGCATGCCTCAGGTGAGGAAGTGAGGGTTCTATTGAGGTAAGTAAGGTCCGAATTAGTAGGGTTTTCAGCATATACACTGCTGTACAAACTGAGCTATGGATTAATTCTTGAAGGAATAGAGGTGTGGGTGCTTGTGTAGCTTATGGACAGAGATCTTGGTGCTGTGGGCTACTGGTTTTGGTTACCTTATCTCAAGGTGAGTGTATTTCATTGATGTACTTCTGATTCTTGGTAGTGTGTGGCTAAATTAGGTTTTATGGGTTGTAGGGTTTTGTTATTCTTGCTTAGATTGATTAGTGAGAATTAAGGAATCAATTAAGATGTGGATTGATAAGGATTTGTATCGTATTATATTGGAGATTTCATGATTTGTGGTTGTTTGGATAAATTGTTAGAGGTGAATCATGAGGGTGATTATACATGTTGGATTCATGATGTTTAGTGGTTAATTTAATGGATTAAATGATTGGATGATTCTTGTATTTGGAAGTATTGTGATATGTTGATTTAGGTGAGTTTTGAAGATTAGTTTCATTTCTACATTTGTTGGGATTAGTGGAGATGATTGTAGAAATTGATTTAAGGTGCATTGGGTAGATTGATGAATTGTGGATTATGGTTGGATTTAGAAAGAGCGGAATTTAAGGATGGACCTATCGTCTACTTTGGGTTGGATATTTAGATGGAATTAAACAGTGTTACCTAATCGACGTAGGATTAGGTTATGGGTCTAGCTAGTTGTTGATTATGTGATTAGCTAAATAATATATGTATATATCATGTGATCGCAGGACTTGGATTCGGGACGAGCATCTCGACTCGAGATTACTTGACATGACCTACACTTTAAGGCGGGTATTTCTTCCTTGACCTCTATGTAGATTTTCTTATACTTAGTGCATGGTTATTATTGGATGAATTAGGCTGCTTTATCTTATATCATGATCGGTTGCTGTTTTCCTGCATGACACTTACGCTTGATCCTTGCGATGATCTATTTAATTCATATACAGTCTCTACTCTTGATATCTACTCTGTTGTGATTTCACGTGTAGAGTGTGTCTTGTAGGGATTGTCGGGTTGTTGGTATTACCATGCTGATTGGGTATATGATGTTGACTGTACATAGGTGGGGATGTGTTATAGGAGTCATCTTGTTGACCGTGCATTTACATATGGTGTGTACATACGTATTTGTCATGTACTTTTGGAGGAGTTGTGTTGATTGTATGTTCGGAGTATATACACATGTCCGTTGTGTTTTTATTGGAGGATACATGTTGATTGTACTTATATTTTTGTGTACATGTGTTTGGTGGGATTATTGGAGTTTTGGTTGATTATACATGTGTAGTGGGTACATATGTTCGGTGGGATACGTGGAGGTATCATGTCGATTATACTCATGTTGGAGGTATTTATGAGGGTTGGGGTTGTTGCATGGATGATGATTATATATATATATCATGTTCATCATTCATTGCATCTGATGACCATTGTCTCCCTTGTGGTGAGAGAGTCATCAGTTGGTTTGGTTTAGCGCCGCACACTCGGCCACTCATGGGTAGTGGTAGCTAGAGTAGTTGCCGCTCGTCCTGTCGTGCCACCCGGTCACGAGGTTTAGTGAGATCCGGCGTTGTGAGCAGTCAGGGACCCTGATGCTATGTAGTTGATAGCTACTAGCGGACTGTCCGCCTCGACCACTATATAGTGGGCTGGAGGGTAGTACAGTCGTCACAGACCCAAGCCTCTCGGCCATACAGGGGTCGTGGTGTTCGGAGAGGTGGCGGGGGTGACCATGGAGCATGCATGCACTTTTGCATATGATGCACGGTGCATCTGGGTGTTATATTTGCATACATGCCTAGTAGATACTAGTTGCATGTGATTGTCGTTGTTGCACTTGATTGAGATATGGTTGTTGCATTTGTTTGCCATGCTGCATACATGTCATTTATTTTACATGTATATGCAGTCGTATCTATATTTCACAGTTGTCACGGGTATATCTGTTGCAGATCCGGGGAGTCTACTGATCATTATACCATGTGTCGATTCCAGATTAGGTATGTATCTGTCGTTATGTTAGTTGTGGTTTGTACAGTTTATGTCAGGTTATTATGTCAGGTATGTTTAGCTGCATTGATTATGATAGTATGATCATGTTCTTTATTCCCTACTGAGACTGTATACTTGTGATCTCCATGTTGTTTATGGACCATGCACTATCTTTTCTATTACCCGCTGAGTTACCTATACTCACCACCGCATGTATACATTTATGTTTTCAGGTAGCCTGTAGATGGTTGGTGTCGCTCGGAGTATCCTGTCTGCCGGGTCCTACGTCACATCCGAAGATCGCGCTTGCTTTCTTTGTATATTCTTTTCTTATTTGTGGCATTGTATTTGTGTTTAGCCATGTGGCTATCTTATTCTTTTGGTGTTGTATTTGTGTTTAAGCCGTGCCGGCATGCATTGTATCTATTTGTCTTGTGTGGGCTTTCCGTTTCATTTTTCCGCTGTGTTGGTTTTTGGTACAGCCGTGTAGGCTGTTTTATATATAACTGCGTGGTTGTGATTGTTTCATTCCAGCCGTGTGGGCTATTATTATAACTGCGTGGTTGTGTATATAAATATTCCAGCCGCATGTGGCTGATGTATTTTGCTTGTAGTGATGCTTCAGATTGTCAGCCGTACAGAGAAGATGCTGTCGGATTTTTGTCTGGCAGAGACTCCTTTGGGGCGTGACAAATTTAGTGGTATCAGAGCGAGTACGATACCTGTTTTATTTTGTGTTCTATTTTTGAGTTGATTTGATACCAATTTAGTGGTATCAGAGCAGGTACGATGCCTGTTATTCGTGTTTTTGGATTTCGTGATTCGATTTTCTTGATGTGACTTTTCAGGCTTTGGGACCAGGCAGTAGCAGGACATCTCCAGGCTATAGGAGGTATGTTTGCATATTGTTATCATGCATTTCTGTTGATGTATGTATTGTTGCCCATATAGTGATGATGTGTGTTAGTATTCTCTGGTTTGTACATGCCTATTTGTTTGTAGCGTGCATTGCATGTGTTGGGTCAATCACTGATCACGGTTGACCTAATGGAGATCAAGGATTTACAGTCTCAGGGGATTTCCTCATATCATACTGCCAGTAGTTTTAGTGTCTGTTACTACGAGTTGGTTGAGAGTTAGAGTCACATACCAGTCTCTATTACTATTAGCTGGGTAGTTGATGATGTTGGTATGCTCATATTGACTCAGTTAGTAGAGTACTGGTTTACTCCTGTTGAGGTTTGATTTACTTGGTTGACTTGTGTAGTTATGGTTTGACTTATTACCCTTGTTGACTTGGATAGTTGAGGATTGACTTATTTTAGCTGGTTCTGTGTTTCAGTTAGTTCATCAGTGGATGATTGATTTACTCTTGTTAGATCAGATAGTGTTGATCGATTTATGTTGTTGGTCCGACCAGTAGGGGACTGACTTACTCTATCTTTAGAGATTCCTATCTTTGGGATGTTACTTGGTTAGATATTTTGACTTGTACCGGTGTAGAAAGGACTGAATTGGCCATATACCATTATCGGCTTAGTCAGTCTATAGAGGATCGACATATCCTATTCCATGGGGACTTTGACTATGGATTGTCTGTACCTGGTTGGGGGACTTAGAAGGTACATTCAGATAGGATACCCCACTGATGTGGAAAAGTGTAAAGCTACCTGCTTAACACTTATGAGATACAATCGTTATTGGGGTGTATGAGTTGGAGAGTACATTCGGATATACGATTGTACTGACGTGAGAAAGTTGAAGTTAGCTGCTTAACCTTTACGTGACCCAGTACTACGTGAAGGAGGAAGCAGAGAATGTTTTTTTTGGAGATTAGGATATCACTTAGTGATTTCCTTGAGGTGTTTGGAGAGAGAGTAGTTCTCTACTTCTTTCGTTAGCATGATGGATTTTAAGGTGAGGACTAGTAGATTCGCCTAACGTTGTTCCATGGGAGATCCTGACTCATGGAACTATTGGATATGATTAGATATCCATGATGTACTTAGGGATATATACCCCGCAATGGTGCGGAGGAAGTGGTGTTAGTTGAGTAATACCTAGGAGGGTAGATCGTAACTAGGTATGATTTCAGATGATGATCTCAATGGGTAGAGCATCGATTGATGGATATTTTGATCAGCTATTTGGTTATAGCATTCCTCTATCTTTGTGTTCATTGTTCGATACTAGAGGTTGCTGAACCTTAGGGTGGAGCAATCACAGTATGATGGTGTACAAGGCAATGGTTAGACGACTCAGCTAACATTGTCTATATCAGGTGGCTCAAGACCTTGGCCACGTGATCATTTTACCAGATATTGTAGTCTCTATCTCGTATTAGAGGGTTTGACTTTTTTATCAGCATTTGTCAAGGGACATATATAGGATGATTATAAGGGTGGTGGAGATAGTCTCTTGATAGGTAGACTCTTAGTCAGGAGATTGTGTGACCCTTTGACTTTAGATTGACATTCCTTTACTGTGGATAGTTGATTATCAGAAAGGATGAGATGATGAGATTTAGTGGATACATTTAGTTTGCTGATAGTGAGTGTGGAAGGTTGGATGAGTTCCTTTTACTCTATCTTTGTTTAGGGGATTATCTGGTATGATTGATTGATGTTGAGGATGATTTGGGATTGATAGATATTAGGAGATCAGGTGTGATGATATGTTATTTGTTGATGACCTATTAGTGGATATTTGATTTAATGATCTATTGTTTAGTATTTGATGTTGATAGATGTGAGGAGTAGCACTTGTGTGGTATATATGGATTTGTTGATTGTAGTGCGTGATCAGATCACAGGTTTGTCGAGGATCTTACGGTTGGATCGGCTTATTGTACGGATATTATGAGGATATGGTTTTATCATTTAGGCATACAGTGCTCTAGATGTTTTGATGGACTGGATGTACTTGGTATTCTTAGGGTTTGGATCAGTTTTCATTGTCTTTATTCGCGATGTTGTGATCTATTCCTGATCCAAGATTGATTACATACACTATCTTCGCATAGTTCTAGAGATGTTTCGACGGAAACATTTATATGTGAAGTTTAGTAGTACGTATTATATTGTCTCCTGTGAGATTTCTAGGACACGTGGTGATCAGTAGGAGTATACCTTAGATCTGTAGGGGGTAGAGGCTGTTATCAATTGGGGGTTGGCGTAGTCTATACCGGAGATTCACTGTTCTTTTCATGGTCTGGATGGATATTATCGGAGATTAGTTGAGGGTTTTCTCCAGTATTTATGCCGTTGACGGGACTGTTCAGGATGAGTATGGAATTTTCCTGGATAGACGCTTACGAGATCAATTTTGGGAGTTGAAACGAGAAGTTGTTAACTGCACTATTTTAGTTGTACTTCCTAGTGTAGACGGATTTGTACTCTACACAGATGTATTGTACCTTAGATTTAGTGCAGTTTCGATGTAGCATGAGCAGGGTAGTCTTGTGCTAGTAGTTAGAATTCTCAGGTAATGAGAATTAGATTCTCTTTCTTCGTGGGAGATTATGTGTGTTTCTGAGTCACTTCTTGTCCGAGAGGAGTTACTGCAGGAAACACATTGATCTGGATTTACGATACATTCGGATGACTTCTGATGTATGGAGAAATTTGGAGCATTCCTATTGGTGGAATGACATTAAGAAAGACATCGCAGATTTTGTAGCTTGATGTCTAGTGTGTCAGCAAGTGGAGGCTGAACATCAGAGATTAGTAGGATTGCCTCCGTTGATTTGGATACTCGGGTGGAGTTGGGAGCATGTTATGACGGATTTTGTTGTGGGATTATCCAGGACTTGGAGAGGATATTTTGGTTTGGGTAATCATTGTTTGGCAATGACTTGCTCCCGAGCTATCTATTTGTAGGATAGATTCTTTGGATTGAGTAACAGGATCATATTGTAGAGAGATTACCGGATCCTTATGGTATATCTCTGAGGGTTGTATTGGATGGAGATTAGTGATTTCGTGTCATGGTTTTGATTTTGGTTACAGCAGACTTTGGATTAGGAGTTTCACTTTAGTATAGATTTTCATCTCAGACTGAGGGATAGTTTGAGCGCTTTATACAGGTGTTGGAGGATTTATTGATAGTAGATTTTGGATTTTAGAGGTGTTTGATTTATCCACAGTTGGTTAGATTGCAGAGCGGGAGTAGCAGGAGCAGAGTGAGCTCATAGCTCACAGAGTCATCACTATTCACTTGGAGTTGGATTGCCATGTTTGGAGATATGTTTATGATACTAGGGTTGGAGATTTATTTATGATGTTATGATGAAGTAGCGGACGAGGATGCTGATTGGATGTTACCCTTGGATGAGGATCCCTGAGTTGACAAGTAAATTTGGGGACCAAATTTTTATTAGTGGGGGAGAATGTAAGATATCGTAAAATTAAATAATAAATGTTATTGGACGAAAAATCTTATTGGATTTTTCTAAAATTTTTAGACATTTTTCGGGATTTAAACGGAGTCCGTATGACCCGTTTTGAGGGGATAGATTCGGGGTACAGTGAAAGTCTGTTTTGAAATACCCATTTAAGTGGGAGTTGATTTGAGAATTAACTTAGACCTTAATTAAACTAACCTAAGTTTAATTAACCTATGTTAATATACCTAATCGGCTTCTCTTTTCCCCCATTCTTCCTCTCCCGATTTCCCTTTTCTCGCGCGACTCTCATCTTCCCCGACCCATCTTCTCGCCTCACCGACGCCGAGCTCACGATCGCCGGCCATCTTCCTTCGGGTGAGGCTAGGGTAAAGACTCCATTGGCTCCTCTTGCAATCCTTTCTCCTCTCTCACGCGTGGGCGCCTGACACCGACGGAGAGCTCCCTCTGGCCACGATTTTGTCTCGTCTTGTCGCCTGAGGAAGAGCCGCCGGACCTCGACGGTACCGGCCTTGTCCAGATCATCTCTGCTTGCGTGGTCGGCTCTTCGGCCATTCCTTGTGCGTGATCGATGGGAGATCGAATCTAGGGCACAGTGAGGGGCCTTGACTCGCGTTCCTGATCAATCAATGGTTCCTCCTCATCAACTTGTTTGCTGGAGAGTGACCGATTGCTCTACATCAGCCGGAGTGAAGTGCCGACGCCATTTGGAAACACCCGATCAAGGTAGGTTTTTGGTTTAGAATCATTAAGCTTCAAAGATCTTGCTTAATTGGGTTTGTCTTTGATGATCTTTCTGTTCTGGATTAAAGGAAGCAGAGGATCAGAGTGATATGGACTTGCCCTGTTGTCGGCCATTTCCTATTCCACTTCTTGAAGTTGTGCATGCCTCAGGTGAGGAAGTGAGGGTTCTATTGAGGTAAGTAAGGTCCGAATTAGTAGGGTTTTCAGCATATACACTGCTGTACAAACTGAGCTATGGATTAATTCTTGAAGGAATAGAGGTGTGGGTGCTTGTGTAGCTTATGGACAGAGATCTTGGTGCTGTGGGCTACTGGTTTTGGTTACCTTATCTCAAGGTGAGTGTATTTCATTGATGTACTTCTGATTCTTGGTAGTGTGTGGCTAAATTAGGTTTTATGGGTTGTAGGGTTTTGTTATTCTTGCTTAGATTGATTAGTGAGAATTAAGGAATCAATTAAGATGTGGATTGATAAGGATTTGTATCGTATTATATTGGAGATTTCATGATTTGTGGTTGTTTGGATAAATTGTTAGAGGTGAATCATGAGGGTGATTATACATGTTGGATTCATGATGTTTAGTGGTTAATTTAATGGATTAAATGATTGGATGATTCTTGTATTTGGAAGTATTGTGATATGTTGATTTAGGTGAGTTTTGAAGATTAGTTTCATTTCTACATTTGTTGGGATTAGTGGAGATGATTGTAGAAATTGATTTAAGGTGCATTGGGTAGATTGATGAATTGTGGATTATGGTTGGATTTAGAAAGAGCGGAATTTAAGGATGGACCTATCGTCTACTTTGGGTTGGATATTTAGATGGAATTAAACAGTGTTACCTAATCGACGTAGGATTAGGTTATGGGTCTAGCTAGTTGTTGATTATGTGATTAGCTAAATAATATATGTATATATCATGTGATCGCAGGACTTGGATTCGGGACGAGCATCTCGACTCGAGATTACTTGACATGACCTACACTTTAAGGCGGGTATTTCTTCCTTGACCTCTATGTAGATTTTCTTATACTTAGTGCATGGTTATTATTGGATGAATTAGGCTGCTTTATCTTATATCATGATCGGTTGCTGTTTTCCTGCATGACACTTACGCTTGATCCTTGCGATGATCTATTTAATTCATATACAGTCTCTACTCTTGATATCTACTCTGTTGTGATTTCACGTGTAGAGTGTGTCTTGTAGGGATTGTCGGGTTGTTGGTATTACCATGCTGATTGGGTATATGATGTTGACTGTACATAGGTGGGGATGTGTTATAGGAGTCATCTTGTTGACCGTGCATTTACATATGGTGTGTACATACGTATTTGTCATGTACTTTTAGAGGAGTTGTGTTGATTGTATGTTCGGAGTATATACACATGTCCGTTGTGTTTTTATTGGAGGATACATGTTGATTGTACTTATATTTTTGTGTACATGTGTTTGGTGGGATTATTGGAGTTTTGGTTGATTATACATGTGTAGTGGGTACATATGTTCGGTGGGATACGTGGAGGTATCATGTCGATTATACTCATGTTGGAGGTATTTATGAGGGTTGGGGTTGTTGCATGGATGATGATTATATATATATATCATGTTCATCATTCATTGCATCTGATGACCATTGTCTCCCTTGTGGTGAGAGAGTCATCAGTTGGTTTGGTTTAGCGCCGCACACTCGGCCACTCATGGGTAGTGGTAGCTAGAGTAGTTGCCGCTCGTCCTGTCGTGCCACCCGGTCACGAGGTTTAGTGAGATCCGGCGTTGTGAGCAGTCAGGGACCCTGATGCTATTTAGCTATATAGCTATTAGCGGACTGTCCGCCTCGACCACTATATAGTGGGCTGGAGGGTAGTACTGTCGTCACAGACCCAAGCCTCGGAGAGGTGGCGGGGGTGACCATGGAGCATGCATGCACTTTTGCATATGATGCACGGTGCATCTGGGTGTTATATTTGCATACATGCCTAGTAGATACTAGTTGCATGTGATTGTCGTTGTTGCACTTGATTGAGATATGGTTGTTGCATTTAGTTGCCATGCTGCATACATGTCATTTATTTTACATGTATATGCAGTCGTATCTATATTGCACAGGTGTCACGGGTATATCTGTTGCAGATCCGGTGAGTTTACTGATCTTTGTACCATGTGTCGATTCCAGATTGGGTATGTATCTGTCATTATGTTAGTTGTGGTTTGTACAGTTTATGTCAGTTATGTTTAGCTGCATTGATTATGATAGTATGATCATGTTCTTTATTCCCTACTGAGACTGTATACTTGTGATCTCCATGTTGTTTATGGACCATGCACTATCTTTTCTATTACCCGCTGAGTTACCTATACTCACCACCGCATGTATACATTTATGTTTTCAGGTAGCCTGTAGATGGTTGGTGTCGCTCGGAGTATCCTGTCTGCCGGGTCCTACGTCACATCCGAAGATCGCGCTTGCTTTCTTTGTATATTCTTTTCTTATTTGTGGCATTGTATTTGTGTTTAGCCATGTGACTATCTTATTCTTTTGGTGTTGTATTTGTGTTTAAGCCGTGCCGGCATGCATTGTATCTATTTGTCTTGTGTGGGCTTTCCGTTTCGTTTTTCCGCTGTGTTGGTTTTTGGTACAGCCGTGTAGGCTGTTTTATATATAACTGCGTGGTTGTGATTGTTTCATTCCAGCCGTGTGGGCTGTTATTATAACTGCGTGGTTGTGTATATAAATATTCCAGCCGCATGTGGCTGATGTATTTTGCTTGTAGTGATGCTTCAGATTGTCAGCCGTACAGAGGAGATGCTGTCGGATTTTTGTCTGGCAGAGACTCCTTTGGGGCGTGACAGAGAGTAGTTCTCTTCTTCCTTCGGTAGCATGATGGTTTATAAGGTGAAGATCAGTCGACTCGTCTAACGTTGTTCCATGGGAGATCCTAACTCATGGAACTATTGGATATGATTAGATATCCATGATGTACTTAGGGATATATACCCCGCAATGGTGCGGAGGAAGTGGTGTTAGTTGAGTAATACCTAGGAGGTCTGACAATAACTAGATATAATTTCAGATGATGATCTACGAGGGGTAGAGCGTTGATTGACAGATATTTTGATCAACTATTTAGTTGTAGCGTTCCTCTATCTTTGTGTTCATTGCTCAATACTGGAGGTTGTTGAATCTCAGGGTGGAGCAATCACAGTATGATGGGGTACAAGACAATGGTTAGACGACTCAGCTAACATTGTCTCTATCAGGTGGCTCAAGACCTTGACTACGTGATCATTTTATCAGATCTTGTAGTCTATATCTCATACTAGAGGGTTCGACCTTTTATTGATATTTGTCGAGGGACATTTATAGGTTGATTATAAGAGTTGTGGAGATATCTTCTTAATGGGTAGACTCTTAATCAGGAGGTTGAGTGACACTTTGACTTTGGATTGACATTCTTTTACTGTAGATATTTGATTATCGGAAAGGATGAGATGATGAGATTTGACAGACCTTTTGGATACGTTTAGTTTGTTGGCAGTAGGTGTTGAGGGGTTGGATGCTTTCATTTTTCTCTATCATTGTTTAGGAGACTATCTAGTATGATTGATTGATATTGAGGATGATTTTGATTGGTGAATATTGGGAGATTAGGTGTGGTGATATGTTGTCTTTTGATGATTTATTAGTGGATATTTGACTTGATGATATACTATTTGGTACTTGAGGTTGATAATGACATGGAGTGTGGTATGTTTGTGATATATATGGATTTTTTTATTTATAGTTCGTGATCATATCACAGATTTGTCGGGGATCTTACGGTTGGGTGTCCCTGTTGTACGGATATTATGAGTCTATGGTTTTATCGTTTAGGCTTACAGTACCCTAGATGTTATGTTTTCATGAACTCGATGTATTTGGTATTATTAGGGGTTTAGATCAATTTTCATTGTCGTCATTGACAATGTTGTGATATATTTTCGATCCGAGGTGGATCACGTACACTAGCTTCGCATAGTTCTAGAGATGTTTCGACGGGAACATCTATATGTGAAGTCCAGTGGTGCATATTTTGATTGTCTCTTGTGGGACTTCTAGGACACATTGCCTTTAGTAGAGGGATATTAGTGGCTGTACAGGAAATAGAGGTGGTTACCAGTTGGAAGTAATCGTAGTCTATACAGGAGACTCACAGCTTCCTTGGTCTAGATGGATATTACTGGAGATTGGATAAGGGTTTCTCTAGCATTGATATGTCGTTGTCTGGACTGTCTAAGAAGGGTAGAGAAGTTTCCTGGATAGATGCTTTCGAGATCAGTTTCAGGAGTTGTAACGAAATGTTGATAATTGCATCCGTTTTAGTTGCATTTTCTAGTGTAGACGGATTTGTACTCTACACAAATGTACCATACCTGGAGTTAGGTACAGCGCCGATATAGCATGAACGAAGTAGTCTCGTGCCAGTACTTAGAATTCTCATGAAATGAGAATTTGATTCTTTATTTTCATGGGAGATTATGTGTGTTTCCGAGTCACTTATTATCCGGGAGAAGTTACTGTAGGAAACCCATCGATTTGGATTTTTGATACATTCGGATGATATATATTGTATAGAGATTTGGAGCATTCCTATTGGTGGAATGACATGAAGAAAGACATCGCGGATTTTGTAACTTGATGTCTAATATGTCAGCAAGTGGAGACTGAACATCAGAGATTAGTAGGATTATCTCTGTTGATTTGGATACTGGAGTGGAGTTGGGAGCATGTTATGATGGAATTTATTGTGGGATTATCCAGGATATGGAAGGGATATGATGGTTTGGGTAATCATTATTTGGTGACGACTTTGCTCCCTAGCTATCGATTGGTAGGGCATATTCTTTGGGATTGAGTAATAGGATAATACTCTAGAGAGATTACCGGATCTCTTGGTACATCTCTAAGGGTTATATTAGATGGAGATCAGTGAGTTCATATCATGGTTTTGATTGTGGTTACAGCAGATTTTGGGTTAGGAGCTTTACTTTAGTATAGATTTTCACCCTCAGACTGATGGATAGTTTGAGTGCCTTATACAGATGTTTGAGGATCTGTTGATAGTGGATTTTGAATTTTAGAGGTGGTTGATTTATTCCACAATTGACTAGATTGGAGAGTGGGAGTAGTGGGAGTAGAGTGAGCTCATAACTCACAGAGTCATCGTTATTCACTTGGAGGTGGAGCATCACGTTTGGTCATTTGTTCATTATACTTGAGTGGTATATGAGTGATGTTACCCTTGGATGAGGATCCCTGAGTTGACTAGTAAATTTGGAGACCAAATTTTTATTAGTGAGAGAGAATGTAAGATATCACAAAATTTAAAATAATAAATATTATTGGACGAAAAAACTTATTGGATTTTTCAGGAATTTTTAGAAATTTTTGGGAATTTAAACGGAGTCTATATGACTCATTTTGAGGGGATGGATTCAGGGTACAGTAAAAGCCTGTTTGAAATACCCCTTAAATAGGAGTTGATTAGGGAATAAACTTAGAGGTTAATTAAGCTAACCTAAGTTTAATAATCCATAAAAATCCCAATTCACTCCTGGTCTCCTCCTCACATCGCACCCGAACCCCTCTCTCCCTCTCCGACGATTTCTCGCCTCACCGACGTCGAGCTCGCGATCGCCGGCCATCTTCCTTCGCGCGAGGTTAGGGCAAAGGCTCCATCGGTTGTGTGAGAGCAGTTGGCGTTCTCCCTCTTGCGATCCTCTGTTCTTTCTCCCTCATGCGCGGACGACCTGACGGCGATGGCTTCCCCAGCGATCTCGGCTTCGTCGCGTCGCCAGGAGGGAAAGCGTCGTCAGATCTTGATGGTATCAGCCACCTCCGGCTGAGCGATCATCTCTGGGCTGATCTAGTGCACGCGATCGACGACGTCCGGATCTAGGGCACAGCGAGGGGCCTTGAATCGCGTTCCTAGCCGATCGATGGTTCCTCCTCATCAACTTGTTTGCTGGAGAGTGACTGGTTGTTCTTCATCAGTCGGATTGAAGTGCCGACACCATTTGGAAACACCCGATCAAAAGGATCAGTGTGCTGTGGACTTGCCCTGTTGTCAGTCATTGCAAATTCCACTTCTTGAAGCTATGAAGGTTTTGGGAGAGGAGGTAAGGCTCTGTTAAGATGAATTTTTGTACTATGAATTAGGGTTTCAACAAATCCTTTACTATATGATTGGATTTATGGATTGATTCTTGAAAGAATTGGTTGTGGGTATTCTTTGTAGCTTCTCGGCAGTGAGTTGTAGGGTTGCTGAGCTACTGGAATTACTGCCATACTTCAAGGTCACTGCTTTTCTAGTGTTGTACCTTGGGTATTCTATTAGTATGATGCTAAATTGGGTTTTCTATGGGTTGTGGGGCTTTGTTCTGCTTAGATTTATGAATAGTATGATGTGGATTGGATGAATTATTACGGTTGGATTAATTGAGGTGGATGAACTATGTAGGATTGATTCTTGATGTTAGTTGTTGATACATAGATTAAATGATGGTGATAAATGGATTAAATTATTAGAATTAGGAATTTGGTTGAGATGTGTTGATTTGGAGGAGTTTTGGAGATGTATCATGTATAACCTAATCTAAGTAGGTTGTATTATGATTAAGGTTTATTGGGGGATTAATCAATAATCATACTTGATTAGAGTTGTTCTAATTAGGTGGGGGAGTTATTTAGTTAATTATTTTCTTTGAAATTAGCTAAATACAACTAGTGATCGCAGGACTTGGATTCGGGACGAGCGTCTCGACATGGAATTTCAGGATCACAATCGAATTTAAGGCAGGTATTTCTTCCCTGGCTCTATGTAGATTTGTATTGAGCTTAGTGCATGGTTATTATGTGATGGTTTAGGTTGTTTTACCTTATATCATGTTCGTATGTTGCTTTCCTGCTTGATACTGATGCTTGACCCTTGTGATGATCTATTTAATTCTTATACAGTCTACACTTTGGTTATCTATACTCTGTGATATTTTTACATGTAGAGTATGTATGGTATGGGATACCTCGTTGGTGGTGTTCATATGATGATTGTCCATTTGTATGTCATGTATACATTTGTCTGGTGTGATGATTGGGGGAGTTGTGTTGATTGTATATTTGTTGTATATACACGTGTCTGATGTGTTCACTAGAGGATACATGTTGATTGTACCTATGTTCTGTGTACATGTGTCTAGGGGGATTGTTGGAGATTCTTTGTTAATTATACATGTGTAGTTGTATATATGTGTTTGGTGGGATATGTGAAGGTATCATGACAATTATACTCATGTTGTGGGGTACATAGGCGGATTTAGAGTTTGCATGGATGATGATGGTGTTCGTATCATGATTGTATATATATATCATGTTCATCATTCATTGCATACTGACGATTATCATCTCCCTTGTGGTTGAGAGGGTTGTCAGTCTTTTATAGTTGTCCATTCGGCCACTATTGGAGAGTGGTAGCTTGGAGCTAGTCCTGTCGCGCTTACTCAGCTGCTCAGTGTTCTGTCAGCCTCGACCACTCTGGAGTAGTGAGTCTTGAGGATACAGTAGTCAGAGGGCTAGAGATGTGAGTGGTGAAGGACCCTTAGCTATGTAGTTAGATAACTACTTAGCTGACCGTCCGCGTTGGCCGCCTATAGCGGTGCATGTACTAGAGGCTAGTATGGTTTGTCACGGACCCAAGCCTCTCGGCCATACAGGGGTCGTGGTGTCTAGAGAGGTGGCGGGGGTGACCATGGAGCATGCATACATATTTTTGCATATGATATGCGGTGCATCTTTGGAAATATATTTGCATACATGCCTAGTAGATACTAGATGCATGTGATTGTGGTTGTTGCACTTGTTTGAGATATGCTTGTTGCATATGGTTGTCATGTTGCATACATGTCATTTATTTTATATGTATATGCAGTTGTGTTTATGTTGCACAGGTGTCATGAGTGGGTTTGTTGCAGATCCAGTGCGTTACTGATCATTGTACCATGTGTTGTCACCAAATTGGGTATGTGTTTATCATTTTGTCAGTTGTAGTATGTGCAGTTTTGTATGTCAGTTATGATCGTTATACCATGTGAGATAGACTAGTACTGGTAGTTGTATATGTTAGTATGATCATGTTCTTTATTCTCTACTGAGACTGTATACTTTTATCTCCATGTTGATTTATAGACCATGCACTATCCTGTCTATTACTCGTTGAGTTACCTATACTCACCATCGCATTTGTACCTTTATGTTTTCAGGTAGTAGGTAGATGGTTGGTGTGTCTCTTGGAGTATCCTGTCTGTCAGAGCCTACGTCACATCCGAAGACGGTTTCATCTCGTTTTTATTTTCTTTGGTATATCCTTCTATTATTTTGGCATTGTATTTGTGTTTAGCCATGTGGTTATCTTATCGTTTTGATGTTGTATTTGTGTTTAAGCCGTGCCGGCATGCATTGTATTTATTTGGTTTGTGTGGGCTTTCCTTCATTTTTCCGCTGTGTGTTTTAGTACAGCCGGGTGGGTTGCTTTATATATAACTGTGTGGTTGTGATTATTTCATTCCAGCCGAGTGAGATGTGATTATAACTGCGATATATATATATATATTTCAGTCGCATGTGGCTGATGTATTTTGTTTGTATTGATGCTTCAGATTGTCACCGGTACAAGGGAGATGCTGTCGGATTTTTGTCTGGCAGGGACTTCTTTGGGGGCGTGACATCATGCCTTCGAGGTTTTCCAAATAGTCCTATCCACTGAACTTAATACAAAACCTTGGTCTAACTAGTTAGGATCCGTAAGGGGTAGCTTCGGTTAGTTCCACTAAGCCAAATGCACCAGATCGAAGTCATATCTTCCTAGACATGCAGAGACAGAGTTTCCCTAACGTACTATCATCCAAAACTTCACCTGTACCGTAGGTCAAGTTAAACTGTTGTCCATTTTTAAACTAGTACTAATTACCCTGTCGGGTAGGTTAGTTTTTGGTTACCCTGTTGGGTAGGTTAGTTTTGGAGGTGCCAGCTATTCTGGAGCCTCCCCCTGAATTATTGATCCGATTTAGATTTTAGTTTTGGGTTTATGTCGATTACTTTTATAATTATATTTAACTTGATGATGGTCTGCTTTTTGGTAGGTTCTAAAATACTTTGTCTTTGGTTTGGTTGGTCTAGGTTTGTATTTTGGCTTTTGATTTGGTTTATTTGATTTTACATAATATATTTTATCTTTGGCTATATAATATTGGTTAATTCGTACTTGCGTAGTTAAGCACGCTTTCGGAACCCAAGCTTTAGTTTGTTGTCTATGTTGAGTTATTAGTGATATAAACATTTTAATTTAACTTGACTTGTAGCCAAGTCCGGATTTATTGTAAACAACTTTTTAACTGTTTAAAATAAGATCTAAATTTTTAGATCTTCTTGTAAATTTTTTTAAAAGCCCTTTTAATTTATTAATATCTATTTTTAATGTTGAATTTTCTTCCTCAAGTGTTAAATCTTGAGATGGATTAGGATTTGTGATTTGTTCCTTGAGGTTTTGGTTTTCCTTAAGGAGCAATTTATTTTCGTTTTCAATTGCAGCTAATTTTTTATCTAAACAAGCAATGACTTTGAAAATTTTCTTATTTAGACTAAGGTATACCTCTTCGGGGCCTTTGGAAACCAGTACGGACTCGTGGCTCGATTCGGGTTCAGACCTGTCTTCTGATTCTTCCTCCGATTCTGATTCGTGGGCCATCAGCGCGAGGAGGCTTTGGTTCTTCTAGTCTTTGGCCTCCGATTCTTTTAAAGACGAGTCATCCCAGATTGCTTTGAGAGACTTCTTCTTGGTTGTTTTCGGCTTGTCGCTCTTCAACTTCGGGCACTCATTCTTGTAGTGGCATTTCTTGTTGCACCCGAAGCAAGCCACGTTTCTTGGTTCAATTGGGGAGTTGATCTTCTGCAGGTCTTTTCTGCTGAAGTTCTTCTTCCTCCTAGTGAACATCTTCCTTACCAGGTTCACCAGGTACTCTTCGTCTTCCGAATCTTCGTCAGACTCATCTTCAGGTTTAGGCTTGGTCTTTGTCTTTTCTTTGGAGGAAACTGCAAACAAAGTGATACCTTTCTCGGTTCTGGTGTTAGTCTGCTTGTGTAACTCAAGTTTGTAAAACAACTCGTCTAATTTTAACTTAGAGAGATTCTTCGAAATCTTGTAGGCATCCACGATGGATGCCCACAATGCATTTCGAGGAAACGCGTTTAGAGCGTACCTGATTAAGTCACAATTCTCCAATTGGTAGCCTATCACGTGAAGTCTGTTGAGGATGTCTTTGATCCTCGCATGGAACTGACTTGTCTTTCTTCTTCCTGTATTTTAATATTAAAGAGTTTATTTAAAAGAAGGTCACGTTTAGTTACCTTGGCGTCGCTTATTCCTTTGTGTAGTTCGACCAGCTTGCCCCATAATTCCTTCGCATTTTAGTGTGGGCTCACTCGGTTCAGCTCTTCCCTTGTCGACCCACATTGCAGTGGATTTCCGGAGTTGTCGCCCGGTGCCTTGTAGCCTCTGGTGACGCTAAATCACTGGTCGAATTCGGTCTTCAGATAGACCTCCATTGGCTTCTTCCAATAGGGAAAGTTGTCACCGTTGAATAGAGGGGGACGAACAGTGCTATATCCTTCGTTCAGGGCCATAGATCTTGCACACAAGAAAATGAGAAGAGAAACCCCAAGACCTGGTCTTGGATTAGTAGTACGAGATTAAATTAAAAAGAATCTAAAACTGAATTGATGTTGCACCAGTTTAGCTTAATTGCTACGAAAAAACTTGTAAAAAGATAATGATACCAGTTTGGATTATAACCAAAAACTTAAAGCTGAAAAAAATTTGAAAAAAAAAATCCACCCCCTTGTCTGATTCGTGGTTGCACCAAACCAGAACGGTACCTGCTTTGATACCATCTGTTGGATCATAAAAGTCGTAGAGGGGGGAGTGAATATCGATCGAAAATTATTCGTAGCGAGTACGCAACGAAAAAGAAAGAGAACAATGCTAACAAGGACTGATATACTTGGTTCGAAACCTTGATCGATTCCTACTCCAAGGTCTGCACTCGTCGAGTGCTTTCATTGGGCAATCACTAATAGTTCATAAAAATATTACAAATGAAAGTACAAGAACTTTTAAAGAGAAAATACCGACAACAATAAAGGAAAGAAAAATTAGCATGTTGTCAGAGAAGCTTCGCAGCGTCGCAAGGGCACAGCGTAGTAGAGCAGGTGTTGGACGACGTTATTGCTAGTTGTTCTTTGCTCCAGGGCGAGACCTCCTTATATAGGATGCTCCGGGCGCCCGAATCCCTTCTGGGCGCCTGGACCGTGACGTAGGCCCTGCCAATCAGCACGCTCCTCGTGACGACAGGATAGATTTTTACCTTCCGAGCGCCCGAACCAAATTTCTCTAGAAAGTCCTCCTGCAAGAAAGTGTTACTCCGATGTAAAAATACAAGCTAAACTATCCTGCAAAACAAAGTAGTAAAACAGTTATAGTAAAAGAGTAGTAATTAGATTTTGTCTTACTGAGGCTGAAATCTAGTCAAGATCTCAACTTAGATTTCTGAAATGGTTCTAAGTTGGATCAGCGCCTAAGTTTCATGACCGGGAACACATCCTCACCAAGTCACTCCCCTCTAGTGCCTTACCTTAACTTACCTGTCAGACGTCCGGCCAGCTCGTCGACCCATCTGGACTTCGTGCCAGCTATCAGGTCAGCCCGTCAACCTAGCTGGACTTCGTGCCAGACATCAGGTCAGCCCGTTGACCCATCTGGCCTTCGTGTCAGCTATCAGGTCGACACGTTGACCTTGCTGGACTTCGTGTCAGACATTCGGTCAGCCCGCTGACCAGTCTGGGTTTCTCCTTCACACTTAGTTAAAGTATTAGATCACAATGAAACTAACTTAACCTACTTTATCATTTATCAAAACCTGAGTTAGACCGTTAGTGCTAACCGCACCAACACATGTGCGATTTTTCCACCTATGCACCTTAATGTATAACTACTATGTTTTTCTGTTTTAGATTTCAGATTTTAGATTTTTACAACATGTATGATTTGTCCACCTATGTACCTTAATATTATTAGAAAATAGCTATTATGTTTTCTCTATTTTAGATTTGTAAACATGTGTGATTTGTCGACCTATACATCTTAATATTATTAGGAGATAGCTACTATATTTCTCTATTTTAGATTTAGGATTTTAGGTTTTAGTAACATGTGTGATTTGTCCACCTATTAGAAGATAGCTACTATGTTTCTCTATTTTAGATTTCATATTTTAGATTTTAGTAGCATATGTAATTTGTCCATCTATGTAGCTTATTGTTATTAGAAGATAGCTATTACGCTCCTCTATCTTAGATTTCAATTTTTATCCACCTATACACCTTAATATTATTAGAAGATAGTTACTATGTTTCTTTATATTTGATTTCGGTTCGGGCTCATTAGGGGCATTTGGAATTATGAGTATGTAGGTTACGAATTTCATGATAATGTAACACCCAAAAATCCACATAAATCATATGCATGCAAATTAGAAAAAAAATAACAATAATAAAATATGATAATTAAATGATTTTAATTGCATTAATGGTATATTTTAAGCATGATTTAATGAATAATGAAAAAAATAGACATGATTGCATAATAGAGAGTTTTTCAGGATTTATTATGCTTGATGGAGGAAAGAAGACGGAGGATGATTGAGGAAAAAAAAAAAAATTTATTATTTAAGGATAATTTTTAATTATTTAAATTATGATATATTTAATAGTGATATTTGAAAAACATGATATTTTAAGATTATTTTACATGTCGAGTCTTATTTTAAATCAGTAATCAATTTTAAAAAAAAAATAATAATTTTTTTTAAAGCTTGGTTTATATTTTTAGGAATTTATCTAAACGAGATAACTTACCCACTCATTTTAATCTAATGGGCCTGTTTTAGTAGGTTTAGTGGGCCTAGACTATCACTCTTATATATATCAAATTTGACCATTTTTCTCTCATTTTATTTCACTCAAAACTCACGCCAAACCCTAGACTACCACCCCCAAACCTCACGGCATACACACACCACTGCAGTAGGAGTCTTTTGAAGGATCTTCAAGCCTAAGTTGAAGGCATGCTTTCAACCTCCCGTCCCTCTGGTGTTCCTTTTACGCGTCCGGAATTCAGTTTTTTTTGTGTGTTTTTAAACACAGAGGCATGCTTTCAACCTTTTTTTCTCATCATTTCTATCATAATATGAGTGATTGAATGTATATGCACGAAAAATCTGATGTGCCCACGTTTTTACTCATTTATGCATGAAAAACTTTTGCTGCATGGTTGAAACTCTTTTTTTTTTTTTTTTTTTTTTTTGAATCTCAAGGGGGCTGCCGGTTATGGTTGGTATGGGCATGATCTAAAGGCTCGGAATCACGGCTTGGTTGTGGGTTAGAATACAATAATACAATGTTATATTAAAAGTATGGCCATGTTTATGCTCTGTCAATAGTAATTTTTATTCACGGTAATTAGTTATGATTATATTTATACTTTTTCAGTAGTTATGTTTATTCTCTGCGAGTAATTATGTTTATGCTTAGCCAGTAGTTATCGGTATTCTCTGTAAATAGTTATGTTTATGTTTATGTAGTGTATGAAGTTAAGTGTAAGGTTAACTAAAATATATTTTTCTTTAGTACACATGGTTATAGGGAATAATTAATGCATATCGGGTTTGAATATGCTAAATTTTTAGATTCACAAATTTAATTGTTGCAAGAGATAAGATAAATAGGACAAGAGGTCTTGACCAGTGAATAGGCTCAGGACATTGCAACACAACCAAAGATGCTCCTCCTAGTTCATGTTTTTGCATTATTTAATTATTTTTTTTTATTTTTGTTAGAACAATAAATTTTAGAATTTTATGGTAAGTCATCGATATCTATTTTATGAATTCTTGGATGAATTTAAATAAATTTTAGAATTTAATTTAAGAACTTTCCTTTCGAGATGTCCAGATATTTAAAAAAAAATATTGATTATTAAGATAGCTTAGAGGATGTTTTAAAATTAAACTGGTATATAAAAAAATTTTCCTTTTTATCATCTTTTTTTCCATTCATATTTCGAAAAAAATGTACCTTTCCCTTGTTCTTCATAAAACTTCTCTTGAACGAATGGTCTAGAAAATTAGGGAAATAAATAAGAAAATAAAAGAGAGAGACAAAATATAAATGAAAGAATAGGATGTGATGTTATCGTTAGTTATTGAGTTCGTGAGAAGTTAATATAAAATGATAGAAACTTCATTTCAGGTGGACTAAAAAACCAAGGGTAAATATAAATCATTATAAAGGAAGTAAACAAAGAATTTTATTTTAATTTCAATGTAATTAATCTCTTTCTTCTCTACCACAATAAATAATATTAAATTTAGATTAATCGGTTCTATCAATCAATCGTTCAGAGTGGCTAGGCAGTTAGTAATTTACATCTTCATCGATGATTTCCCTCATCCATAATAGTTGACGAATGGCGACCTTTGGATTCCTTTGTGATGATCTTTCGACACCTCTCATTTGACTGTTAAATTTTCTCATCTATTGATCTCGTCCAAAATCTAAGTTAGATGAAGGTCGGCTATGCTGTCGCTGGTGTTGACGAAAGGCGATGGAGACCTATGAGTATAGTACTTCACGAGTGGGTTCCACGGACCGCTGATGAAAGGCGGTGACAAGGATAACAAAGTGGGAGTTCCCTGCACACACTCAGACGAGCACCCTCCACGTTATGGACCAAGAATCAGGGAAAAAGTCCCTGGAGCAGGCCCTCTGACACTCAAGTCAGGTACTTTTTCCTTTAAAAGAACAGTAAAAATTGTAGAAAGTAGAAAACAGATGTGAAAAGATGAGTGAACGTACCTGTGCCAGGGAGAGGACATCTCTTTTTATATGACCATGTGTCTCAGGGTTCTGGCAAATGTCAAGGAATATCGGATGTCAGACTCTATCTGGCGATGAGTGACACTTAGCATCCTCCTATAGGTCGGAGGAAGGTTCTGCTATCAACTGGTCACAGACCGTTAGAATATACCCTGACACACAGCAGATATTCTCTGACAGGTGGTTACGATTCCCTGACTCTGTTGTATTTTTATTGATCGAGCGAGAACAAGAGAACTTTTGACAACTAGCGATTGCCAAGCCTGACCGGTAACAAGAGAACTCCTGACAATCAGCGATCGTCCAACCAGACCGGGGTACATCTGAGTAGTCCGTCATATCCCGACCAGGCGCATCAAGTTAGTGTATATGAGTCTGCTACGAAAAAACCCGGCCAGTAGAGATGGTTCCTTCCCCTTCTTCCTTATTCCTGATGTTACTAATCTGACTTCTTGACCTAAGCATCTCGACCGATTCACCTATCCACATTCCCGACCTGGACCTCTCACTCGAGTTGCCTGTCTGAGTTCCTGACCTAGACATCCTGACCGAACATCCATCTTGAACTCCTGACCTGGGCCTTTTGCCTGAGTAACCCATCTAAATTCCTAACCTGAGCATCCTGACTAAGCATCCATCCTAAACTCTAACATGGGTCCTTTGCCCGAGTATCCATCCTGAACTCCTGACCGGCGCCCCTCGCCCGAGTAACCCATCTTAATTCCTGGCCTGGGACTCCCGACCAAGTGTTAGCTGGGTAACGACCCTTAAACATTGCAACTCCTCTGTGGGGCGATACATCTTCTTAACCTCCGACTGTCACGTCGCCTTAGCTTCTGACTATCACGTCCCCTTGACTTCTGACTGTCACGTCCCCTTGACTTCTGACTGTCACGTCCCCTTGACTCCTGACTGCCACGTCCCCTTGACTCCTGACTGTCATGTCCCCTTGACCAAACCCTACCTTTATGCACCGTATCACAAGCCTCCCCCTCAAGTCTAGTCGAAGGAGGCCCAGGTCCGACTGACTAGACCAGAATCCGGTTTCACTTGACAATCTTACCAAGATATTAACCACTTCTCCTTTTCCCCTGGTCCTTGGGAATTTATCACGCTATCAGGTGTTATACAACTTCCCAGATGTTTGGGCTACTGCACTCATTATCATATCTGGGAATGCGTAACGTTTCCTTAAATGCGCCATCATTTCCCGGAGGCATTTTCATGCCTCAAGGAAAATACTTTATTTTCGTCTCTTTAAGAAGAGCCAACCACCTTCCTACACTTATGTTTTCCTGGCACTATTACACGCCATGGAACCTTCAATGGGGTCTAACAAAACATCATCCTTATGTCACCAAATTACCCATCTGACTTAGTTACTTGTCCAGAAAGATGAGGCTTTATTGGAGATGACTCGGAGTAGAGACCTTCAAATGTTCCCTTCTTCGAGAAATGGAAGAACTTTGGTTAGCTGCTAAGTCCCGGACTCGGGCTGAATCGACTTTGAAGCATAAGGCTTATGTAGATTTGGAGAGCCAGACCCACTTTATCACATATATGAAGATAATGTTGGTACTTTCGGGCCGCAAAAAGCGCCATTTGTGTTGCGGAAACCCCAAAGTTCCATGCCACCGGATCCACGCGAAGATTAAAATTTTCGTGTACATGTTTTCTAATCCTAGATCTACATGGTAGAGAAGTTATACCTTTGATGCGAAGCCCTTCGCTTATCCCGCTCGTCCAAAATTTGTCGGATCTCAAGGGTGTCATGTGAACACCCCTCTATGTGTATCCACATGAGCAAAAAATGGAGAAGAAACCTTAGAGTGTGCTAGCACTCTTGAAGGTTTCGACCAAGGTGGAGGAGAGGGAGAGAAGAAGATGAGAGGAGGAAGAAGAAGGAGTGAATGAGCACACAAAACATTCAACACCACTTTAAGTGACCGGCCACTTCAAGAGGGGTTTTCAAACTCCATGAAATACCAAGAGTCACAACTCTTGATCTCCCTCATGAGGTGGCACACACATGTACTATCCTTGATGATGTGGAACATCATCATTGGCCCACTCTATGCCAACTCACAAATGAGGTGGCATTGGTCAAGTCAAACTTAACCTTTCATCTTCCCTTCTCAAGTCAAGTCAAACTTGACCTCTTCTCTCCCATGGTTGATCAAAAATAACCATTTGATTCAAACCAATTTAATTTAATGAATCTATATCCATTGAATTAAATTGACTCAATGAATCCAAATCTAATTAGACTCATTTAACACTTAATCCAAATTGAGTCCAACTCAATTAGTTTAATTAGGATTACTCTTAATCCAATTTGGTTCATCACATGAACCTAATCCTCTTGGTTCATCATATGAACCTAATCTCCATCTAATTGCCCTTTGTGTGTGACCATATAGGTTCTTGTAACGTTGACAATGCTCCTAAACCCATTTAGAAGCATAAGTAATGAGCGGTATCTAGCAACACATCATTACTACCCAAGTTACAAGAATGTTGAGATCCAACATCATCTTATGACTACTAATTATGACTCTTCACAATATATGGCAATGTCCTTCTATCCTTGACATCTAGATTGATCAATTTGAGGCATAGACGGTGTCATCCTCTGATCAATCTAAATCTTGAACTCCAAGTAGACCCACTATAATCAAATGAGTTTAATATCTCATATTGACTCATTTGGGCATGACCATGCACTTATTGGTCTCACTCTATCAAGAATAACGATGTCACTCCCGTTATATAGGAGGGATAGATCCCATCTACATCACTCACATCCCTCCGTATAATTGGTTGCATACCCAGTAATCGCCTTTATAGTTCACCCAATTACGGGTAACGTTTGACGAAACCAAAGTATGCAACTCCTTATGTAGGGAACCATGGTGACTTTAGGTCCAAGGACTAATAGTCATACTAATAACCACATGAGAAAGTATATGACACTCATATAACGATCCATGATACTTTCTCATGGCGGGTCATTCAGTATACATTCTCCAATGCATACCCATGTGTCAACTTGATATCTCTATATCCATGACTTGTGAGATCAAGTCATCGAGTTGACCTACATGTTAGTCTCGTCGCATTAACATTATCCCTGAATGTTAATACTTGACTAGGAATGATTATGAGTAGTGTTTTCTATATCATCTCACTATCGATTCAACCAATCGATTGATATAGATAAGAACCTTCTACTCAAGGACGCTATTATACTTAGTTATTTGACACCAATACAAGTAAGTATAATAACCAAAACAAATGTCTTTATATACATAGGAATATGATATAATGAGTCCATACAACAATCATCATATGATTGGCTCTAGGGCTCTAACTAACAATCTCCCACTAGCACTAGTGTCAATCAGTGTAGGCTCTAAGGCCCAATGACCTAGTGTGACCATCATGCTTTCTCTGTGCCAAAGCCTTGGTCAAGGTATCAGCGATGTTAGCCTCTGTGGGTACTCTGCAAATCTTAACCTCTCCTCTATCGATGATCTCTCGAATGAGATGGAAGCGCCGTAGTATGTGTTTGGTCCGCTAGTGTGAGCGAGGTTCCTTAGCCTGTGCAATTGCTCCATTGTTGTCACAATAGAGCTCTATCGGATCGGGTATGCTAGGAACCACCCCAAGCTCAATAATGAACTTGCGAATCCAAATTACCTCCTTTGCTGTTTCTGATGCAGCAATATACTCGGCCTCTGTTGTAGAATCAGCAATTGTGTCCTGCTTCGAACTCTTCCAGCTCACAACACCACCATTCAAGCAAAATACGAACCCAGACTGCGATCTATAATCATCCTGGTCAGTTTGGAAGCTGGCATCACTGTAACCCTTTACAGCTAGCTCATCATCGCCTCCATATATCAAGAAATATTCTTTAGTCCTTCTTAAGTACTTAAGAATATTCTTGACTGCTATCCAGTGACTTTCACCTGGATCTAACTGGTATCTGCTCGTCATGCTCAAAGCATACGAAACATCAGGACGAGTACATAGCATGGCGTACATGATAGATCCTATGGCTGAGGCATAAGAGATCATATCCATGCGGTCTCTCTCCTCTCTAGAAGAGGGACTTTGAGTCTTCGAAAGACTCACACCTTGTGACATCGGCAGAAATCCCTTCTTGGAGTTTTGCATGGCAAACTGTAATAATACCTTGTCAATATATGTACTCTGACTTAGGCCAAGCAATCTCTTAGATCTATTTCTATAGATCTGTATGCCTAGAATACGGGCTGCTTCACCTAAGTCCTTCATTGAGAAACAATTCTCTAGCCAAGTCTTTACAAACTGCAGCAAAGGGACGGCGTTCCCAATGACTAGTATGTCATCTACATACAATACAAGGAATACAACTGTGTTCCCTACAACCTTCTTGTGGACACAGGGTTCATCTTTATTCTTGATGAAACCAAACTGTTTGATCGCATCATCAACTCGAAGATTCCAGCTCCGAGAAGCTTACTTTAGTCCATAAATGGACTTATGTAGCTTGCATACTCTGCCAGTATGCTGTGGATCTACAAAACCCTCAGGTTGTGTCATGTACACATCCTCGAGCAGGTTTCCATTCAGAAACACGGTTTTGACATCCATCTGCCATATCTCATAATCGTGGTATGCTGCAATAGCAAGCATGATCCGAATGGACTTAAACATCGCTACTGGAGAAAAGGCTTCATCATATGCAATACCATGTGTAATACCCCAAATTTTCTCAATTAGAGTCCTAAAAGTAATTTAAAATTATTTAAAAATGCTATAGAAATATTCTAGGGATTTTTAGAAATTTTTAGAGTATTTTTATGTAATTTTTGGAGGTCGTTTGGTATTTTTACTAAACGAAGGAAGTTTCGACAAAAAAATGTCCAAGCCAAAAATTGAAACCACGACCTTTGACTCAGTCAAAACCCGGCTGACCAGGTGGGCAAACGGATTTTTCTGTTTAGAAAAGGTAGTGAATTTATTTAAGATAGTTAACAGAATATTGGATTATAAAAGGGATAAGTTGATCTTGGATTTGTTTGTTTAGAAAAGGTAGCGAATTTATTTAAGATAGTTAACAGAATATTATAAAAGAGATAAGTTGATGTTGGATTTGTCTGTTTAGAAAAGGTAGTGAATTTATTTAAGATAGTTAACAGAATATTAGATTATAAAAGAGATAAGTTGATGTTGGATTTGTCTGTTTAGAAAAGGTAGCGAATTTATTTAAGATAGTTAACAGAAATATTAAGTTATAAAAAGGGAGAACTTAGGGATTATTTTCCAAAACCTAAACCTCTCCTCTCCTTTTCTCTCCCGACGGCACAACATCTCCTGTTTGGGCGAAGGAAAAAAGGGGGGGATCTAGGGTTCCTCTCCGGCGGCCGGCCAAGGGAGATTTCCGGGAGATCTTCACATGGTTGTGATCCTCTCGTCAAGGGGAAACCGTAAGCACAAAGGAGGGGTCGAAGCTTGCAATTCCCGCAAACCCTAGAAGTTTTCTTTCCGATTGTAAGCCTAAGAATGCAAAGGTAAGGGCTTCTCACCTACAGTAGGAGTAGTTTCGGACATTTGTTCTTCTTGAATTCGAAGCATGAGAAGCGCTTATAGTGCAGATTTTTAATTAAGTCTATAGTGTCGATTTTAATTAAGCTTATAGTGCAGATTTTTATGTAGGCTTATAGTGCAGATTTTAATTAAGCTTGTAGTGCAGATTTTTAATTAAGCCTATAGTGCAGATTTTTAATTAAGCTTATAGTGCAGATTTTTATGTAGGCTTATAGTGCAGATTTCTTGGAGCTTAAAATACAGATTTCTTTAGAGCAGATTTCTTTAGAGCTTGTAGTGTAGATTTTTGGTGGAATTTATAGTGCAGATTTTTTGTGGAACTTGTAGTACAAATTTTTGATGGAACTTATAGTGCAGTTTTTAAAGAAAAAGATTATAGTCCAGTTTGGTTAAGTATTATAGTGCAGAATTTATGTTTGCATAGTATGCAGAAATAGTGTAGCATAGAATGCAGAATTTTGATTAGTATAGTATGCAGAATTTTGATTAGCATAGTATGCAGATTTTTGTTTAAACATTTCAGTTTTTAAAGAAGTATTCTTTTATTAGAGATATTAACAAGTATAAGAAAGATAAAGAAAAGAAAGAAAAAGGCCAAGGCCTTAAGTACATCCCAAATTCAAGACTTTAGGGATTTTGGCACACAAGGTGCTCGTTAAAATGCCAAGGCATTTAAAGAAGAAGTAATTAAGATAAATCAGCTTATAAATCAGTATTTTATTTTTATCAGTGGCACTGTGCTGGACTCTTAGTTGTCCTTGGGTTGGGCTCCCATAGTCGTCCCTAGATTTAGATAACCTAGTAAACCCTACTAGATTCGGGACCAGCTATCTTGGGTCTAGTTAGGGATGCGTGCATAGCAAGTACAGTTGCGATGTCCATCAGCAGTTTGATTATTATTTTTATCTATTATGAAAATAGTTTTCAAAACTTCACAAATCAGTTTTAGATTTATTTTATTCACATGCATATTCGAGTTTTGTGAGTTAGATAGCGCTTACTAAGCAATTTTGCTTATAGTTGCATTTCCTCTTACTGCAGATAAAGGAAAGGAAAAGTTATAGTAAAGGAAGGCGACAAGGAGGTGCGGATGGATGTGTGATGCCTGGACTATAGAAGCCTTGGGATTTAGCATAAGAATTTATTAACAAAGAGTTGAGTAGAATGTATTAGATGAGTCATTTAGTCTTCCGCTGCTAGTTAATTGTAAGTTTTGAGTTCTCCGAGAGTTTTAGAAATTACTATCAACATGTGTACAATGTTAGTTAAGATAAGTTAGTAGTCCAGTAGCGCCCCGCCCTCACAGACCAGTAGTGAAGAGGGTGGGGTGTTACACCATGAATTTGTTTGAAACCTTTAGCTATCAGACGACCCTTATATATCAGTCCATCCATGTCAGTCTTTCTCTTAAAGACCCACTTACACCCAATAGGTTTTATCCCTTCAGGGGGATCAACCAAAGTCCATACTTGGTTGGTGTACATGGATTCCATTTCAGATCTCATGGCCTCTAGCCATTTCTCAGAATCTGGTCTCATCACAGCTTCCTGATAAGAGGTAGGCTCATTCTCAATGAGCATAGCGTCATCATGGTCAGACAAGAGAAATGAGTATCTCTCAGGCTGACGACGTACCGTATCAAACCTGCGAAGAGGTAGGTCTACTTGAACTGGTTGTTGTTCCTCAACTCCTTGTGGAACAATCTCATCATCCACAACACTTTGTGGTTCCAGTTCAACTTCTATCAAGGCTTCAGTGCTATAGTCCATATCCTAAACATCTTCAAGATTGAACATACTCCCACTAGTTTTTCTAGAAACAAAATCTCTTTCTAGAAATAACCCAGTCTTAGCCACAACTACTTTGTGTTGACTGGGAATGTAGAAGTAATATTCCTTCATTTCCTTGGGATATCCTATAAAATAGCATTTGTCGGATTTGGGTCCCAGTTTGTATGAGACTTGACGTCGAACGTAAGCCTCACAACCCCAAATCCTCATAAAAGACACCTGGGCATCTCTCCCAGTCCATATCCTATATGGTGTCTTTATCACAGCCTTGGATGAAACACGGTTGAGTATGAAGGTTGCTGTGTCCAGAGCATAGCCCCAAAGAGATATAGGAAGATCTGTGTGACTCATCATAGATCGTACCATATATAATATGGTACGATTTCTCCTTTCAGATACACCATTCCACTGTGGCGTTCCAGGAGGAGTAAGTTGGGATAGAATCCCACACTCAGCTAGATAGTCATAAAACTCATGGCTAAGGTATTCACCACCTTGATCTGATCGAAGTATCTTAATACTCTTATTAAGCTGGTTTTGTACTTCATTCTTGAATTCTTTGAACTTTTCAAAGGATTCTGACTTATGAGACATCAGATACACATAACTATACCTACTAAAATCATCAGTAAATGTAATGAAGTACCTATAACCACCTATGGCAGCGACATTGAAAGGGTCACATACATCACTATGTATAAGTCCTAACAAGTCAGTCGCTCTTTCGCTGTGTCCACTAAAGGGAGTCTTAGTCATCTTGCCCAGTAGGCATGACTCACATATCTCATATGATTCAAAATCAAATGAGTCCAGCAAATTATCTTTATGGAGTTGGGATAAGCGTTTGTCATTTATATGACCTAAGCGACAATGTCAGAGATAGGTTTGGTTCATTTCATTTGATTTCAACCTCTTGGTATTTATGTTATAGATGGGGTTCTCTAAGTCTAGAATGTAGAGTCCGTTCATCAGAGGTGCACTACAATAAAACATATCATTTAAATAAACTGAACAACATTTGTTCTTTATTATAAATGAAAAACCTTTCTTGTCCAAACAAGAAACTGAAATTATGTTCTTAGTAAGAGCAGACACATAACAACATTCATCTAGTTCTAGTACAAGCCCAGAGGGCAGAGATAGATAGTAAGTCCCTACAGCAACAGCAGCAACCCGTGCTCTATTGCCTACTCGTAGGTCCACCTCTCCCTTCGTCAATGCCCTATTATTTTTCAACGCTTGCACATTAATACAAATGTGAGAAGCACATCCGGTATCTAATACCCATGATGAAGAAATAGAGAGATTAACTTCTATAACATATATACCTGAAGTAGAAATCTCTCTTCTCTTCTTTTTAAGATCTTCCAGGTACACTTTGTAGTTCCTCTTCCAGTGCCCGGTCTGACCGTAGTGGAAGCAGGTAGCATCCTTGGTAACCCCTCCTTTGGGTTTCAGTGTCTTGCCTTTGCCCTTGGCTTGGGACTTTCCCTTACCTTTAGGCTTGCCCTTGCCCTTATGTTTTTGTACCATCAAAATGGAGTTGGGCTTAACCTTCTTAAGGTTGAGCTCAGCAATTCTCAACAAGCTAAGCATCTCGGGCAGTGGCTTGTCAATTTCGTTCATGTTGTAATTCATGACAAATTGATTGTAGCTCTCCGGCAAGGATTGCAAGATCAAGTCAGTGGCCAGCTCTTGGCTAAGGGGAAATCTCAACCTCTGTAGGTTTTCTATGTACCCAATCATCTTGAGTACATATGGACCTACGGGAGTCCCGTCTTGCATCTTGCACTGAAACAGTGCCTTAGAGATCTCGAATCTCTCGTGCCTAGCTTGTCCTTGATATAGTTGACGAAGATGTTCAACCATATCATAAGCACCCATCAACTCGTGTTGCTTCTAAAGCTCAGAGTTTATGGTCGCGAGCATGAGACAGGACACATCTAATGCGTCATCTCGATGCTTCTTATAAGCATCACAGTCAGCTCGCGTGGCAGTGGCAGGAGGTGCCTCGGGAATGGGCGTCTCCAAGACGTACAGTTTCCTTTCCTGAGTGAGAATAATTCTCAGGTTCCTATACCAGTCCAGGAAATTAGCTCCATTGAGCTTGTCCTTATCAAGGACAGAACGCAGGGAGAAGGTGTTCGTGTTTGACGACATGGCAATCTACAATAGAAAATGCAGAAAATAAATATCATATTCCACTAATCATTTAATTAGGCCTTTAACTAAATAATGCTCCCACTGAATTATAGAACTTTTGTAGAATCAAGTCATGGATGTGGTCAAACCACACCTATTAGATTCTAACCAACTAGCTATAATTCCTGCGGGACAAGATCCACTTCATACTACGCCTTGAGTTAGCTTTGGCTAAAACACCCAAGACTTAGTATGATCGGTAGGTAACTAATTACTAATTACCAATTACATCTCTATGCAACTCTTGTTTATAAGATCAAGATCCGCATGTATATTAAAACTTGAGTTAGCTTTGGCTAAATCGCCCAAGAGTTAATATAAATGTGATTTTGACCTATCTACCAACCATTGGAAAATGCCTATAGTTAAACCCGATCTAATTGAGTTTAACTAGTTTTACTCAATCTGATTGAGTTTGTACTCACCTAGGCGTTGATAGGCGGGACCAAGATTGTCCCTCCGCACCCTACCAAGATAATATGCGTTGTTCTGCTTTGGCAGATTCAACAACAACATGTGATCGAGGTAGTGATGGGTATCACGGCATGGTAGGCATTTTGAGTTGACGCGATTAAGATCTAATCTAATCGTTGATGTGTATCATATACGCGATTAAGATCTAATCTAATCGTCAAGGCACTAATTAATTACTCTACTCTAGCATGCATCACATACACACACACAAGTAATTAATTAAACTGTGATTAGGTCATGGCCCTACTACGATCTTCTCAAGCAAATGAGAAGATCGGGCGGTCAACCTAAGGTCAATAATTTCTCCAAGCTCCTCCCTTTGACCGCCATATGTTGCTCACACCCTCCTCGTAACTTCTCCTCGAGTGAACCTTCCACAGCTCCATTTTGTACATTACAAAGATGAAACTCAAGTTACATTTGAGTCTAAACTATTTTACAACAGGAAATAAAATAGAAAGGCACGACGCGTAAGTCGCGTATCACATATACAACATGCACAATCACATAAAAATGGCGTGCAGACCATATTATGAATTACAACACATGTAACCAATCCAATTTGAGGTTTTTTTTGGGCCATGACCATCACAAATCATACATAATTCTAAATTATATATTTTATATAAATTTCTGTAATTTTATTACTATTTTTACGATTTTATGAGTCGCAACTTCCCGGCGGTCCCGTTTAGCGATTTTCGGACGCGATCGCAGGACAATGCCCCTTGCGGGGTTAGGGGCAGCACCCCTTCTCGCAAAATGAGTCTCACGAGTGTCTCACGATGATCTTACAGCACCTTTAGCCGCTGTCCCAAAACATTTTGGGCGAGACCTTACCGTTACGGAAGGTGTTTCTCGGTAGTCGAAGCCTACAAGTGTTCAAACACTTGTTGCTTCGCTTCTACGAGAAAAATACTCTTAAAACCCATAAAATTAATAAAATCATAGAAACTTACAGAACTATAATTTTTCATAAAAATTAAAATAAAACAAGTACACGCTTCGCACATGGCTCTGATACCACTCTTGGTACTTTCGGGCCGCAAAAATCATTTTTTGCGTTGCGGAAACCCCAAAGTTCCATGCCACCGAATCCACGTGAAGATTAAAATTGTATGTACATGTTTTCTAATCCTAGATCTACACTAGATCTACATGGTAGAGAAGTAAGTTATACCTTTGATGCGAAGCCCTTCGCTTATCTCGCTCGTCCAAATTTGTCGGATCTCAAGGGTGTCAAGTGAACACCCCTCTATGTGTATCCACACGAGGAAAAAATGGAGAAGAAACCTTAGAGTGTGCTAGCACTCTAGAAGGTTTCGGCCAAGGTGGAGGAGAGGGAGAGAAGAAGATGAGAGGAGGAAGAAGAAGGACTAAATGAGCACACAAAACATTCAACACCACTTTAAGTGGCCGGCCACTTCAAGAGGGGTTTTTAAACTCCATGAAATACCAAAAGTCACAACTCTTGATCTCCCTCATGAGGTGGCACGCACATGTACTATCCTTGATGATGTGGAACATCATCATTGGCCCACTCTATGCCAACTCACAAATGAGGTGGCATTGGTCAAGTCAAACTTGACCTTTCATCTTCCCTTCTCAAGTCAAGTCAAACTTGACCTCTTCTCTCTCATAGTTGATCAATTCTAACTATTTGATTCAAACCAATTTAATTTAATGAATCTATATCCATTAAATTAAATTGACTCAATGAATTCAAATCTAATTAGACTCATTTATGAACAAAATTGAGCCCAACTCAATTAGTTTAATTAGGATTACTCTTAATCCAATTTGGTTCATCACATGAGCCTAATCCTCTTGGTTCATCATATGAATCTAATCTCCATCTAATTGCCCTTTGTGTGTGACCCTATAGGTTCTTGTAACGTTGGCAATGCTCCTAAACCCATTTAGAAACATAAGTAATGAGCGGTATCTAGCAACACATCATTACTACCCAAGTTACAAGAATGTTGAGATCCAATATCACCTTGTGACTACTAATTGTGACTCTTCACAATATATGACAATGTCCTTCTATCCTTGACATCTAGATTGATCAATTTGAGGCATAGACGGTGTCATCCTCTGATCAATCTAAATCTTGAACTCCAAGTAGACCTACTATAATCAAATGAACTCAATATCTCATATTGACTCATTTGGGCATAGTCATGCACTTAGTGGTTTCACTCTATCAAGAATAATGATGTCACTCCCGTTATATAGGAGGGATAGATCCCATCTACAACACTCACATCCCTCCGCATAATTTGTTATATAACCAGTAATTTCCTTTATAGTCCACCCAGTTACGGGTGACGTTTGACGAAGCCAAAGTATACAACTCCTTACGTAGGGAACCATGGTGACTTCAGGTCCAAGGACTAATAGTCACATGAGAAAGTATATGACACTCATATAACGATCCATGATACTTTCTCATGGCGGGTCATTCAGTATACATTCTCCAATGCATATCCATATGTCAACTTGATATCTCTATATCCATGACTTGTGAGATCAAGTCATCGAGTTGACCTACATGCTAGTCTCGTCGTATTAACATTGTCCCTGAATGTTAATACTTGACTAGGAATTATTAAGAGTAGTGTTCTCTATATCATCTTACTATTGATTCAACCAATCGATTGATATAGATAAGAACCTTCTACTCAAGAACGCTATTATACATAGTTATTTGGCACAAATACAAGTAAGTATAATAACCAAAACAAATGTCTTTATATACATAGGAATATGGTACAATGAGTCCATACAACAATCATCATATGATTGGCTCTAGGGCTCTGACTAACAGATAAAACATGAGGCTTCTTTGACCTTTCTTCAAGAAAAAAATCGGATAAAAGACGAAACTATCGCCCAACAACGCCGCTCCCTTCAGCATATCAAGACGGAACTTATTTAGGTACGATCTCAACTGGAGCAAGCAGGCTAAGCATATAACTCCAGCCGTCAGATCCCACACGATCCTGCCAATCTGAAAGGGAGTTCAGTATAACTAGCACCCCTAATATGATAGTGTGTATTTCAAAGAATGTCCTAGGAACTTTATCAAATGAATACTAATCAGACTATGTTGTGAGCCTTTGCTCATGCTTTTTCGCTTGTGTTTTCCTTCCTTCCATAGTATTTCATTTTTGGTGTAACCCTTTCAGATCATTGAAATTTGCACCGAGGTGAGGGTCTGGAATCCAGGCCGAACATCAAGGATTGTGAGAACAAGCTTATAACTCGCCCTAGGGTGAGAGGCTAGGACCCGACCGAGAGGTCGTTGGGCGTGAGAGCGGGCTCACTTATAACTTGCACCGGGGCGAGTGTCTGGGACCCAACCAAGAGGTCATTGGGCGTGAGAGCAGACTCACTTATAACTCACACCGGGGCGAAAGTCTGGAGGCGTGTGATCATACTCACTTATAACTCTCCCCATGGCTAGAGTATGGGACCCGACCGAGCGGTCGTTGGGTGTGAGAAAAGGCTCACTTATAACTCGCACCGGGGCGAGAGTCTGGGACCCGACCGAGAGGTCGTTGGGCATGAGAGCAAGCTCACTTATAACTCGCACCGGGATGAGAGTCTGGAGGTGTGAGAGCATGCTCACTTATAACTCGTCCTAGGGCGAGAGTTTGGGACCCGACCGAGAGGTCGTTGGGCGTGAGAGAAGGCTCACTTATAACTCGCACTAGGGCGAGAGTCTGGACTCGACCGAGAGGTCGTTGGGTGTGAGAGCAGGCTCACTTATAACTCACACCGGGGCGAGAGTCTGGAGGCGTGAGAGCATGCTCACTTATAACTCACCCCGGGGCGAGGGTCGTTGGGCGTGAGAGTTGGCTCACTTATAACTCGCACTGGGGCGAGAGTCTGGGACCCGACTGAGAGGTCGTTGGGTGTGAGAGCAGGCTCACTTATAACTCGCACCGGGACGAGAGTCTGGGACCCGACCGAGAGGTCGTTGGGCGTGAGAGTAGGCTCACTTATAACTCGTAATGGGGCAAGAGTCTGGAGGCGTGAGAGCATACTCACTTATAACTCACCCTGGGGTGAGAGTCTGGTACCCGACTGAGAGGTCGTTGGGCATGAGAGTAGACTCACTTATAACTCGCACCGGGGCGAGAGTCTGGGACCCGACCGAGAGGTCGTTGGGTGTGAGAGCAGGCTCACTTATAACTCGCACCAGGGCAAGAGTCTGGGACCCGACCAAGAGGTCGTTCAAAAACCCCTTGGAGCTGGTCTGGAGATATGATTGACATATGAAGGTTGGCCCAGGGATTATTCCCAAAACTCCTGCTTTAGTGTTGCATTTAGAGGTCAAACCAATTGTGTGTAACTTGTGATGTCCCCTGCAATCTCAAAATACCTTATTTAAGCTTTAATTAAGGAATCCATCTTTAAATCTTACTCTGCTTTCGAGGTAGGAAAACAAAATGAGAGTGCCAAATTCAAATTGATACTTCCTTTCGTCTTCCTTCCCCTTTCTTGAGGTAGCCGCATGACCATCTGGATACATGACGTATGGTCTTTTTTTCCTTTTCCCGCGGTAACCGTATGACCGTCCTGCCACCTGACATATGGTCTTCCTGCGCTGAAATGCTGTCGTACACAAATCTCCTTCCATGATTTCCTTATCACATCCATTATTAATATCTTTCATCGGGGAATGACACATGCCCCACGAATCTTTTCCATTACTGTGATTGATCAGCGCTTTTCGGCACACGACCCTAGATAACTTGTGCCTTTTGTTCTAACGTCTCGAGGTATCATACCCCTCCCCCTTTTGATGCTTCATAAGAGTTTTGCTTTATAAACCCTAAAGGTTGTCCGCTATCATCTTCTCACTGCTTCAACTGCCTTCGACCTTTCGTCTTCTTTCTGCTTCAACTGCCTTTGCTCTTCTGACTTCCTCTTTCTTTATCCTGCCAACCTGCCAAGCATTCCTTTTCGTATTTGTTCTTTGTAAGTGCTCTTCTCTTCTTCTTCCTCATTTCCATTTCTTTCATGGCTGAGGAGAGGGAGATACCCTGGTACTCATATTTTATTTCTGACTTAGATAACAGCGACCTATCATCGATTTATGCCAGTCTGCGCCTTACTGATGATTATCAACTCTGACCTCCGAGACCGAATGAGCATCCGTCCTCTCCTCCCGAAGGATTTGTAACTTTTTTCAAAGACCAACTCCTCGGAGGCCTTCGCTTTCCCATTCATCCTTTTTTTCTCCTCTCTGAGTCAGCACCTTGGCATCCCACTTTCTCAGTTTGCTCCCAATGCCTTCCGCGCCATGTATGGAATGATGATTCTCTGCTTCTTGTATCAAATTTCCTTGACCCCCCAACTATTTCTCCACTTTTACTCCCTCAAGCGATCAGATCCAGGTGTATTTATGGTACAATCCCGGGTTGGGTATAAGTTTTTTAAGGATATGTCTTCTTCCAACAAAGGTTGGAAGTCTCACTTTTTCTTTGTTCAGCTACCTGAGTCAGTATCGTGGCCGACCACATGGCGTTATACCCTTCCCTCTGCCTTCGAACTGCAAGAACACCAACATCAACCCGACTGCCATACAGCTTCAGAGAAACTTGGTGGAATGCAACTTCACTTGTTTGTGATTATGCGAGAGCTTTTTTTACATATTTTCGAGCTTAGCCCGGTCCCTGCGACTATAGGTGCTCCTTTTGGTAAGACCGCGCATCTTCTTGTCCTAATCTTCGCTAACTGAGGTATTTTTCCTCCTGTTTTGCAAAGGCCTCCATGTTTCGCGCTTTCTCATTTGACTCTTCTAAGCTACCCAGCAGCATTTTGAAGAACCTAGGGGAGGAGATCGCTAAGGGTTTAGCAGCCTCTTCTGTGGCCCCCCTAAGTGAACCAGTGGGGACCTCGATCCAACTCCCTACAGAACCTGAAACCTCCGAAGCAGGTTCTGTCCCTGTGGAGCCACCCGAGGAAGAACGGGCCCCTTCTCCTCCCCCAGATAAGCGCCTGCGTCTTCAACGCAAGAGGAAAAGAGTCACTCCCTCCGTCCAATCATCTCCCTTTCTTCCTCCCTTTAGACGAACTTCCTCTAAGGCCTCTGATAATCATAATTTTACTGTATTATTTTCATTCATACAATCATGGTTTGATGTAGTTTTCATAGATGGAACCCATATTTACTTCATATTTTATGCATTGTATCGATTTTGGGTTTAATTGAAAATTATTTTATTACGACTTTATTTGATACTAATATTTGATTGTTATTTTGTAGGCGTCAAAGCTTCTTGGACTGGGATGAATTTGAACCAAATTTGTGCTCAGATCGAAGTTTTAATGAGACGATCAAGCTCCATAACAATTGTAGTCGTTCATTGAAGATCGGAGAGATCTGAGCCATCTGTCAAGGATCTGGACTATCCGATCTAATGTAGAGCATATCTCATCCATTGATGGAGATCCAGATATTTTGATCCAAATCCGAGATGATCCAGCCGTTGATTAAGCTCTGAGAATTCTCTACCATCCGATCGATTTTGAGGAGGGTTTAAATGTCGCGATAAGCTACAGTGTACTCGGGCTCAGCTTTGTGATTTCTTCTATAGTAGCTTCTTCTTCTTCGCAGCGACGACCAAGTTCCCATTCCACTTCAAGATCCGTGATTGAGTCTTCTTCATCGCCGATGATCATTGAGCTGTCGGCATTCATCGTCCGAGGTCAGATCATGGCGGAGGGCGTTTCCCCAGTCCGTGAGTTCGATTCTGATTCCCGTCGGTGATCCAGGCAAAGGGTGTTTCCCCAAGATCTGCGATCTCCATTAGCCAACAGAGCTCGAAGGGTGTTTCCCAGAAGCATCCGAATTTCATTCCATAATCATTCCATCTGTTGAACTCGAGTTGAATTGATCAATCGGTCGAGTGATGAAAAATTCCATAATTGAGCTACTGTTCTTCGTGCAATGTGAGTGCCAGCCAATTCGTGAGCCCGAAGGGTGTTTCCCAGAGGCTGTGATTGAAATGTTGCACTAGTTGGAAGCTTGATTCTTCGCCAGTGGTTACCCGAAGGGCGTTCTTAGAGGTGACTCTATTTTTCTGGTAGAATGAAGAAGATCTGATCCGGATTTTGTTTGTTGAATGATTAGGGTTTAGATTTCTTTGTTTTAGTATTTGAATTGTGCTCGACTTGCTCAGATCATCAGATCTGATTCAATTTCCTTACCATTTCTTCTTATTTCAGTTATCTACAATTCCATTTCTGTTTTTCTTTGCTGCAATCCTAGTCATGTTTAGTTTTTAACCGAGTTTGCAATCTGACTTTTGATTTGAATTTGGAATTTCTGTTAATACAAATCAGTGTTTAGCTTTTAGCCTTCAATTCAGAAAATCCTTGTTCTATGCTTGAATTTGTTGTGATAGTGAATGAGTTAAATGTTGGATGAATCACTTAGTTTTTACATTGTTACCTATGTTAACATTCTTGATTGAGGGAGTAAATTGAATTCTTGCTAGTTGATGAATTAGTTTCAATGGTGCAAGTTTGAGATGTGAATGAATTATTTGATCTATGAGTGTGATTTTGGATGTTGAATGTTATTTCGGTTCATGTAAAATTGAGTTTAGTTTCAAGCCTTAAATGTGAAACTCTTATTTCAGTTATTGTATTTAAAGTTCTGTGTTTACAAATTGAATATTTAGTAATTGATTCATTTGATTCAATGATGTGTAAAATCTGAGTCTAATTGATGTTCATTTGTTGAGAAGGGACATGTTAGGAAGAAAGTCAGCTATCTTTGATTTAATTCTCAATTTTATTAGATGAGTTCGATTTATAATGTGAATCAAATTGAGAAGCTTAATAGATCTTGTTGATGTAATAACTTCATTTGAATTAATTCAAGAATTCACGCACATTAACTAGTTATCCTTGGAAAAATATGACTTGGGACTCATTACTACAACACTTGTCTTAGTTAATATGAGTTTCCAATCTTTATCAATTTGGGGTGCCACGTGACATGCAAAAAGGCCGACACTAAATTTTGGTGCCGTTGCCGAGGAGCAACTAACTAGTAGTGTGTGTTTATTTTAGATTGTGCATTGGATTTGATTGATTTATTTTGTTAGCATATTGATTGATTTGATTGCTATTCTTTGTGTATTCTCATGTTGGCTTGTTTTTGAATTGTTAAGTGCTTTTAATGTTCATATTTTCATGTGATTGAAGCTTTATGCTCTTGAGTCTTTTAATCTTGAGTTTTAGTGTTGTAGTGTAAAGAACAGGAGATTTCAGAAGCATGGATCCATATTTTCATAATTTTGGAGGTGGAATGAAAAATCAGTACTTTCAGCCTGAGTATCAAATTTACCCAAACATGGATCAACAAAATAGGTACGAGTCATTTTCAAATGGTTTTAATGATAATTGGGTGGATAATTCATGTTTCAGGTATGAAAGTGCACAAGGACAATTTATTGAGTCATATCCAGTCTACCATAATTCATATGGGTTTCAAGAGGTTTCAACATCATCTTTTATGTCACATTCTTATCAACAGAACGATCCTCAGATGGATGAGTCAACATGGAAACTCAGGGAAATTATGCAACAAATGAGTGAACATCAAGGGCAACAATTCTCAAGGATACAGAATATACAGAATCAGTTAGATCAAATTGCATCTGTAATACCCATAGGATCCCTAAGTTATTTTATGAGAATTATTGCATGATTTAATAAGCCTTATGTGAATATGTCCAAAAATAAAATAAAAAGAACCAAAAAGAGGCATGACCAAGGATTGAACCTTGGACCACTTGGTAAGTGGTTTCATGTTATAACCAGTAGCCCCAGCAAGGGTGTGCTGATATGAAAAGAGGGAAATTATAGTTAAAGGTAACGAAAGTGAAGGCTCTCTTCACTAAGAAGGAGAATTCCAAGTTTCCTTCTTCTTCTTACAATGAAAAGAGAGTTTTGCTTTCTCCCTTCATTTAGGATGAGTAAAAGAAAAGGGAAGGAAAGGTTCATTTTTCCTTCTTCGTTTCATTTGGAATAAAATGAAAAAAGGAAAGAGAAAATTTCATTTTCTTCTCTCTTCCTCCTCCCTCCTCCTCTCCACCGAAACCAAGCTCTCTCTTCTCACCATTGCCGAGACCAAGCTAAAAGAATTCTTCTCTAGGAAAAGCTTCACAAGCAAGGTTACTTCTCTTAGAGAATTAAGCGAGAGGAAGTAAGTATTCCCCCTCACCTGCAGTACAAGTAGCCTCCTACGTTTGCTATGCTTAAAATGTTTTGAAAAGAAACTTAGGGTTCAGCCATGATAAGTTTTTGAAATGAAAACATGTTTGTTTATGCTCCTTCATGATACATGATCTATTACATGTTGTTAGTTAAGTTTTCATGCTACATGTTGTATAAACAAAACCTAGAATCTTACCTTAGGTTTCGACCAAGGATGAACATAAGGTTTAGAGCAAGGTTTTGAAATCTAATCATGCTTGTTTATGCTCCTTCATGATACATGATCTATTACATGTTGTTAGTTAAGTTTTCATGCTACATGTTGTATAAACAAAACCTAGAATCTTACCTTAGGTTTCGGCCAAGGATGAACATAAGGTTTAGAGCAAGGTTTTGAAATCTAATTATGCTTGTTTATGCTCCTTCATGATGTACGATCTATTACATGTTGTTAGTTAAGTTTTCATGTTATATGTTGTGTAAACAAAACCTAGAAACCTTACCTTTAGGTTTCAGCCAAGGAAAGAAAAGGGGCTTAGAGAAAGTTGTAGACCTAAACTATACTTGTTTTATGCTTCCTCATGATGTATGATTTTCTATACAATGTTAGATTGAATTTCCATGTCTTAAGTTGCAAGAAAAATTTAGAAACCCTACCTTGAAGTTTTGGCCAAGTTGAGATACAAGGTCTAGGGCAAAGTTTTGAAATGAAAACATGCTTGTTTATGCTCCTTCATGATACATGATCTCTTATATGTTGTTAGTTAAGAGTTTTATGCTTCATGTGGTATTAAAAGTTTAGAAACCCTACCTTGAAGTTTCGTCCAAGTTAAGATACAAGGTCTAGGGCAAAGTTTTGGAATGAAAACATGCTTGTTTATGCTCCTTCATGATACATGATCACTTATATGTTGTTAGTTAAGAGTTTTATGCTTCATGTGATATTAAAAGTTTAGAAACCCTACCTTGATGTTTCATCCAAGTTGAGATACAAGGTCTAGGGCAAGGTTTTGAAATCTAATCATACTTGTATATGCTTCCTTATGATGTATGATCTTTAATATATGGTTGGTTTAAGTTTCATGCTTCATGTTGTATTTAAAAGTTTAAAACCTCACCTTTAGGTTTCGGCCAAGGTTGAATTTGAGACTTAGAGCAAAGTTTTGAAATCTAACTATGTTTGTATATGCTCCCTTATGATGTATGATCTTTAATATATGGTTGGTTTAAGTTTCATGCTTCATGTTGTATTTAAAAGTTTAAAACCTCACCTTTAGGTTTCGGCCAAAGTTGAATTTGAGACTTAGAGCAAAGTTTTGAAATCTAACCATGCTTGTTTATGCTTCTTCATGATGTATGATCTCTTACATGTTGTTAGTTTAAGTTCCATGCTACATGTTGTATTGAAAAGTTGGAACCTCACCTTTAGGTTTCGGCCAAGAATGAGTTAGGGCTTGTAGGAAGATCAAAACCCCAACCATGCATGATAATGACTCCTTATAATGCGCTATGAGCTTTAGGTCACCATGTTGTATGTTATATGCTAAATGTTGTGTGCACTTATGTCATCATGTTATGATTCCTTATGATATGCTTATGTTATGTGCACTTATGCCATCATGTTATGATTCCTTATGATATGCTTATGTTATGTGCACTTATGCCATCATGTTATGATTCCTTATGATATGCTTATGTTATGTGCACTTATGCAACATGATTCCTTATGATATGCTTATGTTATGTGCACCTATGCCATCATGTTATGATTCCTTATGATATGCTTATGTTATGTGCACCTCATGCTATCATGATATGTTTATGAAAGGCTTATAAAGATGAAAAGCATAAGAGATGCTTCCCTTAAGTTGGGATTAAGAACTCTCTTCATGATATGACAAAAATATGATACGCTATGATATGATAAGAAACATGATATGCTATTTTACTTTTGTATGGCTTGTACCAAGGGTGGGCTCCATAAGCGCCCCTAGGTCGATGGTCTATGAAACGGGCCTACTAAAAGGGATGGGCTCCTAAGTTGCCCCTAGGTCGATGGTCTATGAAACGGGCCTAGTTCCTAGTAGGTTCAAGATTTGCTACCTTGGATCTATTTAGGATGCGCGTATTTATGTATGTATATGGTACAAGCCGGGCCCTCATGTTGAGATTATGTTTAAGTATGTATATGATATATGTTTTCAAAAAAAAGGACATCTTGCATATACTCATTTCATGATACATGTTTTCAAAAGAACATCTTGCATCTACAAGTTCATGTTATATGGTTTCCTTTATGCTTACTTAAGATGCTCTTGAAAATATGACTATGATTCTTATATGATCATGTTACTACTTTAAGTTTATGCTCTCACATGCTATGATATAATCTTATGCCCTCACATGATATGATATGACTTTATGTTTATGCTCTCACATGATATGATATGACTTTATGTTTATGCTCTCACATGATATAATATGAATTTATGCTTATGCTCTCACATGTTATGTTATGATTTACCAAATGAACATGTTACCACTTTATGTTCATGCATGATTCATGGTTTTTGTGAGTAGGAAAGGGACTTACTAAGCCTATGGGCTTATAGTGTTTATGTTTCCTTGTACTGCAGAAAAAGGAAAGGAATGGCTAAACTAAGAGAAGCAGCAGGAAGGGCAAGAGTGTGTGTGGTAGTGGCACGGTGGAAGAAAACTGCTTTATGCTTTTATGTTCTAAGTTTGCATATGAACCATGTGTTGTTTTTATGCTTTAATAGTACTTAAATTAGTATGGATAGTTATGCACTTATGTTCTCCATGTTTCATGCTAGTATGCTTATGATATCATGAATCATGTTTCAAGTAGTTGATATTAATTAAGTTGTATGCATGAATACTAGTATGTCTACATGTTCAATATGATAAGCATGATGATTAGTGTAGAAAAAAAATAACAAATAAATAATTGTTTCCGCTGCCATGATTTTATATGTATGCATGAACGTATGACTGTAAGTAACCCCGTCCCTCCTGAGCAGTGGGAGGGCGGGCGTTACAACATCATTCATTCATCAGTTACAAACACAAAACGCCAGAGAGGAGTTGGATTGTGGAGCTCTTGTCAAGCCTGACACTGCATCTGTTAGTTAGAGCCCTAGAGTCAATCATGTGATGATTGTTGTATGGACTCATTGTATCATATTCTTATGTATATAAAGGCATTTGTTTTTGGTTATTATACTTACTTGTATTGGTGTCAAATAACTAAGTATAATAGCGTCCTTGAGTAGAAGGTTCTTATCTATATCAATCGATTGGTTGAATCGATAGTGAGATGGTATAGAGAACACTACTCTTAATCATTCCTAGTCAAGTATTAACATTCAGGGACAATATTAATGCGACGAGACTAGCATGTAGGTCAACTCAATGACTTGATCTCACAAGTCATGGATATGGAGATATCAAGTTGACACATGGGTATGCATTGGAGAATGTATACTGAATGACCCGCCATGAGAAAGTATCATAGATCGTTATATGAGTGTCATATACTTTCTCATGTGGCTATTAGTATGACTATTAGTGCTTGGACCTGAAGTCACCATGGTTCCCTACATAAGGAGTTACATACATTGGCTTCGTCAAACGTTACCCGTAACTGGGTGGAGTATAAATGCGATTACTAGGTATGTAACAAATTATGCGGAGGGATGTGAGTGATGTAGATGGGATCTATCCCTCCTATATGACGGGAGTGATATCTTGGTTCTTGATAGAGTGAGACCACTAAGTGCATGACCATGCCCAAATGAGTCGATATGAGATATTGAGCTCATTTGATTAGAGTGAATCCACTTGGAGTTCAAGACATAGATTGATTCGAGGATGACACGGTCTATGCCTTATTTGATCAATCTAGATATCGTGGATAGAAGGACATTGTCACATATTGTGAGAGTCACAATTAGTAGTCACGAAGGTAATGTTGGATCTCAACATTCTTGCAACTTGGGTAGCAATAATGTATTGCTAGATGCCACTCATTGCTTATGTTTCTAAATAAGATTTAGAAACATTGCCAACGTTGCAAGAACCTATTGGGTCACACACAAAGAACAAGTGAATGGAGATTAGGTTCATATGATGAACCAATTGGATTAGGTTCATGTGATGAATTAAAAAAAAATGAGATTAAGAGTAATCTAATTTAGGCTTTTTGAGTTAGACTCAATTAGGTTGGATTTAACTCACCAAGGAAGATGAGTGATCAAGTTTGACTTGACCATATGGAAGTGGAACTATCAAGTTTGACTTGATGTCACCTCATGAAGGATAACTTATCCTACATGGCATGGCTAGCCAACACATCCTTGCCAAATCATCAAGGGAGAGCAAGATTCCTAGTGTAGTCGGCCATATGAATGGAAGATTCATTGGCCACCCAAATGAATGCATTAAGATTCATTGAATGCAATTAATTGCATTCCTAGTGTGGCTAGCCACATGAATGGAAGTTTCATTGGCCGCTCAAATGAATGCATTAAGATTCATTGAATGCAATTAATTGCATTCCTTGTGTGGCCAGCCATATGAATGGAAGATTCATAGGCATTGAATTAATTCATTCATTTTGTATCATCTTACTTACTTCTTCCTTGCTCATTCTCCTCTCTTTGCCGAGAGCTCCAAGCAAGACAAGAAAGTTAGTGAGTTTATCCAAGAAGAAAGGAAGAGTGATAGTCACATAGAAAAATAAGAGGAGCGTTTGAGATTATATCTTTCTCTTTTCTCCTACCTTTCTTCCAATCCCACCCAAGAGCCCTAGGAAGTGCTAGCACACTTGTGGTGCTCTCTTCTCCATCCTTGAGTGTTAGAGAACACTTCTTGTTCATGTGGATACTACTAGAGGTGTGTACACTTGAACACACTTGAGATCCGAAGGACCTTGGACGAGCGGAATTTGCGAAGGGCTTCGCTTCAAAGGTATAACACTCACCATGTAGATCTAAAGTAGATTGATCTAGAGTAGGAAATAAGTACAAGAATTTTATTAATTTTTCACATGGATCTGTGGCTAGCATTCGGGGTTTCCGCAACGCAAAAAGCAGTTTTTGCGGCTCAAATTGCTAACAGCATCCACTTCTTCACTAGATTCTTTAAATACTTTTTATTGTTGTGATGATGTAGTTGAACATACTTTTGATTCTACTAATGATGTTGCTCTAGATGTTGTGAATGATGTAGGAATTGAAGATTTTATTGTAGAAGATTATTTAAGTGTAGGGGATTGCTTACTGGAAGCATTGCCTCAAGAATCACCAAGAATTGAAGATGAAGTGTAGGGACTTGTGTTATGGAGCCAAGCACCCAAGGATCACCACATGAGGTTGAACATTCACCAGTACCAGAACTTGAGCATTCATTTGATGAAGAGGAGGTAACAGTCACCACTCCAGGTACCTTTCAAGATGACAAGGTGAGTATTTTTTGTGATTTTTCAGAAAATTTAATAGAGGTACCAATTGTTGATTTAATTAGGTGTGATTCATTTCTTGATAAATTTTCTACCCACACTAATGTTCTCCTATTTTCTTTTTATCCCACATGTGTATGGGAGTTCTTGTCTTTTAATGATGTTGTAGGAGAATACAAGCTCCCGGAGTGGATGCTTGAACTGAACCGCCTCCGACCTCCAGAAAAAGCTTTCATGGGAAAAATGGTAAATAAAAAGAAGCTAATTGCAACCAAGGATACTCCACTTCTGGGATGGATTCTTCTTTTAAATCTTCTTCAACCACCAGGAAAAAGGGGAGTTTGTTCCAACTTAATCTTCTTTTGAATTTTAATTCATGCTTGATGTTTAGTCTTTTCTTTAATAAATCTCTTGAGTGCAAAGGTTGATTTTCTTATTGCATTTAGTCATGTTTATAGTTTGTAGTTTTCTTATTACATTTGATTTTGAGTGTGAATAAGAAAATGGCACCCCTAGCAATTTTTCTATAACATGTTAGAAGTAGAGAATGTGAGTTAGATTTGAGAATCTATTTTGGAACTTAATGTCAATAATGGACTTTTAATTTTCTCAAGGTTTCTACTTAATGATGGACATTTGATTGATAAATTGGATTGATACTTTTTCATGCCTAGTAAGGATGAGCCTTAATTGAATGATGCACTTGTGTTATTGCACTCTAGAACTTGCTTTGATTCTTTCAAAACCACAATCTAATGGATTATATCATGTTTATGAAGGTAAATCTATTTGTTTCTTTCTTCCACATGAATTCTTGCTATTTTTCTTGATAATCATCATATCAATTTATGTCTTTTCATTTGTAAATCTTTTGGATATGGATACATGGTTTGTTATATGATGGATATTTTGGCAAGGTGGATTAAGTTGAAGTGTGGGGGAAGAGTTTTTGGATGATATGTGTAGGTTACATTTTTGATGAATTTTCTTATGACCAGAATTTTTGATATTCAAGGTTAAGTTTGATTGCAATGGAGGTTAACGTTAAAAGTTCTGGAGTAATTGGATGCATGACGAAGTTTGGATAATTTAGCTTGATTTTGACTCTCAAATGTTGAAATTCAATCCAGCAAGTTGAATTTGCTACTGTTGAGACAGAATTTGTTGTTCAGACAGGAACTATAAGTTACTGCTTGCAGTCAACCAAATCTATATTGGGAAGTTAACTAGCTAGGAAAGAACTTAAAGTACAATTGAAGGAAATGCAACTGCAAATAAGAATGGAATCATAAAGTTTCAATGAATAGGGTTTCATTTTTACTTGGTATTGCATGATTGAAATTCTGACTTCTCTAGTTCTGAAATGCAAAATCTGCCAAAATTTTATTGGGTAAGGGATCTATTCTGAACTTGACAAATCTAAGCTGAAGAAAGGCATTCTAGCTTTGATCTTGATAAAGTATTCTACAAGAAAGGTACTGGAAGATACTGAATTGTATTAAACTTGTTATCAATTTTGATGTCTGAAACAGAGATGCAGAAATCTGTTGCTTGTATTGTGCAAAAATCTGAACATTGCTGTGAGGTGCAGGAATACATGTTCTGAAATTTCAAAAATTGAGAATTTGAAGTTATAAGATCCTAACATCTGTTAAGGGATTATAACTTTCTTGCTAATGAAGCATCATTGATAGATAATGAAACTGGTCAAATTCTGAAATTGAAAATGCAGTAGTTTACCTTGTTCGTGCCAAAATGTAAGCAATAGCAGAAGATACAAAAACAAGGAAGGTGATTATTATTGGGAATGCAGAAATAGAGGAATAATTTCAGAGTATAGAAGCAGTGACTTATCAAAACTAATAGTATACAAATTCATATTCCAAATGTTAGGAAGATGTAGCAGTGTGTGAAGTGTTGTAATTACAGAAATGCAGAACTGGGATTTTATATTGAATTGCATTGAAATTTCTGTAGTATGTGTTTTAGCTGAGTTTCCAAATTGGAATCGATCGTAGTCAAGCTTGAAAATGAGGTAACGGATGAAGCAATTCATTGAAGAATATTAATGATTAAGCTTGAAATTTTAAAGGAGTTCAGCAGGGAAAAAGATGCAGAAACTGCTATGTGCAGAATAGATGTAGGAGATGTTTTGCAGAATAAGAAATGGAGTTAAAAGCCATTTGTTCATGGAAAATTTGAAATCCAGCTATTACTTTCTGCTCCAGAGTTTACAAGATTTTTAAAACTGAAAATTTGATACAAAAATAAAGACATAAGCTGAATGTTGCAACTATGGTATAATGCATCAGTAATGGAACAAATGGATCATTATTTTCTGGAGGTCTACTGTGATTAATATTGAGGAGTTGATGGATTGAGACTGAGTTCAAAAATTGACAAGCAAAATGATGATTGGTTCATCAGCAACATTGAAGGCAAGTTTTATTGAAGGCTGTAATTGCTTCACAACAAGCATTTGTTGTTGATTATTGAAACCTAGCAGAGCTTGTTTCTCAGAAGTTGTAGCTAAACTGCATCAACAGTGCCTTTGTTTTTCTTGCCCATTATTATTTTTCCAAAATGCACAGAATTTGGTATCAGAGTCCGCCCACAATTTGGCACAATATTTGGCAAAATTTTCCAATTTGATTTCTGATCCGAAGTTCATTTTCATCCAAGCTTTTATTTATTGAAGAATCAAAGAATTAATCTATAGAGCTTCAATTGTAAGGCTTGGATCTTAAAGTTGATGGAACTGTGAAATTCAGAACTTGATACAAGTTTGGGCCAAAACATTATGAATAACTTACAAATCAGTGGAATAAAATGTGAAGCTATGACTTATCATTATAATTTGTAAAAACTATAATTTTCGACTGTTGTTCAAACATTGTTAAAGGATGATTGAGCTTTTCCATGATTTACAGAATTGAACAAAAAAGCATAAAATGAAAACTGGAAACTGAAAGCTAGTTTGCAGTTGTGTTGATTACTGAATTTGTAGTTAGCAGGAATTCAAATTCGAGTTGAATTTTCTTTTCTGATATCATTAAGTCTTGAAGAGTATTCAAATGATGGCAGTCTTAGACGAAGAAACTGAAGCAAGTGTTGACAGTAAATGTAGGAATCTGCAGATTTTTGTGCAGATTCTGTACATATTTTGGAAAATGAGTTGTAGCAAGCTTGAGTTGATTAAACCCAGAAATCTTTGGAGGATGATTTGATAGGGATCTGAAGAGGCCAGATGTAAAGAAATTGGAATTTTTAGAGGCTAGATGATGTGAATTTGATGCAAAACGGGAACACTACTCACTGAACAACAGCTGTAGATATCTTGTAACTTATGTTCTGATCAAAAAGGAGATTGAATTCAAGTTTTTATTGATTGAATGCTAAATGAGGGATATGGACAAGTTTAACTATTCAGTCCTTAACCTAGAATGACTTGGAATTCCAAATCTTGATATACTATGCTAAATTCTTTGGAGTTGCAGAAAGCTGCAGGAAATCAAGAGTAAGGAAACAGAACAAAACAGAAATTGCAAATTTGTTCCTATAGCTAACGTATCAATTTGTTGAACACTTGTTGAGTTTCAATCCGAGACGGATTGAAGTTTAAGTGTGGGGGAAGTTTTGGATTTTTCACAAATTGATTGAAAGTTTTGATTTTAGAAGCTACTGAAATGTAACTGTAAGTGCTGGAAAGTTAATTGTAAAGCTAATTTGGAACCTGAAAATGAATCTGAAGATAAGTTTTAGTGCTGTAATTTCGAACAAAAGGGCTAAAAATTCAAGGGAAGTTGAAAGCTTTGAATAGAAGTAGTTTCATGAGTTGTAAGTTGAAAGAGACAATTGGGAAGGCTTTGGCAGTGGATTTTGAAACTGTACAGCTGATACACAGAATTGGATTACTTCTGAAGGTGCAGGTTTTGTACCAAGGATTGGGAAGTGTTAGAATTGAATTGAAGTGAAGATACTATACTTTAACAGAGAGTTAATGACATGGCTTCCTAGGTTCGTATACAAAGAAATTAGAACTCTTCAGAATGAAAAACAAAAAACAAAATCAGCTACATAGAACATAGAACTTTAACAGAATTGATACAGTTGTTGTCAAGTAAAGGAAAAAAAAAAAGAAAGAAGGGAGTATGGCCAAGTATTTATTTATATAGCATTCTTTGTATCCATGTCTTTAACTAGAACTAAAACTCATACTTTCTTTCTTATCTTTTCTTTGAGCTAATTCTTTCTTTTCTTATTTTTCTTGCAACTAATGCTTTGATTTGCACTTAATTCATATTCTTACATTTTTATTTTCCATGATTAACCTTTATATTGTGATTTGTATCCATGATCATGGTAGAGAGTAGAAGATAAGCAAGCATATGGTAGTGTAAGAAGCACAAGTAGCATGAGTGCCCTCCATTTTTGAGATTACATGTGAAATAGGATGAAAGCCACAAAAAAAATCTATCTTGTGAGGTTTTTAGTGTGAATCAATTTCAATTTATTCATGATAGATGGAAATTATTATATTGTTAACCAAGAGTAAAGTTTGAAGTCCATGAATGCTTGAGATTTTGGAATGTGATAATCTTAGATGGTTGACTTTATTTTCTAATCATGTTTAGGAATTTGTTTAGGGGTGCCATTTAAGTAGGATTTTTAGTTTTCTTTACTTACACGGGACATTCAAGAGTAAGTGTGGGAGATTTGATAACCATGATTTTACTGTATAATTTTCATTCATACAATCATGGTTGATGTAGTTTTCATAGATGAAACCCATATTTACATCATATTTTAAGCATTGTATCGATTTTGGGCTTAATTGTAAATTATTGTATTACGACTTTATTTGATGCTAATATTTGATTTTTATTTTGTAGACATCAAAGGTTCTTAGACTGGGATGAATTTGAACCAAATTTGCGCTCAGATCGAAGTTTTAACGAGACGATCAAGCTCCAGAACCATTGTAGCCGTTCATTGAAAATTGGAGAGATCTGAGCCATCCGTCAAGGATCTGAACCATCCAACCTAATGTAGAGTAGATCTCGTCCGTTGATGGAGATCCAGAGATTTTGATCCATATTCGAGACGATCCAGCCGTTGATCAAGTTCCGAGAATTCTCTACCGTCCGATCGATTTTGAGGAGGGTTTAAATGCCACGAGAAGCTACAGTGTACTCGGGCTCAGCTTTGCGATTTCTTCTATAGTAGCTTCTTCTTCTTCGTAGCGACGGCCGAGTTCCCATTCCACTTCAAGATTCGTGATTGAGTCTTCTTCATCGCCGGTGATAATTGAGCTGTCGGCATTCAACGTCCGAGGTCAGATCGCGGAGGAGGGTGTTTCCCCAGTCCGTGAGTTCGATTCTGATTCTCGTCCACAATCCAGGCAGAGGGTGTTTCCCCAAGATCTGCGATCTCCATTAGCCAACGGAACTCGAAGGGCATTTCCCAGAAGCATCCGGATTTCATTCCATAATCATTCCATCTGCTGAACTCAAGTTGAATTGATCAATCGGTCAAGTGATGCAAAATTCTAGAATTGAGCTACTGTTCTTCGTGCGATGTGAGTGCCAACCGATTTGTGAGCCCGAAGGGTGTTTCCCAGAGGTTGTGATTGAAAGGTTGCACTAGTTGGAAGCTTGATTCTTCGCCAGTGGTTACCTGAAGGGCGTTCTCAGAGGTGACTCTGTTTTTCTGGTAGAATGAAGAAGATCTGATCCAGATTTGGTTTGTTGAATGTTTAGGATTTAGATTTCTTTGTTTTAGTATTTGAATTGTGCTCGACTTACTCAATTTCCTTACCATTTCTTCTTATTTCAGTTATCTGCAATTCCATTTCTGTTTTTCTTTGCTAAAATCCCAGTCATGTTTAGTTTTTAACCGAGTTTGCAATCTGACTTTTGATTTGAATTTGGAATTTCTGTTAATACAAATCAGTGTTTAGCTTTTAGTCTTCAATTCAGAAAATCCTTGTTCTATGCTTGAATTTGTTGTGATAGTGAATGAGTTAAATGTTGGATGAATCACTTAATTTTTACATTGTTACCTCTGTTAACATTCTTGATTGAGGGAATAAATTGAATTCTTGCTAGTTGATGAATTAGTTTCAATGGTGCAAGTTTGAGATGTGAATGAATTATTTGATCTATGAGTGCGATTTTGGATGTTGAATGTTATTTCGGTTCATGCAAAATTGAGTTTAGTTTCGAGCCTTAAATGTGGAACTCTTATTTCAGTTATTGTATTTGAAGTTCTGTGTTTACAAATTGAATATTTAGTAATTGATTCATTTGATTCAATGATGTGTAAAATCTGAGTCTAATTGATGTTCATTTGTTGAGAAGGGACATGTTAGGAAGAAAGTCAGCTATCTTTGATTTAATTCTCAATTTTATTAGATGAGTTCGATTTATAATGTGAATCAAATTGAGAAGCTTAATAGATCTTGTTGATGTAATAACTTCATTTGAATTAATTCTAGAATTCACACACATTAACTAGTTATCCTTGGAAAAATACGACTTGGGACTCGTTACTACAACACTTGTCTTAGTTAATATGAGTTTCCAATCTTTATCAATTTGGGCTGCCACGTGACATGCAAAAATGCCGACACCAGCCTCCAGGGCCAAGACAAAGACCCCTTCTTTGACGTCTCCTTTCCCCGATCCAGAAATTGCATATTCTACTCCAGCCTAGGCTGTGACTCCTGAGCAGGTCGTCGCAGCTTCTACTTCAGCCCAGGTTGTGACTTCCGAGCAGGCCGTCGCAGCTTCTACTTTAGCCCAGGTTGTGACTTCCGAGCAGGCCATCGCAGCTTCTACTCCAGCACAAGCTGCGGCTCCTGGGCAGGCTGGATACCCAGCTGGAGACCAGCCCGGGGGTTCTTCAACCCCTTCGGTTCCCCTTCCCGCGACTACTTCAGCTCCAACTCCTTCTCGTACCAAGGAGCGGTCCAAGACTAGATACATCTTTTCTTATTCCTTTCACTTACCATCCATAGACAGGCTAGACTCAGTACCCGTGGGCAATCTGTTCTCTTTTTATGGCCAAGTTCAGCTGCATGGGGCCTTAACCACTTCTTGGCAAATAGCTAATGAGCAATTTTGGGAGGGCTCATTGCTGGAGGGGACAGATCTGTTTTCTCAGCGCCTATTATCGGTGAGTCCTTCCCTCTATCTTTGGGAGCTCTGGAGTTATTGTTAATTCATCTTTATACTGTACAGGCCTGCTCGGTGGGCTTAAGTCTCTCCCATGTCGTGGTCGGTTTGCAATGAGAAAACGAGTCCTTGAAGGCTCGTATACGAGAACTGGAACTGCTTATAACCCAACAGAGCGTGCTTGATCCCACAGTTCCTGGTGACCCTGTACAATCCTACCTCCATGCGGCCAAGGAATCCACTCAATCAGCTCGGGACTTAGCCCATATAGCGTCCAACAAAATAAAGACTCTGGAAAAGGCCCTGAAAACTAGCAAATCCTAGCTGAAATTGGAGGGGCAACATCATATCTAGATCTTAGCCGATCTGGAGGAGAAAGAATTGGAGGTGGCCACGCTTTCTGATCAACTGAAGACCCTGCAAGAATCTTATGTTGTCCTGGAAAAAGACCTGGCTACCACTAAGGCGAACCTAGCTGCCAGCGGTGACCGAGAGACGACCCTCAAAAGCTAGTGGGAGGTCGGGAAGGACACCATCAAGTCCCTGCAATCAGATCTCCTTAAGGCTAAGGAAAAAGCTTCCAACGTTACACAAGAACTGACATTGGCGTAGGCCGATGGGGATAAGGCTAAAGGAGAGCTAGCCAACTACAGGGCGAGAGAGACTGGCTGCCTGAAGGCGTACCGAATTGCCTATGTCAAGTCCACCACTTTGGGAAAGAAGATAGGCGATTTGATTGACATGATGTTGTGTTATGGTGGTGTGGGTGTTGTACACCAACTGTTTGAACAAGGCCTCCTCCGATTTGCTCCCCCAGATAACTTTCTGAATAGGACTCGCCTCGTGGAAGAGCTCCCTGCTGAAGCTTTTCCTTCCTTCGACGATGACGAGAACTTTGTATTGCCTTCTGTAACTTGATAGTAAACTAGGCCTGGGTGTAGGCTCCTGACTTTGAACATTTTCTTGTTAATGGGTGTTTTGTGTTGATTCCCTTTCAATTCACTTAAAAGATCCATCAAACGAGTGTTTTTTTCGGAGCGCTCCCTGTCTTAACGCCAACTGGTTCTCTGGAGTTGTGAGCAAGATCTACCTGTCCCTTGGTCAGAGTCCTGTTTGAACCTCCCGTATATCCCGAACAGTATTACCGACTTGGATCTTTGATGGCTTACTCTCTCGAGTGTATCCTCAGTCTCTGTTGTTATAAGGCTCGAGGGAGTAATAACTGTGGATGCGTCCTTTCCCGAGGCTACCATACCTCTTTATTACCCTCGTATTCCGTGTCGCTACTTTTTCTAACACCTTTCCTTGGCACCTCTTTCTATGCTGATCCAACAGCCCTCTACCTTGATGGCTTGAGTTATCTGCACTACGGACTGTCAGATGCTTGATGACAATAATACCCCTAGGGGTGACGTCTATAAATATATCTTCTTCTCCCTTCCTCTGAACTTTTCTCACCTCCTCTTTTTCTTTGCTCCCGCCATCTACTGTGACTAGTTGCCTGTTTCCTGCCTTGGTCTTCCACATGGCCTCCCCTACCCCTGTCTATGCTCCGGGAGTTTCTACTTTCTCTGGAGTGGATCTGGATGACCTTCGTTATAATTATGAGGTTTATGAGGAGATGCACATCATCATACCTTCTGCGATCCACCGAGCCTCTACCCCTCCCGAGGGTTATGTTACTTTCTTCAAGGAGCAATTTGTTGTCGATCTCCACTTTCCCATCCATCCCCTTTTCTCCGCAGTGAGCCGCTACTTTAGAATTCCTCTAGATCAACTATCTCCCAACTCCTTGAGAATCCTGTGTGGATTTGTTGTCCTCTGCGAAGTGTGTGATATCTCCTAGTCTCCCCACTTGTTTTACTACTTTTTCACCCCTCACCGACAGAGCGAGGGTTTGTTCCATCTTCAAGCCCGTATTCGCACCACTTTCTTTTGTTCCATTCCTTCCTCCGACGCTGATTGGAAGGATAAATATTTTTTCCTTCACTTCCCTTATGTTGTGGAATGGCCAACTAGATGTCAATCATCCCTTCTCGCAACACCTCACTTGGGGGACTTTCTGACCGATCCCCTCTTTATGGAGGCTTTTGTCCAGCTATCATGTTGGCGACTGAATCTACTCATGCTGCTGGCTGAGGATGTGCTATTCCTGTTCAGGATAAGCCGCATTCCCTCTGAACTGCCTCACTCCCTAGGTGAGTCCCATCGGGCCTTAACTTACTTTTCTTTATTTTTTGTTGTGCAGCTCTAATTCTGATGTTCCTTCCTCAGCCAATACCTTGAATCATGCTTCTGAGGCTCATCCTCTTCCCTTAAGCGACCAGGAAATTAACCATCGAGGTCGTCTTATCCTGGCTAGAAGGAGTCTTCCACACTCTGTTCCCTCTCGCCCTGGGACTTCCGAGTCCCGGACTCCCCAATCGACCCCTCAATCATCCCTCCGATCAGCCCCTCGCTCAGATCCAAGATCAGCTCCTCTACCAACTTCCCGATCAACCACCCGCATGCGCTTTACTCCTAATTCTGCCCGACAAACTATGCCTAAATTTCCTGCTCACCGATCCCGATCGCCTTTAGAGGATTCAGGTTCCAACGACCAGCCACTCCATCACAGGTCCCGACGTAGGTCTATGGGACCAAACTGCTACGACAGATCCCCCCGCTACTCAGACTCCCCCAGCTCCTTCTACCACTGCTTCAGGTTCACAATTCCCGGGCATTTTTGTTGCCCCACCGGAGGTTCGAGAGAGAAATTCTCGAGGAAAGGCTCTAATAGTTAAGGAAGAGATCCTCCCAGAACCTTCCCCCATTCTCGTGGGCCCTTCTCCATCACGCGTGCCTCGCCCTACTTCAGCAGCTCCTTCTGCATCCTCACCACCCTCTACCTCTGTTCACTTCGAGTTTCAGGGCATAGATGTAGGGCCTTCGATTCAACCTACTCATGATGAAACCCAGGTTGGACCCTCCCATTCATGGCGCTCTTCCTATTCTTACTTCAGAGCCACCATGCCCTCTGAAAAGCACCTACAGGGTCAATCGGATGTTCCCACCAGTCGCCTTACTCAAAGAGGACAATTGTTGACTCGCTGGGAAGAAAGTTTACAGCAGATACACGCCCTTCCTGTTCCCATCCAACTGGACCTTTTCTCTGAAGGGACTGTTTTTGTAAGTCTCCTCTTATACTTTTTCTCATTATTCCCCTTTCTATTTTATGGATATTTGTTGTCTGCCCAGGGCTTTGCTGAGTCCTTGGTGATGAGTCAGACATTCTCCTTTTTGTATCAAGAAAACAAATCTTTGAAGGATAGAGTGACTGACTTGGAAACCCAATTAAATGACCCGGTTGTAGCTGGCTATCGGTTAAGGGGTGTAATAGCAACTTTGCAGAGAACAAACGCTCTCCACAGGCAATCCTTGAGAGAGGTTGATCAGGAAATCAAGCAACTCCATGAGGAGAAGAGCAAGCTCGAGACTTTCTATAAACAAGAACTAGATCAACGAACTCAAGAGCTACATTCTAAAGAGGTACTTCTAATGAACCGGAACAGAGATTTGAAAACTCAAGCCAAAGAATTACAAACGCTCCAGGCTGAATTAGCCCAATCCCATTCTGTTTCATCGGAAGTCGCCTCGGCTCTGGCAATGTATAAGGCAGGAGAAACCGAGCACTGCAGACTAAGCAGGGAGGTATATTTGCATTCCCAGAGTTTGGCACTCAAGTGGGCAATCGCTTCGTCATCGTAGTAGCATATGGGACAGCAGGGGCGCTCAGACAATTATATGAGCAAGGATATTTATCAGCTGCTCCCCCTACGGATTTCTTAGAGCATCGCTAGATCTTGAGAGAAATTTCAGACAATGTTTTTGGTGAATTTAAATGGCCCTGTCTGTGTGTTAAATCTTCTGTGTTTGTAATATGTTAATTAGGATGTTGACTATTATCGTTCCTAGCTTGTATTTAACTATAACCACACCTACGTATGCTATTCCAGTTTAAAGCTCCAGTAAGCCCTGGAATTTACTAGCAAGGAGAACCAAACATTCATGACCAGGTAAATGTTCCTGACCAGGAAATTATCATACCCTACCAGCCCTGTTTTTATACTAGCCCTCTTTACAAAAAGATGAATTAGCTAAGTGTGGTAGGGTTGTAAGTAAATTGCACTCCAAGGCATATCCAACTTCTTATCATGAGCGTCCTGCAAGTAATAGGCCCCTGACGCAAATTTCTTAATGACTTTATAAGGTCCGTCCCACTGAGGTGTTAGCTTGGTTACTTCACCTACTGGCTTGATTTGCTTCCATGTCAGGTCTCCCTCTTCGAAGAATCGAGGGATTACTTTTCTGTTATAATTTTGTCGCATCCTTTGTCAGCAAGCTTCCAATCTGGCTGCTGCCCGCTCTCGGCTTTCACTAATGAGATCCAGCTCTGTTAGTCGCCGCTCGATATTTCCTTCATCATATAATATTCGTCTAATGGGAGGTTCCCCGATCTCTATAGGCACCACCGCCTCATTACCATAGACCAAATGAAATGGAGTAAGCCTCATACTCTCTCGAGGGGTCGTACAGTATGCCCACAGGATACTAGGCAATTCTTCCACCCAATTACCTCCCACATGATCCAGCTTAACCTTCAATCCCCACACTATCTCTCTGTTGATGACTTCTGTTTTCCCATTGCTTTGAGGATATGCTACAGATGTAAAGGCCTGACTGATACCAAATCCTTGACACCAATCCCAAATCTTACGGCCCTGAAATTGCCTCCCATTGTCAAAGACTAATTTATACGGTATCCCGAATCTATAAAGGATATTTTTCCATAAGAATTGAATAACAACTCCCTCTGTGATCCTGGCCAGGGCTTCTGCCTCTACCCATTTGGAGAAGTAATCTACAGCTACCAGTGAGAATCGCTTTTGACCAGGTGCTATGGGGAACGGGCCAACTATATCCATTCTCCATTGGTCGAAGGGACAAAAAACTATAGATGTCTTCTACATTGCGGTGAGTCTGTGTGTCAGATTTTGATGCTTCTAGCAAGATAGGCAAGTGTTTACCAACCTCTGAGCATCTTTTTGTAAGGAGGGCCAGAAGTAACCGACCAGTAATATCTTCCGAGCCAGCGTCCTACCTCCATCATGGTTTCCGCAGCAACCCAAGTGTATTTCTTGCAAAACATGCTTTGCCTCTTCCATGCCTAAGAACTTGAGGAGTGGTCTAGAGAAGGCTCGCTTGTACAATTGGTCTCCGATCATAACATAAGCATGGGCTCTTTTCCGGACCAACCGTGCTTCCTCCAGATCTGCTGACAAGATGTATTGTTGAAGATAGCTAATCATTGGCGCCCTCCAATCAATTAACTCCTCCATGTTATTTTGCATATCTATGTGAGCTATCAAGAAGGTCTGTGTTATTGACCTGTCCAACACCTAAGGGGTCAGAGAGCTAGCCATCTTGGCTAATTCATCAGCTCGACTATTTTCAGCTCTGGGGATCTTAGTCACTGTAACCTCTCTGAACTCTTTCTTCATCTTTTCATATGCCTCTCGATATACTTGTAACTTGTCGTTGTTAACTTTAAAATTTCTTGTTACTTGCTGAGCCACCAATTGAGAATCTGAGTAAACGATCACCCTGGCAGCTCCTACATGCCTAGCGGCCTGCAACCCTGCCAACAAGGCCTCATATTCTGCTTCGTTATTGGTAGCTCTGAAATTTAATCGGACAACTAGTTACAATATGTCCTCTTGAGGAGATATCAGAAGAAGTCCTATGCCACTGCCCTGCTGAGTAGCCGACTCATCCACATAAACTTTCCAAGTCTCCTCAAAATCTGCTTGATGGACTTCTGTCAAGAAATCCACCAGGGTTTACACTTTAATAGCAATGCGAGGCTGGTATTGTATGTCATATTCTCCCAACTCGGTCACCCATTTGATGAGATGGCCTGCAAACTCCACATTAGTGAGAGCTTTCCCCATGGTGCCGTTAGTTAATACAATAATGGGATGCACCAAAAAATAAGGTCTCCGGCGACGAGCCATGAGCACCAATCCGTAAACTAATTTTTCCAAAACTGTGTACCTGGTCTCGGCTCCCTTTAATAAGTGACTAAAAAAGTGCACTGACCATTATACATTATCTTGTTCCTTCACCAATATTGCCCCCACGGCCTTAGGGGTGGCTGAGAGGTATACCCAAAGTGTTTCCCCTGTCACAGATTTGAATAAGGAAGGCAGGGTCTCTAGATACTTCTTTAGTTTTTCAAAGGCAAGAGTGCACTCCTAATCTCACTGAAACTTAGTGGCCTTCCTGAGCACTTTAAAGAAAGGCGCTACTCGATCTGCCGACCGGGAAATAAATCTGGACAGAGCTATTATTCTGCCTACTAACTTCTGCGCCTCCTTCAGCTTTTAAGGAGCTCTCATGTCTCGAAGTGCTTGAACTTGCTCAGGATAAGCCTCAATTCCCCGCTCGGTCACAACATATCCCAGACACTTCCCTCCCCGAGCTCCGAACAAGCATTTCAACGGATTTAACTTCAATCCATATTGTTTGAGAGTGCGGCATGTTTCTTCCACATCGGTAATCAAGTTTATGACCAAACTGGAATTGATGAGAATGTCATCCACGTAGGCATCCACATTTCTCTCGAACTGCTCCCGAAAGATTTTGTCCATCATTCTTTGATATGTATCTCCTGCATTTCTTAGCCCAAAAGGCATGACCGTATAACAGAATATGTTGTCTGCTGTGATGGAGCTAACCTTTTCTTGATCCTCCAAGGCTAAGGGAATCTAATGATATCCTTGGTAAGCATCCAACATGCAGATTCTTTCACAACTGGCCGTGAAGTCTACCATCTGATCGATCTTGGGCAGTGGATAACAATCTTTGGGGTTGGCGCGATTGAGATCCCGGAAGTCAATACAGACTCTCCACTTATTGTTGAGCTTGGCCACAAGAACTACATTAGAAAGCCAAGACGGGAATTGTACTTCTCTAATATGCCCAGCTTTCCTAAGCTGATCCACTTCAGCTCAGATGATTTTATTTTGCTCGGCCGAAAAGTTCCTCTTCTTCTGTTTGACCGGTCGGGAATCAGGTAGGAGATGTAGCTTATGCTCTGCCACTTCAGATTTAACCCCTGGCATCTCCTCTGGGGACTAAGCGAAGACATCTTTGTTGCGTGTCAAACATTGGATCAGATCCGCCTTGAGATCGGTGGGTAGGTCACTCGCTATGTGGGTGAGGCTTTCCGGACGATCAGGATGAAGCTGGAGACCTCCTCCTAAGGAATGAGCTCCTCTGCTACAGAGAGAGGCTCTTCTTGGATGGCGTGGACACCACCATCCTGAGTTTTGTGTGCTTTGCGGGCCTCCACTTTAACCATATTGATATAGCACCAACGGGAGACCTGTTGCACTCCTTGAACTTCCCCGACCTGGTCTCCCACGGGGAACTTGATTGTTTTTGTGAAAGGTAGAGATCATCGCTCGAAATTCATGTAATGCTGGTTTGCCTAGGATGACGTTGTAAGACAAGGGCGAATTTACCACGATGAAGGTGCTCCTCCTTGTTCGCACCATGGGCTCGCTGCCCAGGGATATGACCAACTTAATCTGGCCCATGAGCTTTACTTCATTGCCTGTGAAGCTGTACAAAGAAGTAGCCACTGGTTGAAGCTCGTGGGTGTCTATCTGCATTTCTTTAAATTCGCAGCATGTTGATAGAGCTTCCGGTGTTGATGAAAACCCTGGACACGCGACTGTTGGCGATGACAACTTTAATGATGAGGGCATCATCATGGGACAGCTCCAATCCCTCTAAATCTTGTGGTCCGAAACTGATGACAAGGTCGGCTGCCTGCTCTTGGCTTCATCCAACAGCGTGAATTTCCAACCGCCGTTCATGAGACTTCCTTGCCCTGCCTGAATCTCCATCTGTAGGCCCTCCAGAAATCATGTCTATCTCTGGAATGGTCGTATTGCCTCTATTCTCCTCCTCTCAAACTTCTCCTTGCTCCCTAGCACCTCCCTGCTACTGACCATTTGACCCCGCATGATCTGGTCGGGGCCTGCTGGCTTGACCCGCTGCTATACGTTGGTCGTCTATCATTTTCTGCACTTGGGTAGCCAACTCGGGCATCGGTAAGCCTAACTCAGCAGCACGTCGAGAGTCACGGGCGAATTGGAAACAAGCATTGGTGGAGTGCGTATGTGACAGATGGTAGGTACAGTAGCGAGGACCCCACGGACTAGGTCTTGGAGCATGGGCCGTGGCCACCCGGGGGACAGGCCGGGAATCCTGACCAGGCAGAAAGGGAGGTCGGTTTCCTGGGTGCGCGGAAGAGGTTGAGCCAGTGGTTGGGGTGTTCTTTTCTCCGGCTTGCTAACGGAGGAGGGTGTTTTATCAACCTTCCTTCGTGTCACCTACGCTTCCTTTACATTGATATAATTGACAGCCTTCTCCAACATTTCGTCGAAATTCTTTACAGGATTTCTGATGAGGTCTCTGAAGAATTCTCCCTCTACCAATTCATGAGAGAAGACGCTCATCAATATCTCTAAGGTGGCAGAGGGAACATCCTGAGCCACTTGATTAAAGCGCTTGATACAACCTCTTAGAGGCTCGGCAGGTCCCTGCTTGAGGGCAAAGAGGCAGTGGTTAGTTTTTTGATATTTCTTGCTACTAGCGAAGTGGCACAGGAAAGCGGTTTTGAAGTCCTGAAAACAAGTGATGGACCCGTGTGGCAGTCCATCAAACTATTTCTGTGCTGAGCCAGATAAAGTGTTCAGGAATACCCGGCACTTGACGGCATCACTATATTGATGCAACAGTGCCACGTTCCTGAATTTGTGAAGATGATCCTCAGGGTCCTTGCTACCATCGTATTCCCCAATAGCAGGAGGCTTGTACCCTTTAGGTAGCTTCTCTTCTAGTACCCTTAGAGAGAAGGGCGCTTGTTCTTCAGGTTATATCCTAGGCTCTTCCCTAGGGACAATGGCTTTTCCCTTCTTAGAATCCCTAGGCGGGGAACTCTCTGCTATGGAAGTTTGTGGTTGCTCCTTCTTTTGATTGTAGCACCTAGAGTCCTGCTGATAGAAACCCAGACCGGGCTCCCTGTAGAAGGCCGGGGGAAACTCCTCAGGCTACTTTCTTTTAGATCCTCGATCAGAAATATTCGTTGGATCTTTGGAAACTTCATGCATCTTGTGTGGTTGGGAAACGGTGGTTTGTTTTACCGAAGTTGCATGTCTTTTGGCCTCTCTGAATAGCTCGTATTCTCCAGCGGTCATGGTCACGTTGATTTTGCCAGTCTCATCCATCTTCACGTTCCAGAACAGGTAAATGTGTTCCCACAGATGACACCAAATTGATCCCGTCGGGAATCTGAGTCAGATGAAGGTCGGCTATGCTGTCGCTAGTGTTGACGAAAGGCGACGGAGACCTCCTACGAGTATAGTACTTCACGAGTGGGTTCCACGGCCAACTGATGAGAGGCGGTGAGGAGGATGACGAAGCGGGAGTTCCTTTCACACACTCAGATGAGCACCCTCCACGTTATAGACCAAGAACCAGGGAAAAAGTCCCCGGAGCAGGCCCTCCGACGCTCAAGTCAAGTACTTTTTCCTCAGAAGAACAGTAAAAATTGTAAAAAGTAGAAGACAGATGCGAAAAGATGAGTGAGCGTACCTGTATCAGGGAGAGGACCCCCCTTTTTATATGACCATGTATACTCAGGGCTTTTAGCAAGTGTCAGGAAATGTCGAATGTCAGACTCTATCTGGCGGTGGGTGACACTTGGCATTCTCCTATAGGTCAGAGGAAGGTTCTGCTATCAGTTGGTCACAGATCATTAAAATATACCCTGACACATAGCAGATATTCTCTGACAGGTGATTACGATTCTTTGACTCTGTTGTCATTTTTATTGATCGAGCGAGAACAAGAGAACTTCTGACAACCAACGATCGCCAAGCCTGACTAGTAACAAGAGAACTCCTGATAACCAGCGATCGCCCAACCAGACCGGGGTGCATCTGAGTAGTCCGTTACATCCCGACCAGGCGCATCAAGTTAGTGTATATGAGTCTGTTGCAAGAAAACTCGGCCAGTAGAGATGGTTCCTTCCTCTTCTTCCTTATTCCTGATGTTACTAATCTGACTTTTTGACCTGAGTATCCCGACCGGTTCACCTGTCCACATTCCCAACCTGGACCTCTCACTCGAGTAGTCTGTCTGAGTTCCTGACCTGGACATCCTGACCGAGCATCCATCCTGAACTCCTGACCTGGACCTTTTGCCCGAGTAACCCATCTAAATTCCCGACCCAGGCATCCTGACTAAGCATCCATCCTAAACTCCTGACTTGGGCCCTTTGCCCAAGTATCCATCCTGAACTCCTAACCGGGACCCCTCGCCCGAGTAACCGATCTTAATTCCTGGCCTGGGACTCCGACCAAGTGTTAGCTGGGTAATGACCCTTAAACATTACAACTCCTCTGTGGGGCGATACATTTTCTTAACCTCCGACTGCCACGTCGTATTGACTCCTGACTGCCACATCCCCTTGACTTCTGACTGTCACGTTCATTTGACTCCTGACTGCCACATCCCCTTGACCATACTATACTTTTATGCACCGTATCATCTATAATAATTGATAAAGTTTGATATGAACCTATCAAGTAACATGGCACGATATAGTTACTAAGAATTTCCTGATCTAATCAAAATTTTAAGGAAAATGTGTCTGTTTCGGTGCTGAACGAGGAATGGGTCAACTTCTTTTGAGTGATGAGCAAGAAATAATTTTCTTTAAGTTGGGAAGTCGGATGTCGAGAAATCAGCACTAGGAAGTCACGTACTAAAGAGTCGGATGCTGGGAAGTCACCACCAGAAAGTCGGATGTTGAGGAATCAACACTTGGAAGTCAGATGCCGAGAAGTTAGCACTAGTTGGATGCTAAGAAGTCAGCACCAGGAAATCGGATGTCGAGGAGTAGGATGCCGAGGAATCAACACCAGGAAGTTAGATGTCAGGGAATTGGATGCCAAAAAGTCTGCACTACGAACTGGGATGCTGAGAAATTGGATGTCGAGGAATCAACACCAAGAGTAGGTTTTCTTTGAAGAGAGTCGAACACAATGTTAGAAGGGAGCCAAGATTTACTTTGGCATTGATCTTTCGACGCTTAAATTAGAAAAGAATGGAAATGAAAATAGAAATGTTGTAGTTGTAAGTATTGAATTGGTCATACCTTTGGTTGAAGATGTACTTTTTATTATAGTAAAAGTTGAAATTGTCACATTAGCAGTCTCTCTAAAATGGTTGTACATTTTCTGGAAGGAAGTAAATTATAAAGACATTTACCTTAGTGTATCGATCCTTTGTACAGGAAAAGTCAGACACTCAATGAGATATTTATACTCGTTGACAATTAATCTCAAGATAAATTAGAGTAATCATCCATGTAAATATTAACATGTGAGAGTAAGTTGTCCTCGTGGGATGTCCAGTTTATAGAGGATGTCAAACTTATTATATATAATGGGATAAAATATTAATTTTTTATAGACGTATACCCTCGAAAAAAAATTCATCTCATTCCTTAGCTAATTTGATGATGAACTATAAATTGACACTATGATTATCTTCGTATAATTGGGACAAACTGTGAAGCACGTCTCAGAAAAATAAAATGACCTTTTATTACAAAAGATGACAAGTAAAAAATCATTTTACTGAAAGATATTCACTTCACGCATCCTTTGTAATTCGTCCACGGATTATAGGACACAAGATAAATTGTGAAGTCAACTTATAAGTCCAATTTATTAGGAAATAGAAGAAAAAGTAAAGTATCGTTTACAGATTATAAAAGAAAGAACCACCTCTTCATTAATTAATTGAAGCCCTTTGCTATGAATGCAACTGATGGGTGAGGTCGTGAATTTTCATTGAACTCTGGTCTGAGTTTTGAATCGATAATTAATATTTATATTTATAACTGTCTCCTCATGATGGATTTGAAACTTTTTGTATTTATGTTCTGCATTATAAATAACTACTTTAATTGCAGAGGCTTCTTTGCAAATGTTTCGACTTCTTTTATAATGAATGAATCTGAATTGATGGATGATGATCTGACTTTTTTCCATAGCGGATCGGAATCGTCGAAAGAAAAAACCGACTTCTGTCTAAGTTAATTGAAAAAGATCTTACATTCATCAAATCTTGACTTTGTTATGTATAATCCCAAGGATGTCCTGGACTATGATACCGTGATAAAATATTTAAATTATTTCTTAAAAATTTATAGTTTAATATTCAGTTATAATATATTTATAAATCTTTTTTTCAAATAAGGAATACAATAAAAAAATATTGAATATTTGGATTGATTGTCACGTGCGTTTCTCGATTTATTTGGATGATCGATTAAAAATTTCGATGAGACCGAACTGATCATCTCAGAAAATTAATAAAACTAATTAGGATTATAATCCCAAAGGCTAGATAGAATGGAAAGACATCTAAATTGGCATCCACAGTTTTATTTCTAACTACCAAGTTCAATATTACTTGATTTATTTATTTTTTAAATTTTATTCTAAATAGCTTCAATATTGATCGGTCGAGACTTTGGATCTTTACCTTACCTCCATATTAACATTAATAAAAAAACTATGATTCAAATTTTGAACATAATTATTGAGAAATTTTGCAAGCTGACGGGTGGTGGAGGGAAGGAGTTTTAGGGTGTGTTAGTAAAATAAAGTAACTTTTAATGTTATTGCATTTTAAACTTGCTTACCATCTTGAATGATAACATGGTAAGATTATCATAGATACACGAAAAGAAAACAAATATTTATGATAATTATATGGTCATAGTAATATTGGTGAAAATTTTGTATCATTACTGAAGGATAGCAGCAAAAGTTTTTGGTCATGATATTTGGATCCATTCCATCGTAATAAAATATATATGTGACAAAACAAAACTTGAAAGTATCTTCATTGCAAAATACTATCACAATATATATGACACTTAACTACAATGTCTTAAATATATTTTGTAAAGTCATCACAAATTACAACAATTTCAAAACCTATCAAAAATGCATTATTATATAATGACTAATGATGTAGATGTAAATGAGTAGGGCATAGGAGTAATTAGGGAATAAGGGAGGGGTATTTTGATCTTTTTGCATGAGTAGGGTTTTGATTTAAAGATAGCACTGTTCACAAGGGCGAGAGGGGGGATGGGTGCTTCTGTATTTCGCCGCCGCCAAGCACAAGGGGAGGAGAGGAATTAGTTTGTGCAGGGTTCCACCGCCAAGGAGGGGCTTTCTTCCTTTTACGTGCCTTGCCGGCGCCAACACCGACGCCAGCCGCCGGCCATTCCCCTCCTCCTCTCCTCTATCTCCTTTCCTCCAGCCTCTTCACGCCACAGTCGTCGCTGCTCCTCCCCTCGCCAACACTGACGCCATTGAGGAGGATCATCGTTGCCTCCTCCTCCCGCGGTCGTCGCCGCCGCCAGCAGCCGCTGTCGCCTCCTCTCGCGGTTGTCGTCGCCGCCTCCAACAGCTGCCGTTGAGTCCAGCAGTCATCGCTCCCAACTCTAGTGGCCGCTGTCACCCTCCGACTCCACCTCCAATGATAGCCACCGGCCGACCCACGACCTTCATCGGTGGCACAATGTCATCATTAGTGGCACAGCGCCATCGTCGTTGCCGACCCTCCTATCGCCAAATCGAAACATCCAGCGCCGCTGCCACGTTCGCGGTGCCTATTTAGCCCTCGATCCGCGCTTTCATACACTTCGGACACCGATTCGATATTCGATCTATGTCGGCGTACAGTTTCGACGATGAGCCGGCTCTCGAGCCACCACTAATCCAACCTTCGGTCTACTGTTATTGCACTACTGTTGTGATCTGTGTGTTGTGTTATGGCCACCGAGCCGTTGTGTTTCGTATCTCTATTATGATTGTGAGTTACTGGTATTATCCGGCCTGCGCGCTGTGTCCCGACCTGCGAGGAGATGAGATCCTCTGTCCCCAAAATGTTGTGTCCCTATGTCCCAGAGTCGATCGGACGGCTATGATATTTTCATAATATACACTGTATTCTTGAGATGTGATTTAGGCCATCTGATCGGCTCTGGGACATGGGGACACAGCATTTTGGGGACAGAGGATCTCATCTGACCTGCGAGCCGTTGTAGTATTCCGGCTCAGGAGTCGTCGTCAAATTTCGACTGGCATGCCGCCTCTTGGATCCATACTGCATCGGATTCCATGTCGCCGCCTCTAGATCCGACTCCTCGGCTGTCTCACTTTCGTCGACTCTTCAGGGGCGCGACGACTTGACCCGCATCGCGATCAGCTCGCCGATCCATCAGAGGGCGCCCTCCCGGGTCAGGGTATGTTCTCGTACTCATTATTTGTTCATCTTACTGTTCTACTATTATTTGATTGCTTATACATTCGTGGGATTCGCCTCGAGTATCGAGGTACCAGGGACTGGGGCAACCCGATCGCTAACTGCAAGTACTGTTGATCAGAGGACTTCGGACGACTTGATCAACACAGAAGACAGCTCACCATTCAGATCATAAAGATGTAGTCAATATTCCAAATATGTCATTCTGATATTCTTATTTTCTCATATTCTCGATAAGAACAACTAATTTTTTTAGTGCCCACGTTTATCCTTTCTTATCCAAGTACATCTTAGTCAGCAACAACACAAATGGAGGGCCTGACCCATGCCCAACTCTACAAGACCCTAACCTAGCTATTTCTTTTGTAAATAACTAATAGTGATTATAAATTTTTAATTAAAAAAATATCAATTCTAATAACAATTTTTAATTTTTAAAATTATTCTAGTATTTTTAAAATGAACATTAAATAGACTCACATCTAGCCAAGTCCAGATAGCGTAATCACCTGTACCATATGTGGGACATAAAAAAACAATAAAAAAACGTGGAACTAACGGAAAGGAGGTGAAACGAGCCTTCAATGAACAGGACTGGCATCAATCAAGTTCGCTGTACTTGAACAACCTGGATTGATCGGTCTCAACTGCTTCCGCTCTACAAAAGATCCCACGCACTCCGATGGCAACAACACCTATCCTTGAATGGAACCTCTTGCCGCCGTTGGTTTGCAGCAACCAGCAATGCGTAGCTCCAAGGGATCGGAGTAGGTAGACGATCTCTCCTGTAAAAGACTAGAAGTGGAGGTGAATGCGACCGAGAAAAAAATAAGATGACTGCAGCAATGAATCGCAACGATGGTTAATTCAACTGCAGAGGCTGAACATTTATTAGTTTTCTCTCCTCATTTGTTGCTTTTTATTAAGTTTTCGCCTGTTAGTTTTTTTTTTTCAGGAAAGTTTGGTTTCAAAAGAATCAATAACTTGTCCTTTCTAACAAGACTTTCTTCAAGATAGATAGAAACGAGGGAGGTCTCTGCACTGACTTCCCTATCTCTCTCTTATTTTTACGGACTTTTTCTTAGCATCGTAATATCGCAGAGGAGATTTCTAATTTAGTAACACCAATAAGAGTCAACTAGGCCATAAAAAGTCTCAATGCCCAGATCAATGATTGTTACTAGTTCTCGAAATTAAATCATACTAACAACTTATTGGTTATTAAATTTGGGTAGTCTATACATTCTGTTCACCCAAATTAAGGTTTCTGGTGGCAAAAAGATAATTCGCTCATCCAGTGCTCTGTCAATTTGTCCCTAAACTAACACGGAGAAGATAAATTACGGATGACTACTAATCATTAGTGCAAGTGACCAAGGTACGAATAAGAACATTAAAGTTCGTGACTCGTACATCAAAATTTTCTCTAAAACTAAATTGTACTGCCACAGTCATTCAGGACCATCTCGCTATTCTGAATATTCAATAGATACTTGCACACGATTTATAAAATTAACCTGCCTAGCTAGTTTTGTTTCTCTCCGAGATAATTAACTACATCGAACTAAGACTCGAGTTTTTCACGTTCTCTTTATCGCGCGCTAGTGAATATATAATGATGAACGTGCTAAAAGAGATAAAACAGAATTATCAAAATTGACTGGATCAAATTACCAAATCAAATCATATTAGTATTTGGAATATTCTAATAATTATGTTATAATTATTCTCAGAATAATTCTATTATTTATTAATTAGTTAGTTGACCAAGTACTTTTTGAATATTATATATTGTATTATCCTTAGGGCAAATATCAATGAATAATAGATTTTATTATTTTCATATTATTTCTTGCTTTTTCCCTATTCTTCTTCTTACATGGTATCAGAGCCATCGTTTTTTTTTATTGTATCTTCCCTCAATTCCTTGAGGTGGAGATCCTATAAATGGCGAATTTTAAATTTTTCCCTCAAGCCTCTTCTTTTCTCCTACGTATTTTAATTTTCTTATTCTTCTCTATTTTTCAGAACATACGAAAAATACTTATTTTCTTCCGTTGCCAACCCCTTTGCTTCTCTTTCCTCTTCCTTAATCTCTATTATTTTTTTTCGTCTCCGTGGGTTTTCTCCACTGCCACCGGATAAGTTATTTTTTACTTTAGTTGTTAAATACTCGACAACATCAAAGAGGCCAAAAGCAAAGTTCAGACCGATATTAGATTTGTCACATCGTTGGTCATACTGGCCAGAAATATATACCCTAAAAGACTTGATTGGTCTCAGATAAAATGTCAAATTTGTCTTGGAATTGGACATTTTGGTATTCAATGTCCTAGTCCATTTGACTCAAATTTCATTAGTGGTCCTACAGCCTCAAGACAACCATCTATTTCCCAAGTATATCCTAAAGTTCTTTCTTCTGTGCCTACTTATGGTAAAATCTATTTAGTCAACAACCAGGTATTGACTTTAATGACACTTTTAACCCAGTCATCTGTCAAACTATTATTATCAATAGCTGTTAGTTCTAATTGGCTTGTACCACAATTAGACATTTCAAATGTATTTCTCCATGGCCATCTTGAGAAAACTATATTTATGGAGCAACCACCTACGTTTATTCATCCACAATTTTCATCTCATGTTTGCCAACTCAAGAAATCCTTATATGGTCTTCGACAAGCTTCTCGTGCATGGTTTCATCGACTATCTAATTGGTTACAAGCTCAAGGATTTTCTGGATCAAAGACTGATTCGTCTTTATTTCACAAATATATTGATGGAAATATGATATTTTTTTCTTATTTATGTGGATGACATTATGATAATTGACAATGATCACAAGGGTATCACAACTTTATTAAGTCTTCTCAATCAAGAATTCCCTACTCGAGATTTGGGTATTGCTCGTTTTTTTTCTTGGTATTGAGCTTATTCTACATGATGATGACTATCTTCTCTCTCAAAGTAAATACATTATTGGACTTCTTCAAAGAGCCAAAATGGATGGAGCACGTCTGATCTCTACACCAATTGCTATAAACAACTCTCCAATTTCATCCTCTTCTGCTCTATCTGATTCACAAATTTATCGAAGTATTGTTGGGGCCTTACAATGTGTCACTATCACACGCCCTGATATTACTTTTGCGGTAAATCGTGCTTGTCAATTCATGCATGCTCCAACTGAATAAAATTGGGATAATGTAAAAAGAATACTTCGCTATCTCAAAAGGTAGATCCGCTACCTTAACGGCCCCCCTAGTGCCAACCCCACGGATATGGAGGGAGGTTCATGCAGGTACACAGACCTTAGGCACATGGCGAGGTAAACCCCAGGTCTTTAGTTCCTGAGAATCGACCCCTGACCATTACGCCAGAGATACCATGCGCCCACCGTCTGCGCTATGCCCTGGGGGTAATACTTCTATTCTACATGGTCTTCTTCTATATCACCAATCGTCTCGAGATTTATATGCATATAGTGATGTGGATTTGGCAAGTTCTCCTGAAGATAGACGCTCTACCAGTGGATATGCAATATTTCTTGGACGAAATCTTATCTCATGGAATTTGAAAAAGCAACCTACGGTATCTCGTTCAAGCACTGAGGCAAAATGTAAAGCTATAGCAAATACAACGTCAAAAATTATTTAGCTTCGATCACTTCTCGCTGAACTTCATCTTTTATCAAATATTGCACCAAAAATTTGGTACGACAATATTAAAGCAACATATCTTACAGCAAATCCAATCTTTCATGCTCGTACAAAACATGTGAAAATTGATTTTTCATTTTGTTCGTGAACGTGTGACAACTCAGCAGTTATCCGTCTCTTATATTTCTGTTGAAAATCAAATCGCTGACATCTTTACTAAGCCACTATCCAGACAACGTTTCAATAAGTTAGCAAGCAAACTCAACGTTAGAGATCTCCTGTTGAGTTTGTCGGGGGATAAAAGCGATAAAACAGAATTATCAAAATTAACTGGATCAAATTACCAAATCAAATCATATTAGTATTTGAATTATTCTAATAATTCTGTTATAATTATTCTCAAAATTATTATTAGAATAATTCTATTATTTATTAATTAATTAATTGACCAAGTACTTTTTGAACATTATCTATTATTCTTAGGGCAAATATGAATGAACAATAAATTTTATGAAAATTAAGATAAATATGAATGAACAATAAATTTTATTATTTTCATATTATGTTTTACTCTTTCCCTATTCTTCTTCGTACACGTGCAATTCAACGAGTAAATTAAGCATCCACAGTCAAAAAATTTCTGGCACAAGTAGAGGATCCAAGTTCAACAGATACCAAATTAAGTTAGGTATAACATTGAATCAATTTAATTGTCCTTTATCATGCATGTCGTTTGGACTTGCTCTTATCCATCTCCAAGTGAATAGGCACTTTAATCCTTCTCCTATGCATTTAATTTGATTGCCTCGAATGCAACAGTACAGACGTTAGGCTGTGTTCTAGACATCTATAGTTTCATTCCTAACTATACTATATTTATAGAGAATTTTCCTCCAAATAAAATTTGTAGCCCTTGTTTCCTTCTTTACTTTTCTATGTTAAGTAGGTTAAAAGTCACACCGACCAACCTCTTTAATTTGGTTTCAAAGCATAAAGAAATATAATTAAAATCATTAAACTTCTGCTTCTTTTCAAGAAAAAGAACCTTAACCAATTAATCAAGAAATTGAACTACATCGATACGCATTGCTTAATCTATTTATGGAGTTGAAAATTCAAAATATCAAAGCATATAATTGTGTCAGTTTTTTTCTATCACGCTTCTTTTAATTTTCTCTGTTTTATTAGGCGCATATGAGGAAACGCTAACCATGAGTGATTAATTGTAACTATCAATATTGGCAGGTTTGGTGAACAGAACATATTTCCAAGATAAATATAACTGTCGAAGAACAAGATGCAAAAGCAAAATTAACTATCTGATTAATTAACAACTTGATGGCTTTTTTTATCCCCTTCATCCTTCTCTTATTTGCCACCTCTGCTGTGTCTTCCTTGGACTACAGGAATGCCCTCTCCATGAGCCTCCTCTACTTCGAGGCGCAGCGCTCCGGCCACCTCCCTTACCACCACCACCACCGCATCCTTTGGCGCGGCCACTCTGGCCTTACCGACGGCCTCGAACAAGGAGTATTACTCCATGCTACTTCATATATATAGCTCGGGGAGTGAGTGAGTGTACATGACGCATAATTAATTTTGTTTGCGGCAGGTTGATTTGGTCGGAGGATACTACGACGCTGGCGATCATGTAAAGTTCGGCCTGCCCATGGCTTTCACGATAACCATGCTGTCGTGGAGCGTGGCAGAGTACGTCGACCGCATCACGGCAGCCGGAGAGTTGGAGCACGCGTTGCAGGCCATCAAATGGGGCACCGATTACTTCATCAAAGCTCACACTCATCCCCACGTTCTTTGGGCTCAAGTAATACTAGCTCGAACGTGATCAAGGATAAACTACATACCGATCGATCGTTAATTATAATTGACTTATTGCCGGAAATATGATTTATAAATTAGGTGGGCAACAGCGGCAGCGACCACTACTGTTGGCAGCGGCCGGAGGACATGACCACGTCGCGACAGGCCTACAAGGTGGACGAGGAGCGTCCCGGGTCTGAAGTTGCAGCGGAGACTGCAGCGGCCATGGCGGCAGCGTCGATAGTGTTCAGAGACGTCAACGCACATTACTGTCACGTCTTGCTGCACCACGCCCAAGAGGTTGGATTCATCTTAATTTATCGATTTAAATTAGAAGCAACTTAAAATCAGACCATCATCCAAATTTGAATTTAAGTAGTTATTCGAGTTCGCGGACAAGTATAGAAGAAGGTACGACGAGAGCATCGAGGCGGTGAGAGATTACTATCCGTCGATGAGCGGGTACGGCGACGAGCTCCTGTGGGCGGCGCTGTGGCTCCACCGGGCGTCCGGAAGGGAGGAGTACTTGGACTACGTGATCCGAAATGCCGAGGAACTGAACGGAACGAGGTGGGCCATTTCTGAGTTCAGCTGGGATATCAAATATGCTGGTGTTCAGATTCTCGCTTCCAAGGTATTTGCATAAATTCTTCACTTAAATTTCAATCAAAATATTTGTTTGCTTATAGTTGAAGTTAATTCCATTAATTAATGTAGCGATTGTGATATAGACCACAGCAAATTGATAGAAATTGGTTTTCTTTGTACATATACACGTATACCGTACACATCGCATCAACTCTAAATTATTACCACCAAACACCAGCCAACGTGAATGATTTTGTATTTTAATTAGCTAAAATATCAATATCAAATGCTTTCCAATGATATATCGGCATGTATTTTTTGCGTTGAAAAAGTGAAAAATGATTATATGACTGCTGTCGTAAAAATATTGACAGACGTCTAAATGTAAAACGAAAATGCTAAAGCAAATTTCTCAAACCGTCGGACATTAAGTTGGGAAATTATAGTTTCAAATTAAAGTTCACACCTTGATTAGTTTCATTTTATCTCAAGCACCCACTCTTTTCTTTTCTTTTCGTCTCGGCTTTTAGTAGTTCAGAATTTGTCTTGGACATAGTTGAGTTAGTTATTACGGATAGATATTGGTACAAGATAAGAGATTGAATTTCGATAAAATCAAGAAAAATATCCTCCCTATAGTGATCAACTGTAGCTTTTTGATTTATCTTCTCACAGATGACCGTGATGCCAATCATGTGAAGTCGTTGGGATGACATATTCTACCTTAGTAGTATAGAAGTTATTTGAAAATATATTTATTAAATTTTTATAAAAATATGATTTGTTTGTTAGAATTTTGATAGATTTAGGATGAGGAAATAAGTATATAAGAAATAATTTATATGAAAGTACGAGGATAAGAGAGAGACTCTATAAAGAGAAATATTTTTTAGTTATTATTCTTCTTCATACAAGGTTCCTATTTATACACTTAGATTTATGCTTTCACATCCTTGTACAATTAATACATCACATCATTAAATACAAGACAATTAGATTTTATTATTTTCTTTACTAATGACTCTTGTCATAAAGAGTTTCATTGAATTTAATAAGATAATTGAACTTTACTTAGTTAATGAAGAGTCACACGAAGTCAAATTAATTTTGATAACTTCCTTACATGGTAGATAAAGTCAAATTATTCTTGGCATTGTTCTTGTATAGTTGAAACATACAATTTGTCTTTGAAATAAATTTATATGCTAATATCTACCACTTTTAAACTTGTTTTTCATTAAACACCCAACAAATTCCTTAGGTATTGGAAAGCTTCCACTTTTAGAGGCTTTGTAAATATATCAGCTACATAATCACTTGATTTCACATTGAGCAATTCTATTTCTTTTAACTTAACATACTCCCTTATGAAATGAAAACGAGTATTGATATGCTTGGATCTTTATAATGAATTGGGTTTTTAGCTAAAGAAATTGTTGTTTTGTTATCTACATAAATCTTGGTTGTAGCTTTTTGTTGCAATATAAGATCTTGGAATAATCTCTTTAGACAAATAGCATGCAAACACAAGAGACTACAATAATATACTCAACTTTACAAGTCGATAGAACAACAATTGATTATTTTTTAAATACCAAGTGAATGCAGAATTACCAAGATAAAACACGTATCCAATAGTGCTCTTGTAATCATCATAACTTCCAACCCAATCACTATCATTGAAACAAAAAACTCCATATCTTTCGTTGATGAATAGAGAAGCCAATAATAAATTGTCCCTTTGATATATCTAAGAATTCTCTTAGCTGCATATAAATAAGAAGTCTTTAGAGTTTCCATTTACATATTTACTAAACCAACTTCAAATAATATATCAGGTCTTGTACATATCAGATACTTTAGGCAACCCATAGGACTCCTATAATAAGTCAGATTCACAAGATTACCTTCTCCGTCTTTAGTCATTCTAGTGTCATATTCAATGGGCATATCCATAGGATAACAAGCTTCTATTGAGAATTTCTTCATAATCTCTTTGGAATATTTTTCTTGTGATACAAATATTTCCTCTTCTTTTTGTTATACTTTAATGTCAATGAAATATCTTATCAATCCTAGATTTGTCATCTTAAACTCTTTCTCCATTGATGACTTGAATTCTCTAATCATGGAGATATTATTACTTATAAAAATTAAATCATCCACATAAAGACATACCAATAGAATATCTTCATATGAATTCTTCTTCAAGTATAACGAATGCTTATCAATTCTTGAGTTCCAAGCTCTAGGGGATTGCTTATGTCTGTAAAGAGCTTTCTTTAATTTGTATACATTTTCTTCTTGCCCTTTGATGATAACCATGGCGGTTGCTCAATAGAGACCTCTTTTTCAATATTTCTATTTTAAAAATAAGATTTTACATCCATTTGATATATCTTTCATCTTATTTGAGTTGTAAGAGAGATGAGTAGTCTTTCTATTTCAAGCCGAGCTACTGGTGTGAAGACTTCTTCATAATAAATCTCATACTTTTACTTGTATCCTTTAGCAACCAACCTTGTTTTGTTCCTTTCAACTTTTCCTTTTTCATTTGTCTTTGTTTTGAATACCCATTTGACTCCAGTAGCTCTGTCTCTTTGTGGAAATGAAATGAGCTCCCATGTATTATTTTTCTTTATAGTATGAATCTCTTCTTCCATTGCTTTTCTCCACTTTGCATCCTTGGAAGCTTCTTCATAAGTTATAGGATCATATTATGCAAATAGGTACAAATTATTAAGAGCAAAGTCGACATCAATCACTCAGCTAGAGTCATATATGTCTTGGATGCTCTTCATCTTTTTCACAATTAGATTGTTTGAATCATCACTTTTTGACTGAGTATCAACGTGTTAAGTGATGATACTTCTTCACTCTCTCCTTTCTTGTCTTTATAATCTTCTTCAAATGAGATTTTCTTCATGTCGTTATTATTGTTGTTGTTCCAATTCCATGTTTGTTCTTCATCAAATTCTACATCTCTTGATACCACGAGCTTTTGAGTTATGGAATTCTACAATTTGTACCCGCTAACATTCTAGTAATAGCACAAGAGAATATATTTTTGACATTTTATCTTCAAATTTTGTCTGCTATTCTTCTTGTACTTTTGCATATACTATGCTCCCAAAAAAATATAAAGATGATCCACCCTTGGTTTGTGTAAACTCGAAGCTTCCTCTGGGGTGATGTCTCTAATTCTTTTAATGGAAACTTGTTCAATAAGTATACAACATAGGCAACAATATCTCTCTAAAATTCTTTTGAGATATTTTTCTCTTTTAACATACATCAAATCATATTTAGAATAGTTCAATTGTTTTTTTGAAACATCATTTTGTTGTGGTGTTTGGGGCATTGTGAGTTGATGAAGAATACCATTTTCCTTGCAAAGTTTTTCAAACTCCAACGATGTTTACTCACCTCCTCGATCAGTTCACAAACATTTTATCTGATATTCACTTTGTTTTCAATCAAAATTTTAAATTACTTAAATTTGGTGAAAACTTCTTTCTTCTCTTTTAACATATATACCTAAGTTTTTCTATTATAATCATCAGTAAAAGTCAAGAAATACCTATTTCCATTAGAAGAGATAAGTTTGATGGGTCCACAAATATCAAAGCACACAAGTTCAAGTTGTGAAGATGCTTGCCTTAGATTGTACTTGTTGAATGACTTTCTCTATTGCTTTCCTATAACATATATCTCAGAGCTTTCAATCTTCGATAATCCAAATACCATGTCATTTTTTGAAAGTCGGTTTAATGCCTCAAAATTCAAATGCTCATATCAAAGATGCCAAAGAGTGAAACTATCTATAGTGCTTGCCTTGAAGTAATTCTCTTCATTATGCTTAACTTCAGTGAGAACATTATGTTCTTGTCCATTGTGACATGAATATAATAAAATTATTACTCTTATCATGAATATTAAGAGTCAAGTCCTTCATTTGTATATCATATTCTTTCTCTAATAGTTGACCAATACTCAAAAAATTATTTTTTATATCAGGAACATAATAAATATATGAGATGCATACTTCCTTCCCATTTTGTAATTCAAATAGAATGTCATCTTTTCCTTTAATTGACCTTTGTGATAGATCTCCAAAGGTGATATTGCCTATTGGTCTCTCAACAAACTTTATGAACAACTCATTTCTCCCACATATGAACCATGTAATAGGCTGAACAAATTCTAGCCCATTGCATGCCATATTCAACAATACAGGTCCTTCATTGTCCACCTCCTTATTAACAAAGTTTACTTTTTCTTCTCTATTATTAGTGTTATACCAACATTCATTATAATGATGACCATACTTCTTGCAAATGTGACATTGAGATTTAGTTTTATCATACCTCCATCTAATGTTTCTACCTTGTCCACAACCTTGACCTCGGCTTCCACCATAGTCTCTTCCATGTCCTTTTTGATTATCTTTATTTCCATCGTTCTAATTTTGAGTGTGCTAATTTGAGTCAGAAGTACGACTACCTCTTCCTCTCCATGTAGATTCTCTTCCTCGTTGAGGACCTCCTTTGAATGATTCATTCTGCTTGAATAATTGTTTGGCTAGGAGTGCCTGCTCCAAAGTTCTTCTTTTACTTTTAGTCAATATTCTTTGTTCATGTGCTTGAAGGGATCCCATAAGTTCATCCACAACCATTACCTCCAAACCTTTTGATTCCTTGATCGCCACCGCTACAAAATCAAACTTCATGTCTACAGACCTTAAGATCTTTTCAACTACTCAAGCATCTTTTAGCTCCTCGCTACTTCTTCGTATTTGATGAACAATGTAGATAATCGGGAGAATTAATCAGAAACTATCTCTCTCATAGAACTTATAGGTGAATCTTTTTTACTTTATCTACTCCATTATATGTTGTCTTCAATATCTCCCAAACTTTTTGTGATATTGTTGCTAGAGCAATCAATTCAAAAGCGGTTTCATCTACTCCTTGATAGATAGTGTATAAGGCCTTCTTCTCTCTTTTCTTCATTACCTTAAGAGCTTGTTCATTTTCATTGCTTGTTTTGGCTATAGTATAGCCGACCTCCACAAGATCCCATACATTAAGGGAACCTAATAGAGTCTCTATTTGTATACTCCATATTCTGTAGTTATCTTTGGATGACATTGACACTTGAAGGGAGTTCGTCGAAGCCATTGGTGTATATGACTCTGATATCATATTTGTTAGAATTTTAGTCGATTTAGGATGAGAAAACAAGCATGTAGGAGAAAGAGACTTTGTAAAAAAAAAAAAAGATAATTCTAATTAGCCTCATTGACTATCTCTAGGGGTGACTGACTTGACCCCATGGAAATTTTCCACCGACTATCAGGGTAATCAGGGAAAGCAAGTAGTGGCCAGCCCAGAAACCTAACATGCTTTAGTTGTGCCTCCCATTTGGAAAAAAAATTTCTACAAATATGTCATAACTAGGGATCGAATCATAAGTGTCTGAGTGACAACCTGGATATCCTACCGTGGTACTATAGCCCGAGGATAGCAAGAGACTTTATAAGAAAGTATGAGGATGAGAGAGACTTTATGAAGAGGAATGCTTTCTATTTATTATTCTTCATCATTCAAGGATACACTTAGATTTATGCTTAGCTTTCACATTCTTCTAAAATTAATACATCACATCATTAAACACAAGATAATTAGATTTTATTTTTTCCTATACTAATGACTTGTAATAATGAGTTTTATTGAACTTATTAAGATAATTGAACTTAGTTGATAAAGGGTTACATGAACTTAAATTGATTTTGACAACTTCCTTTTATTGATAAAGTCAAATTGCTCTTGACATTGTTCTTGTATAATTGAAGAAGTCATTTATCTTTAGAATAAATTTACATGCCAATATTGTTTGGTATATAAGAAAATCTAACCAGAGAAAATATATATATATATATATCTATATATAAAATTTAGTTAAACCATCTGGACGGTATCAGAAGTGGATTGTATAAACGTCTGGCAATACTAATCCAAAACCTCTACATTGATGGATGTGTTACACAAATCTGGAAGATTACATAATTTATCAGTAGGCCAGGCAACATGCCTGTCAATTGATGGTCATCTGCAAATTTAAAATTTTCTCTAATATTTGATCGTATTTCATCCCTAACTTAGTACTTGTCAGTGAATATTGAACATAATTGCTATATATTTCTTCATAAACTTTTTACAGCAAGTTCACCAAATTAAAAAAATGTTGTCAGCTGTTGATGGAAAAACGGCAGCTTAATGAGGATCAAGTGAGAGTGCTGGAGCAGTACATGTCCAAAGCCCAGTACTACCTGTGCTCCTGCCTCAACATGAACCAGGCTGGCGACAATGTCTACCGCACCCCCGCCGGCCTTCTCTTTGTCCGCTACTGGAACAACATGCAGTACGTCGCCGGCGCCGCTTTTCTCCTCGCAGTCTACTCTGACTACCTCGACGACGACGAGGCGTTGCATTGCCCGATGGGCCCGGTGAGCCGCGAGGAGCTTATCGGCCTGACTAAGGCCCAGGCGGACTACTTGTTGGGGTCGAATCCAGCGGGGGTAAGCTACCTGGTGGGCCACGGGTCGGAGTTTCCACGGCGGGTGCACCACCGGGCTGCATCAAGCGTGGCGTACAAGGAGGATAAGGCGTTCATCGGGTGCGCACAGGGGTACGACGATTGGTACGGCCGGCGGGGTCAGAACCCCAACGTGATCGTCGGAGCAATCGTTGGAGGGCCCGACAAAATGGACGCATTCAGTGACGAAAGAGGCAACTACATGCAGACGGAGGCGTGCACGTACAACACCGCGCCCATGGTGGGCGTGTTCGCCAGGCTAACTCCGCTGCGCTAGCCAACAGCGTGTTCCACTTATGTTATACTTTTCTTCTCCATATTTTTAAAATGGAATTTTGATCACAATAAAACCCTTTTAGAGTTAATCTCAGTCTCAGTGGGCCAAAACCGTGGAGATACACCGAGCATCGAACGGAGATAAATATTTCTCTTATACATCTACGTCGGTTATTATTTAAGAATTAATAATCATTAATAATTTATTTTTTCTATTGATCTTGAGATAAATTGATAGGGCATGGAGTTACCAATCTATTTTTACTTAAAAGATATTTTATTTTATTTTTTTTTATCTCATGATCGACGTAGTTAATATTTACTTTAAAATCAATTCTTAACTAATAAAAAATAGATGATTAAATACCTGACCTCCTTCATATAAATTAAGGGACTATTTGTTTGGGGGATTTGGAATGGGAACGAAACTAAATTTGTGCTTGGTTTGGGGAAATGAAGGTGGGACCCACGGATTCATTCCTCTAAATAGAGGAATGAGCCATTCCCCACTAATATGAGAGGTATAGGTATTATTTCCATTTCAATAATATTTGCAATCATTCCCATATTCTTTTCCATTCCTTTACCTGAACCAAATACCCCTAAATCTATTATGATAAAATAAAATATCTTCTATAATTTATTTATATTTTATCATGAGACGGATTATCAGCAGACCGCTTGAGATATATCTTTTTACTCTAACTAAAAATACATTGTATTTAGTATGATTAAAAATTTTAAGTGGCATTTCATCCGAAGTGGGGATTAGTCTTTTCCTTCGCGGATAAAGCGATGTTTGAGGTAAAAAAATATTGAAAATTAAAAAGGGCATTTTTAATTATTAAAATCGTTACAAATATATTTTTTAAATAATCAAAGGATCCTTCTTTTGTAAAAAATAGTGATGATATATGGAACTGTCACATCAATGATCTTATAGAGTCGATTCCATAAATATAGAGAGAGATAAATATAAGTATATAGTTGAAAGCACATGACAAAGACGTTAACCTCAGACCATAACACCCCTAATATATTATATATCCCCTAAACATATTACAATACTCCATAAATATTTAAATTTATTTTATTTTTAATTTTTATTTTTACTAAATAGTATAACCTAATTGGAAAGTCTGAACCCTAGAAGTAAAATCTTAAAATAAAATAGTTTGAAAATTATAACCCAATCTAGAAACATAAACTCTAAAATAAAATCTTAAAAAAATATTTTAATTAATTTTTTTAATTCAAAATTTAAAAAACTAATAATAAAAAATATAAGAAGATATTTTTTTTTTAGATTTTTAATTTTAAAAAAATCAATTTTTCGTTGTATAAATCCCTAATCCATGAATATATCTCCTAAACACATTACAATACTTCATAAATATTTAAATTTATTTCATTTTTAATTTTTCTTTTTACTAAATACTATAACTCAATTGGGAAGTCAAAACTCTAAGGGTAAAATCTTAGAATAAAATATTTTTCCAAATTGATAATTTTTTTAAATATCAAAATTGCTTAACTATATTAAAAATATTATAAAATTATTATAGACACTAATTGACTACTATAATAATCAGGGTCGACCCTAGACATTGAATGGTCTAGTGTAAAAAAAAAAAATAGATCCTTTATATAATACGGATTATGATAGATTGACCGAGCAAGTGGAGTGGTTTAAGTCCAGAAAAATAGGAAAAGTATATTGCCGGTCGAATAAAAGCCGAGCGAGCGCCTCCGTGCTTATATATGCTTGGTCGGGCAAAATCCGCCCGAGCATAAAGGCATTTAGCCTTATATAATATTCTCCGTATATTACCGGCCGACCGTAGGTTGAGTGAGCGCCCCCGCGCTCATATATGCTCGACCGAGCAAAGCCCGCCAGAGCATAAAGACATTTAGCCTTATATAATATTCTCAGTATATTACCGGCTGACCATAGGCTAAGTGAGCGCCCCCGTGCTCATATATACTCAAAACTGGGCAAAGCCCGCCCGAGCATAAAGTCATTTAGCCTTATATAATATTCTCAGTATATTATCGGCCAACCACAGGCCGAGTGAGCGCCTCAGCGCTCATATATGCTCTATCGGGCAAAGCTCGCCCGAGCATGAAAGCATTTAGTCTTATATAATATTCTCAATATATTACCGACCAACCGCAGGCCGAGTGAGCACCCCCATGCTCATATATGCTCAATCGGGCAAAGCCCGCCCAAGCATAAAGACATTTAGCCCTATATAATATTCTCATCAGCTTACCAGCCGACAGCAGGCCGAGCGAGCACCCAGTTGGTCATATATGCTCGACCGGGCAAAGCCTGCCTGAGTATAATAGCATTTAACCTTATATAATATTCTCAATATATTACCAGTCGACCGCAGGCCGAGTGAGCGCCCCTATGCTCATATATGCTCGACCAGGTAAAGCCTGCCTGAGCATAAAGACATTTAGCATTATATAATATTCTCAGTATCTTATCGACCCATCGCAGGCCGAGCGGTACCCACGTGCTCATATATGTTCGGCCTGACAAAGCCTGCCTGAGCATAAAGACATTTATCCCTATATTATATTCTCATCAGCTTACCGCCCGACAGCAGGCCGAGCGAGTGCCTTCGCACTCATATATGCTCAGCCAGGCAAAGCCCACCCGAGTATAAAGAAAGGATCAATAGAAGATAAGCCTAACAGACAACCAGTTTGAACGACCGACTGAGATATATTCAACAGGAAGCATTCTTAGCAGTATATACGACCGGCTTGAATGACCAGCCGAGACATATTTAGCAGAAGGTATTCTTAACAGTATATGCGACCGGCTTGAACGATCGGCCGAGATATATTTAACAGGAAGCATTCTTAACAGTATATACAACCGAACGAGACATATTCAACAGAAGGTATTCTTAACAGTGTATACGACCAGCTTGAACGACCAACCGAGATATAATTAACAAGAAGCATTCTTAACAGTATATACAACCGACTTAAATGACTGGTCGAAACATACTCAACAGGAGGTGGTTTGAACAGTATATACGGCCGGCTTGAGCGACCGACCGAGATATATTTAATAGAGAGTATTCTCAATAGTATATGCGGCTATCTTGAATGACTAGCCAAAACATGTTTAATGAAATATTTGGCAGGAAATATCTTCTAGAAGCTTCTTCAATTATGATGATGTGTCATAAACAATAAAATGGGTACATCTAGGGTACAAAAAAGATTCCTTAAAGGATTATTGCACGAAGTATAGAAGATAATTTCATCTCCTAACAAACTCTAACGAACCAGAGACCACCTAAAGACTACGGAGCTCACGTGAGGTGGTATAAAAAGGGGGATCTTTTCCATTGGCAGGGGACACAAGTTCTAGCATCTAAACTCTGTCTTCACTTCAATTACTATTCTTCTTCTTCTTCTTCTTCTTCTTCTTCTTCTTCCATCCTAGAGAGGAATTGACTTGAGCATCGGAGGGCCTAGCCAGGGATCCCCACCCCGGTCTTAGGTCACTAACGTTTGGTTGGCTCGTCTCACTATGCGTAGGAGTGTTGAGGAGTCTGTTAGAGTGTATACTAAAAGTCTAGCTTTTGTATAAACATTTAAGATTCACATTGGTCAAATTATCTACATTTATTGCTAAGTGTAGTTGTTCAATTAATTTATATTGTATATAACATGGTGTATGGTGTCACACATAGAAGATCGTGTTATCGGTTCTTTGTAAATTATAAATAGTAGCTCACAACTAAGATAGAAAGGAACAAACCATTTGAATAGTTGTAGTGTAATTAGGTATTAGTTTATCTTGACTAATAAATTACACTAAGTACACTCTAAGTGTATTGAGTAGGACCATTTAAGGTAAGTTTTTTTTATACTGATTTAATAAAAGAACAAGACCTTAGTTATTATGGAAGCGTGTGCTCTTAATCCTAATATAATAACAAGCACATATATTTAGTATTTATTTCTTTGACTTATCAATGGGTGAGATTTAGCTCGATAAATTACTAAGCCCGATAAGTTGAGAAATGATATTACTTATAGTGTGTGTTGTTGATTATAGAAGGAAATTGTGTCCTAGTAATCTTGGTTGAGAATGCCCCCAAGAGGAGCTCATAAGGATTGTCATGTTAAACCCTGCAAGTGGACTTAGTCCGACATGACGATGAGGTTGAGTGGTACTACTCTTGGACTAAGATATTAATTAAGTGAGTTGTCAGTAACTCATTTAATTAGTGGACATTCGACATCTTAAACACAGGGAGACTAACACACTCATAATAAGAAGGAGCCCAAAATGTAATTTGGGATTGGTGCGGTAGTTTAATAATAATTCTTTAGTGGTATGAATTATTATTGATGAAATTAAGTTGAGTGTTTGGGACGAACACGGGAAGCTTAATTTCATCGGGAGACCAAAACCAATTCCTCCTCTCGGTCCCTATCATAGCCTCTTGTATATAGAGATTTATACTCACCTTCTTGCCCACCTTAAGGTGGCCGGCCAAGCCTAGCTTGGAGCCCAAGCTAGGGCCGGCCAAACTAAGGTGTGAGGTGGCCGTCCCTAGCTTGAGTCCAAGCTTGGTGTGGCCGACCATAATTAATTAAAAAGATTTTATTTTTAAAATTTTTTTCTTATGTGGATTCCATGGTTTTAAAAGAGAGTTTAAATTTAAATCTTTCCTTTTATAGCTTTCTACAAAGGATTAAGAAAAGATTTGATATCTTTCCTTATTTGTAGATTGATAGGAAGATTTTAATTTTGATAAAACTTTCCTTTTTTGTAACCATGTTCATGGTTTTAAAAGAGAGTTTAAAATTTAAATCTTTCCTTTTATAGCTTTCTACAAAGGATTAAGAAAAGATTTGATATCTTTCCTTATTTGTAGATTGATAAGAAGATTTTAATTTTGATAAAACTTTCCTTTTTTGGAACCATGTTCATGATTTTAAAAGAGAGTTTTAAAATTAAATATTTCCTTTTATAAGTTTCTATAAAATATTAAATATTTGATATCTTTCCTTATTTGTAGATTGAAAAGAGATTTTAATTTTAGAGAAAACTTTCCTTTTTGGAAATCATCCATATGTTTAAAAAAAGATTTTAATTTATAAAATTTCCTTTTATAACCCACCATGAAGGGAAACATTATTAGAGAAATTTTTTAATAAATTTCTGGAAACAAATTAGGAAGTTTTAATGAATTAAATTTTCCTTGATTGGAGCTAATAGGTGGCCGACCATGTTAATAATGAAAAGGAAATTGTTTTTTTAATTAAATAAATTTTCCTTTTCATGGAAAAGGAATTAAGGAAGTTTTTATTTAAATTTCCTTATTTGCCAAGACCAAGGATTATAAAAGAGGGGGTAGAGGTACCTTCATGGGTAACAACTCTATTCTATTTCTTCCTCTCTTTTTTTCCTTGGTTATGGCCGGCCCTAGAGGTTCTCCCTCTCCTCTTCTCTTCTTCTTTAGTGGCCGGTTTCATCCTTCTCTTGGAGCTTTTGATGGTGGCCGGTTCTAGCTAGGAGAAGAAGGAGAGAAAGGAGACTTTGTTTCTTGCATCCCTTGGAGCTTGGTGGTGGTGGCCGAAATTCTACATCCTTGGAGGATTCTTGGTTTGGCCGAAACTTGCAAGGAGGAAGAAGAAGGGCTTCGGTGGTTCTCATCTCAGTAGATTGTTGCCCACACAACGTCCGGGATAAGAAGAGGAATACGGTAGAAGATCAAGAGGTCGTTGCATACAAAGGAAGGTATAACTAGTAATTATTTTCCACATCATACTAGTTTTTTTTTGTATGAATTCCAAACACAAGAGGCATTAGATTCTAGTTTTTTGAATTGTAATTCGAGTTTGTGTTTTTCTTTGTTTTTCGAATTTGTGATTCGATTGTTCTTTTTGGTTAAACCTAGAGTTATATAAGGAAATTAAATATTAGCTTTCCTTAAAAGGCTTTGTCTAGGTGGTGGTGGATGCTCCCATACCCAAGAAGGCCATGTGCCTCGCCATGCAGTCCTGGAAGTAAATTTTGGAAATTAATATTTAATTGAATTTATAATATAGGTTGATTGGGATCAAGAGTGTTAAGTTCCGCTTGCGATCCAAGTCTAAACAATTAAGAACAGATAAGTTAAATTTGGAATCAATAATATTAAGTTCCGTTTGCGATTCCTAATTTATCTTCTAAAGAACACAATAGGTTGTTTAGGAAAAGGTTCGACACTTGTACAAAATTTTTGTACAGTGGAACTGGTACAATCCTCCTAGGACCAACCAACAATTGGTATCAGAGCTAGGGTTTGCCTCTGTGTGTTTGGTTTTCAATTTAGTTATGCACATGTCATACATAACTTAGGCAGGATAATAGTAGGATGTGCTAACTTTGTGGTTGCAGGCTCCAACTATTATGACTTATAGATGTTGTGTGTGGTTGTACCCTTGAACATGTCAAGGACATTATTTTGTGTGTGCATGATTGTATGTATCAAATACAGCAGGAGCTGTATTAGTTTTAGAATTTTATTTTTTTATTTGATCTAGAATACATGTACACTCCTTTGTGGAATATAGGATCGATATATGTAAAATTCTATTTTTATAGCGGATTGTATCCTTGCGAAGTGTTGTACTATTGGAGGACCAGAGGTACAGTAGAAAAGGAAGCTCGATGGACCCGACGACATGGACCCGATGGCGGTGGCTAAAGATAGCAGAAGCCAGGGTTGGAGCACACGAAGAACAGTGATGGAAGAAGCCATAATAGTTAGAAAATTAATTTCCATATTTATTGCTTTTATTTACTGTGATGTGTGTGTGCATGTGATGTATGCTTGATAGGTTAAAATTCCTCACCTTAAATAACTAAGTGGGAGAGGGATTTTTATCAAATTCCACGGTCTCCATTACTGGTTTGCAAGTGATGCAACAAGCTTGCGTGTTGGCTCTGAGTGTCTCCCTCCACAACGGATGGGTTTGTTGTGGATCACTAGATCAAACTTCCTTTATGGATGGTTATAGGAAATTATTTAGGAATGTGTGATCTTCTCCAACTGAAGGGGCATAATCCTATTTAATGGACTTAGTATCAAGTAATGGTATACACTTAGATGCATTCAAAAGTATCCTCCCCAACGGAGTCACTGCTATTGTTTTACATGACCAAAGGAAAACTAATTATTAATTTTATTTGTCATAAAGTTAGGATGACAAGATAATAAAATTAATGGGTAAGACCCTCCTCTTACAAATGTTGAATTTATATACGTCCACACTAACGTGGCATGCATAATTCCCAGTGTTTGAGGTGTTGGTGAATTTAAATAATATTGTTTGAGAAATCAATGTTATTTTAAATTCAAAGTTTTGACCAAATATTTGACCAAAGACAAGACCAACTATTAATTTTATTCGTCATAAAGCAAGGTTGATGAGATAATTAAATTAATAGATAAAATCTCCTCTTTGAATTTGTATACGTCCACACTAACGTGACATATAAAATTCATGAGAATTTTTAAGGAGTTGGTCTTGACCAAATATTTTTGTGATTCTTAGGATTTAAAATGTTGGTCAATCCCTTATCTGTTATACTATAGGATAGACTTAGTGGTCCCAATTATAATGATTGGAAATAAGACTTGGACATTAAGGTGGTTTGTCTTCTTAAAACTAAGAACAATAAAGATGTATTTTATTCTTTAGTTGTTACATGTTTAGTGGAGTTATCTACCGGTACCTGGTGTGTAGATATGAGAACCACTGATTATGTCTGCAGTTTATTGCAGAGGTTCCAGGAAACCCGACAACTATATGAAAGGAAAATCACTGTCTACATGGGCACTGCTGCAAAAGTAGTAGCTATTGCAGTGGGAGATGTTATCCTCCGAGAGGAATAAAACTTGAATTTTGAGAAATTGTTTTTACGTACCAAGTTTAGAAAGAACTAGATTTTAGTTTCTAAACTTGATATTCTGTCTCTTTTGATAACAAAGTTGTTATCAAGGAAAAGAGGGAAAATATCTATTCTAGTACGTTGGTTGGCAATTTATAAATCCAACAAATTCCACAATGCAACAAATGGAAATTAATAACACATCTTCTAACTTTTAAAAGAGAAAGTAACCTTCAGAGATGAACCAATCTTATCTTTGGCATCTAAAGCTAGGTTATATTAACTTAAGTAGGATTCAAAGGATAAAAACCAATGAACTCTTGGGTTCATTGGCAGTAGAAATCTTTCCAACCTGTGAGTCTTACTTAGAAGGAAAAATAACCAAGAAGCTTTTAAGTCTAAGGGGTATGGAGCCAAAGATATATTGGAATTAGTTCATTCTGATTTGTGTGGACTTTTGACTATCCAGGCAAGAGGTTGTCTCGAATATTTCGTCTCTTTTATAGACGACTATTTGAGATGTGGGTACATTTACTTGATGTACCACAAGTCTAAGTACTTTGATAAGTTTAACTGTTGGGGTTTTCGGGCAGCAAAAACTGCTTTTTTGCGTTGCGAAAATCCCGAAATCCCATGCCACCGGATCCGTGCGAAGATTAAAAGAACAAAAATTTCATGTACATGTTTTCTAATCTAGATCTACACTAGATCTACATGTTAAGGAGTTTATACCTTTGATGCGAAGCCCTTCGCTTATCCCGCTCGTCCAAGGTTCGCCGGATCTCAAGGCTGTCAAGTGAACACCCCTCTATGTGTATCCACATGAAAAAAAAGGTGGAGAAGAAACCTTAGAGTGTGCTAGCACTCTTCAAGGTTTCGGCTAAGGTGGAGGAGAGGGAGAGAAGAAGAAGCAAGGATGAAGAAGGTAAAATCAATGAGCACAAAATTGTAACTCACACACATCTAATGGTGGCCAACCACTTTAGAGGCTTTTAAACCTCTATGGAATATCAAGAGTCACAACTCTTGATCTCCCTCATGATGTGGCACACACATTAGCCAGCCTTGATGATGTGGAACATCATTATTGGCCCACCTTATGCCAACTCACAAATGAGGTGGCATTGGTCAAGTCAAACTTAACCTTTCATCTTCCCTTCTCAAGTCAAGTCAAACTTGATCTATTCTCTCCCATGGTTGATCAAATCTAACCATTTGATTCAAACTAATTTAATTTAATGAATCTATATTCATTGAATTAAATTGATTCAATGAATCCAAGTCTAAATTGACTCATTGAACACATGAATCATATTGAGTCCAACTCAATTAGTCTAGTTTGAATTACTCTTAATCCAATTTAGTTCATCACAGGAACCTAATCCTCTAGGTACATCAAATGAACCTAATCTCCATCTAATTGTCCTTTGTGTGTGACCCTATAGGTTCTTGTAACATTGGCAATGCTCCTAAACCCATTTAGAAGCATAAGTAATGAGCGGTATCTAGCAACACATCATTACTACCCAAGTTACAAGAATGTTGAGATCCAACATCACCTTGTGACTACTAATTGTGAATCTTTACAATATATGACAATGTCCTTCTATCCTTGACATCTAGATTGATCAATTTGAGGCATAGACGGTGTCATCCTCTGATCAATCTAAATCTTGAACTCCAAGTAGACTCACTATAATCAAATGAGCTCAATATCTCATATTAACTCATTTGGGCATGACCATGCACTTAGTGGTCTCACTCTATCAAGAATAACGATGTCACTCCCGTTATATAGGAGGGACAGATCCCATCTACATCACTCACATCCCTCCGCATAATTTGTTACATACCCAGTAATCGCCTTTATAGTCTACCCAGTTACGGGTGACGTTTGATGAAGTCAAAGTATGCAACTCCTTATGTAGGGAACCATGGTGACTTCAGGTCCAAGGACTAATAGTCATACTAATAGCCACATGTGAAAGTATATGACACTCATATAAAGATCCATGATACTTTCTCATGGCGGGTCATTCAGTATACATTCTCCAATGCATACCCATGTGTCAACTTGATATCTCTATATCCATGACTTGTGAGATCAAGTCATCGAGTTGACCTACATGCTAGTCTCATCGCTTTAACATTATCCCTGAGTGTTAATACTTGACTAGGAATGATTAAGAGTAGTGTTCTCTATATCATCTAACTATCGATTCAACCAATCAATTGATATAGATAAGAACCTTCTACTCAAGGATGCTATTATACTTAGTCATTTGGCACCAATACAAGTAAGTATAATAACCAAAACAAATGCCTTTATATACATAGGAATATGATACAATGAGTCTATACAATAATCATCATATGATTGGCTCTAGGGCTCTAACTAATAATCTCCCACTAGCACTAGTGCCAATCAGTGTAGGCTCTAAGGCCCAATGACCTAGTGTGACCATCATGCTTTCTCTGTGCCAAAGCCTTGGTCAAAGGATCAACGATGTTAACCTCTGTAGGTACTCTGCAAATCTTCACATCTCCTCTATCGATGATCTCTCGAATGAGATGGAAGCGCCGTAGTATTTGTTTGGTCCGCTGGTGTAAGCGAGGTTCCTTAGCCTGCGCAATTGCTCCATTGTTGTCACAATAGAGCTCTATAGGATCTGCTATGCTAGGAACCACCCCAAGCTCAGTAATGAACTTGCGGATCTAAACTGCCTCCTTTGCTGCTTCTGATGCAGCAATATACTTGGCCTTTGTTGTAGAATCAGCAACTGTGTCCTACTTCGAACTCTTCCAGCTCACAGCACCACCATTCAAGAAAAACACGAACCCTGACTGGGATCTATAATCATCCTGGTCAGTTTGGAAGTTGGCTTCACTGTAACCCTTTACGGCTAGCTCATCATCGCCTCCATATATCAAGAAATATTCTATAGTCCTTCTCAAGTACTTAAAAATATTCTTAACTGCTATCCAGGGACTTTCACCTGGATCTGACTAGTATCTGCTCGTCATGCTCAAAGCATACAAAACATCAAGACAAGTACATAGCATGACGTATATGATAGATCCTATGGCTGAGGCATAAGGGATCGTATCCATGCGGTCTCTCTCCTCTCTAGAAGAGGGACTTTGAGTCTTCAAAAGACTCATACAATGTGACATCGACAAAAATCCCTTCTTGGAGTTCTGCATGGCAAACATTAGTAATACCTTGTCAATATATGTACTCTGACTTAGACCAAGCAATCTCTTAGATCTATCTCTATAGATCTGTATGCCTAGAATACGGGCTGCTTCACCTAAGTCCTTCATTGAGAAATAATTCCCTAGCCAAGTCTTTACAGACTGTAGCAAAGGGATGTCGTTCCCAATGAGTAGTATGTCATCCACATACAATACAAGGAGACAACTGTGTTCCCTACAACCTTCTTGTAGACACAGGGTTCGTCTTCATTCTTGATGAAACCAAACTATTTGATTGCATCATCGAATTAAAGATTCCAACTCTGAGAAGCTTGCTTTAGTCCATAAATGGACTTATGCAGCTTGCATACTCTGCCAGTATGTTGTGGATCTACAAAACCCTCAGGTTGTGTCATGTACACATCCTCGAGTAGGTTTCCATTCAGAAATACAGTTTTGACATCCATCTGCCAGATCTCATAATCTTGGTATGCTGCAATAGCAAGCATGATCTGAATGGACTTAAACATCGCTACTGGAGAAAAGGTTTCATCATAGTCAATACCATGAATTTGTTTGAAACCTTTAGCTACTAGACGACCCTTATATATCAGTCCATCCATGTCATTCTTTCTCTTAAAGACCCACTTACACCCAATGGGTTTTATCCCTTCAGGTGGATCAACCAAAGTCCATACTTGGTTGGTGTACATGGATTCCATTTCAGATCTCATGGCCTCTAGCCATTTCTCAGAATCTGGTCTCATCACAGCTTCCTGATAAGAGGTAGGCTCATTCTCAATGAGCATAGCGTCATCATGGTCAGACAAGAGAAATGAGTATCTCTCAGGCTGATGACGTACCCTATCAGACCTGCGAAGAGGTAGGTCTACTTGAACTGGTTGTTGTTCCTCAAATCCTTGTGGAACAATCTCATCATCCACAACACTTTGTGGTTCCAGTTCAACTTCCATCAAGGCTTCAGTGCTATGGTCCATATCCTGAATTTCTTCAAGATTGAACGTACTCCCACTAGTTTTTCTAGAAACAAAATCCCTTTCTAGAAAAACCCCAGTCTTAGCCCCAACTACTTTGTGTTGACTAGGAATGTAGAAGTAATATCTCTTCATTTCCTTGGGATATTCTATAAAATAGCACTTATCGGATTTGGGTCCCAGTTTGTCCGAGACTTGACGTTGAACGTAAGCCTCACAACCCCAAATCCTCATAAAAGACACCTGGGCATCTCTCCCAGTCCATATCCTATATGGTGTCTTTATCACAGCCTTGGATGGAGCATGGTTGAGTATGAAGGCTGCTGTGTCTAGAGCATAGTCCCAAAGAGATATAGGAAGATCTGTGTGACTCATCATAGACCGTACCATATCTAATAGGGTACGATTCCTCCTTTCGGATACACCATTCCACTGTGGTGTTCCAGGAGGAGTGAGTTGGGATAGAATCCCACACTCAGCTAGATAGTCATGAAACTCATGGCTAAGGTATTCACCACCTCGATCTGATCGAAGTATCTTAATACTCTTGCGAAGCTGGTTTTGTACTTCATTCTTGAATTCTTTGAACTTTTCAAAGGATTCTGACTTATGTGTCATCAAATACACATAACCATATCTACTGAAGTCATCAGTAAAGGTAATGAAGTACCTATAACCACCTCTGGTAGCGACATTGAAAGGGCCATATACATCACTATGTATAAGTCCTAACAAGTCAATCGCTCTTTCGCTGTGTACACTAAAGGGAGTCTTGGTCATCTTTCCTAGTAGGCATGACTCGCATGTCTCATATGATTCAAAATCAAATGAGTCTAGCAAACCATCTTTATGGAGCTGGGATAAGAGTTTGTCATTTATATGACCTAAGCGATAGTGCCAGAGATAGGTTTGGTTCATTTCATTTGATTTGAACATTTTGATATTTATGTTATAGATGAGGTTCTCTAAGTCTAGAATATAGAGTCCGTTCATCAGAAGTGCACTACAATAGAACATATCATTTAAATAAACTGAACAATATTTATTCTTTATTATAAATGAAAAACCTTTCTTATCCAAACAAGAAACTGAAATTATGTTCTTAGTAAGAGCATGCACATAACAACATTCATCTAGTTCTAGTACAAGCCCAGAAGGCAGAGATAGATAGTAAGTCCCTACAGCAACAACAACAACCCGTGCTCCATTGCCTTCTCGTAGGTCCACCTCGCCCTTCGTCAATGCCCTGCTATTTCTCAACGCCTACACATTAGTACAAATGTGAGAAGCACATCCGGTATCTAATACCCATGATGAAGAAATAGAGAGATTAACTTCTATAACATATATACCTGAAGTAGAAATCTCACTTCTCTTCTTCTTAAGATCTTCCAGGTAGCTTTTGCAGTTCCTCTTCCAGTGCCCGATCTGACCGCAGTGGAAGAAGGTAGCATCCTTGGCGACCCCTCCTTTGGGTTTCAGTGCCTTGCCTTTGCCCTTGGCTTGGGACTTTCCCTTACCTTTAGGCTTGCCCTTACCTTTGTGCCTTTATACCATCAAAATGGAGTTGGGCTTAACCTTCTTAATGTTGATCTCAGCAGTTCTCAACATACTCAGAAGCTCAGGCAATGACTTGTCAATTTCATTCATGTTGTAGTTCATGACGAATTGACTGTAGCTCTCTAGCAAGGATTGCAAGACCAAATCAGTGGCCAACTCTTGGCCAATGGGGAATCCCAACCTCTATAGGTTTTCTATGTACCCAATTATCTTGAGTACATATGGACCTATGGGAGTCCCGTCTTGCATCTTGCACTGAAATAGTGCCTTAGAGATCTCGAATCTCTCGTGCCTAGCTTGTCCTTGATATAGTTGACGAAGATGTTCAACCATATCATAAGCACCCGTCAACTCGTGTTGCTTCTAAAGCTCAGAATTCATGGTCACGAGCATGAGACAAGACACATCTAATGCGTCATCTTGATGTTTCTTATAAGCATCACGGTCAGCTCGTGTGACAGTGGCAGGAGGTGCCTCGGGAATGGGCTGCTCCAGGACATACAGTTTTCGTTTCTGCGTGAGAATAATTTTCAGGTTCCTGTACCAGTGCAGGAAGTTTGCTCCATTGAGCTTGTCCTTATCAAGGACAAAACGCCGGGAGAAGGTGTTCGTGTTTGACGACATGGCAATCTTCAATAGAAAAATGCAGAAAATAAATAATCATATGCCACTAATCATTTAATTAGGCCTTTAACTAAATGATGCTCCCACTGAATTATAGAACTTTTGTAGAATCAAGTCATGGATGTGATCAAACCACACCTACTATATTCTAACCAACTAGCTATAATTCTTGCGGGACAAGATCCACATCATACTAAGCCTTGAGTTAGCTTTGGCTAAATCGCCCAAGACTTAGTATGATCGGTAGGTAACTAATTACCAATTACATCTCTATGCAACTCTTGTTTATAGGATCAAGATCCGTATAAATATTATAACTTGAGTTAGCTTTGGCTAAATCGCCCAAGAATTAATATAAATATGATCTTGACATATCTACCAACCATTGGAAAATGCCTATAGTTAAACCCGATCTAATTGAGTTTAACTAGTTTTACTCAATATGATTGAGTTTGTACTTACCCATGCGTTGATAGGCGAGACCAAGATTGTCCCTCTGCACCCTACCAAGATAATATGCGTTGCTCTTCTTTGGCAGATTCAACAACAACATGTGATCGAGATAGTGATGGGTATCACGGCATGGTAGGCATTTCGAGTTGACGCGATTTAGATCTAATCTAATCGTTGATGTGTATCATATACTCGATTTAGATCTAATCTAATCGTGGTGCATCATATACGCGATTTAGATCTAATCTAATCATTAAAGCACTAATTAATTACTCTACTCTAGCATGCATTACATACACACACACAAGCAATTAATTAAATTGTGTTAGGTCATGACCCTACTATGATCTTCTCAAGCCAATGAGAAAATCGGACGGTCAACCTAGGGTCAACAGCTTCTCCAAGCTCCTCCCTTTGACCGTCATGTGTTGCTCGCACCCTCCTCGTAACTCCTCCTCGAGTGGACCTTCCACTACTTCAATTTTTTTTTTGTACATTATAAATTTGAAACTCGAGTTACATTCGAGTCTAAACTATTTACAATAGGAATATAAAATAAAGGAAGGCATGACGCGTAGGTCGTGATCATATACAACACACACAAACACACAAAATGACACGCAGGCCATATTATGAATTACAACATAATTTTTCCAATCTAATTGGGGTTTTGGGCCATCACCATCACAAAATTATACATAATACTAAATTATATATTTTCCATAAATTTTTATAATTTTTACTACTATTTTTACAATTTTATGAGTCAAAATTTTTCGGCGGTCCCGTTAGCGATTTTCGGGTGTGATCGCAGGACAATACCACTTGCGGGGTTAGGGGCAGCGCCCCTTCTCGTGAAATAAATATCACGAGTGTCCTATGACGATCTTACAGCACCTTAAGCCGCTGTCCCAAAATGATTTGGGTGAAACCTTGCCGTTTCGGAAAGATTTTCTCAGTAGTCGAAGCCTACAAGTGTCCAAACTCTTGTTGCTTCGCTTATATGAGAAAAATACCCATAAAATCTATAAAACTTGTAAATATACAGAAACTTACATATCTGAATGTTTTTCATAAAAAAAAAAAATGAAACTCGTACACGCTTCGCACGTGACTCTGATACCACTGTTGGGACTTTCGGGCCGCAAAAACCATTTTTTTGCGTTGCAGAAACCCCGAAATCCCATGCCACCGGATCCGAGCGAAGATTAAAAAAACAAAATTTCGTGTATATGTTTTCTAACCTAGATCTATACTAGACCTACATGTTAAGGAGTTTATACCTTTGATGCGAAGCCCTTCGCTTATCCCGCTCGTCCAAGGTTCGCCAGATCTCAAGGGTGTCAAGTGAACACCCCTCTATGTGTATCCACATGAACAAAAAGGTGGAGAAGAAACGTTAGAGTGTGCTAGCACTCTTCAAGGTTTCGGCCAAGGTGGAGGAGAGGGAGAGAAGAAGAAGCAAGGAGGAAGAAGATGAAATCAATGAGCACAAAATTGTAACTCACACACATCTAATGGTGGCTGACCACTTTAGAGGCTTTTAAACCTCTATGGAATATCAAGAGTCACAACTCTTGATCTCCCTCATGATGTGGCACACACATTAGCCAACCTTGATGATGTGGAACATCATTATTGGCCCACCTTATGCCAACTCACAAATGAGGTGGCATTGGTCAAGTCAAACTTGATCTTTCATCTTCCCTTCTCAAGTCAAGTCAAACTTGACCTCTTCTCTCCCATGGTTGATCAAATCTAACCATTTGATTCAAACCAATTTAAATTAATGAATCTTTATTCATTGAATTAAATTGATTCAACGAATCCAAGTCTAAATTGATTCATTGAACACATGAATCATATTGAGTCCAACTCAATTAGTCTAGTTTGGATTAATCTTAATCCAATTTGGTTCATCACATGAACTTAATCCTCTAGGTACATCAAATGAACCTAATCTCCATCTAATTGTCCTTTGTGTGTGACCCTATAGGTTATTGTAACATTGGCAATGCTCCTAAACCCATTTAGAAGCATAAGTAATGAGCGGTATCTAGCAACACATCATTACTACCCAAGTTACAAGAATGTTGAGATCCAACATCACCTTGTGACTACTAATTGTGAATCTTCACAATATATGACAATGCTCTTCTATCCTTGACATCAAGATTGATCAATTTGAGGCATAGACGGTGTCATCCTCTGATCAATCTAAATCTTGAACTCCATGTAGACTCACTATAATCAAATGAGCTCAATATCTCATATTGACTCATTTGGGCATGATCATGCACTTAGTGGTCTCACTCTATCAAGAATAACGATGTCACTCCCGTTATATAGGAGGGATAGATCCCATCTACATCACTCACATCCCTCCGCATAATTTGTTACATACCCAGTAATCGCCTTTATAGTCCACCCAGTTACGGGTGACGTTTGACAAAGCCAAAGTATATGCAACTCCTTATGTAGGGAACCATGGTGACTTCAGGGGTCCAAGGACTAATAGTCATACTAATAGCCACATGAAAAAGTATATGACACTCATATAACGATCCATGATACTTTCTCATGGCGGGTCATTCAGTATACATTCTCTAATGCATACCCATGTGTCAACTTGATATCTCTATATCCATGACTTGTGAGATCAAGTCATCGAGTTGACCTACATGCTAGTCTCGTCGCATTAACATTGTCCCTGAGTGTTAATACTTGACTAGGAATGATTAAGAGTAGTGTTCTTTATATCATCTCACTATCGATTCAACCAATCGATTGATATAGATAAGAACTTTCTACTCAAGGATGCTATTATACTTTGTTATTTGACACCAATACATGTAAGTATAATAACCAAAACAAATGCCTTTATATACATAGGAATATGATACAATGAGTCCATACAACAATCATCATATGATTGGCTTTAGGGCTCTAACTAACATTAAAGAGTACAAGGCTGATGTGGAGAAACGTCAAGGTAAAAATATCAAGACACTACGGTGAGATCGTAGTTGCGAGTACCTCTTAGGAGAGTTTAGGAGTCACTTATTAGAAGTCGGGATTTAATCCCAACTAACTACACCTGGTACACCCCAACAGAATGGTGTATGATCCTGTCTGAGGAGCTTGACAAAACGGAAAGCTGGGAGAAAAAACCTACTGGTGATGAAGAATAATACCTGTAGAACACCGATCCGAGAAACCCAAAGCGGATCGGGGAGAATAAAGTCACAGAATGCCCTCCTCACGCGAAGCTTCAATGATGAGAGAGAGAGAAATCTGACTAGAGAAAACCAAGATCCGAAGCTCCCAAGACTTCCTGCACACAAGAGACCAACCAACACTATCGTCAATGACCTGAGACCGGGGTGGAAATCCCTAACTAGGCCCTTCGACGCTCAAATCAGTGATCTCTCTTCGTGTGGAAGTAGGAAGAAGATGAAGATGAACAGTGATTAAAAATTAGGGTTTGTAAAGTGGGTTGTGAGTGTGATGAGCCTGAGCATACCTGGCCAACGGAGAGGATTCTCTTTTTATACCACTTCATATAACCTCCGTAGTCATAAAATGGACCCCGGTTTGTTAGAGTTTGTTATGAGATGACGTAAGCCCTGTACTGGCATAAAATAACTTTTAAAGAATCTTTTTTGTACCCCAGATGTACCTCTTTTGTCGTTTAGTACCTGTAAAAAAGTCAAGAAGCATTCTTCCCACCAAATTAGTCAACCTGTTATACAATCACATAAAGTAGATATTTTCATAAGCTATTCATAAATATCCTCAAAATGTTTATTCTCGTTCTGTTCTATGAGTTATACTTTATCACCCTTGCCGGTTGTCCTGTCTTCACTATGTCATGGACAACCCGATATTATAGTATGTTTTGTATTGGTCAGGATTGATCCGAGGTTTCGTACAGGTGGATTATTATTTTTATTTAACACAGGTCTTCATCTTCCGATAATATATTATGAATCCCGTATTGTCTTGTATTTGCTCATTCCTGGACGATCATATACATCCACCCGATATTAATCTCGACTCACATGCGTTAACTCAGACAATCCCGCCCGACATTGGTCTTTCTTTTCTCAAGCGTGTTATCTCGATCGATCTTGGCCCATATCTACTTAAGCCTGCTACCCCGGCCGATATTAACATATATTCTCTTAAGCGTGTCATCTTGGTCGATGTTGACCTATACTTCTTAAGGTATTACCCGATCAGGATTAGCCTACCTCTCTCAAGGTATATCCTGGCCGGTATTAGACTATACTTCTTAAAGTATTACTTGATTGAGATTGGCCTACCTCTCTCAAGGTATATTCCGGCCGATATTAAACTATACTTCTTAAGGTATTATTCGGCCGAGATTGACCTACCTCTCTTAAGGTATGCCCCGGTCGGTATTAGACTATACTTCTTAAGGTATTACTCGGCCGAGATTGGCCTACCTCTCTTAAGGTATATCTAGGCCGATATTGGACCAGAGTATTCCTTGACCGATATTGGCCTCTTCCTCTCGAGGTATTTCCCAGTCTGTATTAGCTTATTCTTCCTAACTTTGTTATCTCCTTTCCCTTTTTCATCAGGGACCTACTAAACCTGAACCATATCACTAGCCTCCCCTTCAAGTCTAGTCGAAGGAGGTGTAGCCGACTGACTAGACACAAGTCTATTTTTGTCTCTTTGCGTATCTTCACCCGTGACTCTGTCATGGGTATCGTAGTTGTCTAGTGATCTTTTTATAGTAGCACTCGTGACTTCTGATACAGCAATCCCGTGAACCCAAGTACAGTGATCTCGTGAACCCTTTTGATCCTTTAAATAGGGCCACGATCCTTTCTTCTTTCTCCACTCGCCTCAGTTCTTTTTCCTCCTTGCTGCGTCGCTTCTTACTGAGAGTATGGCTTTAGACCCCCCTCTTTGGGGGCAATTCTTGGTGAACAAGGCAAAATTTATATATGAGGTTACCCAAACTTTGGATTCAGTCAACTCTCTGGTCCGAGAGCTGGAGGTACTTCTGCTGATCGCCCAGTTTCAAGTACGATCAAAAACTACCCTGAAGAACAAAATTCCTCGAGATCTAGAATCTCCAACCAAAGGCGCGACTGTTCTGCAAACTCGACGGGTTTCAAAGGAGTTCCCACTACTCATGGAGGGCCAACTAAATAGCCCATAGATGTCACGACGAGGGCATAGCCCATGTTATCTACATGCTAAGGCGGACCCTCCAGAAGTAGAGCTCAAAGGCTCAAGCAGGAAAAGGACTCTTCAGTCACCTTTCCACTAGGGCATGAATAAATCTGCCCTTTCTTATTCATGAGACCACTCTACTTCATAGTTTCCTTCGTCCAGGTAAGATATTTCCACTTCTTCGACCTGAGCAAGCTTCCTTCGTGCCAGGTGGAATATTCCCACTTCTACGCCTTGGTCAAATTTGTCCCTAGTGGGGTTAAGGTTTTCTAAGGAGTCTGAGAGCTTATGTTTGTAACTTTTGTTGACCTTTCGAGGTTTAATGTTTTGAGAGGAGAATGTAATGTTATGTATTTGATCAGGTTCTAAGTGAAAAATTAAACGATCTTTTGTATTGAATTGGGTGGCTTTCTTGAATCCTTTTAGTTCACAAGAATAGACATAATGCCTCAACCAATATTGACTTATATGTCATAAACATTGTCATTCCGACCGATATTAGCTTGTTTATTGCAAACAAGGTTACCCCGGCCGATGTTTAGACTATCTATTATAGATAAGGTTATTCTGACAGATATTAGCTTATTTATTGCAAACAAGGTTATCCCGGCCGATGTTAGCCTGTGCTTCATAATGATATCAATTCAAACTGTGCTTTGCGCTTGTTTGGCTTTTATTTTCTGTCCTCGATCTGGGCTCTGTCAAACCCGTTCCATCTTCCTTTTATTACACATAGTAAACAACAGCTTTTCTCAAAATTTCCTTGATTATGATTGGCTCTTCAACGATAAGAGAATGTTGGAGGCGCATGATGAGGCGTCACCAACCCTTGCGTGATAGGATTTGTCGCGTCCGACATAAATGCCCCCTTATGATTATATGACACGTGTCTTCTCTTTCTTTTGTGTAAAACTAGCATTTGCTCCTTTTTCTATAATCAACGGTGTCTATTGAATAAAGGTGTTCTAATCTAACGATGGTTGTGTGTCTTCTCAACCCTAAACCCTTCGTCTTCTTGTTGACTTTATCCCTTTCTTTCTTGCCTTAGCGTTCTTCCTCTGCTGCAGTCTTTGATCAATCCTTGCACTCACCACTTCCCAGTGATCTCCTCTCTTGACTTCAGTAAGTAACTTGTTGTTCTGATAACCTTTACTTCTGTCTATGGCTGAAGAATCGATTGCCTCCTGGTATATCCAAATTTCATCTTCTTTTGACAAGAATGCTAGGCTCACTGTTCGCAATTAATATGAAATCCCTAGGGAATATAGCATCTTAATCCCTAAACCAGATGATCATCCTCACCGTCCCCCTGCTAATTGCGTGACTTTTTTCAGGGATCAGCTAATAGGGGGTTTGAGATTTTCCATTCCTCCTTTTCTAATTGATGTGAGCCAGTATTCTGATATTCCCTTGCAACAATTCGCACCTAATGCCTTTCGTTATTTATGAGACACCTACATGCTATTTTGTCTGTTAGATATTCCTCCTACTCCCCAAATTTTTTTTATGTTTTCCTACCCAAAATGCTCTGAACCCGGTGTTTTTCTTTTCCAATCCCGGACTAAGATGGTCCTTTTCGAGGATATGCCTTCATCTCTCAAAGCTTGGAAATCTCGTTTCTTCTTTATGAAGTTTCTGGGACCCATCCCTTGGTCCCATGCCTGGAGATCCTCCTTACCTCCCTTGCCTGATGTCAAGGAGTTTCACCTTCATCCTTCTTTTCCTGTTTATTGTGAAAAATTGCTATGTCACCGGCTTTCTATCCCTAAGTGGCTGCGGGTCGATCTTCTGTATTTATTTGGTCTAAGCCCTGTCAAGCTCGATACACAAGGCTATTTAGGTAAAATTCTGCTTCTTCCTTATTGATTTTTACTAACTAAAACATTTTCTTCCCTCTATGTAGTGGCCAATTTTTATTCTGCTTTAATCGATGAAGAACTGCGTCTGGAAGAGAACGCACTTCACGCAAAAGAGAAAGAGCTTCTTGCTGCCATTACTCCGCCACCTCTAGTTGAATATCCGGTTCCCCTGGTTGAAGTATCCAACTCTCAGGTGGTTCTTGAGGTTCCTGAAGGCTTTCCCACAGAAACTCCTACTGTCTCTCTGTCGGCTATTTCTTCATCAGTGGCTGTTCCTTCTTCAGCAGCCACTCCCCTTCCTATCATTGAGCTTACATCTCCCGTGAGCTCCGGTAAATGAATTGCTGAAGTTGCTCTTGGCAAACGCCCGGGGCGCAAACTTACTAGGGCTCCTCCTCCCAAAAGGAGACTCATCCTTTCCGCCAACGAACTTGTTTCAGAAGATTTTGCTTCTACTGACCTTCCTTCTGATGAGCTCACTTTGGCTGATCTTTATCCTTCTCTTGTTTTCTCTTTTTCACCTTTCTCTAGTACCACTACCCCTAGTGGCACTTCTTTCACTTTTCCTTTGTCTATTCCAGAATCTGGATCTTTACCTTCCTCACCTTCTTCTTATCTGGTTTTCGCTCCCCTTCCATTCCAACTTCTTCTTTTTTCCATGGGTTCTTCTGCCGTTCTCGTCCTCCCTATATTGTTGGGAGGTTCTTTTGCTAGTGCTTGGGAGGAAATTCATCCTCTCTTTGGAGAACTTACTACTCCTGAGACAATTGATCAATTCTCTCACAAGGAGACCCAAGTATGTTTACTAATACCTATTTATTATTTATCCGTGACTATTTTATGACCCTTTATTATATTTTTTAGCGATGGATAGACAACATGGGTCTGTCTCGACTGATGCACAACTTATATAATGAAAACAAGAAACTGAAATAGCAAGTTGCTGATATGTCTTCTGCTAGAACTTCAGAAGAATCCAAGAAGCAATATGAAGCCCAAATTGAGAGTCTTCAATCGCAATTCAAATTAGCTATGGATCTTAACAAGGAATTAACTTCCAAATTAGAGAAACAGACGGCTGAGCTCAACAAGTTAAAATCTGATTATGAGTCTGTATTGGTTGATAAACTTAAGACATTGCATCTGAAAGATGATGAAATAGCTTTTTTGAATACCTCTTTGGACACAGCTAAAGCAGAGGCATCCACCAAAGACGCTGAGCTGAAAACTTCCCAAACGACTTTGGTTGTCTACAAGGCTGGTGAAGACACCCGCTTCAAAGAGCGAGCTACCGTCTTGATCCAATCTCCCGAGTTCAACATGCCCATCGTAAAGTCTATTTTGGCGGCCTACATTGCCAGAGCTGAAGGAGCGGTGAAGCAATTGCGAGAAGAAGACTTCTTATCTCGTGATCCTCCTCCTAACTTCTTGAACCGACGCAAGCTCCTTGATAATAGGCCCGCTGATCTGTTTCCTCAGTTGACTGTAGAGTAATCTTTTTACTTGAATCTGGCTCATTGTAAAGCTTAACTAGAATTTGTTATGACAACCTGGCTTATCTGTGCAAAGTTAAACTTCTCCCTTGATTACTAAATTTGCTCTTTTTTATTCGTGGTGGTAACTCGTCTTCTCTAAGCATGCCGAATGTCGTCTAGCTTGCCACTATAATAATCTCTTTACTATAGTATCTTCCGTTTTGGCTGATCCATTATAACTGGCCGACTCATACTTGTGCTTATAAATATTGTCTGGTACTTTGTAGTTAACTAAGTCCCGTTCGATTTAATGCGGCCTGTCGTAATACTATTAATATCATTCGGTTTATTATAACCGGCCGATTTATACTTGTGTCTATGAATATCATCTGGTGCATTATACTTAACTAAATTTCATCCGATTCATTATGGCGAATGTCTCCTGGCTTGCCATTATAAATTAATATATTATAATATCATCCATCTTGGCTGGTCTATCGTAACCGACCAATTTATATTTATGCTTACAAGTATCGTCCGGTACTTTGTTTTTAACCGAGCCCCGTTCGATATAACATGGTACTGTATAATATAATATTTTCAATATCAATTGATTTATTATACCTGGTCGATATACCATTAGGCTAGAACACATCGACCGATACCTTATACTTCACTAAATCTCGTCCGGTCCAGTATGACTATCCAGGTTTGTTGATTTAATCAAATAGATAATCTGAAATTATCTTATCAACCTCGTACTCGACCGATTTTCTCCATGCTTCTTTGATTCTTTAAGAGTCAAGCATATAGCGAGAAAAAACTTGGTCGCGTTTCCCGAGAAAGATTACCAAACTTAATACCTTTTTCTTGGGATTCATCCTTCTTTTTGAATTCGATTATATCCTTTGATGACATTACCTCTTTATAGCGGTTATGATTCCAGGTATTCTTTCTTATTGGATTCATACTCCTTCTTTCCATACCCACTGTTATACTTAAGTTCTACACGAACTGCCATTGATATTATTATTTTATATACCCCTATGCTTTCAGTTTTCCCTTTTTCCAATTCTTCTTCCTCCCCTGTTTAAGGGTTTTTGGGTATAAGGCCCTGAGGAAGAGAGAAGGAGGTTTGAGACGCTTTCTTCCACTTCCCGACTATTCCTTCTTCTTCCTTTGTTCGTCTTCCTTCTACTACTTAACCATGGCCACTTCTTCCCCAGCATGGTTTATTTCATGCACTTCTAGCCTCACCGATCCAGAGGAGTCGGAGTTACAAGCAAACTATGGTATTCCCTCCTATATGGTTCACCCCACTCCTCAGGATAATCCGCACCTTCCCCCTCTAGGAAGTATATCCATTTTTTGAGATCAAGTTTTACAAGGTTTTCGATTCCCTCTTCACCCCTTTTTCGCTGATATTAGTATATACTTGGAGATTCCCCTTAATCAGTTTATTCCTCAATCTTTCTCCATCCTCATGGGTTTTTTTGGGGTGTCTAAGCTACTAGATTTCCCTTTATCCCCTCGTCTTTTTCATTACTTCTTCCTTCCCCTCCGAGTAGACATTGGTGTTTTTAAATTTCAGTCTCGCCCTAAGGCTATCTTATTTAACAGGATTCCTCCTCAAGGGGAATGGCGTCAGAAATTTTTCTTTATGCGTCTCCCTTCTTCTTCCCCTTTTCCTATCAACTGGATATATGACCTTCCTCCAGGTCCTAGTACCGACGATCTTCTCCATGATCCCTCTGTCTCTATCGCTGTATCTAAACTAAAGGGAGATAAATTTTCCTTACCAGCCTTGATTGCAGAAGGTTTAATGTTTCATTTTGGAGTAAGTTCTATCGACACCCCTTTGGAGGTATCCTTTGGTATGCTCAGACATTCTCAACTATATTTATTAACCATTGGCTAATTATTTTCTATAATAATGCCCAATTCTTATATTTCAGCCGATACTCTTCTATCAGCTTTCATGTATAAGAACACTACTATGACTAAGTCTTTTCTGAATAATCTTAGAGAAAAATGGCTACAAGCTCGTCGAGCTAATCTTACTTCCTCTACCTTGGGTTTGCTGTCTAAAGAAGAGCAAGAAGCGGAAGCTGTTGCAGCTATGGAAGAGGAAGAGGAACAACCTTTTATTACCTTAATCAAGAAACCTAGGCTTACTGAGGATGTTCCTTTTAGCGACCTCTTTGGTACCTTTGTACAAACCCCCATTGTTCCGACACCTATTTCTTTTGAGAGAGGTAAGGCACCAATGTCTCCTACCCACATTATCTCTAATCTTTCTCTTAGGATGATGAGACCGGCTCTGCTCATCCCTTCCTCTTCTGTTGTTGTTTCAGCTTCTTCTGCTTCTCAGATGGTCGTTACCCCCTCTGTATCTCCCCAGCCTCTTGCATTGGCCTTGCCTCCTCTAGCTTTTGGACCACGAGCTAAACAAACACCTTGCAGGAGATCTTCTCCGAGTCCAGGGCCATCAGCTATTCATGCCTCGACAACTAAATCAACTTTGATTGCTCTACCATCTTCCATCCCTTCTAGCTCATCCTCTATCATTCCTGGTTCTACTACTCCCCTCATTTCTCTTCCTTCTTCTTCCACATGACCCTCTTCTCCTTCTGCCTCCACGCCTTTATTTAGACAAGCTATGAGTCTTCCCTCTCAAATGGGACAAGCTTCCGACCCTCCAGGTTACGGTTTTTTACAACTGCAAGGCCCACTGTCTGAATCTTGGCTGTATAGCCAAGAATTATTAAAAGACACTAGTATTTCCAGCCGCGCCGATAGTCATAGTCGCCAAGCTGTTGCTGTAAGTATTTTTCATTATATATTGTTAACTTCTTATTACTTTCGCTAACTGTATTATTACTTTAGTTCCTTACCTCAAGTCTTCATCTGGACCAGTTGGTCATTTCCTTGGAAAGGGAAAATGGCAAGTTAAAGGCTCAAGTAGAGGCATTGAAAGCCAATCTTCCTCATTCTTACATTGAGCTCACTCAATCATGGGAGAAGATAGCCTCACAGACTCAACAAATAGAGAGTTTGAAAAAGGAACTGCAGCATCAGCAGCAGCTATTGGCAAATAAAGAGCTTGAGAGGAGAACTTTGGAATTACAAGTGGATCGATTACATTTCGGTCTCCAGATGGAAATTGCTTTGAAGGACAAAGCCCTCTCAGATGTTTCTCATAAAAGCATTGTTTTAGAGAAAGTGGAGAGGCTTCATAATGTCTTTCTTTCTGATCAGGCTCAAGAATCAGCATCAAGAGATTTTGCTCTGCTAGAAGAGCAAGAACAAAGAAAGGCTTAGGATGATGAAATATCCTCACTTCGAAAGGAACTGGAATAGCTTAAATTGGAGAGAGACGCTCTCAAAGATCAAAATACCAAACTACAAACAGAATTTCAGAGTTACACGGAGCATGAGGAAAGCCGATGGGAAGAGAGACGCCTAACTTGTCTAAGGTCTCTGACGTTTGTTAGTGAATATGTTTGTCGAATCATAGGGGCTTTAAATCATTCTGTGGCAGAGATTCTTCAACAACTGAGAGAGGGTGGTTATCTACCTAGGGAACCTCCTCCTCTGTTCATAAACCGTCGCAAACTCAACCAAGAATTACCTGAGAATTTGACGAGCCATTTTGAGTAAGTATGGTCATGTATTTAAAAAAGACTTGTAATTAAAAGACTTGTAATTAGAAGACTTGTAATGAAAAGACTTGTAATTAAGAGACCTGTAATTAAGTAACTGCAATATTAAAAGAAAATTTGGTACTTACTTGTTTTTCCTGGTTCGTATTAGCTTGACATTGCCTCCTTTGAAATGCTCCTGAGGACTAAGAATAAGTATTATCTTGTTCAAGAATTCCTTCCTTACTCTTCAAAATTAGATTTTTTTTGATAAACTCCTCCATCGGTAATATCTTCATGGACCATATAATTCTGAGCAGTAAAATTTTCCATAACTTCCTTGAACTTAAATTAGGCAGGCATGTACAAGACTCCCTTCATACTTTAGAAGGGCATGTAATTCCGAGCGAATTTATATGAAGAACTTCATGGAATTTCTGTGCTTTAGTTGAGTATACCATCTCGAGTAATTTTTAGATAAAGAGCTTCATATGATCGGGACTCCAGATAGAGAATGTAATTTTAAAAGATTATACGTATACAGAATCCCCCTCGAACTTTGAATCTTGGTCTGGGGTGTAATACCGAGTGATTTTTATGATCAAATTCGCACAACTTTGAATTTCCACCAATAATATAATCCCGATTGATTATAACGAGGAAATCAATCAACCAACATTTTTCAACGATACCTTCCCTCTTGATTGGCTCCACATGAAGAATTTTATCATTCTTTGAGTCTTCGATCGGGCGTGTAATCCTGATTGATTTGGGTTTATAAATTATTATGCTGTATCAATCTCGCATGATTTTACTTATAAAAGTTTAAAGTCTCCGGTTCCTTTCATGAAGACCCATTCCGAGTTACCTCATTAGTTTTTTCGGTCGACTATGCTTTTATGATAGTTTAAAGTCTCTGGTTCCTCTCATGAAGACCCGTCCGAGTTACTTCATGAGATTTCCCGATCGACTATACTTCTATGATAGTTTAAAGTCTCCGTTTCCTTCCATGAAGACCCATCTGAGTTATTTCATGAGATTTCCCGATCGACTATGCTTTTATAATAGTTTAAAGTCTTTGGTTCCTCCCATGAAGATCCGTCCGAGTTACTTCATGAGATTTCCCGATCGACTATGCTTTTATGATAGTTTAAAGTCTCCGGTTCCTCCCATGAAGATCCGTCTGAGTTACTTCATGAGATTTCCCGATCGACCATGCTTTTATGATAGTTTTGTTGGAGCAATCCCAATGGTCCGTGCGACCATGTGTTTTGGTGTTTGGGCAAAGGGTTTAAGTTAGGTTCACCCTTGTATTTGATATGTGTATTTGAGTTGTGCAGGTTTGCAGGATATACATGTGACTCAGGTTGATGGCTTCGGGTCTGGTGAAGGATGGAGCATCTGAGAGACCATGGACAAGGCAGCGAGGACAAGGGCCGAGGGAAGCGACTTCGAGGCATACGCGAAGGATGGCATTGGGGACGAGCCGCGGGCTTGAATGCATCCGAGGGACGAGAGCCAAAGGAAGTAGGCTTGAAGGTAAAAGGTCAAAGATGCAAAGGAAGCATCAAGTGAGTCATAAGGGTGAGGGTACGAGTGCACGAGAGATTGTACTCGGAGTAAAATCCTAGTTTTTAGGGTTTTACTGTAGCAGTACTGTAGCGCTACTGCAGCAGTACTGTAGCGCTACTGTAGCAGTCGACTGCATGTTTTAGCAGTCGACTGGTGCAGTCGACTGGGGCAGTTGACTGGTGCAGTCGACTGGGGCAGTCGACTGGTAGGCGGGGTTTTCCAACCCGTGGCCTATAAAACCAAAGCTTGGGAGCTTGGTTTGAGTTGACGAAATAGAGGTGGTTAATCTCTATTAGTAGTCTACCAGTGCCCTAGCGTCAAAGGAGCTCCTGTGAGGGTTGTGGTGAGGTTTCTCCACCCACAAGGAGGTTTGAGCTAGCCGAAAGTTTTCCGGGGAGTAATCCACCGAAGGATCGGGATCGTCCACCTTACGGACAGTCGTGGAGTAGGAGCCCTAATCTCCGAACCACGTTAAACAACGTGTTAGCTTGGTTTGCATTTCTTATTCTTGTCTTAAGCTTTCTTTGTATTTATATTGGTAGTTAGTATTAGATTTCCGCTGCGTATACTAACAATAGTGTAGAAGGCGATTATTTGGGGGTGCCGTCTATCCAACCCCCCTTCAAGCCGGCCTTCCGATCCCCTACAAGTGGTATCAGAGCGAAGGCCGCTCTCCGTCGGACTAACCGCCGAGGAAGCAAAGATGACCGGCTTGATAGATCCGCCAAAGTTCGAAGGAGGAAGCTTATGGGATATCACCTTTTGGATGGTGAAGATGAAGAACTTCTTCGAGACGGATTGGGACACAATGATGGTGGTGGAAGAGCCATTTGAAGTCCCTAAAGACAAGAAAGGGAAGAAGCTCCGAACACGACATTGGACGGAGGAGCAAACCTCACGATCGGAGGCAAACTCAAAGGTAATACCAATTTTAATTGATTTATTGCCTCCTAATGTGATAAGTGGTGTAGGTAAATATGAGAACGCCCATGAATTGTGGAGTAAAGTGAAGAAATTTCCATGGGAGGAATTTTTGCCTACACAAGAAGAAGAAGAAAAATCCGAAGAAAGTGATGAAGTGGTCCAAGAGGAGAAGAAGGACCAATCGGATGTGGAGCCCAAGGAGTTGGGTTTAGTAGCTCAAGAAGAGGAGGTGGAGCAAACGGAAGTTGAGTCACGCTCAATATCCGAGGAGGAGAAGGAAGATGAGGTATCATCTACATCCTCAAGAATTGAAGAAGATTCCAAGACAAGTGAAGAAGATGAAGTCTTGGAAGTAAACATAGCAAGCACCTCCATCGAAGTGAAGTCAAAGAACAACATAATTTGCTTCGGATGTAATGAGAAGGGACACTACAAGAGTAGGTGTCCAATGAGTAAGAAGAAGGTATCTCCTAAACTCAATTCAATTCCTTTAGAATCTAATTTGAGTTGTAGGAAGAAGAAGGAGAAGAAGCACATTAGATGCTTCATGTGTGGAGAACTTGGACACTACCACACAAGATGCTCAAGGAAGGGAGAGTTCAAGAAGTTGGAGCATCTAAAGAAGTGGGAGAAGAAGAAGAGGAGCTCAAGTCAAGGGGGAGCTTCAAGAGTAAGGGAGGTATACCCTAATTTGAAATGCAATTCAAATTTTCATGTTCCCATGCATGCTAGGAGAAATGATTGTGATTATCATTGTATGCCCATGCAAAATTTTGGATTTAAATATCATGATAGGAATAGGGTTAATGTAGATCAAAACCCTAGGAAATCTATGCATGAAAAATCTAGAAACAATAGACCTAGGGAGACCCAAGGCATTAATCCCAAGAAGGGGAGACACATGCCTAGGAAGGGTAGGTCTAGGAATGTCCAATTTGGACAAATTAACTCTAGGGTTAGAAACCTAGAGAAGGAGAATCAAGCTTTAAGGGGAAAGCTTGATAAGTTGGAACAATTCCTTAAGAGATTCAATGTTGGATCTAAGGAATTAAGGATGATGTTGGGTAGCCAAAGACCCAACAATGATAGATCGGGCTTGGGATACCGATCTAGTCCCTCCAAGGCCAATGAGAGTTCATATGCTAGGGTGGCAAATGATCATGGCAAGGGAGAGGTCTCCAAGGCTAAGGGAAAGTCTTATGCTAGGGTTGCATATGACTATAGCAAGGAGAAGTCAATTAATGGCAAGGGAAAGTCATTTAATGGTAAGAAGAAATTAACCAAGGATAAGGTGTCCAAGGTTAAGAAAGTTACGTTTGTAGGCCAAGTGTCACCGGGGGTGGACCGATGTGGCCTAGCCATTGTGGATGAGTCACCTAGGGAGGTGGCTAAGGCTAAGAGCTCTAGGGGGAGCTCTAAGAGACAATTTGGGACCCATGGCCAATGGATCTCAAGGGGGTTTTACTTGGGAGTCTAGACAAGCCATGGAATGTGCCAAGTGGTTTGGAGACGGACTTGAGTCTCAAACCTAGGGTTTTGGCACAATTAGTTTATGTTTCATGCAAGAAATATGACAATTGGGGTCATATAGCATGAAAATTGGTTTTGGATGTATAAATGCCATATAAACCAATGCTAGGGATGCATTGTGGGTTAATATGGACAAATACATCAAGAGGAAGCCAAAACTAGGACTTTAGGTCAATGTTCAATTGAACTTTTTAGCTAGTTTTGAGTTTTGTGTCAATCTTGGGATTGGTTATAGATACATTTTTGAATGTATTTTTCCCAAGTAGTCATGGCTAAAACAGACCTCTCCACAGAATTTGGGGATTTTGGAGGTCTGTGGAATTATTGGTGCATTTATGAAATTGGGTCAGAATATTGAAAAAGGCTGAAACAACGTGCCAGTCGACTGCTAAAAGTTGCAGTCGACTGGCTGGAAACAGAAGCATTCTGTTCGCTCAACCAGTAGCGACCAGTCGACTGGCACTTCTTGCAGTCGACTGATACCAGTCTGAAATTGTTTTCAGCACTGAATTTTGACCAAGTCAACTCATACAAGTGTATGAAATCCATGGGGGATAAACACACAAGTTTAGGGTCAATTGGAATGACAAGTTTTCAACAATTGGGATATTGTTGGAGGACTTTTTGGATGTTAGGCAAAGGGGGAGAAGTAAGGTTTAGTTGGGAAAACCTGAAAGTGCCTTTGCGTAGGGGGAGCCTTGGGATAGGTTCTTAAAAAGCCCATTGTAAAAATCCTAGTTCATGGGAAGCGTAGGTGTAGGGAGAGCCTTGGGATAGGTTCAAATGCATGATGCATTGTTACGGCGGTTGCCAAGTGTGTAACCTTGGCAACGTAAGTCCATTCGGCGTTGTAAGTCCAAGTGTGTAGCCTTGGCATCGTAAGACCATTCGGCGTTGTAAGTCCAAGTGTGTAGCCTTGGCATCGTAAGACCATTCGGCAGAGTAAGTCCAAGTGTGTAGCCTTGGCATCATAAGTCCATTGTATGTATTAGCATGTTTATTTGCTATTTGTTTTCCCTAACTTAAACGTATTGCCAAACACCAAAAAGGGGGAGATTGTTGGAGCAATCCCAATGGTCCGTGCGACCATGTGTTTTGGTGTTTGGGCAAAGGGTTTAAGTTAGGTTCACCCTTGTATTTGATATGTGTATTTGAGTTGTGCAGGTTTGCAGGATACACATGTGACTCAGGTTGATGGCTTCGGGTCTGGTGAAGGATGGAGCATCTGAGGGACCATGGACAAGGCAGCGAGGACAAGGGCCGAGGGAAGCGACTTCGAGGCATACGCGAAGGATGGCATTGGGGACGAGCCGCGGGCTTGAATGCATCCGAGGGACGAGAGCCAAAGGAAGTAGGCTTGAAGGTAAAAGGTCAAAGCTGCAAAGGAAGCATCAAGTGAGTCATAAGGGTGAGGGTACGAGTGCACGAGAGATTGTACTCGGAGTAAAATCCTAGTTTTAGGGTTCTCTTGTAGCGATCTTGTGCGCCTTGCGATCAGGCAAGATTGAGGACGGCCGATCGCGCCTGGCGTGACAGAATGTGTGGAATCGAGCCGTTGGGATGTATCGAATTTCCTGAGGGGCGCCGATCGCATGTTTTAGCAATGATCGGTGGCGGGTTTTCCAACCCGTGGCCTATAAAACCAAAGCTTGGGAGCTTGGTTTGAGTTGACGAAATAGAGGTGGTTAATCTCTATTAGTAGTCTACCAGTGCCCTAGCGTCAAAGGAGCTCTTGTGAGGGTTGTGGTGAGGTTTCTCCACCCACAAGGAGGTTTGAGCTAGCCGGAAGTTTTCCGGGGAGTAATCCACTGAAGGATCGGGATCGTCCACCTTACGGACAGCCGTGGAGTAGGAGCCCTAATCTCCGAACCACGTTAAACAACGTGTTAGCTTGGTTTGCATTTCTTATTCTTGTCTTAAGCTTTCTTTGTATTCATATTTGTAGTTAGTATTAGATTTCCGCTGCGTATACTAACAATAGTGTAGAAGGCGATTATTTGGGGGTGCCGTCTATCCAACCCCCCTTCAAGCCGGCCGTCCGATCCCCTACAAGTTTAAAGTCTCCGGTTCCTCCTATGAAGACCCGTCCGAGTTACTTCATGAGATTTCTCAATCGACTGTGCTTTTATAATAGTTTAAAGTCTTCGGTTCCTCCCATGAAGACCCGTCCGAGTTACTTCATGAGATTTCCCGATCGACCATGCTTTTATGATAGTTTAAAGTCTCTGGTTCCTCCCATGAAGACCCGTCCGAGTTACTTTATGAGATTTCTCGATCGACTATGCTTTTATGATAGTTTAAAGTCTCTGGTTCCTCCATGAAGACTCGTCCGAGTTACTTCATGAGATTTCCCGATCGACCATGCTTTTATGATAGTTTAAAGTCTCCGGTACCTCCTATGAAGACTTGTCCGAGTTACTTCATGAGATTTCCTGATCGACTATGCTTTTATGATAGTTTAAAGTCTCCGGTTCCTCCCATGAAGACCCGTCCGAGCTTCATGAGATTTCCCGATCGACCATGCTTTTATGATAGTTTAAAGTCTCCGGTTCCTCCCATGAAGACCCGTCCGAGTTACTTCATGAGATTTCCCGATCGACTGTGCTTTTATGATAGTTTAAAGTCTCCAGTTCCTCCCATGAAGACCCGTCCGAGTTATTTCATGAGATTTCCCGATCGACCATGCTTTTATGATAGTTTAAAGTCTCCGGTTCCTCCCATGAAGACCCGTCTGAGTTGCTTCATGAGATTTCCCGATCGACTATGCTTTTATGATAGTTTAAAGTCTCTGGTTCCTCCCATGAAGACCCGTCCGAGTTACTTCATGAGATTTCCTAATCGACTGTGCTTTTATGATAGTTTAAAGTCTCTAGTTCCTCCCATGAAGACCCGTCCGAGTTACTTCATGAGATTTTTCGATCGACCATGCTTTTTATGTAAAGCAAAAATGCTTGCACTAACCTTGTGATGGTTTAGTGTTTCTCAGAGATTTTCTTAGGGAAACCCAGTAGGCCCTCCCTTAAAGCTCCCAATCGACGGCCGCTTGATCAGATAAAAAAATGTTTGCACACTAATCACCACGCCGTTTGAACTATATATATTTCTCAGGTGATATTTGGCCTGCATTGTATTTATCGAATAGATGAAGTACATGAATTATGAACATACTTGTTATTTGCTCATGGGGAGACTGCCTCAAATAAATTTGATTTGTTCTCTCAGACATATTCTTGAATAATATGAGCATGTCAAGTTTGGTAAGGCTGTAAATGATTTGCACTCCAGGGACGCTCGAGGGTTCTTCCTTTAGTGTCCTGGAGATAATATGAGCCTGATGCCAGTTTTTCTATCACCTTGTAAGGTCCTCCCTATTGTGGTGCTAACTTGCTAACATCCTCAACAGGTTTAACACGTTTTTATAGTAGATCCCCTACTGGGAAAAATCTTGGGATGACTCTTCTATTATAATTTTACCTCATTCATTGTCAATATGATATGAGACGAGTCGCAACTTTGTTTCTGATTTCGTCTATCAGATCCAGCTCCATGAGTCGTCAACTAGCGCTATCTTCATCATATAATTGTTTTCTGTCAGATTCTACTCCCACCTAGATAGGAATTACTGCTTCTCCCTCATAAACCAGTTGGAAAGGAGTGATCCCTGTAGCTTCTCGGGGTGTAGTACGATATGCCCAAAGAACACTGGGCAATTCATCTACCCAACTGCCTCCGACATGATCTAGTTTGGTTTTTAAGCCTCTTATAATTTCTCTGTTGGTCACCTCTGCTTGACCATTACTCTATGGATACTCCACAGAGGTGAATGTTTAAATAATACCATAACTTTTGCACCAATCTAAGATTCTGTCTCCTTGGAATTGCCTTCCATTATCAGAAACTAATTTATGAGGAATACCGAATCTGCATATGATATTTTTCCATAGGAATTTAATAACTACATCTTCAGTAATCCGAGCAAGTGGTTTCGCTTCTACCCATTTAGAGAAATAATCCACTACTACTAATAAAAATCTTTTTGTGCAGTTGCCATAGGAAACGGGCCCACTATATCCATGCCCCATTGATCAAAGGGGCAGGAGACTATAGAGGTTCTTAATAATTGTGTGGGATGATGCGGAATATTCTAATATTTCTGACAAGAAATACAAGTTCTTACCAATTTGTTAGCATCTTCATGTAGAGTAGGCCCGAAATATCCTGCTAGTAAAATTCTGTGAGCTAAGGATCTCTCTCCTATATGACTGCCACATGAGCCTTGATGAACCTCTTGCAGGATAAATTGTATATCTTCTGTGCCAATACACTTAAGCAAAGGTATGGAGAAATCTCTCTTATATAACTGCTCCCCTATCATAGTATACTGAGCAGCCCTCTTCTTAAATATCCTTGCTTATTCTATATCATTCGGAAGAATGCCCTGCTACAAGTATAATATGATTGGTGCCTTCCAGTCACCTTGTATTTCTGCGTCAGCTTGTCTTTCGATACAAGATATTAACAGGGTCTGCTCCACTGGCCGATCGAGATTCCATGGTGTTATAGCAGAGGCCAATTTATCTAATTCATCGACTACTTGATTTTTGGATCGAGGAACTTTTTGTATATTTACTTCTTGAAACTGAGACTTCAATTTATCAAATATCTCAGCATATAACTTGAGCCTATCATTATTAATTTTAAAGTTACCTGATAATTGTTGGGCTGCTAACTGAGAATCAGAATAGATGAGAACTCAAGCTACTCCTATATGCCGAGTGGCTTGTAATCCAGCTATTAATGCTTCATATTCTGCCTCATTGTTGGTGGCTCTATAATTCATCCTGACAAAAAGTTGAAGTCTATCTTCCCTCGGAGATATAAGGAGAACACCAATCCCACTACCTTGTTTGGTTGAGGAGTCATCCACATAAACTTTCCAAGTATTTTCTTCTTCACGGCCTTGAACTTCTATAATGAAATCTGCTAGAGCTTGTGCCTTGATGGCTGAGCGAGATTGATATTGTATATCATACTCACTAAGTTCAGTCGTCCATTTGATCAATCGACCCGATGCCTTCGGGTTAAGCAGTACCCACCCAAGAGTACTGTTGGTCAACACAATAATTGTGTGTGCTAAAAAATATGGGCGCAACCTCCGAACAGTTAACACTAATGCATAAGCCAACTTTTCGAGTGTAGTATATCTACATTTGGCTCCTTTTAATAAATGGCTAGAAAAATACATAGGGTGTTTCTCTTTCCCTTCCTGTCTAACTAACACAGAACCTACAGTATTTTCATTGGCCGAGAGATATACCCATAAGGTCTCTCCCACTACAGGCTTAGCCAATAAAGGAAGGGTGGACAGATAGTCTTTTAACTCTTGAAAAGCTTTGTCACATTCTTCGTCCCATTGAAATTTGTTAGCCTTTCAAAGTATCTTGAAGAAATGGAGACTACGATCGACCGACCTTGAAATAAATCTAGACAAGGCTGTAATTCGGCCAGTGAGTCTTTGAGCTTCCCTCATGTTGCGTGGTGGTTCCATGTTTTGCAGAGCTTTGACTTTGCTTGGGTTGACTTCTATTCCCCGCTCGGTCACCATATAGCCCAGGAACTTTCCACCCTTTGCTCCAAATAAACATTTGCCTGGGTTTAGCTTGAGCCCATATTGCCTCAATGTCTTGCAGGTCTCCTCTACATCCCTGCACAGATCAATATCTTGAAGAGACTTAATTAAGATATCATCGACATATACTTCCATATTTCTTCCAATCTGTTTCTGGAAGACCTTATTCATAAGTCTCTGATAAGTTGCTCCTGTATTTTTTAATCCAAAGGGCATAACATTATAACAATAAGTACATTCAGATGTTATGAAACTGACCTTCTCTTGGTCCTCCTTAGCTAAGGGGACCTTATGATAGTCCTGATAGGCATCCAGCATAGAAATGTATTCACACCCAGATGTAGAATCTACTAATTGTTCGATCCAGGGCAGCGGATAATAATCTTTCGGGCAAGCTTTGTTGAGATCACGGAAATCAATGCATACCCGCCATTTGTTTCCTAGCTTAGAGACCAAGACCACATTAGCTGGCCAGCTAGGGAACTGTACCTCCCTGATGTAACCAGCTTCCATGAGTTTAGTCACTTCTCCCTTGATGATCTAATTTTGTTCTGCACTGAAATTTCTTTTTCTTTGCATGACCGGCCGGGCATCTGGGAAAACATGCAAAGAATGCTCCATGACTGAAGGGGAAACACCCATGACTTCTTTGGGCGTCCAGGCAAAGACATCATTATTTTTCTCTAGGCACTGAACCAACTCGACTTTCAATGTAGGATCAAGATCGACCGCGACATAGGCATTGGCTTCAGGTCGATCGGTCTGTATCTGGACTTCTTCCTTTTCTTCATAAACCAGAACAGGTGACTTTTCTTGAATGGCATTAACCTCCATTCTTTGGATTTTTTGAGCGGCGCTGACTTCAGTTCGGACGATCTCTATATAACATTTTCGGGTTGTCTTATGATCACCCCGCACTTCCCCGACCTGGTCATCAATGGGAAATTTAATATTTTGACAGAAAGTAGAAACGACTGCCCTAAACTCATTTAAGGCTAGCCGACCCAGTATCACATTATAGGAGGAGGGGGCATCCACCATCATAAAGTAGGATCTTCTTGTTCTCATAAGAGGCTCTTCCCCTAGAGATATGGGCAATTTTATTTGACCCAGCGGTTGTACTTCATTACCAGTGAATCTATATAAAGGAGTTACCATCTGTTGAAGTTCACTCGGGTCAATCTGCAGCTGATCAAAAGCTTTCTTGAAGATAATATTCATAGAACTACCAGTATCTATGAAGGTACGAGAAATAACATAATTAACTATCACAACCTTGATTATTAATGCATAATCATGGGGTATTTCTACCCCTTCGAGGTCTCTGGGCCCAAAAATGATTTCTAGACCAGCTGCTCTCTCCATGCTGTACCCTACGACATGTATTTCAAGTCTTCGTGCATGTGCTTTTCTGGCTCTGTTGGAATCACCATCAGTAGGCCCACCCGCGATCATATTAATGTTGCCTCGGGCGGCATTGCTCCTGTTTTCTTCTTGCCGAGCGATCATGACGTCAGGCTGAGTTTTCTCGGGCGCCTGGCTTGTACCAGCCGGGGTTGGTAATGCGCCTTGTTGAGGCTCGACCGGGCGATATTCCAGTTTGAGTGGACTTTGCTATCTGGGGTATTGTTGACGATAATAATTTTTTCCTTTGATAACGATCCTTGTTTGCTCTCTTATTTTTCAAAACAAAACAGTCCTATGTATGATGACTGCTGGTCTTATGGTCTGTGCACCACCTTCTTGGTTCTTCTTGTTGCATCTCCACGTGTTGTACTGCTTGCGGACGATATTCTGGATGATGATGAGGTGAATGAACTACTCGAGGTCCTCTAGGTGGAGGGACAGGAGCAGGAGCCTTCTCCTTAACAGGGGTAGGAGAAGAAGTAGTGCCTTCTTTCCTGTGGGTAGCTTGAGCTTCTTCAACGTTAATGAATTTAGTGGCACGCTCGATCAAGGAGTCAAAATTGACAGGAGGATTTCTTACTAGATCTTTAAAGAAATCATTATCATTCAGACCTTGAGAAAAAGCACTTACTAATATTTCAGTAGTAGCGTTGGGTACATCGATAGTCACCTGATTAAATCTTTTGATATAGGCTCTAATGGACTTCTTAGATGCTTGTTAAATTGAAAATAGACTCCAGGGAGTCTTATGGTACCTCTTGTTGCTAGAGAAATGGTGTAAGAAAACCTTCTTGAAGTCCTTGAACTTTCGGATGGATTTTTCCGGCAATCTCTTAAACCAACGCTGCGCGGCTCCTCCGAGTGTTGTGAGGAACATCTGGTACTTCACTCCATTAGAAAATTGTTGTAATAATGCTACATTCTCAAATTTTAACAAGTGATCCTCTGGATCTGTAGTTCTAGTGTACTCGTCGATCTGAAGACTTTGATACCGCTTGGGAAGCGGATCATCCAGTACACTTTGAGAGAACGGAGAAATGATTCTTTCTGGCGAGCTATCGCTGGCTATCATCTTAACTTTGTGCTTCTCCCTGTCTGGTGCTTCGCCAGAGGATTCTTGAAATATAGGCTTTCGTCCTCCCTGTTCCAAAGGAGTACGAAGGAAGGCTCGAGGATGCCTAGTCGGGGAAGCTGTAGCCGGAGGGAAATGTTGGAACCCCAAGGTGTTTTGATGTGATCAAACAAGTTAAGTTAGGTCCTGTTTTGTCTAACCCTTGTGTCTAAGTGGGCAGGAGCTTAGGAACACAAGAAGTCGTGCGGAAGACGCGACTAGCGAGAAGGACGGCACGGGGAGAGAGCTGACAGGCTCGGTGCATCCGAGGGACGAGGTGACCATGGAAGAGTACACCGGTGGACGAGAAGAACGTGCACGGCGTTCGAGGGACGAGAAACCGGGAAGGAAGGCTGCTCGAGGAGAAGGCCAGAACTTGGGTTCGGGTGAGCCCTATTCCGGATTGCCGAGATCACCCAAGCTAGCGAAGCCAGAATGAAATACCCGGACCGAGACGTGCTGAACTAGAGCAGAAGTCGCAAACGGAAAAAGTCAACTTCTATTGACTTTAGGGCTTGGGACGCCCGGAACCATTCCGGGCACCCAGAGCAGCCCGGGGTGCTCGGAACCCTTCCGGGCGCCCGGAATGAAGATTTTGACCAGATTGATTATTATCGTGATCTGAATGTTGGGGATAAAATTTTATCCCCCCAGGGCATGCAGAACCCTTTGGAGCGCCCCGACCAGTGCTATAAATATAGCACTGGTTTGCACAGATCATTTAACCAACTTATAATTCATTTTCTCTATGCTTTCTATTCCTTTGTACTGTCAACGCTGTAAGAGGCTACTCCGCCCAGAGGAGAATCAGATAGTGCGCCATCTTTGCCTTGGATTAGCAATCCTCTGATTACAAACCAAATAAACCCTCTATGTCTGAGTTTATTTCTAATTAGTCTCTTTTGTTTATTATTACAAGTTCTTTTAAATTAGTTGAATATCCGAGAAAGGTTTGTGGTTTATTTTTGTAGGGTAATTCTGTTAGCTAGAGCCCAAGAGCCAATCATTTGATGATTGTATTTTTGGACTTATTGTATTATATTCTATATAATAAAGGCATTTGGATTTTGATTATTATACTTACTTGTATTGGTGCCAAATAAACTAAGTATAATAATGTCCTTGAGTAGATGGTTCTCACCTATATCAATCGGTTAGTTGAACCGATAGTGAGATGATATAGGGAACACTACTCTTAATCATTCCTAGTCGAGTATTAACATTCAGGGACAATGTTAATGCAATAAGACTAGCATGTAGGTCAACTCAATGACTTGATCTCACAAGTCATGGATATAGAGATATCAAGTTGACACATGGGTATACATTAGAGAATGTATACTGAATGACCCGCCATGAGAAAGTATCATGGATCGTTATATGAGTGTCATATACTTTCTCATGTGGTTATTAGTATGACTACTAGTCCTTAGACCTGAAGTCACCATAGATCCCTACATAAGGAGTTATGTACTTTGGTTTCGTCAAACGTCACCCGTAACTAGGTGGACTATAAAGGCGATTACTAGGTATATAACAAATTATGCAGAGGGATGTGAGTGATGTAGATGGGATCTATCCCTCCTATATGACGGGAGAGACATCGGTATTCTTGATAGAGTGAGACCACGAAGTGCATGGCCATGCCCAAATGAGTCAATATTGGATATTGAGCTCATTTGATTTAGTGAGTCTACTTGGAGTTCAAGATTTAGATTGGTCAGAGGATTGTTGGACCCCGTGGCAGTTTTGATGTGATCAACCAAGTTAGTTAGGTCCTGCTGTGTTTGAACCCTGTGTCTGAGTGTGCAGGAGCTTAGGAGCACAGGAAGTCGAGCGGAAGACGCAGCTAGCGAGAAGGACGGCACGGGAAGGGAGCCGACGGGCTCGGTGCGTCCGAAGGACGAGAGAGCTGCGGAAGAGTACTCCGGTGGGCGTGAAGAGCGTGCGTGGCGTTCGAGGGAAGTTAAGCCGGGACGGAAGGCTGCTCGAGGAGAAGGCCGGGAATTGGGTTCGGGTGAGCCCTATTCCGGTTGGCCGCAATCACCCAAAAGAACGGAGCTTCGGAAGCCAAAGCGAAGAAGAAAAAGATTCAAAAGGAGTTGGAAATTACTGTAGCAGAAAATTACTGTAGCAGAAGTTACTGTAGCTTGAAGGCGCCTTAAACAAGCTTGAAGGCGCCTTTGAAGGCGCCTTGAAGCCTGTTCAAGGCGCCTTGAGCAGGCCAGTTTGACCGTTTGCGCTGCGGATAAAGTTTTATCCACAGATCGAGTTGGAGGCGCCTTGAACCCTGTTGGAGGCGCCTTGGACTCTCGGGATAAGATTTCCAGGGCCTATATAAAGGCCCCTGGAGCTAGGAATTGGACAACAACTCAAGCAATCAATCTGTAAGCAATTCCTAAGCAACTAGTGAGCTTCAAAAGTGTAAAAGGCTTCTCCGCCTTCAGAGAAGGAGATTTTTCTTACTGCGCTCTTTTCTACTGTCCTGGATTAACAACCTCCTTGGTTGTAACCAGGTTAAATCCCTGAGTCGTTTCTGTTTCTATTTCTTTTTCTGTTTCATTAATTTAGTTGCTGTTATTTTTATTGCTGATTTAATTCTGAGTTGAAATCCGTGGAGGGTAGTTTTTGTTTTCTTGTTTTCAGCAATTCACCCCCCTCTTGCCGGTCTCCGCTGCACCAACAAGTGGTATCAGAGCCAGACCGCTCAGAAGGACTAACCGCCGACTGACGCACAACGATCAAAATGATGGCCGGAGACAGTGACTACCCACCTGAATTCGAGGGGGAGTTTGCTTCATGGAAGCAAAAGATGGAGGTATACCTTAACTCTGATTTTTCTATTTATCTAATAATGAAATCTGGTTATGAAGCACCAAAGAAAGCAAATGGAGAAGAGCTCGAGAAATACCTCTGGAACGAGAAGCAACGTGACGAGTTTATGGCAAATGCACGAGCTGAATTTCATCTTCTAGCCACAATACCAAATGAAGATCTCGACAAAGTCGGAGAGTACAATAGCGCAAAAGAACTTTGGGAAATGTTTTTAAAACTCCACAAAGAACAAATTGAAGTTGAATCCGACTCCTCGATGGACACTGATCCGACGTCAGAAGAGTCCGAAACTGAGGTAAGTGCCGAGACAGAACCAGTAACCGAACTCTAACTTGAAGACCTAGAATGCTCATCACAAATGAGCATCGATGAAGGGGGAGAAACATCAGAAGACAAAAACAACTCGACAGAGGGAGAATCAACCACCGACAAGGTAAGTCAGGTATGGTCTCCACCTCTTGGCAAATTAATTGCTTCAATTGAAATATTGCCGAAAGGTTTTCATGAATTACAAATTATTTCATCGAAAGAATATTTTAAATTAAAAACTGAAAAACTATTAAAGAATATTGAGTTAAAAGATACAATTTGTCAATTAAAAGATTTTGACAAACTAACAATAGAAAATGTACAATTTTTTGCATGCTCAATATTTTTTGCCATAATTATAAAAAACTGTGAATTAAGAACTTATGAGAAGTTAAAATGGAAATTTAAAAATTATAATATCTGATCTTAGTTGAAATATTAAACTTAGTGCTTTCAGAGAAGAAAATTAAACAGTAAATTTCATTATAAAGCTTTGTCAAGGAAGTGGTTGTTGCTCCAATAACCAAGAAGGCCTAGTGCCTCGCCACGACCTGGAAGCTGAAATATTGAAATGAAAGGTTTAATTAACTTTCTGAAAAAGCATTTAAAAATTAGAATTAAATAATGCTTTGAAAGTTTAATCAAACATTTTTGAAAATTTTATTTATAAATTCATTTTTAGAAATATTTTTTCCTGAAAAATTCTAAAGACTTAATTTGCTTTTTGACTTGAATTTTTTTTGGAAAATCCTTAGATTTTTTTTTAAATATTTTTCTGGAAAATTCTAAAAGTTCATTTACTTGGATTTTTTCAAAAAGTCTTTTAACTTAGAATTTCTTTTAAGTTCCCTCTAATTAGGACCCCATTTTTGCTGTGATCAAAGGGGGAGAGAAAAGTACAAGTTTAGGGAGAGTTAGAAAAATTTAAAATTTCTGTTATTATTTTTATAAAAAGTGTTGCAGTTTTACTAATTGCAAAAATTATGCTTAACCTGTTAGTTTAGTAATTTTTTCTTTAAAATTACTCTTTATGTCTATTTTAACCCTAACTTGAACTTGGATTGATGCACATCAAAAAGGGGGAGATTGTTGGACCCCGTGGCAGTTTTGATGTGATCAACCAAGTTAGTTAGGTCCTGCTGTGTTTGAACCCTGTGTCTGAGTGTGTAGGAGCTTAGGAGCACAGGAAGTCGAGCGGAAGACGCAGCTAGCGAGAAGGACGGCACGGGAAGGGAGCCGACGGGCTCGGTGCGTCCGAAGGACGAGAGAGCTGCGGAAGAGTACTCTGGTGGGCGTGAAGAGCGTGCATGGCGTTCGAGGGACATTAAGCCGAGACGGAAGGCTGCTCGAGGAGAAGGCCGGGAATTGGGTTCGGGTGAGCCCTATTCCGGTTGGCCGCAATCACCCAAAAGAACGGAGCTTCGGAAGCCAAAGCGAAGAAGAAAAAGAGTCAAAAGAAGCTGGAAATTCCTATTCGTAGCTTGAAGGCGCCTTAAACAAGCTTGAAGGCGCCTTTGAAGGCGCCTTGAGCAGGCCAGTTTGACCGTTTGCGCTGCGGATAAAGTTTTATCCGCAGATCGAGTTGGAGGCGCCTTGAACCCTGTTGGAGGCGCCTTGGACTCTCGGGATATGATTTCCAGGGCCTATATAAAGGCCCCTGGAGCTAGGAATTGGACAACAACTCAAGCAATCAATCTGTAAGCAATTCCTAAGCAACTAGTGAGCTTCAAAAGTGTAAAAGGCTTCTCCGCCTTCAGAGAAGGAGATTTTTCTTACTGCGCTCTTTTCTACTATCCTGGATTAACAACCTCCTTGGTTGTAACCAGGTTAAATCCCTGAGTCATTTCTGTTTCTATTTCTTTTTCTGTTTCATTAATTTAGTTGCTGTTATTTTTATTGCTGATTTAATTCTGAGTTGAAATCCGCGGAGGGTAGTTTTTGTTTTGTTGTTTTCAGCAATTCACCCCCCTCTTGCCGGTCTCCGCTGCACCAACAAGGATGACACGGTCTATGCCTCACATTGATCAATCTAGATGTCTATGATAGAAGGACACTTGTCATATATTGTGAGGAGTCACAATTAGTAGTCACAAGGTAATGTTAGATCTCGACATTTCTTGTAACTTAGGTAGTAATGATGTGTTGCTAGATACCACTCATTACTTATGCTCCTAAATGGGTTTAGGGCATTGCCAACGTTACAAGAACCTATAGGGTCACACACTTAGGACAATTAGATGGAGATTAGGTTCATATGATGAACCAAGAGGATTAGATTCATTTGATGAATCAAATTGGATTAAGAGTAATCCTAATTGAGCTAACTTGAGTTCGACTCAAGTTGATTCATGTGTTCAATGAGTCTAATTTAGATTTTGACTCATTGAATCAATTTAATTAAATGAATTAGATTCATTATATTAAGTTGGCTTGAATCAAATGGTTGGATTCGATCAACCATGGAAGAGATTTGGTCAAGTTTGACTTGATTTGAGAGGAAGATTAAAAGTCTGACTTTATGCCACCTCATTGGTGAGTTGGCATTGATGTGGACCAATGATATTACTCCACATCATCATGGGTGCCACCTCATGGAAGTTACAAAGCCATTCTCTTTAATGGCTTCATATTAATTGCAATTAATGCAATTAATTTGGGAGTTTCACAATGGAGAGTGGCCGGCCACTTTTGGTTTGAATGAGAATTCATTTTTCATTCAAGTGTGTATCTTCTTCCTTCTTCCTCTCAAGCTCTCCCTCTCCTCCTCAACTTGGCCGAACCATACATAGGTGCTAGTACACCTTTTGTGTGGTTTTCTCCACCTACGTGTTCGTGTGGATACTTCTAGAGGAGTATCTATCTTGATACTCTTGAGATCCGGCACCGTTTAGACGAGCGGGAACGCGAAGGGCTTCACTTCAAAGGTATAAAAGTTTTTCTTCATGTAGATCTAGGAGTAGATCTAAGTTGTAAACTCGTACTCGTAAATTTTGTTCTATACTCTTCGCACGAGATCCGTTGGCTAGGGTGATTCGGGGTTTCCGCGACGCGAAAAAGCGGTTTTCGTGGCCCGAAAAACCCAACAGTGGTATCAGAGCCACGTGCAAAGCGAGTATGAGTTTCATTTCATATTTTTATGAAAAATATAAATCTGTAAACTTTATGTAAATTGATGTTTTTATAGTTTTAATGGGTTATTTTCTCGTAGTAACGAAGCACAAGTGTTTAGACACTTGTAGGCTTCGACTACCGAGAAGTTTTTCACGAAAAGGTGAAGTTTCGACCCCAAAACGTTTTGGGACAGCGGGCTTAGGCGCTATTGGATCGCTTAGGAGCAACTCGCGATGGTTAGATCGCGGGTAGGGGTACTTCCCCTAACCCCGCAAGGGGATTTGCTCTGCGATTGCACCCGAAATCGCTAATCGGGACCGCCGGGAAAAATTTACCCATAAAATTGTAAAATTATGAAAAATTACAGAAAATTATGAAAAATATATAATTTTGAATTATATATTAATTTTGTGATAGTCATGGCCCAAATGACCCAAATTAGATTTGGAAATTGTGTTGTAATTTATAATACGGCCTGCGCGCCGTCATTTGTGTTTGCGTGTGCTGTATATCATTCGCGACCTGCGCGTCGTGCCTCTCTTTTATATATTCTTGTTGTAAATTAGATTTAGACTCGAATGTAACTCGAGTTTCAAAAATTGTAATGTACAAAATTGGAGCGGTGGAAGGTCCACTCGAGACGGAGTTACGAGGAGGGCGCGAGCAACACAAGGTGGTCAAAAGGAAAGCGCTTAAGAAGCTGTTGACCCTAGGTTGACCATCCGATCTTCTCATTGGCTTGAGAAGATCGTAGTAGGACCATGACTAAATCACAAAAATTATTTAATTAATTGATTTTGTGTATGTGATGCATAATTTATTAATTAATTAGTGCCTTACGATTAGATTAGATCTAAATCATGCACAAGATGCACCTTTACGATTAGATTAGATCTACATCGTGTACAAGATGCACTCTATTGAATAGATTAGATCTATCGTGTATTTGATACACATCGACGTTTAGATTAGATCTAAATTACGTCAACTCTAATGCCTACCATGCCGTGATACCTACCACTACCTCGATCGCATGCTATTGTTGAATCTGCCAAAGCAGAGCAACACATACTATCTTGGTAGGGTACGGAGGGACAATCTTGGTCCTGCCTATCAACGTATGGGTGAATACAAACTCAATTAGATTGAGTATTCCTAGTTTACCCGGTTGGATCGAGTACAACTATAGGCATTCTTCCAATGGTTGGAAAGGTAGGACAAAATCACATTTATATTAATTCTCGGGCGTATTAGCCAAAGCTAACTCGAGTTTTAATATAAATGCGGATTTTATCCTATAAACAAGAGTTGCCGATCATACTAAGTCTTGGGCGTATTAGCCAAAGCTAACTCAAGGGTTAGTATGATGTGGATCTTGTCCCACATGAATTATAGAATTCAGTGGGAGCATCATTTAGTTAAAGGCCTAATTAAATGATTAAGAATATGATATTTATTTCTGCTTTTATTTCTGTTGTAGATTACCATGACGTCGAATATGAACACTTTCTCCCTGCGATCTGTCCTTGAGAAGGACAAGCTCAACGGAGCAAACTTCCTGGACTGGTATAGGAACTTGAGAATAGTTCTCACTCAGGAACGTAAACTGTACGTTCTGGAGCAGTCCATTCCGAAGGCTCCTCCTGCCAATGCCCCGCGAGCTGACAAAGATGCTTACAAGAAGCATCAAGATGACGCATTAGATGTGTCTTGTCTAATGCTCGCGACCATGAACTCTGAGCTTCAGAAGCAACACGAGTTAATGGGCGCTTACGATATGGTTGAACATCTTCGTCAACTGTATCAAGGTCAAGCGAGGCATGAGAGATTTGAGATCTCAAGGGCACTATTTCAGTGCAAGATGTCAGACGGGGCTCCTGTAGGCCCATATGTACTCAAAATGATTGGGTACATAGAGAACCTACAAAGGTTGGAGTTCCCACTTGGCCAAGAGCTGGCCACTGATCTGATCTTGCAATCTTTGCCAGATAGCTATAGTCAGTTTGTTCTAAACTACAATATGAACGAGATTGACAAGCTACTGCCCGAGCTGCTTAGCATGTTAAGAACTGCTGAGCTAAACCTTAAGAAGGCGAAGCCCAACACTGTTCTGATGGTTTAGAAACATAAGGGCAAGGGCAAGGCCAAAGGCAAGGGAAAGTCCCAAGCCAAGGGCAAAGGCAAGGCACTGAAGCCTAAAGGCGGGGTCGCCAAGGATGCTACCTGCTTCCACTGCGGTCAGACCGGGCACTGGAAGAGGAACTGCAAGGTATACTTGGAGGATCTTAAGAAGAAGCGAAGTGAGACTTCCACTTCAGGTATATATGTTATAGAAGTCAATCTATCTATTTCTACATCATGGGTATTAGATACTGGATGTGCTTCTCACATTTGTACTGATGTGCAGGCGCTGAGAAATAGCAGGGCATTGAGAAAGGGCGAGGTGGACCTACGAGTAGGCAATGGAGCACGGGTTGCTGCTGTTGCTGTAGGGACTTACTTTCTATCTCTGCCCTCTGGGCTTGTACTAGAGTTAGTCGATTGTTGTTATGTGCCTGCATTAACTAAGAACATTATATCAGTTTCTTGTTTGGACAAGAAAGGTTTCTCGTTTACTATAAAGAATAAATGTTGTTCCGTCTATTTAAACGATATGTTCTATTGTAGTGCACCTCTGATAAACGGACTCTATATTCTAGACCTTGAGAGCCCTATCTATAACATAAATACCAAGAGGTTCAAGTCAAATGACATGAACCAAACCTACCTCTGGCACTGTCGCTTAGGTCCAGAATCCGTACCGGAACCTTCTCGTAAGTAACGTCCGCCTGAATAGGAACTGATATATCCGACAGAACATGTGCCGGATCTGATACGTATCTCCTCAGCATAGATACATGGAATACATCATGAATGCCAGCTAGAGATGGTGGTAGCGCCAGACGATAAGCTACTTCTCCAATCCTCTCCAAGATCTGGAATGGCCCAATATATCGGGGAGCTAGCTTACCTCGGAGACCAAATCTCTTCACCCCTTTCGTGGGTGAAACTCTAAGAAATACATGATCACCAATGGAAAACTCCAGGGGTCTCCGTCTCTGATCAGCATAACTCTTCTGACGGTCCTGAGCCTCTGACATCCTCCGTCTGATAGTACGAACTAACTCTGCATCCTGCTGAGTTCTCTAAGGTCCTACCAACTGGGCCTCCCCAACCTCTTCCCAGAGGGTGGGTGTCCGACAAGGCCTACCATACAACGCCTCAAACGGTGCCATCTGGATAGCCGAATGATAGCTGTTGTTGTAGGCGAACTCCACTAATGGCAGGTGGTCCTCCGAGCTGCCTCCGAAGTCCATAACACAAGACCTCAGTAAATCCTCCAAAGTCTGAATGGTCCGCTCTGACTGTCCATCTGTCTGCGGATGGAATGTCGTACTGAAACGGAGTTGTTTGCCCAAGGCCTGCTGCAGACTCTGCCAGAATCAGGACGTGAACCATGGGTCTCTATCCGATATGATGCTCAAAGGAACACAATGTAATCTAATAATCTCACGACAAGATAACTCGCTAATCGATCCGAGAATCGCCTTGGATCGCTAGTGTCGGATTGGTTAATCGGTCAACGACTACCAAATCGCATCATGGCCTCGCCGAGTCCTAGGCAATCCTACCACAAAATCCATAGTAATATGCTCCCACTTCCACTGGAATAGGGATCCTCAAGTAAACCAACGGTCTCGGTGCTCACCTTCACTGTTGACGAGACAAGACATCTAGCTACAAACCCGCGATGTCTTTCTTCATACCGCTCCACCAATAGGAACGCCAAATCACGATACATACGGTCCCACCGGTGGATAGCAAATCTAGAACGATGAGCCTCAAGTAACTCCTCCATAACCGGTGAGACGAGGTACATAATCTACCTCGAAATAAACAATCCTCATCATCTCGTAAACTCGGTGCACGTCCGGAAGCTATCCGTCGCTAATGAATCAGAATGCCGATCTCCTACCGGGCCTCTCGAATCCTCATCACGATCGACGATCGAGCAACCATGGTAACAAGAATACCTTGCTCTCCTGCTCCTCAAGGCCCAACTCGTAGAATCCCAAATCAAGTCCGTGACTAAAACTCGGTCACAAGCTAAAGTCCCTCTGGACTTCCTGCTAAGTGCATCAAGAACCACATTAGCTTTACCGGATGATAGCTAATAGTACAATCATAGTCCTTCAGAACTCCATCCATCTCCTCCGCCGGAGATTGAGTTCCTTCGTGTGAAAATATATTTGAGACTCTTATGATCGAAGAATCTCAAAAGTAATACCATAAAGATGATGTCGCTAAATCTTCAGGCAAAGATAATAGCGGCTAGCTCTAAATCATGTCTTGGGTAGTTCTTCTCATGCTCCTTCAACCGGCGAGAAGCATAGGAGACTACCCTACCGTGTTGCATTAAAACAAAGTGCTCAAGCCCCGAAGAGATGCGTCTATGTAAAGTATCTGAATCCGTCATCACCGTAAGGTAAAACCAAAGCGGTGCGATACTAATCTCCGCCTCACGAAGGCGGTCTCGCAAGCCTCTGACCACGTGAACTTCACGCCTTTCCTGGTCAGATGTGTCAATGGCATAGCAATACTGGAGAAACCCTCTACGAATCGTCTGTAATATCCAGCCAGTCCCAAGAAACTGCGGATCTCCTGGACTGACTTCGGCTGCTCCCAGCTAGTGATAGCCTCGATCTTCTGTGGATCTACTGAAATACCTCGGCTAGAAACCACATGGCCTAGAAAACCAACTGAGGGAAGCCAAAATGCACACTTGCTGAACTTCGCATACAGATGATGTCGTCAAAGAGTCTCCAAGACTACGCGAAGGTGTTGCGCATGTTCCTCCTCGGAACGCAAATAGATCAATATGTCATTGATAAATACAATAACGAACTGATCTAGATACTCCAGAAAGATACGGTTCATCAAATCCATAAATACTGCGGGAGCATTGGTAAGCCCAAATGACATTACCAAAAACTCATAATGTCCGTATCTGGTGCGAAATGCTGTCTTCTGAATATCAGAATCTCTAACTCTCAGCTGATGATATCCAGACCGCAGATCAATCTTAGAATACATTGATGTATCTCTAAGCTGATCAAATAAATCCTCAATCCGTGGCAAGGGACACTTATTTCTGATAGTCACTGCATTCAGTTGCCTATAATCGATACACAACCTCAGAGTACCATCCTTCTTCTTGATGAATAGTACAGGAGAACACTAAGGCAGAATACCGTGGGGTTCTCCACAAGGACACCGGGATGCTCCTGCCTGTGCATGCCATATGCAGCTGCTGCAGGAGGAGCTGCCCTCTGTTGATGATGCGAAGATTGGGCTCTCGGTCCGCCTCGCTGAGTCCCGGACTGACCAAACTGCCCTCCCGGAATAGAAATCCTAGAAGCTACATGCTGAGCCTTCAGCAAACAGTCTCGGCTCACGTGCCCAGGCAGTTTGCAATAGTAGCAAACGGACTGGCCCAGGGTGCATGAAGAGGTGATGTGATCTCGGGATCCGCATCGGGTGCAGTGTCACCGGTGGACTATTTCCGGTTCTGCTTAGAAGATCGGGAACATCCAGATGAAGATCGTCCTGACTTCTGGGATCGGCCAGATGACCCAGAAGTACTCTGACCCGTTTGAGGGCGACTTCTTTGCTGCTGTCCAGTAACCTATGGCTGCTGAATCTGTCCGAAAGTCCGATCAGTCTGCTTTCTCTTCTTGTCCGCATTTGCTCTCTACTGAGCTAACTCAATCATAAGAGTCATATCCAGTGTCTCGGTATATGATGAACTACCAAAACCGGCAATCTTCACCTGAAGAAGCCCGTCCAGTCCCTGGACAAACTAGAACATACGAGATCTGTCCTTGGCAACCAACTCAGGACAGAATCTAGTCAACCGATTAAATTCGGCATTATACTCTATCATAGAGCGGTTATTCTATCGAAGACTCAGGAAATCCTGCCGACGTGTCATCTGATACGCCGGGGGAAAAATACTGACTCTCGAATGCCTCTCTGAGTCTCACCCAGATAATATGTTGCTCGCCTATATCGAGCGCTGCGTGTCCCACCATATCTCTACCTCATCTCGTACCTCAAGTACGCAGTAGTAGGCACGACTGGAGGGGGTGTCGGGTATACAAAAGATGATACCACTAGTGGTACAGTCGAGGTATGTACCTCTGGAGTCGGAACCGTCGGGGTCTTATAATCCGACGTACGTGCCTATAATATCCTGACGAGTCTGTCCCTGACGGACAGGCTCGACCCTAGCAAATCTCTCTGGAGACTCTGTCTCCGGAGAATCTATCGGCATCTTACGTGGACGTCCACGTCTCGATACCGGAATACGTATATGTGTCATATCTGTAAACAAAATGTTATCCAGATATCACTACAAGTATGAAAAACTATAAAATTACCTCATTTACCTATTTGCCGTTTGGAGATGTCCTGTCGCTGCTTAGCCCCAAATAGAACCAATGAAACCTCGTCAAAATACCTCGGAATTCCGAAACGATAAAATCGACGGAAATCTGTACAAATCCAAAATACCGAGAAATGCTCACGAAAGTAAGCATCGTAACTCCAAAACCCGACAAGTAGGTATCACAAAACTTTGCTCTGATACCAAATAAATTGGTATCAGATAAAATCCCAAAAATCCAGAATTCCTAGCAAGTATCGTAACCTGCTCTGATACCAAATAAATTGTCACGCCCCAGGTAGTCCCTGTCCGAAGAAATTTCGGCAGCATCTCCCCTGTACGACGGACAATATGAATCTCAGTATACATATATCTATACCTCGGCCACACTCGGCCGGAACAATACACACAAATAGTAAACAATCCATGCAATTATATTCAACATTTCTACACAGATATAATATGAACAATACACGCAGTTATATAAAGAAAAGATGATATAGAAACCAACGAAGATATACGTACACATCCTACTCCACTACAACGAAGAAAAACAAAATCCACGAAGTAATGAAAATATATCCGCAGCGGAAAACAAAAGCAGACCCGAATGTTCAATGTAAAGTCCACAATACAAACCCACAATACAAGTATATAAGATGCAAAAGCAAAATATAATCCGACAAAGAAAATCCTCGCGATAATGGGGCTAGCGACTGGAATATCTCCCGACGGCCTCAACCTGAAAAATAGTAACAACGGGGTGAGTTCAAAGAACTCAGCAAGTAATCCAATAGATATGTACAACAACATATAACTACTAGCAACATCCTATGGTACAGTACACTTACAGTACAGTCTCCTAACAGTACAACCTACGGTACGGTCTCCTAACAGTATAACAGATATGCATAGCTGAAATAAACTGTAATAACCAGCAAAAGGCATAAAGTACAGTCTATAGCAAGAATGATAAGAAAATGCATAACTGAAATAAACTGTGCTCACCTGCGAGGCTTGGGCAACTGACTGTCAACATACAAAGATAAAAGTAGTCAGAGCAAAAGCATGTATCCTGTATGCATGTCAATCATATGCAATCACCAAAATGCATCAATCATAACGAATGCAATCCGTGCATATGATGCAATATGACATGGTCACCCCTGTCAACCAGTCAACCATCTCACACACAATGGTGAGACCGAGTGGGTAGGGCTGTGACACCGTGCACTCTGCCATCACTGCGCCTGAAGAGTGACCGAGTGGATGGGATGCTGTCGGAGTACACCTATCCTCCTACCTCAAACATAGTGAGGGAGCGCAATGCTCTCAACTCCCGGTACGCTATGACGGGGAGGGATCCCTGCCTACTACCACGCTGCAGTCGCACTACCCATGAGCGGACCAGCGGAGCACTACAAAGCTAACTACCATACACACCCTAGTGCTGTGCCACTACCCATGAGTGGACACGCTGTGTGCAGGCCCATGTAGCCGGCCGACGAGCTTAACAATAATGGAGTCGTCAATCGCCCAGCATGCAATCATGCGATATTGTGCATGCGGCTACAATATGACATACCTGAACAAAGCCTCCTCCATATAAGTGCGTGCCAAAAAGGTAAACACATATAACTATAACCATGATATAAACAGCATAAATCCAAAGACATCACATATAACAATGATGTAAGTATCATGAATCCAAGAGCATGTATCACACATGTAAAGCAACTAATCCAGTAGAGTAGAGCACTATAAATATACATCTCTATGAACATATATACACATGGCAAGAGCTAAAATATCCAATCCTGAAGTAAAGCAACTAGCAGATGAAGCATGTGATAGGTATCAACTAACTAAGACCAGGGAAGAAATAATCTACTATCTGCCACTAGTAAATATATATAAGCTACACATATCATAAGACATTATCAAAAGATAAGTCAAAGGGTACCCGCCTCAAATAGAAGGTACGATCAAGCAATCCAAGGTCGAGACGTTTGTCTCGAATCAGAGTCTTGTGTCAAACAAACAATATATATTTTATTTAGCTAAATCCAAAAGGGCAAAACCCTAATCAACACAACCTAAATCTACCTAATAAAATCCCTAATAACAAATTAGGGCAAAACCCTAATCAACACAACCTAAATCTACCTAATAAAATCTAACGGTCAATTAGGGGGTTAGTTACCTAATCCCTAATCACCCATTAGATTAAAATCCAACGATTGACTAGGGTTAATTACCTTAACCCTAATCATCCCCTTAGGTTAAATCTAAGCAATTAATCTAATCACAATCAACAACTAATTACAACCTCAAATCAAGCCTACACATGATCTACCTCATGTTCCAATCAAAATTCAATTCAACCATAACCCTAATTCAATTTACACATGAACCGCAATTCAATACCTTACCTTAATTCCCAGCACTATCCTGTTGATCCACAACACTAAGTAATGTTGCTGCCAGACAAGGTTGTTGCTGTTGGAGTGTTGCCGGGACTAGGAAATTCACCAAACAACCACCTACTAGATTCTCCACTGATCGGATCAAGAAGAAATCAAGCAAGCAGACGACTGATCAAGAATACACTCACTGATCCCCTCCAATCCGTGACCTAACAGCCGCAAAGAAGAATGAGGATCAAAATCTGATAGGGTAAACAAAATCCAGCACCAATTATCCGCAGGGCAAAGCACCGCCGATAGATCTAGGGCATGGATTACAACAAGAACACAACTACAGCGAGAAAGAAGGTTCGATTGCTTACCCTCAAAGCCCTAAGGTATCTCCACGCCAACGATCGGGTGGCACGGCTCAATCTAGTAGCGTCGATTGGGGAAGGAAAAGGTCGACAGAATCAGCTGAGAAGAAAGAAAGAAATCGGAACATGAAGGAGACCGGAGATGAAAGGCGTCGGCCGGACCTGAGCTCAATCCAACAGCGCCGAAACAAGAACTAGGGCTCGGCAGGCAGGCGTGAGAAGACACGATGCTATGCTGCGGCCCGAAGAGGGAAACGCCAGCCGGCCTAAGCTCAATCGGAGATGATGCCGGCAAAGAAAGATCGCCAGAGCTGGAGCCTTGCTCCCGTCGCCGTCGCCCATCCGCGAGAGAGAACCGAGAAGGCAGAGAGGAGAGATCGGGGAAGAGAGGAGGAAGGCTCGGGTTCGGGCATTTGGGAAATAAAAAAGAAAACTAAATGAAATTTATAATATAAACCATTCCTCACTTAAACGGGTATCCCAAACAGGCTTTATCCGTACCCGTAATTAATCCCCCTCAAAACTCGTCGTACGAGCTCCGAAAAACTCCCAGAAAATTCCTAAAAATTCCGAAAAAATTCTATAAGGCTATTTCTCAAATAACCCTATTAATTAATTTTTTCGAGATCTCACACGAAGTGCATGGCCATGCCCAAATGAGTCAATATTGGATATTGAGCTCATTTGATTTAGTGAGTCTACTTGGAGTTCAAGATTTAGATTGGTCAGAGGATGACACGGTCTATGCCTCACATTGATCAATCTAGATGTCTAGGATAGAAGGACACTTGTCATATATTGTGAGGAGTCACAATTAGTAGTCATAAGGTGATGTTGGATCTCGACATTTCTTGTAACTTGGGTAGTAATGTGTGTTGCTAGATACCGCTCATTACTTATGCTCCTAAATGAGTTTAGGGCATTGCCAACATTACAAGAACCTATAGGGTCACACATTTAGGAAAATTAGATGGAGATTAGGTTCATATGATGAACCAAGAGGATTAGATTCATTTGATGAATCAAATTGGATTAAGAGTAATCCTAATTGAGCTAACTTGAGTTCGACTCAAGTTGATTCATGTGTTCAATGAGTCTAATTTAGATTTTGACTCATTGAATCAATTTAATTAAATGAATTAGATTCATTATATTAAGTTGGCTTGAATCAAATGGTTGGATTCGATCAACCATGGAAGAGATTTGGTCAAGTTTGACTTGATTTGAGAGGAAGATTAAAAGTCAAGTTTGACTTGACTTTATGCCACCTCATTGGTGAGTTGGCATTGATGTGGACCAATGATGTTACTCCACATCATCATGGGTGCCACCTCATAGAAGTTACAAAGCCATTCTCTTTAATGGCTTCATATTAATTGCAATTAATGCAATTAATTTGGGAGTTTCACAATGGAGAGTGGCCGGCCACTTTTGGTTTGAATGAGAATTTATTTTTCATTCAAGTGTGTATCTTCTTCCTTCTTCCTCTCAAGCTCTCCCTCTCCTCCTCAACTTGGCCGAACCATACATAGGTTCTAGCACACCTTTTGTGTGGTTTTCTCCACCTACGTGTTCGTGTGGATACTTCTAGAGGAGTATCTATCTTGATACTCTTGAGATCCGGCACCGTTTGGACGAGCGGGAACGCGAAGGGCTTCGCTTCAAAGGTATAAAAGTTTTTCTTCATGTAGATCTAGGAGTAGATCTAAGTTGTAAACTCGTACTCGTAAATTTTGTTCTATACTCTTCGCACGAGATCCGTTGGCTAGGGTGATTCGGGGTTTCCGTGAAGCGAAAAAGTGGTTTTCGCGGCCCGAAAAACCCAACAAATTCACCCCTCCCCTCTTGCCAGCCTCCAAAGGGACCAACAAGTGGTATCAGGGCAAGGCGCTTCAGGAGGACTAATCTCCAATCGAAGCAACAAGATGGCCGGACCAAGCATCATTCCACCAAAATTCGAGGGGGACTTCGTAGACTGGAAGTGACGTATGGAGGTATTTCTAAAAATTGATTTCGAAATTCGGTCTATTATGAAGTATGGTTTTGTAGCTTCGACAAATCAAGATGGAGAAGAAAAAGAAGGGAGACTTTGGACAAAGAAGGAGCAGAATGAGTCTGTAGCAAACAACCGTGCAGAATATCACCTGCTGAGCGTGTTGCCGCCTCAAGAGGTCAATCGCATTGGAAGCTATTCATCTGCTAAAGAACTCTGGAAGAAGTTCCTGGAACTCCACGAAGGCACGTCCGAAGCGAAGCTCGCTAGAAGAAACATTCTCCGGAACAAGATGATGAACATCCATCTGGAAAAAGGTGAGAAGGTAGCCAATCTACACGCGAAGGTAAAAGAACTGATCACTGGTCTTGAGAAGCTCTGAGAAACAGTAACAAATCGGGACACTATACACTACGCACTCAACGCATTTCCCAGAACTTCAGAATGGACATCAATCATCGACGCCTACTATATTTCGAAAGACCTGGAGGTAAGTACTTTAGAAGAATTGTTCTCCACTCTTGAATTACATGAAACTAGGTGTGCAGGAACAACAAAGGAATCAAGCCAGATGATCGCACTAAACGTAACCAAAAGGGATGAACCCGAGTCAAACTCAGAAGATGATCAGGAAGCATACATGGTAAGAAACTTTAAAAAGTTTTTTAGATCTAATAAATTTAAAGAAATGCAGAATAAAAAGAATCCTAGAAATAGAAGAAGGATGCGTTGCTACCAGTGTCAAAAGGAAGGACACCTAAAAGAAGATTGCCCAGAATTAAAGAAGGACAAAGGCAAGATTCCCAAGAAGCACAAGAACCTAAAAGCTACTTGGGACGACACTTCTTCATCTGAGTCCGAGATTCAAGAATATGCTGGGATAACACTGATGGCAAGCTACGAAGGACAAAGTACATCAGAACTCAGCATCGATGAAGGGGGAGCGACCTCAGAGGAAAGTAGTGAAGTAGGGGGAGATTCAGGCTTCAAGTCTGATATGGTAAGTGAGGTATGCCTCTTACCCCCTGATCAACTTTACCTTAGTATTAAGGCAATGACTAAATCCATGTATAAATTAGAAAATAAAAATACCAAATTAGAAAATGAAATTTTAGAAATAAAAAGAATTTTGACAAAATCATGTCTTATAGAGGATTTTGATAAATTGAAAATTGAAAATGCAAAACTAAAAGAAGAAATAGAAAAATTGAAAAAGTCTAATGGTTCAAATATTTCTATTTTTAGAAATTATAAAGGCTTAAATTGGTATTATAGGTTTCACCAAAATCAAATTAGAAAAATATCAAAGGCCTATGTACCTAGAAAATATTTAATTAACCCTATAGGAAGGAACCTCTATTGAGTTCCAAAAACTTGTTTAATTTAAAATTAAAATTAGACTTAGCATTTTCAGCAAGGAAATTAAGCAACTAATTTCTTTATGCTGCTTTGTCTAGAAAGTGGTTGTTGCTCCAATAACTAAGAAGGCGTAGTGCCACGCCATTGTCTGGAAGCCAAGTATCGAAATGAAAAGTTTAATTGACTAACTGAAAAAGTATTAATTTAAATTACTTAATGCTTTAAAAGGGTTATTCAATTTGTGTTAGAAAATATTTAATATATATATATATATTTCATGTTTATATATATATTTTTTGGAACTTGACTTAGAAATTTTTCTTATGAAAATTACCTTAGCAATTTTTTTCATAAAAATTACCTTAGAAATTTTTTCACCTTAGACTTGTTTAGGAACCCCTATTTTTTATGTGATCAAAGGGGGAGAAGGATGTTAAGTCTAGGGGGAGGTATATAATTTTTTAAAATTGAAATATCTTTGGACTTATTTGCAAAATTAACTATTTTTATTGCATATGTTTACCCTATCTTAACTTGTGTTGCTCACATAAAAAAGGGGGAGATTATTGGAACCCCAAGGTGTTTTGATGTGATCAAACAAGTTAAGTTAAGTCCTGTTTTGTCTAACCCTTGTGTCTAAGTGTGCAAGAGCTTAGGAACACAGGAAGTCGAGCGGAAGCCGCGACTAGCGAGAAGGACGACACGGGGAGAGAGCCGATGGGCTCGGTGCGTCCGAGGGACGAGGTGACCACAAAAGAGTACACCGGTGGATGAGAAGAATATACACGACGTTCGAGGGACGAGAAACCGGGAAGGAAGGCTGCTCGAGGAGAAGGCCGGAACTTGGGTTCGGGTGAGCCCTATTTCGGATGACCGATGTCACCTAAGCTAGTGGAGCTGGAACGAAAGTCCTGGACCGAGACGTGCTGAACTGGAGCAGAAGTTGCGAATGAAAAAAGTCAACTTTTGTTGACTTTAGGGCTAGTTTGCACAGATCATTTAACCAACTTATAATTTTTTTTCTCTATGCTTTCTATTCCTTTGTACTGTCAACGCTGTAAAAGGCTACTCCGCCCAGAGGAGAATCAGATAGTGCGCCATCTTTGCCTTGGATTAGCAATTCTCTGATTACAAACCAAGTAAACCCTCTGTGTCTGAGTTTATTTCTAATTAGTCTCGTTTGTTTATTATTACAAGTTCTTTTAAATTAGTTGAATATCCGAGAAATGTTTGTGGTTTATTTTTGTAGGGCAATTCACCCCTCCCCTCTTGCCTGCCTCCAAAGGGACCAACAGGAAATATACATGTTCTTCTTCTTCTGGCTCCTTTCCCTTCCGGTGCTCAGTAGTCGAAATCGTCGGATTATGAGCTACCGGCAGAGTAGCCCCAGTATGAGCTTGAAGTTGTTGTTGTTGTTGTTGCAAAGCTTTCTGTACATGAGTATTAATGAAAAAAATCTAGATCTTCGCGGCTAATAGTGAGTAGATTTGATTTTCCTGCCTCTTCCATCTTGTAGTCTCAGATTCAGGTGAAGTTTCCCATAGACAGCGCCAAATTTGATCCTGTCTGAGAAACTTGACAAAACGGAAAGCTGGGAGAAAAAACCTACTGCTGATGAAGAATAATACCTGTAGAACACCGATCCGAGAAACCCAAAGGGGATCGAGGAGAATAAAGTCACAGAATGCCCTCCTCACGCGAAGCTTCAATGACGAGAGAGAGAAATTTGACTGGAGAAAACCGAGATCCGGAGCTCCTAAGGCTTCCTGCACACAAGAGACCAACCAACACTATCGTCAGTGACCTTAGACCGGGGTGGGAATCCCTGGCTAGGCCCTCCGATGCTCAAGTCAGTGATCTCTCTTCGTGTGGAAACAGGAAGAAGATGAAGATGAACAGTGATTAAAAATTAGGGTTTGTAAAGTGGGTTGTGAGTGTGATGAGCCTGAGCATACCTGGCTAACGGAGAGGATTCCCCTTTTTATACCACTTCATATAACCTCCGTAGTCATGAAGTGGACCCCGGTTTGTTAGAGTTTGTTATGAGATGATGTAAGCCCTGTACTTGCATAAAATAAATTTTAAGGAATCTTTTTTGTACCCTAAATGTACCTCTTTTGTCGTTTAGTACCTGCAAAAAAGTCTAGAAGCATTCTTCCCGCCAAATTAGTCAACCTGTTATACAATCACATGAAGCAGATATTTTCATAAGCTATTCATAAATATCCCCAAAATGTTTATTCTCGTTCTGTTTTATGAGTTATACTTTATCACCCTTGCCCGGTTGTCCTGTCTTCACTATGTCATGGACAACCCGATATTATAGTATGTTTTGTATTGGTCAGGATTGATCCGAGGTTTTGCACAGGTGGATTATTATTTTTATTTAACACAGTTCTTCATCTTTCGATAATATATTATGAATCCCGTATGGTCTTGTATTTGCTCATTCCCGGATGATCATATACATCCACCCGATATTAATCTCGACTCACATGCGTTAACTCAGACAATCCCGCCTGACGTTGGTCTTTCTTTTCTCAAGCGTGTTATCTCGGTCGATCTTGGCCCATATCTACTTAAGCCTACTACCCCGACCGATATTAACATATATTCTCTTAAGCATGTCATTTTGGTCGATGTTGACCTATACCTCTTAAGGTATTACCCGATCAGGATTAGCCTATCTCTCTCAAGGTATATCCCGGCCGGTATTAGACTATACTTCTTAAAATATTACTTGATCGAGATTGACCTAACTCTCTCAAGGTATATTACGGCCAATATTAAACTATACTTCTTAAGGTATTATTCGACCGAGATTGGCCTACCTCTCTTAAGGTATACCCCGGTCGGTATTAGACTATACTTCTTAAGGTATTACTCGGCTGAGATTGGCCTACCTCTCTTAAGGTATATCTAGGCCGATATTGGACCAGAGTATTCCCTGACCGATATTGGCCTCTTCCTCCCAGGGTATTTCCCGGTTTGTATTAGCTTATTCTTCCTAACTCTGTTATCTCCTTTCCCTTTTTCATCAAGGACCTACTAAACCTGACCCATATCAGTGTAGTAGAAGGTATAAGACTCTTATAGAAATAGTTTGATTAATGATGAGTTTTTAAAATTACCAAATTCACTTCAAGGATATACACTGGAAATGAAAGTGAACATAGTACCTTCTAAGTCAAACCCTCTACTTGTTGGGTTTTTCGGTCTGTAAAAATCACTTTTTGCGTTGTGGAAACCTCGAAACCCCGCCACCGGATCCGTGCGAAGAAATAAAATTTGTGTAAAACTTCAAGTACGAGTTTCTAGCCTAGATCTAAACTAGATCTACAAAGGAGAAGAGCTTTACCCTTGATACGATGCCCTTCGCTAATCCCGCTCGTCCAAGGTTCGCCGGATCTCGAGAGTATCAAAGTAGATACTCCTCTATGTGTATCCACACAAGAAAGAGATGGAGAAACCAAACAAAAGGTGTGCTAGCACCTTTGAAAGGTTCGGCCAAGGTGGAGGAGAGGGAGAGAAAAGAGAGCTTGAGGAAGAAGATGAGAGTTACAAAATCAAAATGAAACTCACACACAACCATAAAGTGGCCGGCCACTTCAAAGCCTTTTAAACCTCCATGGGATACCAAGAGTCACAACTCTTGGTATCCCTCATGAGGTGGCACACACATGTGCTAGCCTTGATGATGTGGCACATCATTATTAGCCCACTTAATGCCAACTCACAAATGAGGTGGCAAATGGTCAAGTCAAACTTGACCCTTCATCTTCCTCTCAAGTCAAGTCAAACTTGACTTAAATTCTCCCATTGGTTGATCAAATCTAACCATTGATTCAAGCCAATTTAATATATAATGAATCTCTATTCATTGATTAAATTGATTCAATGAAACATAATCTAAATTAGATCCATTGAACACATGAATCAAATCGAGTCCAACTCAATTAGTTTAATTTGGATTACTCTTAATCTAATTTAGTTCATCACATGGACCTAATCCTTTAGGTTCATCAAATGAATCTAATCTCCATCTAATTGCCCTTTGTGTGTGATCCTATAGGTTCTTATAACATTGGCAATGCTCCTAAACCCATTTAGAAGGATAAGTAATGAGCGGTATCTAGCAACACATCATTACTACCCAAGTTATAAGAATGTTCAGATCCAACATCACCTTGTGACTACTAATTGTGACTCTTCACAATATATGACAAGTGTCCTTCTATCCTTGACATCTAGATTGATCAATGTGAGGCATGGACCGTGTCATCCTCTAATCAATCTAAATCTTGAATCCCAAGTAGACTCACTCAATCAAATGAGCTCAACATCTCATATTGACTCATTTGGGCATGGCCATACACTTAGTGGTCTCACTCTATCAAGAATATCGATGTCACTCCCGTCATATAGGAGGGATAGATCCCATCTACATCACTCACATCCCTCCACATAATTTGTTACATACCCAGTAATCACCTTTATAGTCCACCCAGTTACGGGTGACGTTTGACGAAGCAAAATTATGCAACTCCTTATGTAGGGAACCATGGTGACTTTAGGTCCAAGGACTAATAGTTATACTAATAGCCACATGAGAAAGTATATGACACTCATATAATGATCCATGATATTTTATCATGGCGGGTCATTCAGTATACATTCTCCAATGCATACCCATGTGTCAACTTAATATCTCCATATCCATGACTTGTGAGATCAAGTCATCGAGTTGACCTACATGCTAGTCTCGTTGCATTAACATTGTCCTTGAATGCTAATACTTGACTAGGAATGATTAAGAGTAGTGTTCCCTATATCATCTCACTATCGATTCAACTAACCGATTGATATAGGTAAGAACCTTCTACTCAAGGACGCTATTAGTTATTTGGCACCAATATAAGTAAGCATAATAACCATAAACAAATGCCTTTATATATATATAAGAATATGATACAACGAGTCCATATAACAATCATCAAATGATTGGCTCTAGGGCTCTAACTAACAATCTCCCACTAGCACTAGTGCCAATCAGTATAGGCTCTATGGCCCAATGACCTAGTGTGACCATCATGCTTTCTCTGTGCCAAAGCTTTGGTCAAGGGATCTGCGATGTTAGCCTCAGTGGGTACTCTGCAAATCTTCACATCTCCTCTATCGATGATCTCTCGAATGAGATGGAAGCGCCGTAGTATGTGTTTGGTTCGCTGGTGTGAGCGAGGTTCCTTGGCCTGTGCTATTGTTCCATTGTTGTCACAATAGAGCTCTATGGGATCAACTATGCTAGGAACCACCCCAAGCTCAGTAATGAACTTGCGGATCCAAACTGCCTCCTTTGTTGCTTCTGATGCATCAATATACTTGACCTCTGTTGTAGAATCAGCTACTGTGTCTTACTTCGAACACTTCCAGCTCACAGCACCACTATTTATGCAAAACACGAACCCCCACTGCGATCGATAATCATCCTGATCAGTTTGGAAGCTAGCATCACTGTAACCCTTTACAGCTAGCTCGTCATCACCTCCATATATAAAGAAATATTCTTTAGTCCTTCACAAGTACTTAAGAATATTCTTGACTGCTATCCAGTGACTTTCACCTGGATCTGACTAGTATCTGCTTGTCATGCTCAAAGCATACGAGACATCAGGACGAGTACATAGCATGCCATACATGATAGATCCTATGGCTGAAGCATAAGGGATTTGATCCATGCGGTCTCTCTCCTCTCTAGAAGAGGGACCTTGAGTCTTCGAAAGACTCACACCATGTGACATCGGCAGAAATCCCTTCTTGGAGTTCTGCATGGCAAACCAAAGTAATACCTTGTCAATGTATGTACTCTGACTTAGGCTAAGCAATCTCGTAGATCTATCTCTATAGATCTGTATAACTAGAATGCGGGATGCTTCACCTAAGTCCTTCATTGAGAAACAAGTCCCTAACCAAGTCTTGACAGACTGCAGTAAAGGGATGTCTTTCCCAATGAGTAGTATGTCATCCATATATAATATAAGGAAGACAACTGTGCTCCCAACAACCTTCTTGTAGACACAAGGTTTATCTTCATTCTTGATGAAACCAAACTGTTTGATTGCATCATCGAATCGAAGATTCCAGCTCCGAGAAGCTTGCTTTAGTCCATAAATGGACCTATGCAGCTTGCATACTCTGCTCGTATGCTGTGAATCTACAAAACCCTCAGGTTGTGTCATGTACACATCCTCGAGCAGGTTTCCATTTAGAAACATGATTTTGACATCCATCTGCCAGATCTCATAATCGTGGTACGTTGCAATAGCAAGCATGATCCGAATGGACTTAAACATCGCTACTGGAGAAAATGTTTCATCATAGTCAATACCATGAATTTGCTCGAAACCTTTAGCTACCAAGCGACCCTTATAAATAAGTCCATCCATGTCAGTCTTTCTCTTAAAGACCCACTTACACCCAATGGGTTTGACCCCTTCAAGTGGATCAACCAAAGTCCATACTTGGTTAGTGTACATGGATTCCATCTCGGATTTCATGGCCTCTAGCCATTTCTCGGAATCTGGTCTCATCACAACTTTCTGATAAGAGGTAGGCTCATCTTCAATGAGAACAACGTTATCATGGTCAGACAAGAGAAATGAGTATCTCTAAGGCTGACGACGTATCCTATCAGATCTGCGAAGAGGTAGGTCTACTTGAACTGGTTGTGGTTCCTCAACTCCTTGTGGAACAACATCATCCACAACACTTTGTGGTTCTAGTTCAACTTCCATCGAGGCTTTAGTGCTATTGTCCACATCTTGAACTTCTTCAAGATCAAACGTACTCCTACTAGTCTTTCTAGAAACAAAATCCTTTTCTAGAAATACCCCAGTCTTAGCCACAACTACCTTGTGCTGATTGGGAATGTAGAAGTAATATCCCTTAGTTTCCTTGGGATATCCAATGAAATAGCACTTGTCAGATTTGGGTCCTAATTTGTCTGAGACATGACGTCGTACGTAAGCCTCTCAGCCCCAAATCCTCAAGAAAGACACCTGGGCATATCTCCCAGTCCATATCCTATATGGTGTCTTTATTACAGCCTTGGATGGAACTCGGTTGAGTATGAAGGCTGCTGTGTCTAGAGCATAGCCCCAAAGATACATGGGAAGATCTGTGTGACTCATCATAGATCGTACCATATTTAATAAGGTACAATTCCTCCTTTTGGATACACCATTCCACTATGGTGTTCCAGGAGGAGTGAGTTGGGATAGGATCCCACACTCAGCTAGATAGTCACGAAACTCATGGCTAAGGTATTCTCCACCTCGATCTGATCGAACTATCTTAATACTCTTGCCAAGCTAGTTTTGTACTTGATTCTTGAATTCCTTGAACTTTTCAAAGGATTCTGATTTATGTGTCATCATATACACAAAACCATATCTACTGAAGTCATCAGTAAATGTAATGAAGTACCTATAACCACCTCTAGCAGCGACATTGAAAGGGCCACATACATCACTATGTATAAGTCCTAACAAGTCAGTCGCTCTCTCGCTATGTCCACTAAAGGGAGTCTTAGTCATCTTGCCCAGTAGACATTATTGGATCGTGAAGTTTCGCTAGAGGGGGGGGGGTGAATAGTGATTATAAAAATTTTGACAAGAGCAAGCGCAGCGGAAAAGTCGAAATTAAAACAATGCTAAAACAATAACCAATTTTACTTAGTTCGGAGCCTTTGGCGACTCCTACTCCAAGGCCCGAACACGAGGGTGCTTTCGTTGGACAATTCACTAGCAATTTGAATAATCATTTTACAATTGCAAGTACAGTTGCTAATGAAAAATAAAGCAATACCGACAGAGGAAGAAATCAAAAAGAAAAGAGCGTGTTGTCGGAGCTTTGCGGCGTCGTAGGAGCATAGAAGAGCAGACCGTCAATTCAGAGTTGTTGTTGAAGCTCCACCCCTGCCCCTTCTTTTATATGAAGCTCGGGGCGCCCCAGATCCCTTCCGGGGGCCCTGGTGGGGCGTGTCAGGTCCAACCAGTGAACTCCACGTGGTGACGATGTGTTTGGATAAAAATCGCCTCCCGGGCGCCCGGACCTCCGGGCGCTCGGACCTCCGGGCGCTCGGACCTCCGGGCACTCGGATCCCCTGCGGGCGCCCGGACCACCTTTTTCCAGGGAGCACCTTTCCTGCAAAATAAGGTTAGTCCGAGGCAAATATATAAATTATAACCCATAAAACAGAGTGTTAGTTTAGTTTATAGTTTAGCAAAAATAGTATGACTTAGATTCCGTCTTTCCTAGACCGGAATCTAGTCACGATTTCGACTTAGATATCTGAAATGGATTTAAGCCAGATCGACTCCTAATGTTCCCTTCCCAGGAACGCATCCTCACAGTCACTCCCTTCTAGTGACTTACCTTTACTCACCTGCCAGACGTCCGGTCAGCCCTTCGACCTGTCTGGACTTCTCGCTAAGCGTTCGGTCAGCCCGTCGACCCGCTTGGACTTCTCGCCAGCTATCCGATCTGTCCGTCGACCTAGCTGGACTTCTCGCCAAGCATCCGATCAGCCCGTCGACCCACTTGGACTTCGTGCCAGACATCCGGTCAGCCCGTCGACCTGTCTGGACTTCGCCTGCATACTCGGTTAGAGTGTTAGATCACGACAAACCTAACTTAACCTGATTTGTCATTCATCAAAACCTGAGTTAGACCGTTAGTGCTAATCGCACCAATAATCTCCCCCTTTTTGATGGAATGACAACCTGGTTAAGTTAGTAAAAAATATATGCGAGTTAAAAGAGTTAAACATTTTGTTCTAGCATGAGGTTTAAGTTGGTTTTTAACTTTGACATTTTGTTTTTCTAACTTAACCACCTATCCCTCCCCCTTTGGCATTCATCAAACAAGGATATAATTTAAACATTTAAAAATACAGAATACATAAAAAAATGTAAGGAATGATGTCTCGTTAACTTGGGGGAGTTTAAATTTTTTGAAGACTTGTTTAAATTATTAGCTTTAGCTTTTGGAAAATAGCTAAGTTTTGAAAGAGTGACCAATTTTTTTAAGGATCATTTACAAAATTAATTTAATTTTCAAAAATGACTTTGCAAACTCAAAAGAGAATTTTCTAATAAAAAATTTGACAAGCTAATTTTCTAATATAGGTGTATAAGTTTCAAATTTTAGGATCAAGGTAAATTTTCAAAATATGTTTCAATTTTGAAGTATTTTTCAAACATAAGTTTTGAAAATCAAAATTTTAAGGCTAAGTTTTCGAAACTAGATTTTCCAAACAACATTTTTCAAATTTGAAAAAGATTTCAAAGCTGAGTTTTAAAAGCTATTTACTTTTCAAAACTGATTGAAACTAAGTTTGAAAAAAAAATCTTAGTTTATAAAATCTAATTGAAGAATTTAGTTTTATAAAGGCTAGTTTTAAAAATATTTGAAACATAAGATTTCAAAAACTAAGTTTGAAAACTTTTCTTTTCAAGACTTATTAAGTTTGTAAAAACTTTAAATTTGAAACCAAAATTCAATTTGAATAAAAAATATTAGAAAAGATATTATGTTTAAGGTGGAGAAAATAATTTTGGTGTTAAGTGTTGATTTAATCCTCCCCTTAAACCTAACATCTGAAATAGCTGTCTAACCAATTAGGTACTTACTAACTATCAGAAGATGGCAGCTTTCACTTGGTTAGTCAAGTTAAGTTCACTGTGATTAGTTAGCGGTTGACTAAACTGAATAACTTAACTTGATTAATATATGTTTTGAATTTAACGCCTAGACTTATATTGATGCACTGACATAAGCATCTTAAGTCCAGGCAATTGGCTTATACATCTCACCCCTTTCTATGTATGTCAATCACAAGCAAAGTAAACCTAGGGTGTTGGTGAGATGCTCAAATACTAGTTCTGTGGGAACATGATTTCTAAAGGGATTTTTCTAGTCTGAGGCTAAAGTTGTTTTGAAATTCTAAAAATAGAAAGGTTTTGAAAAAATAAAACAATTTTAACCTAGAATTTAAAACAATTATTTTTAAAAATATAGTTTTGAATTTTGAAAAGTCCTAGTTTATTAAGCACATTCCTAATTTTCTACGCAGATTGCTAAATTCACTTTCAGGGAGTGGTTTTGTGAATATGTCAGCTAAATTGGATTTGGACTCAATGTATTTGAGTTCAATGTCCCCTTTAGTAACATGATCCCTGATAAAATGATGCCTAATTTCAATATGTTTAGTTCTGGAATGATGCACTGGATTTTATGTTAGGTTAATTGAGCTAATGTTATCAATTAAGACTTTGACATTTGTAAGGTTCAAATTAAAATCTTTTAGGGTGTGCATCATCCATAATAATTGTGCAACACACTCTCCTATTGCTATATATTCTGACTCAGTTGTAGATAAGGCAACACAGTGTTGCTTTCTACTAAACTAGCTAACAAGTGATGGACCCAATAATTGACATCCGTCACTTGTGCTTTTGCGGTCTAATTTGCATCCAGCATAATCTGAGTCAGAATACCCTATTAATTCAAAATTATTAGTCCTAGGATACCAAATACCTACATTTGTTGTTCCTTTAAGGTATCTAAAGATTCTTTTGACTTGAGTCAAATGAGATTCTTTAGCACAGGTTTGGTATCTGACACACATACTGACTGCAAATAAGATATCCGATCGACTTGCAGTTAGGTATAGTAGGCTACCTATGGCACTCCTATAATGTTTTAGATCAACTGGTTTTCCATTGGGATCATCATCTAGGATTGTGTTTACTTCCATAGGTGTTTTTATCTCTTTGGTGTTTTCCATTTCAAATTTTTTAAGTAATTCCTTAGTATGTAGTTACCTTCATTTGTCTGTTTGATTTGTAATCCTAAAAAGTAGGTTAATTTGCCTACCAGACTCATTTCAAACTCGTGTTCCATTAAACTTGTAAATTCATCTAAGAATTCTGAAGTTGTTGAACCAAAGATTATGTCATCTACGTAAATTTGTGCTATAAAAATATCTTCTTTTATTAATTTGACAAATAAGGTTGGGTCAATTTGTCCTTGGTTAAATCCTTTAGAGATTAGGTAAGACGTTAGTCTTTCATACCAAGCCCTAGGTGCTTTCTTAAGTCCATATAAGACTTTCTTCAATTTATAGACATAATCAGGGTGTTCTAGACTCTCAAACCCAGGTGGTTGTCCTACGTAGACTTCTTCTTTTATTAGTCCTGATCCGGCAGTAAGAATGGGGAACCCACTTCCTGAAGGGTCTCAGCTTGAGAACCGATGAAGGGCTGACTAAGCGGTTAATGGCCGAGCCGATCAGCCGGGTATGTCCGAGCGGAGTTAGATAACCCATCCATGGGTTTGGGTTTCCGACGCCAAGGCAGGAGGATCGAAGGGCCGACCGGGAGCCCGAACGTCAGGGGCCAAAGAGCCGAGCGGGCAACCCGCCCGGACAAAATAAGGGCGAGGGGAGAAGAAGGTGGCCGAGCGGCCTATGCGCTCGGCTCGGGATATGGAATATCGGCAGAAGCATGTCTGATGATTAGGCCGTACATAAGATCGCACGATGGCGGATCTTGCCGTCACATCATGGAAAGGTTGATACAGTAGCAGTATGGCCTCATGGACGCCTTTTCTGACGGGTCCATATCTGGGCGTGGCCCTTCTGACAGACCCATGCCTGGGTATGGTCAAATGCAGGTGGCTGCTTTGATTGGCGCGCCCAGGCTTCTTCGAGGGGTCTATATAAGGCCTCCATTTCTTCACCGGAGGTATGCACGTCTTCATCTTGAGGCTACCTTCTTGTCATTCCTCGCTTGACTTGAGCGTCGGAGGACCGTCGCCGGGACACCCCTCCCGGCTCGGTTTTGTTGCAGGTTCGCCGGAGTACTCGAGGATCCAGCAGAGAGCGCCACGTGCCCAGCGTCCGCTGACTCTTGGTTCGGACAGGATCAAATTGGCGCCGTCTGTGGGAACGCTCCTGCATCCGATCGGAGACAATGGACGAGGCTGGACGACAACACACGGTGACGCTTTCAACAGAGGAACTCGACGCCCTGGTCGAGATAAGGGCCGCCAAACTCATGGAGCAAAAACAAAAAGCATCCGCCGAGCGGGCGGAGCAACAAGCAACATCTGCGTCTGGTGGCCGAGCGGAAGCACCTCCAACCACCGTCGCATTCCATCGGGCCTTATTTCGCACCCCTGAAGCCATACCAGCCCGAAGAGATAGAGGATCTTCCTCAGATGAAATGCCAAGGCGGGATGACAGGAAGGGGAAAGCTCCCCGAGCGGACTCCTCCCCCGAGCGGATCAATCGCCAATTTTCGGAGGCTATCTTACGAGACCCTCTGCCCAAGCACTACGTGCCTCCGACGATCGGCGAATACAATGGAACAACAGACCCGGATGATCATCTGGGTAAGTTCGATAATACAGCCACGCTCCATCAGTACACAGATGGAGTAAAGTGTAGAGTCTTCCTTACCACCCTCTCGGGATCGACTCAACGGTGGTTTCGGAGGTTGCCGGACGGATCCATCACTAGCTTCAAGGACTTCCGAACGGCCTTCCTCCACCACTTCGCTAGCAGTCGGCGTTATCAGAAGACAAGTGTCAGCTTGTTCGCCATCAAGCAAGAGCCGAGAGAATCGCTTCGTGCTTACATCCAGCGATTCAACCAAGTGGCGATGGATATTCCAACGGCCACATCGGAGACAATGATGAATGCCTTCACGCAAGGCCTCGTGGATGGGGACTTCTTCCGATCGCTCATCCGAAAGCCGCCCCGAGATTATGATCACATGCTGCATCGGGCCAACGAATATATAAATGTGGAAGAAGCGCAAGCCGCTCGGAAAAAGGAAGCTCCAGCCGAGCGGGCACCTATTCATGCCGAGCGGAAACAGCACACCGCTCAGCAGCCACCGAGGCAATCCGATCCCCCCGCCGATCTCACGTACAAGAGGTGGCTGCCACTCGGCCCAAGCCAAAGAAGAGGTGGACCCTATGTTCGCTCCTACCACCAGACGGATACGCATAACACGAGGGATTGCCGAAGCCTTCCCTTTGTGTCCAATCTGTTCCCGGAAAGCCGACGACGGTCTCCTCCCACCGGCAGGAGACTTAGGACTCATGAAGCTGACCGAACCCGCACCGAGAGGCGACATCAGCAGACACCCGATCGGCACCGATCCCCGAGGCAGGAGAATCGCGGCCGAAGCAGGCCGTCCGCTCGGGAGGAGGAAAATAGAGGCAATACTTCCGGGGCGAGATCAACGTTATTCGGTGGGCCGACCGGAGGAGATTCCAATCGAGCGAAGGCGGGCGTCCGGCAACGGATCCACGCTCGGTTGAGGGCGGTGGACCGGAAATCACTTCGGACCCGAGGACTTAGAAGGAGTAGAAGTACGCTCATTAAAGCGGTAATAGCAAATTACACCATTCACCGCGTATTTGTTGACACAGGAAGTTCGGTCAACATCATATTCAAGAAGGCGTTCGATCATTACAAATTGATCGAGCCGTGCCATGACAACCCCGCTCTCACGGGTTTAATTCGGTAGGTCGGACAAATCCGTGGCCACCTCGCTGGGAGAAGAGCCTCAGGAGGACGATTAACTCGTGGTGGTCGACTCTCCCTCATCCTACAACGTCATTTTGGGCTCGGCGAATTCCGAGCGATTGTCTCAACCTTCCATCGAAGATAAAGTTCCCGTGGAGGACAAAGTAGGAGAAGTGCGGGGAGATCAGCTAGCTGCTCGGCGGTGCTATATAGAGATGATCCGGGAGGCTTGTTCCGCTCGGAAGGCTCCCGAATTGAGGTACATGCCATAACCGAACCTCCTGCTTTAATTTATGATGAAAAGGAGGAAGTCCGATCCATCACCCGATCGGAGGCCACGACTTTATCGCCTCGATCGGCGGAAGAACGAAGGAGAAGTCGATCCAATGCCTCCAACGAAATCATGATGTCTTCGTCTGGTCGACATGATTTCACCGAGCCTAGCGCAACATGAATTGCATGTCCGACCGGACGCTCGGCCAGTGAAGCAGAGAAAAAGGGACTTCAGCGCCGAGCAGAATGCCATCATCCGGACGGAAGTAGAAAAACTTCTGAAGGCCGGCCACATACGCGAGGTGCAGTTCCCGAGCTGGCTGGCCAACGTAGTCTTGGTCTCCAAGTCAAACAAGGCATGCCCCAAGGATTTTTATCCTCGCCGGATAGATCGGTTGGTGGACTCCACGGCCTGCGAACTAATTTGCATGCTTGATGCTTACCAAGGATATCATCAAGTACCGCTCGCCCGGGAAGACCAAGAAAAAGTAAGCTTCGTAACGGCTGACGGCACATATTGTTACAATGTGATGCCGTTCGGATTGAAGAATGCCGGAGCCACCTATCAACGCTTGATGAACAAGGTTTTCAAGGAGCAGATCGGGCGGAATCTGGAAGTTTATGTGGACGACATTCTTATCAAATCCGTCCGAGCGGCCGATCTTTTCAAGGATATGGAAGAAACCTTCCGAACACTGCGCAAATATGGAGTCAAGCTAAATCCACAGAAGTGCCTGTTCGGAGCTAAAGGAGGGCGTTTCTTGGGGTACATAGTGACCGAGCGGGGAATCGAAGCAAATCCCAGCAAGGTGAAAGCACTGCAAGACATGCCGTCCCCTAGAAATACTAGAGAAGTGCAGAGGTTGACCGGTCGGATAACTGCTTTATCCAGATTCATCTCCAGAACCGCCGACCGGAGCCTTCCATTCTTCAAGGTTCTGCGCAAGGCTGCTAAGTTCCAGTGGGATGAAGAATGTGACCGAGCATTTGAAGAGTTGAAGATATATCTTAATTCTCTGCCAGTGTTAGCCAAGCCGATCGGAGGTGAGTCACTTTATATGTATCTGTCGTCAACTGAGCATGCTGTGGGCTCAGCACTTGTGAGGGCGAAAGGAGAAGAGCCTATATTTTAAAAGATGCTGAATCTCGTTACACTGGGCTCGAGAAGTTGGCCTTTGCTTTAGTTCTTGCCGCTCGGCGCCTGCGACCGTATTTCTTGGCCCATACCATTATTGTCCGGACGAACAGTCCACTTGGAAGAGTGCTGTTGAATCCGGAAGCGTCTGGACGGCTTATCAAGTGGACGACAGAATTGAGTGAATTTGACATCCAATATCAGCCCCGCTCGGCGATTAAAGCCCAATCCTTGGCTGATTTTGTGACCGAAGTGCAAAGGCCAGAGCCGGAAGCTATGTGGAGAATATATGTGGATGGATCCTCCACTCGGCTTGGAAGTGGGATCGGAATATTACTACTCTCACCTCAGGAAGAAAAGATGCACCTATCCGTCCGGCTAGATTACAAAGCTACTAACAACGAAGCAGAGTATGAGGCCCTCATAGCCGGATTGCAGGCAGCACGGTATGTGGGAGCATCGGGTGACACTCTATTCGGATTCACAGTTGGCCGCTCAGCAACTTTCCGGCACCTTTGAAATCAACTGTGTTCGGCTTAAACTCTACGCTGAGGCCTTTGAAAAACTCAAAGCTACTTTCCGAGAAGTGCTTATTCAGAAGATTCCCCGAACGGAGAACCAGGCGGCCGATGAGTTGGCCAAACTCGCGAGCTCAATAACGCCGATCGCCATTCAGCAGCCAATTGAAAAAACGCTGATGGTGGCGCATGTCGACCGGATGCAAGGCCTCGCGTTTCCAAGTGACTGGAGGACACCCATTATAGAATTCGGTTCACACTCATCGGAGATCAGCTTTACAAGAAAGCTTTCTCGCGCCCTTTGCTGAAATGTGTAAGCTCGGAGGACTCAGCTTACATCCTCCAGGAAGTACATCAAGGATCATGCGGGGGTCATCCGGGCGGACGCTCATTGGCCAAGAAGATCCTCTTGGCCGGATACTTTTGGCCAACTTTACAAACAGATGCCGCTCGGACAGTATCTACATGCCTTTCATGCCAGAAGTATCACAACTTCTCCCACCGACCGGCAGAGGAGATGAAGGCATCAACCATCTCATGTCCGTTCGATCAATGGGGAATGGATATTGTGGGTCCATTTCCGATGGCGACCGGGCAGAGGAAATTTTTACTAGTGGCGGTAGACTATTTCTCCAAGTGGGTGGAGGCCGAGCCGCTGGCAAAGATCACTGAACAGATGGTTAAAAAATTCATTTGGCAACACATCATTTGTCGGTTCGGCATCCCTCGCCGACTAGTGTCCGACAACGGGCGGCAGTTTACAGGGAAGATGTTAGAGGATTGGTGCAAAAGCTACGGCATTGAGCAACATTTCACGTCCGTAGCCTATCCTCAGAGCAACGGTCAGCTGAAGTCGCCAACCGGGAGATTCTTCGTATTCTGCGGATGAAGTGCCGAGCGTCTTGTGGGCTATCCGAACGACGCCAAAAGAAGGGACGGAGTCACACCGTTCCATTTGGTATATGGCGGTGAGGCATCCACGAAGTCGGGCTGAGTCGCCGGATCGAGCTATGATGATGACAACGAACGAAGAAACATGGAGTGGACTTGGTAGAAGAGGAGGGCAAAGGCGTCCGTTCGGCTGATGGCATACCGGCGGATGAAGCTACAACTGGCGCGTAATTCCCAGATCGCTCCAAGTCGGCGATCTTGTCCGGAAGAAAGTCAAGCCGGTCGGCGACGTCGGCAAGCTTGAAGCGCCATGGGCGGGCCCTTTCAAAATCATCGAAAAGCTCCGTTGGTAGCGTATTATCGGAGGATGAGGACGGACGGCTAGATAGGCGAGCGAACCACCTCCAGCCTGGCGGGGTGAAAGGTGTATCAATGTAAATCACCCTGTATACTTGAAATGCAGAGATGAAAAGTCAAAGGAGCGAATATAAGGCATTATCATCGTGGCGCGAAGGCCCCGAGCCGATCGGTCGGGAGGTTTATATGGTTAAGACTTGTAAGCAAATAACCCGTGCTGCGGAAGTGAATGGGTCGAGCCAAGCGCTCGAGGATCGAGCCCCGTACCATTCGGACGTATATTATCCGAGCCAAAATACTCGACGAAGTAGATCTGAGCCGTTCGGCCGGAGGGCATTATCAAGGTGGGTGAAAGGCAAAGAGCTGACGAAGTGGGAGCCCAGACGTTAAATCGAGAGCCGGCTATAAATATCCGGCGAGCTCCGTCGTTAAAGATCGAGAGCCGCGCCGACCGGCTATAAATATCCGCGCCGACGAGCTCCGTCGTTAAAGATCGCGCGACTATAAACCCTCCGGCGGAAGACCGACGAGCACCGTCGTTAAAGATCGAGACCGGCTATAAATATCCGCGCCGACGAGCCCGTCGTTAAAGATCAAGAGCCAGGCCGTCTATAAACCCTCCGAAAGATCGAGCAGACCGACAAGAGGCGGCTATAAATATCCGAGCACCAAGATCGAGCCGCGCCGACCGCTATAAATATCCGCGCCGGCACCTCGTTAAAGATCGAGACCACCACCGGCTATAAATATCCGCGACGTCGAGCGCCGAGCCGACCGGCTATAAATATCCGCCGGCTATAAATATCCGCGAGAGCCCGCCGACCGGCTATAAATATCCGCGCCGAGCACCGATGATAAAGATCGAGATCGGGCTATAAATATCCGCCGACGAGCACCGTCGTTAAGATCGAGCCGACCGGCTATAAATATCCGCCGACGAGTTCCGTCGTTAAAGATCAAGAGACGAGCGGCGTCTATAAACCCTCCGAGGAGCGCAAGACCGACGAGCACCGTCGTTAAAGATCGAGAGCTACCGGCTATAAATATCCGCGACGACGCACCGTCGTTAAAGATCGAGCCGGACCGGCTATAAATATCCGCGCCACGTCGTTAAAGATCGAGAGCGCGCCGACCGGCTATAGTTAAAAATCGAGAGCCGCGCCGATCGGCTATAAACATCCCGAGCGGAATAACGAATGCCAGAGTAAGAAATCGTGGAAACTACAAATATTAAAACGTTCAGGCCCGATTGGGAGTTAGTCCTTCGATACTCGGCGTTTGTGGACTTCACAAAGGCAGGATACATGCAAAGAGAGTAGGCCACCTCGCTCGGGCTCTATGCAATATGCCAAGCCGATCGGACGCGTGAAGGAGAACTCTTACGAGCAGGACTGACTCTAAGTATCAACGATAAGTAAACCAAAGAACATCAGGGACGATTAGTAGGAAAACAAGCAAAGGAACAGTTTCATTAGAAGAATTATGCCGAACGGCAGGTACAAAAATTTTACATCCGCCGAGCGGATGAAATACAGAAGGTACTTGAAATAACCCGCCTCACTCAGGGTCTTCAAAGTTGAAGAAGGCGTCCGGAATATCATCAATCATGGCCGCCAGGTCGGAGGCGGGAATATGCATTCCCTCGGGAAGGTGGCCCCCTTTCTTCAAGTATGTCATCGTGACTTTGACCGCTTCGGCGAAGGTGGAAGAGACGTTGCCACCGAATTTTACGCCGAACCTCTCCGAGTGGAGGTATTCTTGGCGCGCTGCAGCTAGGCGACTCGGCTCTCCCTCTTTATATTTTCTGAGGGGTTAAGGTGTCTTGTACAGCCTTCAAGTCCACCTCGGCCTTTGTGCGCTCTGCCGAACGGATCTCCCGCTCGGCATTCAGCTCGGCCTCTAGTTTCTTAGATTGCTGATCTAGGGCCCGGACTTCGACTTTCATTTTATCCAGATCAGCAATCGCTCGCCTCTTCCGGCCACTGGCGCGCTTCACGTCCCCGTCCCGTTTCTTCACCAAGTCTTCGAGTCGGGCCACCTCCGCAGCCAGATCGGCCTCCAGCTCGGCTAGCCGACGGCTAGTGGCGATTTGCTCAGCCCAGCGCTGTAAAGGAAATAACGAAATCAGGAATCAAATAGTGGCATGGAACAGGAAGAAAAATGAATACCTGAGTGGCCTGTTGCATGTTGTTGTCGCCGAGCTGCTTGGGCGTCATGAGGGCCGCTTGAATCTGCGCGTCCTCAAAAAGCTTGGCAAGCGGACCCGTCAAGGTTATTTCGTGAACGGGACTTGAGGGCCGATCGGCGGACAGTAAATATTCCTCCGATGGGAATCGGAGGGTGGTCTTGATGGTCGGGTCGCCTGGCCAGAGGACTCCCCTATGGTGGAAGTTTCGCCCAACCGATGTAAGCGGCGACGAGTCCGGGAGGAGAGTCGGTGGGCTGCGCAGGCGGCGTCACAGGAGTCCCGATCTGCGGCGGCGTGCGATCGGACGAAGTAACGCCGATCGGCTCGTGTGGTTCCCCTCTTGGGGTGGCGAAGACCGGAGTCTCTTTGACGTTTCCGCAAGTTCTAGCGGTGGATCCCGGACGGGGGATTCCCAACTCGGCGGGGGCCGAGGAAGCAGGATCCGCCTCAACCTCCGTTGAAGCGGATGGGGCAGCTTCCTCCTTTGGTGGCCGCCTCGATCTCCACGGCCTTCAGTTTCAGATGAGCGGTAGCTTTGGAGCGCCACATGACTTCAGCTGCAATAGGAGAAATTAAAATCAATTAGATAAAAAAGGTAAAGGGAGTAAAGAGTCTCTTACCCATACGGTAGGGAAGATTGGCCCGAACGGGAGATAACCCAAAAATATATAACACCCCCTTGAGCAGCAACTGGTCGATCTTGTATCACTGACCAGACAACTAGTGAGTCGGCACAGCGGTCTGCCATTTGGTTCAAAATGCCGGCCGCTCGGGAAGTCGGATGTAGAAGAAAAATTCCTTCCAGTGCTTGTTGGAGGTCGGCATATTATCAAAAAATTTAAAGCCTATTCTACTCTGGAAAATGAAAGTGCCCAACTCGGATTGTTTGGGGTAGAAGAAGAAGTGGAATATTTTGGGGTCAAGTGGGATACTATGCAGCTTAAAGAGGACAACCACCCCGCTCAGCAACCTAAAGGAGTTCGGCACAAGCTGGCCGAGCGGGATGCGGAAATAATTACAAACCTCCAAAATGAATGGATGGGTAGGAAATCTAAGGCCGCCCTGGAATTGGTCTAGAAAAAAGCAAATGGTGCCGATCGGCGGGTTATGGGGCCGATCGGACGGGCTGGCTATAATTATTTCGTGGTCATCAGGGATCCCATACGTCCGAACGAGGCGCCGGGCACCCTCCTCATCAAACCGACTCTCCATGGTCATATACCAGGGACCGTGAACGTGAGTGACGGGTTCAGAGGAACTTGCCATCTCGGAGAGGCAAGAGAATAGCAAGAAATCGAAGGCAGGGAAACGAAAGGGGCGAAATGAGCAGAGAAGACCTAGTAAGTGAAGGAAGAAGACTCACTGGGAAGGAAACGGGTGAAAAGAATCACCGATGAGGTGATCGCCGCCTAAAAACAGACGCTAGATCGCCGGAGGCCGCAGCAACAGAACGAAGCAGAAGGCAACGCGCAAGCAAGCATGCGGCGAAGGGAGGAGAAGAAGATTTTATACTGCCGAGGCTGGTCGGCCTCCGCCGTCGGATGCAGGTCACGAAAGGCGAGGCCAACATCCGCCCGTCCATTTCAAAGCAATCGCGTCCCATCGTACTAAGCATCGCCTCCACGTGGGAAGAGCCACGTGGCGCCTTGCCACTAGGCGCAATTAATGCGCGTCATACCGCGCGTGTTGCGACTTAATGGGAAGGATTTGCGCAATTTTCGAGAAGATTTAGACAAGCAAGCATCCACATTGACCGACGAGGCATTCAAAACGAAGAGCCGAGCGGCTGAATCCGCCATAAGGGCCGAACGGCTCAAAGAATATTATAGGCGACGGTAAGGCGATGACCGCCCGCTCGGACACATATAGTCCAGTCAGTCGGACTCACGGCCTCCTTCGACTAGACTTGAAGGGAAGGCAAGTGATCCGGTAGTAAGAATGGGGAACCCACTTCCTGAAGGGTCTCAGCTTGAGAACCGATGAAGGGCTGACTAAGCGGTTAATGGCCGAGCCGATCAGCCGGGTATGTCCGAGCGGAGTTAGATAACCCATCCATGGGTTTGGGTTTCTGACGCCAAGGCAGGAGGATCGAAGGGCCGACCGGGAGCCCGAACGTCAGGGGCCAAAGAGCCGAGCGGGCAACCCGCCCGGACAAAATAAGGGCGAGGGGAGAAGAAGGTGGCCGAGCGGCCTATGCGCTCGGCTCGGGATATGGAATATCGGCAGAAGCATGTCTGATGATTAGGCCGTACATAAGATCGCACGATGGAGGATCTTGCCGTCACATCATGGAAAGGTTGATACAGTAGCAGTATGGCCTCATGGACGCCTTTTCTGACGGGTCCATATCTGGGCGTGGCCCTTCTGACAGACCCATGCCTGGGCATGGTCAAATGCAGGTGGCTGCTTTGATTGGCGCGCCCAGGCTTCTTCGAGGGGTCTATATAAGGCCTCCATTTCTTCACCGGAGGTATGCACGTCTTCATCTTGAGGCTACCTTCTTGTCATTCCTCGCCTGACTTGAGCGTCGGAGGACCGTCGCCAGGACACCCCTCCCGGCTCGGTTTTGTTGCAGGTTCGCCGGAGTACTCGAGGATCCAGCAGAGAGCGCCACGTGCCCAGCGTCCGCTGACTCTTGGTTCGGACAGGATCAAGTCCATTTAGGAATGCTGACTTAACATCCATTTGGTATAGTCTAAACCCTTTGTGTGCTGCATAACTTAGTAACATCCTAATGGACTCTAGTCTAGCTACTGGGGCATATGTTTCATCATAGTCAAGTCCTTCCACTTGACTGAACCCCTTAGCTGTAACGACCGCCCTTCTTACTACTACTACTCTCTAAGGATGACCGTTACTTAACTACTAACTCTACTTAACCGGTATGATTAAATATCACATGGAAACCCTACCGAAAAATTTCGACAGAGTCTCCCCTGTACCGGTGACCAAATCTATAATACAAACATAGTATACGCAGCCACAGATGGCTGGAACATATTTTCCACAACCACGCAGTAATAAAAATCATAATAAAAACAAAGAAACTACTCTAGCAATAGCAATGACTACCGCACTCCACAAATAATAAAAGAGACAAGCTAGACATGCGGAAATAAACTCAACTACAATCCCAAATTTAATATAACATTAATATAGAGCTAAAAGAAAGTCTTGACAATTTTGCCAGCTACTTCTGGATCTCTCCACAGTCCAGTCACCACACACCTTCATCACCACCACCATCCTGTCGTCTCCCTTCATATCTTAGCTTTTCCTTTATCTGCGGTAGGAGGAAAAAAAAACAAAAGATCTATAAGCGAAAATGCTTAGTAAGTACTAATCTATCTCACAAAAACATCGAAGTGCATAAAAAGAATGCAACAATACTAAAACTGAAATGCTAAAGCAAAACTGCATGTACTCATGGTATACAGAAATAAAACTGAATACTAAACATGCTCACTAACTGACAGGAAAGTAATGAAACAACTACTGTAAGCTTAGAATTAAAGAACTAAACTTTTATTGATTCTAAGCATAAACTTGTTTCATTTTCTTATATCTTTATACCAGAAATTAATCTTTTAATTTCTCTTTCACTTTCTTCTTTTTTTTCTTTTCTTTCTTCTTCTTTCTTCTTAGTACCATCTTTGTTTTGCGCGCTCTCTAATAGTGACTGGGGTAGCGAGCCTCCAGCCCTATGAGGATAAAGACCTCGGTCTTACCAGGGCCAAGACCTCGGATTTGGTCACCTGGATTTGTTTAACGACAACCTCGGAAGTCGGGTACTAGCCTCTTACTTTAATTTACTTGTTATCTCTTTTTAACTAGACTTTAGTCCTTTTTCTTTTTACTCAGTTTTCTCATAATCCTTTATTAGAGTTTATTGGAATCCTTTAGATATACCTAACAAGTGTAGGATTACAATTAACTAAGCATGCTATATAAAAACAATATAAGGGAAACAAATCTAGACTCTCTCTAAGCATGTTATAAAACAAAGCAACAGAAAAGCAAATCTGAACTTTCTAAACATGCTATAAAACAAAGGAAAAGAAAGCACATCTGAACTTACTAATCATGCTCTAGAATAGAGCAAAAGAAAACTAATTCAAACTTGCTAATCATGCTGTAAAATAGAGCAAAAGAAAGCTAACTTGGACTTACTAAACATGCTATAAAATAGAGCAAAAGAAAGCGAACTTGGACTTACTAAACATGCTGTGATAAGAGCAAAAGAAAGCTAATCTAATCTTACTAATCATGCTACAAAGTAGAGCAAAGGAAGACTAATTTGATCCTACTAATCATGCCACCAAATAGAGCAAAAGAAAACTAATTTGATCTTGCTAATCATGCTACAAAATGGAGCAAAAGAAAACTAATTTGATCTTGCTAATCATGCTACAAAATGGAGCAAAAGAGAACTACTTTAAGCTTACTAATCATGCTATAAAAATAGGGCAAAAGAATGCAACTTTGAGCTTCCTATACATGCTGTTCATGCCCAGTTATGTGCACATAAACTAAAATCTGCAAAGTTAACATAAGATGGAATACTTAAACACATGCTAAAACCCTTAAAGTTCCTTCTCCTCTTCTATATCAAACTCATGGCAGTAAAAAGGGAGTTAACCAAGGTAAGACAGCAAAAAGGAAACTGAAGGGTTGATACTGTTCAAGTTGATACTATAGGCTTAGAATTAAAACTTCTTACAGCATGCTCCTCTATTCGAAACTAAATTAAAACATAAACGAATCTGCACTTGCTTAAAGAAAAAGCAACTGACTCAAATCTAGCATTACAAATAGCATGTGAAATCTCTAATTTCTCTAGCAATTAAAAGAAAGACTCCTAATAAACTCTTAACAAATTCTTAACAAGAATCCATTTAAATCCTCTAACAAGGTAACAACATGAAGGGAACTACATGTCAATCAACAAGCATATGCTTTCTCATGGTCAACTAAATAACCGAATTGCACAGCAACCCTAAAGAAACTACCCGTGCCCCTTTTCTTTGCCTAACTCAAGTTAAACTTGGTGTAAATTTTATAGAAAGACCTATATACACCAATTCACAGTTAAAACCCTTGTAGGCAACCAAAAATCTCTAAACTTGCTTCCACAGATTTGCAAGAAAGGAAAACACAATCTTGAATCTATTCTATTAATCCCTAATAACACAATCAATTCACATGTAACTTATTCAAACTATACCTTCACAGAATCACAGAAAACAAGCTAAAATACACTACAATACTTATACTTTACGGCACAACAGGATCTAAGATCTTGTTACAACAACACTTAGGAAGAAGAAAACCAAAAACGCATGTCGTACACAACCATCCGAAAGCCAAGAAAGCAAACCGAAGCTCGGAGCAACTCCTACCGCAGGTGAGTAGTACTTACCGAGGGTTCTTGGACTTACAACCGAAGGAGAGGAAGGTCTAGGGTTCCAAAGCTTGAAACTTTTGACTTCTTCTTGTGCCTATGCGTCCACCTTGCCGAGAGGAACGTGAAGAGATGCAAAGCTCTCGGATTTGACCGTCGCCGGCCGCCGGAGAAACCCTAGCCTTGGCTGCAGTTTTTTCCTGAGAAGAGTCGGCGCCGTCGCGAGAAGAGAAGAGATTTTGAGAGAAATTTTTTGGTTTTTCTGAAAATAAAAACCTAATACCCTTTCTTATATTCGGGTTTAATCACAACTATGCTTTAATACCAATTCTCTCCATATTAAGTTGACAAAGTCCGTGTAGCTCAGCTGGTTTGGGCCGGTTTTGCTTAAAGCCCAGCTTATGGGTTCGAATCCCAGCCGCGCACTTTTATTCCTCTTTTATTCAAAATGCTCTAACTATAGCTTAAATATATTCCACCTCTTATATAGTTAACAAAGCTTTCGTAGACCGGTTGGTTGGCTGCGCTTTGACTAAGTCAGGGCTCGCGGGTTCGAGTCTCGGCTGCACTATTTTCTTTCCTATTTATTCTTATTTCTAACTACTACTTATATACATATTGCTCCATATATAATTAACAAAATCTCGCTGGCTCAGCTGGTCGAGCTGCGTCTGGTTGGGTCGTGTCTGACACGAGGTCACGGGTTCGAGACCTAGCTTCAACACATTTATTTATTTTTTTTTAAACTTCTTCCTCTTGGTAAAAATACCAAATGAACTCCAAAAATTACATAAAAATACTCTAAAAATTTCTAAAAATCTCTAGAATATTTTAAAAGCATTTCTAAATATTTTTATGGATATTTGGAACTCAAAATAAGGAAAATTGGGTCGTTACATTAGCAACTAGCTTGGCCTTATTTCTAGTAATTTCACCAGTTTCACTTAGTTTGTTTCTAAATACCCATTTTGTTTCTATTATTTTCTTATTCTTGGGTGGTGGTACCAAGTCCCAAACTTCATTACGCTCAAATTGAGCTAATTCTTCTTGCATAGCTATGAACCAGTCTGGGTTAAGTAGTGATTCGGCTATGGTTTTGGGTTCAATTTTTGAGAGTATAGATATTTGACTTAGATTTCTAAAGGAAGATCTAGTTTGAACCCTAAGATCTGGGTCACCAATTATTTGATCAGTTGGGTGATTTGGATTGACTCTTATTATTCTAGGGGGTTGACTCTCCTGAGGTTGTTCTTCTTCTTCATGACTTAGGATTTGGTTGGTTCCTTCAGAGTTATTATTTTCTTGAACAAATTCACTTGATTGATGTTGTGTTTGTTCTAGGTTTTGTTTGGATTCTTCAAATTTCACATTAGTGGTTTCTTCAATTCTTAAGGTAACCTTATTGTAAACCCTGTAGCCTCTACTATTTAGGGAGTATCCTAAGAAAATTCCATTTTCAACCTTGGAGGTGAATTTTCCTAAATGTTCTCTTGTGTTTAAGATAAAAGCTGGGCACCCACATACTCTAAAGTATTTTATATTGGGTTGTTTATTGTAATAAACTTCAAAAAATATTTAGTTATGGGTTTTGTTTAGTGTTGTTCTGTTTTGTACATAGCAAGCTGTACTAACAGCTTCTGCCTAAAAATATTTAGGTAAGTTGTATTCATTTATCATCGTTCTAGAGGCTTCAAGTAAGGTTCTATTTTTTCTTTCAACAATCCCATTTTGTTGGGGGGTTTTAGGGCACGAAAATTCGTGATGGTAGCCATTTTCAAGATAGAATTTGTTAAAGTTATGATTTTTAAATTCTCCCCCATTATCACTTCTAATTCTTTTAATTTTAAGGTCCTTTTCATTTTCAACTTGTTTACAAAAGTTTGTAAAAATTTCAAAAGTTTCATCCTTTTTTTTTTAAAATTTTACCCAAGTGAACCTAGAATAGTCATCTATTATTACTAGATAGTATAGACTTCCATTTATTGATTTGACTCCATGGGAGTGAAATAAGTCTAAATGTAACAGTTTTAAGATTGAGTTGGTTTGTGATTCATTAGTTGGTTTGTGGGTAGATTTTGTTTGCTTACCTTATTGATAGACATTACATATGGTTGAATCAAGGTTAGGTAATTTTGGTAGTCCTCTAACTAGTCCATTTAGTCTGCTTATATTTCTGAAGTTTGTATGTGACATTCTTCTATGCCATAACCAGGTTTATTCTTTTTGTGTTAAATAACACTTAATTGAAGAAGTGGTTAAGTTAATCGCATAGATGTTGTCTTTCCTAAACCCTTTTAGGCTTATGGTAGGGTTGTCTAGGTGTTTGATTAAGCATTCTGTAGATAAAAACCTAACCTTATACTTAGTATCACACAGTTGACTGATACTTAAAAGATTATACTTGAAATTTTCAACAAGTAAAACATTTGTAATAATAAAGTCAATTTTTAATTCGATATTACCTATACCAATTACCTTGAGTTTGCCGTTATTCCCAAAGGCAACTGTTCCTAGGCTTTTATAGGTGAGTTGAGTGAATTTTGTGTGATCTCCAGTCATATGTTTGGAGCAACCACTATCCAAAATCCACTTAGTTTCCTACAATAGGTAGGAATTGGGGTTAATCTAACTCTTGGACTTAAAACTTAAAATAATTTTTTAAGTTTTAATAAATTTAAAAACTTTAAGTTAAGTTTAGTAATTAAAATAAATTTTTTAAGTTAAAAGAATTTAAGTTTTAATTTTTTAAGATGATTTTTAAGTTAAAAAATAAAATAATTTTTAAGTTTAAAAAATTTAAGTTTTAATTTTTAAATAACAAAATTTAAGTTTTAATTTTTAAAATAATTTTTAAGTTAAAAAATTAAGTTTTAATTTTTAAAATAATTTTTAGGTTAAAAAAATTAAGTTTTAATTTTTAAAATAATTTTTAAGTTAAAAAAATTATTTTTAATTTAAATAACAGAATTTAAGTTTTAATTTTTAAAATAATTTTTAAGTTAAAAAAATTTAAAAAAATTTTTTTTAGTTAAAAAAAAATTTGTAAGTTAAATAAAATAAAAATAATTAAGTTTAATTTTTAAAATAATTTTTAAGTAGCAAAAATTAAGTTTTAAAAAAAATTAAGTTTTAAAATGATTTTTTTAAGTTAAAATTAATTTTTATGAGCAAAAGTTTTAAAATAAATTTTTAAGTTTAAATTTTTTTTTAAAAAAAATTTAAGTTTTAATAAATTTTTAAAATGAATTTTTTAAGTAAAAAAAATTTAATTTTTAAAATAATGATTAATTTTAATTTAATTTTATTTTTAATTTAATTTTAATTTTAATTTTAATTTTAATTTAATTTTAATTTTAGTTTTAATTTAATTTTAATTTTAATTTTATTTAATTTTAATTTAATTTAAATTTAAATTTTAATTTAATTTTAATTTTAATTTTAATTTAAATTTTAAATTTAATTTTAAATTTAATTTTGATTTTAATTTTAATTTGAATTTAATGTCCTTAGTCATCTCACCCGATCTATGTTTTCAATCAGGGAATCCTACAATTTTGTGAGATGAATTAGATTCAATTTTTGAGTTTTTTTTTTACTTGTATTAGATTCAGGTTTAGCTTTGGGTTCAACAAATAGACATTCTCTGGATAAACTTCTGGGCTATGGTGAGTCACTCGGACATCATTAAAGTAACGATGTCTTCGAGGTTTTCCAAATAGTCCTATCTACTGGACTTAGTACAAAACCTTGGTCTAATTGGTTAGGATTCATAAAGGGTAGCTTCGGTCAGTTCCACTAAGCTAAATGCACCAGGTCGAAGTCATATCTTCCTAGACATGCATAGACTAAGCTTCCCTAATGTACTATTATCCAAAATTTCACCAGTACCATTTTTCAAGTTAAACTTGAACCCTTTTTAACTAATCCTAATTACCCTGTCGGGTAGGTTGGTTAGGGTTACCCTGCCGGGTAGGTTAGTTTTGGAGGTGCCAGCTATTCTGGAGCCCCCCCTGAATTAATGGCCATTTAATTTAATTTTTTTCTCATTTTATGTCTATTTCTTTTGTAATTATATTTTACTTGGTGATAGTTTACATTTTGTTGAGTTTTAATATGTTTAGATTTTAAATTTTTTTGTTCAGGTTTGTATTCTCGTTTTTTATTTGGTTTATTTGATTTTGACTTATATCCGAGTCTGATTTTATTATAACATGCTTTTTGATTGTTTAGTATTAAGTCTAAATTTTTTGATCTAGTAGTAAATTTTTCTAACATAATTTTTAAGTTATTAATTTCTAATTTTAATGATGAATTCTCCTCCTCAAGTGTTAGATCTTGAGTTGGTTTATTATTTACAACTTGTTCCTTGAGGATTTGATTTTCCTCGAGGAGCAATTTGTTTTCATTTTCCAACTTAACTAATTTATTATTTAAGCACGAAATAATTTTAAAAAATTTTCGGTTTAAGTTTAGGACTACCTCTTCGGAACCTTCGAAAACAAGTACGGACTCGTGGCTCGATTCGGGTTCAGACCCGTCTTCCGATTCATCTTCCGACTCTGCTTCACGGGCCATCAACGTGAGGTGGCTCTGGTGCTTCTGATCTTTTGCTTCCGATTCTTCCGAGGAGGAGTCGTCCGACGTCGCTTTGAGGGCCTTCTTATTGGTCGGCTTCGGTTTGTCGATCTTTAGTCTCGGGCACTCGTTCTTGTAGTGGCCCTTCTTGTTGCATCCGAAACACGTCACGCTCCTCGATTCAGTTGGAGAATTGATCTTTTGAAGGTCCTTCTTGCTGAAGCTTCTTTTCCTCCTGGTGAACATCTTCCTTACCAGGTTCACCAGGTGTTCTTCATCTTCAGAGTTCTGGTCAGAGTCTTCTTCTAGTTCAGACTTTCTTTTCTTTTGAGGAACCTGCAAATAAGGCTACACCTTTCTCGACCCCGGCGTTAGTTTGATCATGCAGTTCTAATTCACAAAAAAGCTCATCTAATTTTAATTTAGATAAATTTTTAGAGATCTTGTAGGCATCTACGATAGATGCCCACAAGTTGTTGCGTGGAAGTGCGTTTAGGGCATACCTTATTAAGTCCAGGTTCTCCATTTGGTGCCCTATTGCGTGGAGTCCGTTGAGAATGTCTTTAATTCTTGCATGGAGTTGGCTGGCCGTTTCTCCTTCCTGCATTTTTATGTAAAAAAATCTATTTAAGAGCAAGTCTCGTTTTGTTACCTTAGCGTCACTCGTTCCTTCGTGCAGCTCGATCAGTTTGTCCCACAACTCTTTGGCGTTCTTATGTGGTCCGACCCGGTTTAGTTCTTCTCTAGTCAATCCGCACTGTAGGGTGTTGATTGCCTTGTTCTCTATTGATGCCTTCTTCTTTAGGTCTGTTGTCCAATCTTCTGGATCCAGTAGATTCCCGGAATTGTCTACTGGTATTTTGTAGGGTCTGGTGACGCTCATCCACTGGTCGAAGTCCGTCTTGAGATACACTTCCATTCGCTTCTTCCAGTATGGGAAATCATCCCCGTTGAAGAGGGGAGGTCGCACTGTGCTGAAGCCCTTGATTTGCGACATTTTTAATCTGCACACACAAAAAAAATATAGAGAGGTACCAAGACTTGGTCTTGGATTAGTAGTGCAGGAAGAATTAAATAAAAATAACTAAATTGGTGTTGCATCAATTTAGTTTTAATTATGAAGAAAGAAACTTCCAAAAAGGTAATAATATCAGTTTGGATCTTTACGAAAATCTGAAGTTCGAAAAGAAATTAAAAAACAAGTCACCCCCTTGTCTAATTGGTGGTTGCACCAAATTAGAGCGGTACCCACTCTGATACCACTTGTTGGATCGTGAAGTTTCGCTAGGAGGGGGGGGGGGTTGAATAGCGATTATAAAAATTTCGACAAGAGCAATTGCAGCGGAAAAGACGAAATTAAAACAATGCTAACGCAATAACCAATTTTACTTGGTTCGGAGCCTTTGGCGACTCCTACTCCAAGGCCCGCACACGAGGGTACTTTCGTTGGGCAATTCACTAGCAATTCGAATAATCATTTTACAATTGAAAGTACAGTTGCTAATGAAAAATAAAGTAGTACCGATAGAGGAAGAAATCAAAAAGAAAAGAGCGCGTTGTCGGAGCTTTGCGGCGTCGTATGAGCACAGAAGAGAAGATCGTCAATTCAGAGTTGTTATTGAAGCTCCACCCCCTGCCCCTTCTTTTATATGAAGCTCGGGGCGCCCCGGATCCCTTCCTGGCACCCTGGTGGGACGTGGCAGGTCCAACCAGTGAGCTCCACGTGGCGACGACGTGTTTGGATAAAAATCGCCTCCCGGGCGCCCGGACCACCTTTTTCCAGGGAGCACCTTTCCTGCAAAATAAGGTTAGTCCGAGGCAAATATATAAATTATAACCTGCAAAACAGAGTGTTAGTTTAGTTTATAGTTTAGCAAAAATAGTATGACTTAGATTCCGTCTTTCTGAGACCGGAATCTAGTCACGATCTTGACTTAGATATCCGAAATGGATCTAAGCCGGATCGACGCCTAATGTTCCCTTCCCGGGAACGCGTCCTCACAGTCACTCCCTTCCAGTGACTTACCTTTACTCACCTGCCAGACGTCAGCCCGTCAACCCGCTTGGACTTCTCGCCAGCTATCCGATCAACCCGTCGACCTAGCTGGACTTCTCACCAAGTGTCCGGTTAGCCCGTCGACCCACTTGGACTTCGTGCCAAACATCTGGTCAGCCCGTCGACCTGTCTGGACTTCGCCTGCACACTTGGTCAGAGTGTTAGACCACGACAAACCTAACTTAACCTGATTTGTCATTCTTCAAAACCTAAGTTAGACCGTTAGTGCTAACTGCACTAACAGGCATGACTCGCATGTCTCATATGATTCAAAATCAAATGAGTCCAGCAAACCATCCTTATGGAGCTGAGATAAGCGTTTGTCATTTATATGACCTAAGTGACAGTGCCAGATATAGGTTTGGTTCATGTTATTTGACTTGAACCTCTTGGTACTTATGTTACAGATAGGGTTTTCAAGGTCTAGAATATAGAGTCCGTTTATCAGAGGTGCACTACAATAGAACATATCATTTAAGTAAACTGAACAACATTTGTTCTTTATTATAAATGAAAAGCCTTTCTTGTCTAAATAAGAAACTGATATAATGTTCTTAGTCAAAGCAGGCACATAGCAACAATCATCCGATTCTAGTACAAGCCCAGAGGGCAGAGATAGAGAATAAGTTCCTACAGGAATAGCAGCAACCCGTGCTCCATTGCCTACTCGTAGGTCCACCTCGCCCTTCGTCAATGCCCTGCTATTTCTCTGCGCCTGCACATTAGTACAAATGTGAGAAGCACATCCGGTATCTAATATCCATGATGAAGAAATAGAGAGGTTGACTTCTATAACATGTATACCTGAAGTAGAAATCTTATTTCTCTTCTTCTTAAGATCTTCCAGGTATCCTGTGCAGTTCCTCTTCCAGTGCCCTGCTTGTCCTTGATACAGTTGACGAAGATGTTCAACCATATCATAAGAACCCATCAACTTATGTTGCTTCTGAAGCTCAGAGTTCATGGTTGCGAGCATGAGACAAGACACATCTAATGCGTCATCTGTTGGGTTTTTCGGGCCGCGAAAACCGCTTTTCGCGTCACGGAAACCCTGAAACCCCCAGCCACGGATCCGTGTGAAGTAAAAACTTTCAAAAAATATAAGTACGAGTTTCTAAACTTCGATCTACAGTAGATCTACAAAGGGGAAACCTTTTATACCTTCGATGCGTGCCCTTTTCGTGTAACGCCCGCCCTCCCTGCTAACCCTAAGGGACGGGGCTACGATACTCTATGTACAAATTTTTCTTTTTAAAACAGTGGAAGACTTAAAATAATTTTCTTAGTTTAATAAAAACTTTTCTTTTGTTTTTCTTTTCATCAAATCTGAACTACACTATCATGGCATCAATAACATGATATCAAAATTAGTAGAAACATAACATCAAGTCACACATACGGTACTACAATTTATGATACCAAAGCATAGTTCTTTAAAAGTTTTTAAAGCAGGTTCTTATTTGGTTGCCTAGCCACTGCCACACACATCTCCTTGCCTCTCCTGCTGCTTCTTTAGCTCATCCAGCTTTTTCCTTTATCTGTGGTATAAGGAAAGTAAGCTATGAGCACTCATGGCTTAGTAAGTTCCTTTCCTACTCACTAAAAACCGAAAATCCTCACATGATCAAAGAATGTCTCAACATAACATGATCTCAACTAGTCATGGCATAACATATCATACTCTTTAAGCATATCATGCAATATAACAAAATCATAACTAGTCATGGCATATCATCTCTTAAAGCATAGCATGAAACATAACATAATCATATCTAATCATGACATATCATAGTATCATCATAAGGTGGCATGGCATATCAAGCTCTTAAAGCATAGCATGAAACATAACATAATCGTATCTAATCATGGCATATCATAAATCATAGCATCATCACAACATGATCATAAGGTATATGCAATATGATTTTGAAAACATGTATCCGAAAAACATGTGTATGTCTCATGATCTTTAAAATCATTTCTTCTTACATATATACTTGAACATAATATCAACATAATCAGGGCCCCGGCTTGTACCACACATAGATAAATCATGTAGATATGCGCGCTTCCTAAGTATATCCAAGGTAGCAAGTCTTGAATCATACTAGGAACTAGGTCCGGATCACACAGCCATAGACCAAGGGCGTACTAAGGAGCCCATCCCTTTGTTTTTACTAGCCTGGATCACACAGCCAAAGGCCTAGGGGCTGATTAGGAGCCCACCCTTGGTACAAGCCTTACAAAGTAAAGTAGCATGTATAAAAATGCATCATTTAGTCACATAGCATATCATAGAAGTATGCATCACTTAGGCATACGTTATGTCATAAAAGTATGCATCACTTAGGCATACATCATATCATAAATAGTATGCATCACTTAGGCATACATCATGTCATAAAAAGTATGCATCACTTAGGCATACATCATGTCATAAAAAGTATGCATCACTTAGGCATACATCATGTCATAAAAGCATGCATATTTTCACCACATAGCATATCATGAGAGCATGCATATTTTAGGCACATAGCATATCATCAAAGCATGCATATTTCTATCCACATAGCATATCATGAAAGCATGCATATTTTAAGCACATAGCATATCATCCAAGCATGCATATTTCTATCCACCTAGCATATCATGAAAGCATGCATATTTTAAGCACATAGCATATCATCAAAGCATGCATATTTCTATCCACATAGCATATCACGAAAGCATGCATATTTTAAGCACATAGCATATCATCAAAGCATGCATATTTCTATCCATATATCATATACTGAAAGCATGCATATTTTAAGCACATAACATATCATCAAAGCATGCATATTTCTAAGCACATATCATATCATGGAAAGTATAAATCACAAGCATACATGTTTAAGCATAAGGGTGTATCATGTGATTATACTATCATAAGAAACATGGTAACATAGTTAGCTTGGGTTCTAAGCTTCCTAATCCCTTGGGTTCTTATCATGGCCAAACCCCCCCTTAGATCTCAATTTAGGTAAAAACAACCTCCAAGCATGTGGAACCTAAATTATCATCACATCAATTTCATAGGAAGCATTATAAGCATGATTAACTTGGTTTCTAAGTTCTCCAAGTTCCTAAACTTCATGTGGTCGAACCCTATCAGGTGTGAAACAAGGTCCCAAATGTCATGAAAGCATGGAAACCTTAAACCATATTTATAGCATTTTTTCCAAGTAACATAGTAAGCATATTTGAGCTAGTTCCTAAGTTCTTCAAGCCCTTAACATATGTCATGGCCGAAATTTAACAAGTATTCATTAGGGCTAAAAGCAAGCATACATGCATGTGAACTTGAACTAACATCATGTATAAATTCATAATAAGGCATCATACAATGGGTATGGCCAAAACTTACCCTAGCCTCATTTTAGGTCATTAAACAACATATATCATGAGAACTTTGGCTTTCTACTTATCATATTTCATGTAGAGTGACATGAGCATATTTAATTTTTGTTCTAGGGTTTCTAGGGCGTCTATCCCTTCATGGCTGAAACATACAATGGTCCATTTAGGTCATGGAAAAATTATACAAGCATGTGACTCAATCAACATATTATCCTATTTCCATAAGAAATTTTTTTAACACAATTGGTTTCAATTCTAAGGCCTCTAGGTCATTTAAACCCTACTTGGCCGAGACTCATCAGTGTTTAAATTTGCTTCAAATAGCCTAAAATCATAGGAAGTCATACAAGTTTCATAGCATGTATAAAGACAAGCATAATAAACATACATGTGAATTGCGCCTTAGGCTTCCTAGGTTTCTTTCCTTTTTCTTTTATTTTTCCTCATGGCCGAAACCTACCAATCTCTAAACTAGGTTTTAAGTGGCCTAAAGCATGGAAAACCTAAGTAAGTTTCATGGCAAAAATTACTAAGAACATCATATACAAATTTGGTTCATAAACAAGCTAGGACCCTTGTGATCTTACATGTCATATATCATATAACTAAATTCTCTATACCATAATTAAGCATGAGAGAATTAAACAACTTTCATATCTTAATATCACAGAGGTCTTGAGCATGTTAAAATTTTGTTTAAGCTTTTCTAAGCTATCCATCTTATCATGGCCGAAAATCTTAATGAAGAGTTCATGAATTTCTAGCAATATTCAACATGCAATTCTTTAAGAGAACTCTATATTCTATCATATAAACATGGTTACTTAAATTTAAAGGTCTTCCTAACCCTAAGCTCTTTTCTTGGCCGAAACATATGAGTGGATTTCTTTTGGTTCCAAGTAACTTTTAAGCAAGAAGAACCAAGAAAAGACCCTTAGTAATTCATGGAGGGAATCTTGTACTAGTTTGGTTAAACAATGATTTCCCTAACCTCTTTAAAATATTTTTGGCCAAAATTCTAGGGTTAGGTACTCCTCTGACCAAGCATCATATAGGTATAAAAACATGAAGGAAAACCTTCCTACATAGCATAGAAAAATATCATGAAATGAGGACTTGTTTAAACCTTCCTAGATTTGAAAACTCTTCTTTGGCCGAATTTTTCTTAAATTCTATTCTAGGTTTTCTAATCCTCATAAAATCCGAAAAGCACATAAAACGCCTTGTACCACAGGTGAGGGGAAGCTTACTTCCTTTTCGCTTGTGGATCTAAGGTGTGGTGATGGAAGAAGTCGCCTCTTCTTCTAGTTCCCTTCCCTTGATTCCTTGCTAAGTCCTCCTTGTATCTTAGGCTTTCTTAGAAGAAAACCTTGGCTTGGGCCAAAGATAGAGGAGAGGGGACTGAGGGTTCGGTGAGGGAGAGGGAGGATGAGGGAAAATGAGAGAAAAATAGAATTTTCCCTTTACATCATGTTTTTTTATATTAAGGGGGAAGAGGTAGCAAAATTGGTTTTTGCTTTCCTTCTCCTTTAACCCATTTTCTATTTTCTTTTATTTATTTTATTTTCTAATTTATTCTCATCATTTATGATGAGAACAAGGGGGAATGAATCCCCTTCATTCTCCATTTAATGTCACGGCAAGAGAGGTAAAAGAGAGAGAAAGGGAGGAAGGCAAATTGCCTTTCTTTTGCTCTTTTCTTGCTTTCTCTTCTTAGATCTTTACTCCTATCTTTATCATGCATTCCCTTTCCTTGCTATCAATATCTTCTCTCTATCCCAATTGGTTTCTACTAATTAATTCTATAAATTATAATATAAGAGGTTCAAGGTTCAATCCTTGACCTCCTCTTCTTTTTATTTCATTTTATTTCATTTTTTTTTTGCTTCAACTCACTTCTTATTATTTTTCTAAGGCAAAATTCATCATTCTCTTATTTATCTTAAAAGCTTAGTGGGTGTTACAGTACCCCGTACCTCATAAAAAGTTCGTCCTCGAACTTTAAAATAGTTACATCAGGTGGCACTGAACTTTCGGCTGAGTGCATCGGCCACTTTGTTCGCCTTTCCTGGGTGATAAAGCATCTCGCAGTCGTAATCTTTAACTGGCTCGAGCCATCGGCGTTGCCTCATATTCAGGTCTTTTTGTGTGAAGAAATATTTCAGACTCTGATGGTCGGTATAAATCTTACACTGAGCTCCATATAAATAATGTCTCCATATTTTGAGAGCGAAGACCACGGCTGCTAGTTCTAAGTCGTGAATGGGATAATTCTTCTCATGCTCTTTAAGTTGTTTAGAAGCGTAGGCAATGACTTTGCCATCTTGCATGAGTACAGCTCCAAGTCCTGTGATGGAAGCATCGCTGTACATATCGAAGCCTCTGTTGGTTTCCGGGAGAGTAAGAATCGGAGCACTGGTCAGTCTCCTTTTTAATTCCGCGAAACTCTTCTCGCAAGCTTCTGTCCATTCATACTTTGTATTTTTCTTGGTGAGGGTTGTCATAAGGGCTGCGATTTTGGAGAAATTCTCTACGAATTTCCTGTAATAACCTGCTAGCCCGAGAAAACTCCTGACTTCGCTGGCATTCCTTGGTCTATTCCAGTTATTTACAGCTTCGATTTTGCTTGGATCCACCATAACTCCATCTTTGGAGATGACATGACCTAGGAATATTACCCGGTCAAGCCAAAACTCGCATTTGGAGAATTTTGCATATAGTTGTTTCTCTTCAAGGATCTGTAGTACAGTATTCAGGTGTTCAGCATGTTCTTCTGGGGTTCTCGAGTAGATAAGTATATCATCAATGAAGACGATTACAAATTTATCAAGATATGCCGTAAATACTCGATTCATCAGGTCCATAAATACTGCAGAAGCGTTGGTTACTCCGAAAGGCATAACTATGAACTCATAGTGTCCATATCGGGTTCGAAATGCTGTTTTTGGTATATCATCTGGTTTCACCTTCACTTGATGATAACCAGATCGTAGGTCTATCTTTGAGAAAATGGTCGCACCCTTCAGTTGATCAAACAGGTCATCGATCCGTGGGAGTGGGTACCGATTCTTGATCGTCACATTAGAATTGAAACCCTAAACTCTATACAGGTTGGTATCAGAGCCAAAGTTTTTGCCAGCTCACTACACACACATCAAGCCTCCGACCTGCCGCTCCAAGTAAGAATGTTTATGCTTAATTTTATATGCTCATGCTTATTTTCTTGTGTTATATTATTTGCTTGATTTATTCTTTGAATTTCTTATATTGCTTACACTTAAATTTCTTGTTATATACTTATGCTTTATTTGCTTTATTGCTTGTGTCACATTATTTGCTTGCTATTTATTTCTTTGCTTTATTATATTGCTTATGCTTTATTTATGATGCATGGTTGCTACCTTATTCTTTATTTTTAGTCATAGTCTTAGAGAGGTTGACCATTGTATGCTCTATGCCTCACATTACTCATGGCCGAAATAGAGAGGTTGACTTCTATAACATGTATACCTGAAGTAGAAATCTTATTTCTCTTCTTCTTAAGATCTTCCAGGTATCCTGTGCAGTTCCTCTTCCAGTGCCCTGCTTGTCCTTGATACAGTTGACGAAGATGTTCAACCATATCATAAGAACCCATCAACTTATGTTGCTTCTGAAGCTCAGAGTTCATGGTTGCGAGCATGAGACAAGACACATCTAATGCGTCATCTGTTGGGTTTTTCGGGCCGCGAAAACCGCTTTTCGCATCGCGGAAACCCTGAAACCCCCAGCCACGGATCCATGTGAAGTAAAAACTTTCAAAAAAAATATGAGTACGAGTTTCTAAACTTCGATCTACAGTAGATCTATAAAGGGGAAACCTTTTATACCTTCGATGCGTGCCCTTTTCGTATCCCGCTCGTCCAAAGAGATGCCGGATCTCTAGTTGTCAAGGTAGACAACTCTCTATGTGTATCCACACGAACACACTAGATGGAGAAGACCAAACAAAGGTGTGCTAGCACCTAGGATGTTCGGCCAAGAAGGAGGAGAGGGAGAGGAGAAGGAGAGGAAGAAGATGATGGAGTTACCAAAATGACTTGAATGAAAAATCAATTTTTCATCCACACTAAAGTGGCCGGCCACCCATGGAGAAGTGTAACCCCCTTTCTCATTTAATGTAGCCATTAAAAGGGAATTTGTAACCTCCATGAGGTGGCACACACATGTGCTAGCCTTGATGATGTGGCACATCATCATTGGCCACTTAATGCCAAGTCACAAATGATGTGGCATAAAGTCAAGTCAAACTTAACTCTTCATCTTCCTCTCAAGTCAAGTCAAACTTGACTTAATATCTCTCATGGTTGATCTAATCCAACAATTTAATTCAAGCCAATTTAATATAATGAATCTAATTCATTTAATTAAATTTATTCAGTGAGTCATAATCTAAATTAGACTCATTGAACACATGAATCAACTTAAGTCCAACTCAATTAGCCCAATTAGGATTACTCTTAATCCAATTTGATTCATCAAATGAATCTAATCCTCTTGGTTCATCATATGAACCTAATCTCCATCTAATTGTCCTTATTGTGTGATCCTATAGGTTCTTGTAACGTTGACAATGCCCCTAAACCCATTTAGGGGCATAAGTAATGAGCGGTATCTAGCAACACATCATTACTACCCAATGTTACAAGAATGTTGAGATCCAACATCACCTTGTGACTACTAATTGTGACTCCTCACAATATATGACAAGTGTCCTTCTATCCTAGACATCTAGATTGATCAATGTGAGGCATAGACCGTGTCATCCTCTGACCAATCTAAATCTTGAACTCCAAGTAGACTCACTAAATCAAATGAGCTCAATATCCAATATTAACTCATTTGGGCATGGCCATGCACTTCGTGGTCTCACTCTATCAAGAATACCGATGTCTCTCCCGTCATATAGGAGGGATAGATCCCATCTACATCACTCACATCCCTCTGCATAATTTGTTATATACCCAGTAATCGCCTTTATAGTCCACCCAGTTACGGGTGACGTTTGACAAAACCAAAGTACATAACTCCTTACGTAGGGATCTATGGTGACTTCGGGTCTAAGGACTAGTAGTCATACTAATAGCCACATGAGAAAGTATATGACACTCATATAACGATCCATGATACTTTCTCATGGCGGGTCATTCAGTATACATTCTCCAATGCATACCCATGTGTCAACTTGATATCTCTATATCCATGACTTGTGAGATCAAGTCATCGAGTTGACCTACATGCTAGTCTTATTGCATTAACATTGTCCCTGAATGTTAATACTCGACTAGGAATGATTAAGAGTAGTGTTCCCTATATCATCTCACTATCGGTTCAACTAACCGATTGATATAGGTGAGAACCTTCTACTCAAGGACGCTATTATACTTAGTTTATTTGACACCAATACAAGTAAGTATAATAACCAAAACAATAAATGCCTTTATTTATATATATGAATATGATACAACAAGTCCATAATACAATGATCAAATGATTGGCTCTAGGGCTCTAACTAACATCATCTTGATGCTTCTTGTAAGCATCTCGGTCAGCTCGCGTGGCAGTGGTAGGAGGTGCCTCCGGAATGGGCTGCTCCAGAACATACAGTTTACGTTCTTGTGTAAGAACAATTCTTAGATTCCTGTACCAGTCCAGGAAATTAGCTCCGTTGAGCTTGTCCTTCTTAAGGACAGAACGCAGGGAGAAAGAGTTCGTATTTGACGTTATAGTTATCTATAACAGAAAAATGCAGAAAAATAAATATCATATTCTATTAATCATCAAATTTGGCCTATAATTAAATGATGCTCCCACTGAATTCTATAATTTATGTGGGACAAGATCCACATCATACTATGCCCTGAGTTAGCTTTGGCTAAATCGCCCAAGACTTAGTATGATCGGTAGGTAACTAATTACCAATTACATCTCTATGTAACTCTTGTTTATATGATCAAGATCCGCATTTATATTAAAACTCGAGTTAGCTTTGGCTAATACGCCCAAGAGTTAATATAAACGTGTTTTTGACCTATCTACCAACCATTGGAAAATGCCTATAGTTAAACTCGATCCAATTGAGTTAACTAGTTACTCAATCTAATTGAGTTGTACTCACCCATGCATTGATAGATGGGACCAAGATTGTCCCTCCGTACCCTACCAAGATAATATGTGTTGCTCTGCTTTGGCAAATTCAACAACAACATGTGATCAAGGTAGTGATAGGTATCACGACATGGTAGGCATTTCGAGTTGACGCGATTGAGATCTAATCTAATCGACGATGCGTATCATATACTCGATTTAGATCTAATCTAATCGTGGAGGTGCATCATGTGCGCGACTTAGATCTAATCTAATCGTTAAGGCACTAATTAATTACTAATCTAGCATGCATCACATATACACACACAAGCAATTAATTAAATATTTTGTGATTAGTCATGGCCCTACTACGATCTTCTCAAGCCAATGAGAAGATCGGATGGTCAACCTAAGGTCAATAGCTTCTCAAGCTCCTTCCTTTGACCACCTTGTGTTGCTCGCGCCCTCCTCGTAACTCCGTCTCGAGTGGACCTTCTACCGTCTCAATTTTGTACATTACAAAAGGTGAAACTCGAGTAACATTCGAGTCTAAACTATTTACAACAGGAATAAATAAATAGGAAGACACGACACGTAGGTCGCGTATCAAATATACAACACGCACAATCACATGACGGCACACATGCCGTATTATGAATTACAACACACAATATCCAATCAAATTGGGTCTTTTGAGCCATGACCATCACAAAATAATACATAATTCCAAATTATGTAATTTCTATAAATTTCTGTAATTTTTCTTACAATTTTTACAATTTTTATGAGTAAAAATTTCCGACGGTCCCGTTTAGCGATTTTCGGGTGCAATCGCGGAACGAAGCCCCTTGTGGGGTTAGGGGCAGCACCCCTACCCACGATATAACCATCGCGAGTGTTCCTAAGCGATCCTACAGTGCCTTAGCCCACTGTCCCAAAATGATTTGGGGCGAAACCTTGCCGTTTCGGAAATATTTTCTCGGTAGTCGAAGCCTACAAGTGGCTCTAATACATGTGCTTCGCTTCTACAAGAAAATTACCCATAAAATCTATAAAAATCATAAAAACACAGAAACTTATAGATCTATAGAATTTCATAAAATTCAAAATAAAACTTGTACGTGCTTCGCACGTGGCTCTAATACCACTGTTGGGTTTTTCGGGTCGCAAAAACCGCTTTTTGCATTGCGACAACCCCGAAATTCCCATGCCACAGATCCGTGCGAAGAAATAAAATTCCGTAAAACTTTCACGTACGAGTTTTCTAAGCATAGATCTAAACTAGATCTACAAAGGAGAAGAGTTTTACCCTTGATGTGATGCCCTTCGCTAATCCCGCTCGTCCAAGGTTCGCCGGATCTCGAGAGTATCAAAGTAGATACTCCTCTATGGGTATCCACACAAGCAAGAGATGGAGAAACCAAATAAAAGGTGTGCTAGCACCTTTGAAAGATTCGGCCAAGGTGGAGGAGAGGGAGAGAAGAGAGAGCTTGAGGAAGAAGATGAGAGTTACAAAATTAAAATAAAACTCACACACAACCATAAAGTGGCCGGCCACTTCAAAGCCTTTTCAACCTCCATGGGATACCAAGAGTCACAACTCTTGGTCTCCCTCATGAGGTGGCACACACATGTGCTAGCCTTGATGATATGGCACATCATTATTAGCCCACTTAATGCCAACTCACAAATGAGGTGGCAAATGGTCAAGTCAAACTTGACCCTTCATCTTCCTCTCAAGTCAAGTCAAACTTGACTTAAATTCTCCCATTGGTTGATCAAATCTAACCATTGATTCAAGCCAATTTAATATATAATGAATCTCTATTCATTGATTAAATTGATTCAATGAAACATAATCTAAATTAGATCCATTGAATACATGAATCAAATCGAGTCCAACTCAATTAGTTTTATTTGGATTACTCTTAATCCAATTTAGTTCATCACATGGACCTAATCCTTTAGGTTCATCAAATGAACCTAATCTCCATCTAATTGCCCTTTGTGTGTGACCCTATAGGTTCTTATAACATTGGCAATGCTCCTAAACCCATTTAGAAGGATAAGTAATGAGAGGTATCTAGCAACACATCATTACTACCCAAGTTATAAGAATGTTGAGATCCAACATCACCTTGTGACTACTAATTATTGTTGGTGCGGTTAGCACTAACGATTTAACCCAGGTTTTGATGAATGACAAATCAGGTTAAGTTAGTCTGTTGTTGTCTAACACTCTGTTCGAGTGTGTAGGAGAAGTCCAGCTAGGTCGACGGGCTGACCGGATAGCTGGCGAGAAGTCCAACCGGGTCGACGGACTGACCGGACGCTTGGCGAGAAGTCCAGCTAGGTCGACGGGCTGACCGGATAGCTGGCGAGAAGTCCAGACGGGTCGACGGGCTGACCAGACGTTTGGCAGGTAAGTAAGGTAAGTCACTGGAGGGGAGTGACTGCGAGGACGCGCTCCCGGGAAGGGAACATTAGGCATCGATCTGGCTTAGATTCATTTCGGATATCTAAGTCGAGATCGTGACTAGATTCCGGTCTCGGAAAGACGGAATCTAAGTTATACTCTTTCTATTACTTTGTTGAACTTTAATTGTGCTAACAATCTTTTTTACAGGATATATATTTGCCTCGGACTAACTCTATTTTGCAGGAGAAGGAGTTCCTGGAAATAGGAGGTCCGGGCGCTGGAGGCAAGTTTTATCCAAACTCGCGCGTCGCCACGTGGAGCTTGCTGGTTGGACCTGCCACGTCCCACCAGGGGGCTCGGAAGGGATCCGGGGCGCCCCGAGCCTCATATAAAAGGAGGGTCAGAGGGGAGCTTCAGAACAACAACCAAAAGAAAGTCCTCTACTGCTTGCTTTACTGCTCTGCGCTCCTGCGACACTAACAAAGCTCCGACAATACACTCCTTTCCTTTTCATTAAATTCTTGTCGGTATTTACTTTATTTTCATTAGCATTCCTGTACTTTAATTTGTAATAATTTTTGAACTGCTAGTGATTGCCCACCGAAAGCACCCTTGTGTGCGGGCCTTGGAGTAGGAGTCGACACAGGCTCCGAACCAAGTAAAACCCGCTTGTGTTAGCATTGTCCTTTTATTTCCGCTGTGTTTATACTCGAACGATTTTGTTTTTCGATATTCACCCCCCCCCCCCCTCTATCGACGTTTCACGATCCAACAAGTGGTATCAGAGCAGGTACCGTTCTGATTTGGTGCAACCACCAATCAGATAGGGGGTGAAAATATTAACCTTTATTTTGTTTCTTTTTATTTTCAATTTTACACTTAGTTCTAATATGATATTATTATTAATTTGGAAATTTCTTCTTCGTTGCAATTAAATCTAAATTAGTGCAACACCAATTTAGATACTCCTATTATTTTTTCCCGCACTGCTAATCCAAGACCAAGTCTTGGGATATTCTTTTTCGTTGTTTACTTGTATGCAGGATGTCTCAACTAGAAGGCTTTAGCACAGTACATCCTCCCCTATTCAACGGGGATGACTTCTCGTACTGGAAGAAAAGAATGGAGGTGTACCTAAAGACAGACTACGATCAATGGCTCAGCGTCATAAAGGCGTACCGAACTCCAGTCGACAACTCCGGAAATCCACTAGACCCGGAACAATGGACTACGGACATGAGGAAAAAGGCATCAACAGAAAATAAGGCAATCAACATGCTACGCTGCGGCCTAACACGAGAAGAGCTGAATCGGGTTGGACCGCATCAGAACGCTAAAGAATTATGGGACAAACTGATCGAGCTGCACGAAGGAACGAGAGACGCAAAGGTAACAAAAAGAGACCTACTTTTAAATAAAATATTTAATATAAAAATGCAGGAAGGGGAAATGGCAAGTCAACTGCACGCGAGGATCAAGGACGTCCTCAACGGACTCCACGCGATAGGCCACCAGATGGAAAACAGAGATTTAATAAGGTACGCACTAAATGTCTTTCCTCGTAATAGCTTGTGGGCATCAATCGTAGATGCCTACAAAATTTCAAAAAATCTATCTAAGTTAAAATTAGACGAGCTTTTCTGTGAGTTAGAATTACATGAACAAACTAATGCTGGAGCCAAGAAAGGTATTGCTTTATTTGCAGGCTCATCCAAAGAAAAGAAGAGCAAGTCTGAATCTAAAGAAGATTCCGGTCAAGATTCCGAAGACGAAGAATACCTGGTGAACTTGGTAAGAAAAATGTTCACCAGGAGAAAAAGGAGCTTCAGCAAAAAGGACCTTCAAAAGATCAGTTCTCCCGCGGAACAAAAGAATATGACTTGCTTCGGATGCAACAAAAAGGGGCACTACAAGAACGAATGCCCAAGACTGAAATTCGACAAACCGAAGACGACCAAAAAGAAGGCCCTCAAAGCAACGTGGGACGACTCCTCCTCGGATGAATCGGAGGTAGAAGAGCAGAAGCACTAGGGCCACCTCGCGCTGATGGCTCGCGAAGCTGAAACGGAAGACGAGTCGAGAGATGAAGACGGGTCCGAACCCGAATCAAGCCACGAGTCCGTACTCATTTCCGAAGGCCTGGATGAGGTAAATTTCAATTTAAACAAAATTTTTTTCAAAATTAGTTCCTGCTTAAATAGTAAGTTAATTAAAATAGAAAATGAAAACAAATCACTACTTGAGGAAAATCAAGACCTCAAGGAACAAATAGAAAATTCAAATCCAACTCAAGATCTAATACTTGAAGAGAATTCATCATTAAAATTAGAAATTAATAACTTAAAAAAGATATTAGAAAAATTCACTACAAGATCAAAAAATCTAGACTTAATCCTGAATAATCAAAAAGCATGTTATAATAAAATCGGACTTGGATACAAGACGAACTCAAGTAAAACTTTTAAATCATTAATAACTCAATACAAATCAACTAATCAAGCTTGGGTTCCGAAAGCGTGTTTGACCACGCAAGTAGGAATTAATCAATATTACATAACAACAACAACAACATCCAAGCCTTTTCCCACTAGGTGAGGTCGGCTGTATGAATCCTTTTACGCCATTGAGCTCTATTTCCTATTATATTATCATCTATATTTAAATAAATTTTATCTTGTTTTATTGTTGCTAACCAAGTCTTTTTTGGTCTTCCTCCTCCTCGTTTGATATGCATATTTATCATAGTTTCACATCGCCTAACTGGAGCATTTATTGGTCGTCTAAGTACATGTCCGTACCATCTTAAACGTGTCTCTCGGAGTTTTCCCTCAATAGATGCAACTCCGACTTTCTCTCTAATGCTCTCATTTCTTATTTTGTCCATCTTCGTATGTTCACACATCCACCTTAACATCCTCATCTCTACAACTCTCATCTTCTACTCGTGTGCTCGAGTCATAGCCCAACATTCAGCTCCATATAACATAGCAGGTCTAACTGCAGTTTTATAGAACTTACCTTTAAGTTTAAGAGGTACTTTACGGTCACATAAAACACTCGACGCTCCCCGCCATTTCACCTATCCTGCTTGTATTCTATGTAAGACATCTCTCTCAATCCCTCCATCATTTTGTAAAAATGATCCTAAATATTTAAATCGCTCGGTTCCAGGCAACTCGTCCTCTCCTATCTTAACAATTGTTTCATTACTTCTAATATTGCTAAACTTAAATTCCATATATTCTGTCTTTAATCTACTAAGCCTAAAACCTTTCCCTTCTAGTGTTTCCCTCCAAGATTCTAGCTTAGCATTTACTCCTTCACGTGTCTCATCTACCAAAATAATATCATCTGCAAACAACATGCACCATGGTACTGTGTCTTGAATGTGCGCAGTGAGTTCATCCATAATTAGTGTAAAAAGATAGGGACTTAAAGCTGATCCTTGATGTAACCCGAAATGCTTCAGTTACTCCGCCTGAAGTCTTTACTCTGGTCGTTACATCCTCGTACATATCCTTAATTAGTTCAATATATGTTACGCTAACACCTCTCTTTTCTAAAATTCACCATATAATTTCTCTTGGGACTCTATCATACGCTTTTTCTAAGTCAATGAATACCATGTGTAGATCTTGTTTTTGCTCCCGATATTTTTCAATTAATTGTCTAAGAAGATGTATAGCTTCTATTGTCGACCTTCTAGGCATAAACCCAAATTGATTTTCTGACACTGTGGTCTCCTTCCTTAATCTTTTTTCTATTACTTTTTCCCAAAGTTTCATAGTATGACTCATTAGTTTAATACCCCTATAGTTTGCACAATTTTGTACCTAATGAAAAAATCAAATCAAAAAAAAACTCAACAAAAAATACATACCTAAATATTACATACCTAAAGAAAAAATACATTATATAAACTCGAATAAACCAAATCAAAAACCAAAATACAAATCTAAATCAAAGAATTCAAAATTTAAACATATTAAAACTCAACAAAATATAAATTATCACCAAGTTAATTATAACTATAAAAGAAATAAACACAAACCTAAAACAAAAATTTAAATTAAAGGATAATAATTCAGGGGGAGGCTCCAGAATAGCTGGCACCTCCAAAACTAACTTACCCGACAGGGTAACCTAAACAAACTAACCCGGCAGGGTAATTAGGATTAGTTAAAAAGAGACCAAGTTTAACTTGAATCATGGTACTGGTGAAGCTTTTGGATGATAGTATGTTAGGGAAGCTTGGGCATCACATGTCTAGAAAGATATGGCTTCAATCTGGTGCATTTAGCCAAGTGGAACTGACCGAAGCTACCCTTAAATGGATCCTAACTAGTTAGACCAAGGTTTAGTACTAATCTCCGTGGATAGGACTATTCGGAAAACCTCGAAAGGTTGGTTACTTCTAATGACGTCCAAGTGACTCACCAAGCTTAGAAGTTTATCCGAAGAATGCCTATTTGTAGAGACCAAAGCTAAACCTGAATCTAACACAAGTTAAACCAAACTCCATAATTAAAATCCAACTCATCTCACAAAATTATAGGATTCCCTGATTGAAAACTTAGATCGGGTGAAATGACTAAGGATCAAAATTAAATTTCAAATTAAATTAATTAAATTAAATTTTGAATTAAATTAATTAAATTAAATTTTGAATTAAATTAATTAAATTAAATTAATTAAATTAAATTTCGAATTAAATTAAATTTCGAATTAAATTAAATTTCGAATTAAATTAATTAAATTAAATTTTGAATTAAATTAATTAAATTAAAATTAATTAAATTAAACTTCGAATTACATAACTAAAATGAACTATGATTAATTAAAATTTAAATTAAATTAACCTTAAAAATTAACTTTAAAGACTATTTTAAAAATTAACTTTAAAAATTATTTTAAAATTAAATTAACTCTAAAAACTATTTTAAAAATTATTAAATTAACTTTAAAAAATTATTTTAAAATTAAATTAACTTTAAATTTTTTTTAAAAAAAGTAACTTTAAAAATTATTTTAAATTTAAATTAACTTTAAAAACTATTTTAAAAATTATTAAGTTAACTTTAAAAATTATTTTAAAATTAAATTAACTTTAAAAACTATTTTAAAAATTAACTTTAAAAATTATTTTAAAATTAAATTAACTTTAAAAATGATTTTAAAAATTATTAAATTAACTTTAAAATTTATTTTAAAATTAAATTAAAAAACTATTTTAAAAATTATTAAATTAACTTTAAAAATTATTTTAAAATTAAATAAACTTTAAAAACTATTTTAAAAATTATTAAATTAACTTTAAAAATTATTTTAAAAATCAAATTAACTTTAAAAACTATTTTAAAAAAATAATTAAATTAACTTTAAAAATTATAATCTTAAAAGACTAACCTTAATTCCTACTCATTGTAGGAAACCAAGTGGATTTTGGACAGTGGTTGCTCCAAATACATGACTGGAGATCACACAAGCTCACTCAACTCACTTACAAAAACTTAGGAACAGTTGCCTTTGGAAATAACGGCAAACTCAAGGTAATTGGTATAGGTAATATTGAATTAAAAATAGATTTCATAATTACAAATGTTCTACTTGTTGAGAATTTTAAATACAATCTCCTGAGTATAAGTCAATTGTGTGATACTAGGTATAAAGTTAAATTTCTATCCACAGAGTGTTTAATCAAACATCTAGATAATCCTACTATAAGCTTAAAAGGTTTTAGAAAAGACAACATCTATGCTATAAACTTAACCACTTCCTCAATTAACTGTTATTTAACACAAAAAGAAGAAACTTGGTTATGGCATAGAAGAATGTCTCACACCAACTTTAGAAATATAAGCAGACTAAATGGACTAGTGAGAGGCTTACCAAAATTACCTAACCTAGATTCAACCATATGTAATGCCTGTCAACAAGGTAAACAAACAAAATCTACTCACAAACCAACCAATCAGCCACAAACCAACTCGATTTTAGAACTTCTACATTTAGACATTTTTGACTCCCATGGAGTCAAATCCATAAATGGAAACTTATACTGTTTAGTAATAATAGATGATTATTCTAGGTTTACTTGGGTAAAATTCTTAAAACATAAAGACGAAACTTTTGAAATCTTTACAAACTTTTGCAAACAAATTGAAAATGAAAAAGATCTTGAAATTAAAAGAATTAAGAGTGACAATGGGGGAGAATTTAAAAATCATAATTTTAACAAATTCTGTCTTGATAATGGCTATCATCACGAATTTTCTTGTCCAAAAACCCCCCAACAAAATGGAATCGTAGAAAGAAAAAATAGAACCTTACTGGAAGCCTCTAGAACTATGTTAAATGAATATAACTTACCTAAATATTTTTGGGCAGAAGCGGTTAGTACAGTCTGCTATGTGCAAAATAGAACAACATTAAATAAAAGACATAATAAAACCTTCTTTGAAATATTTTATAACAAACAACCCAACATGAAATACTTTAAAGTATAATTGGATGTCCAGCCTTCATCTTAAATACTAGAGAACACTTAGGAAAATTTACCTCTAAAGTAGAAAATGGAATTTTTGTATGATATTCTCTAAATAGTAGGGGTTACAGAATATATAATAAAATTACGTTAAAAATCGAGGAAACCACAAATGTAAAATTTGAAGAAACCCAAGGGCAAACTCAACCTCAACCTATTGAAATTAATAATTCTGAAGAAACCAATCAATCCCTAGACAATGAAGAAGATGAATACACTCAAGTAAATCAACCCCCTAGAACTATAAGAGTCAACCCTAACCATCCAACTGATCAAATAATTGGTGACCCAGACCTAAGGGTTCAGACCAGATCATCCTTTAGGAACCTAAGTCAAATTTCCCTAATTTCAAAAATTGAACCCAAAACTGTAGCTGAATCCTTACTTGATCCAGATTGGATCATAGTCATGCAAGAAGAACTAGCTCAATTTGAGCGTAATGAAGTTTGGGATCTAGTACCACCACCTAAAGATAAGAAAATAATAGAAACAAAATGGGTATTTAGAAACAAATTAAGTGAAACTGGAGAAATTACTAGGAATAAGGCTAGGCTAGTTGCCAAAGGGTTCAGTCAAGTTGAAGGACTTGACTACGATGAGACCTATGCCCCAGTAGCTAGATTAGAATCCATTAGAATGTTACTAAGTTATGCAACCCATAAAAGATTCAAGCTATATCAAATGGATGTTAAGTCAGCCTTTCTCAATGGACTAATAAAAGAAGAAGTTTATGCAGGTCAGCCTCCTGGGTTTGAGAATCTAGAACACCCTGATTATGTCTTTAAGTTAAAGAAAACATTATATGGCCTTAAACAAGCACCCAGGGCATGGTATGAAAGGCTAACATCTTACTTAATATCCAAAGGATTCAATCAAGGTCAAATTGACCCAACCTTGTTTGTTAAATTACTAAATAATGACATATTCATAGCACAAATATATGTAGATGATATAATATTTGGTTCAACTAACTCAGACTTTTTAGAAGAATTTATTAACCTAATGGAACAAAAATTTGAAATGAGCTTAGTAGGAAAATTGACCTATTTTCTAGGATTACAAATCAAACAAACAAATGAAGGAAATTACATTTATCAACACAAATACACTAAAGAATTACTTAAAAATTTCGGAATGGAAAATACAAAAGAAATAAAAACACCTATGGCAGTAAACACAATCTTAGACAATGACCCAAATGGAAAACCAGTGGATCTAAGGTATTATAGAAGTGCAATAGGTAGTCTACTTTACCTAACTGCAAGCCGACCTGATATTTTATTTGCAGTTAGTATGTGTGCTAGATACCAAACCTGTGCTAAAGAATCCCATTTGACTCAAGTCAAAAGAATTTTTAGATATCTTAAGGGAACAACAAATGTAGGAATTTGGTATCCTAGGACCAATAACTTTGAATTAATAGGATATTCTGACTCAGATTATGCTGGGTGCAAATTAGACCGCAAAAGCACAAGTGGTGAATGCCAACTACTAGGCCCATCACTTGTTAGCTGGTTTAGTAGAAAGCAACACTGTGTTGCACTATCTACAACTAAGTCAGAATACATAGCCATAGGAGAATGTGTAGCTCAATTATTATGGATGATGCACACCTTAAAAGATTTCAACTTAAAAATCACAAATGTAAAAGTCTTAATTGACAATATTAGCTCAATCAATTTAACAAAAAATCCAGTGCATCATTCAAGAACCAAACACATTGAAATCAGGCACCACTTTATCAGGGATCATGTTACTAAAGGTGACATTGAGCTCAAATACATTGAGTCCAAGTCAAACTTAGCTGACACATTCACCAAACCACTCCCTGAAAGTGAATTTAATAATTTGCGTAGAAAACTAGGAATGTGCCTAATAGACTAGGAGTTTCGAATTTCAAAAACATTTTCAAAATGATTGTTCTCAAATTATAGGTTAAACATGTAACGACCCAATTTTCCCTATTTCGAGTTCCAAATGTCCATAAAAATATTTGGAAATGCTTTTAAAATATTCTAGAGATTTTTAGAAATTTTTAGAGTATTTTTACGCAATTTTTGGAGGTCGTTTAGTATGTTTACAAAAAGAAATAAATTTTGACAAAAACCGTTAAAGGCGAGGTTCGAACCTACGACCTCGGGTCGGACTGACCCAACCGGACACAGATCAACCAACCGGGCTACGAGCCTTTTGTTAACTTAAGAAGGGGAGAAGTATATTTAAGGTATAGTTATAATTATAATCCGAGGATAAGAAAAGAAACTTAGGTTTTTATTTTCCGGGAAAACCTAAAGATTTCCTCTCGAAATTCCTCTCCTCCTCTCCTTCGCATGCAGCGGTTGTGCGGGTGGAAAACACACCGAGGCGACGGCGCTAGGGTTCCTCTTCGGTGCCGGCGAAAGGACTCTTCCGGCCGATCTTCAAGCTTCACCGTGCGTGGTTATCCCGACGGAAGGAGCTCGGGAGCACAAAGGAGTTGCTGAGAAGCTTCGCCCGAACCCTAAAAGCCTCCTTCCTCTTCTCGGTTGTAAGTTCAAGAAGCTAAGTAAGTACTACTCACCTGTAGTAGGATAGCTCCGAAGTTGTTCTTGATCCCTGTCTGGTTTCCGAAGCTTTGCACGAACCCTAGAATCGGTTTGCTCATCCTTTACCGTCGGCTGTAATTTGAAGATTTTCGTGAGCTTTACATGAACCCTGGGTTGCATTGAGTACTTAGGGTGCTTAGCTTTTTCAGTTACAGTTAAGTTTTCCTGCAATTGACTACGATTCAATTTGGCACAAATAGTTGTACATCACAGCAAGCTTGTATAAGTGCATTTATTCTCCTTTTTGATTCTTCCTTTGCTTTCGAGGCCTAGCAGGAACCCTAGAATCTTAGTATTTGCATGCACAACAAGTTTGATCTTTCCTTTATACGAGCACAGCATGTTAGGATTGAGAAATTGTGCTCTTGTTCGTTGTGAATTCGAAGCATGTTGTGGAGAATTTTATGTGAGTTCTTTGTAGAAGCTGCTGTGCCAAATTTTACCATGCAAAGTGTTGTGCCGTGAGTTCTTGCTTGGGTTTGCTATTTGATATGGGTTAGGTTTTATGGGCCTTCAGATGAGGAAAGAAAAGGAAGAAAAAGTCAAAGGAGGAAGGCCAATATCGGTCGATACATGCCAGCCGAACGAAGGTGGGCCAATATCGGTCGATACATGCCTACCGAACGAAGGTAGGCCAAGATCGGTCGATACATGCCTGCCGAACGAAGGTAAGCCAATATCGGTCGATACATGCTTGCCATATGAAGGTAAGTTAGTAACGACCGATACATACTCCAGAGCGAAAGTAGGCCAATATCGGTCGATACATGCCTATCGAACGAAGGTAGGCCAAGATCGGTCGATACATGCCTGCCGAACGAAGGTAAGCCAATATCGGTCGATACATGCTTGCCATATGAAGGTAAGTTAGTAACGACCGATACATACTCCAGAGCAAAGATAGACCAATATCGGCCGATACATGCCTGCCGAACGAAGGTAGGCCAATATCGGTCGATACATGCCTACCGAACGAAGGTAGGCCAAGATCGGCCAATACATGATTGCACTACAACAAAATCGCTCATAGACATCATTGGAACAACATCGGTTTTAGGCTAAAACCGAAGTCTTTGAGTATTTTACACCGGTTTTTCTAAAAACCGGTGTCTATGAGCGCAGATTTTAGCTCATAGACATCGGTTTTTTAGGCGATGTCTATGACGCCCTTTTTTTTGGTTAATAGACACCAATTTTAACATCGGTTTTTAAAATCCGATGTTAATAAACCCCTTCTTAAATAATTTAATTTTTTCACCGGCCAAAATTTACAAGACTTCACAAAATTCCCTCCAAACCTAAACCAATATCGTGCCCCTTCTCTCAACATAAACCTAAACCTAAACCTAAACCTAAACCTCAGCCTCATCTCCCTCTTCCCCTTCCGCCGTCTCGCCCTCGGAGATCTCGCCGTCGCCGTCCCCTTCGTCTGCAAGTCCTGGTACCGCGCCTCCCTCGACCCTAGCTGCTGGCGCCGCCTCAACTTCCGCTCCCTCGATTTCTCGCCGTCGCCGTCCCCTTTGAACAGTGGGTTCATTTCCTCGTCACATCTCCCTGCCCGATTCCGCCGACCCTTCTCTTCTTTCCATTTTTCCCGAGTCGACAGAGCCACTCGTCGCGCCATTTCGCTGCCTAGCTGAGCTTCGCAGGCGGCGCCACAGCTGACGGGGCACAACGCGAGGACGAGTGGAGGCAAGACGAAGAAGAAAGAGGCAAGTGTATCTACCTGTGATAACTCGAAATCCATGAGGTATAGTGGGGTGGAAAACCTATAGAAAGTGAGGATTTGGTATGGATTTCGACTGGTTTTCTTCTGGTAAAGGCTTTGATTGTTCTTCCTGGAGATGTTTTGATTTACTTCTTTTGTAGACGCTTTCGATATGTTTTCCTCTTCTGTGGATGTGTTTGATTGGTTTTTCTTTGTATACGATTCGGGTTGGATTCTTCTCGGTGGGATGTGTTCTTGTTGGAGGTTTCAGTTGAAGGTTATTGCTTGGTTTGCGTATGTTACCCAAAATTGTTTGACAGTGATTTCTGATGTGTTCACAGTAGGTTTTCCTAGAGATTTTGGCTGGTGTTCGATGATTTGAGGTTGAGTTGTGTTGTGTTTTCCATGATGAACAAGTTGTAGAGAGTTGCACGTTACCTGTTTGTTAGAATGGGTCACAGAGAGGTCAGAGGTGATTCGAGCTTTCCTTGAAGTTTTGGTTCCTAATTGGAGGGTTTCGGAATGATTTAGAGTCGAATTTGTGTCTTCGTGAGAAGTTGATTTGAAATCTTTGGGTAATTTCCACTCAATAAATTTTCCCCTGGAGCATCGTTTACGGATTTCTCAATTTTACCCTTTGATGTGCATCTAACTATATACCAATTTAGCTGGATGAGCATTATTAAACCCCTTATTTGGGTTCTTTGCAAATTTTCTTTTGTGTATGCTGCCTAATTAACATTTCTTTATATGCAGCTACATCTGCTTGGTGATCGTGTTGAAGAAGCACTAACAGAGCTGGATGGCTGCTGCCAGAATTCTAGACTTTCAGAGCCTTTCAGGTTCTTTTTTGTTACTAATATTTTTTTTATTTATCACACGCGGTAAGTTTTCTCTTAGTTTAAAGCGAAATTTGTTTGTACATTATGAAACTTAAAAGAGTGGTAGATGGATAAAAATGAAGAAAAAGTTGGGACATTTTTCAAGCTCTTCTTTTAAACTTTCACTGTTTATTGTCTTAGCTACAAAGGTGGGAGAAGAATATCGATCGTCGTTTTCTCATCCCATTCATTCACTTAAAAACTGAATAAAAAATTAAAAATAATGAAGCATTTCAAAAATATGAAAAAGCTGAATAAGTATAAAAATATTAAAAATAATAAAACCACTCTGATTTTTTGTTTAAGTTAATGAAATGTAGTGTTCAAAGTAACCATTGAAGATCCTTGCAACTCTTGTTTTTCTTCCAGATTGAAGGATAGAATTCTGGAGTGTTTTCAAAGCAATCAAGTGGCTACTATTTGTACCTTTATCATGTTAATCGTGATGTGTTTGTCTTAATTATTTGGGCTTAACTATATGGATCTTATCTTAATGAGTGTAGATCTAATGCTTGATCATTAGATCTAATGAGGTATCTGCAGATCTAATGCTTGATCATTTGTCTGTGAATTCAAGATGACTTTTTTTTATGTCGATCAGCAATCTGTAGCAATAGCACATAGTTGTATGCAGATCTAATGCTTAGATCATTCCTCTATGAGTTCAAGATTACTTTTTTTTAACACCGATCAGAAATAAATCTACATATTTCCCAGAAAATAGAGAGGTTTCATCTTTCTAAGTGATATGAACTTGTTATCTCTGATAGTTTTTGTGATCATAACATAGACCAAGGAAGAAATCTTCAAGAAATGAGTTTTTTTTTTTATTTAATGGATCAGGCAAATAATTGTTTTGATATCTGAAATTGTTTTCTTCTTGTCCAATTGATTTACATAGATTTTTTCTTCTTTTAATAATTGATAGAAGATTGATTTTTCAAACCTTTGATAATGTGATATTCCATAATGAAACTCATAAAAGAGGAGCACAGAGATTATAGTCTTCATTTCCATGTGTTATTTATGTTTCCTAGTATTGTTATGTTCTTTGGAAATCTCCTTGTAAGAGTTTGCAAAAGTGTTCTGTTTGTCCATCCCTGAAGCCTTGTCCCTTTGAAGCCTAATGTCTAGCAATGGGTTCATCAAGGCCTCATATAATGTCATTGTGCATAAGAGAGATGCAAGTTCTTCTACAGTGTATTTCGATACCTTGCTCAGATACACTAGTTTTGAATAGCATATATAAATTTATGAAGAAATAGTGAAGCAAAACTTGTATAAGCTAAATAGCCTTACCGCGACATCTACATGTGTCAGGATGGGGAACTAATGAGAAGACACTGATCAACATTTTAGCGCATAGAAATGCCACCCAAAGAAAGCAGATTCAGTTGGCTTATGAGGAATTGTACAACCAGAGTCTCACCAAAAAGCTCGAATCAGAACTGAAAGGAAACTTTGAGGTGGTTATTTTTCTCAACCTTTATTGTCCAATGAATGTTTTTATCTGTAGGGGCAACATCATTTGCAGAAGCTAATATTAATTATTTGAAAAATTTATAAATGTGAAGAGATCGACATGAACTTAGATATGACTTGAACCAATACTATGAATGTAAGTACATAATTAATGGTAGATTGATAGGACTTGTGGCTTGTTATGCGTGATATGCTTATGTACACTATCACATTGTAGCGGTGTATCTGATTATGTTTGATTCTTCAGAAAGCTGTATACCGCTGGAAACATCCACACTTCCAATCAAAACTTGACACTCTTAATTTGATAGCATGTAAACGTTTACAAAAAGCATTAGATGTTTTGTTTCACAAGAGTGAAAACTAGTTGCTTCTACTTAATATGTACATGGTTTATGCATATGGCTTAGGTGAAAAGGAGAAAAGAACCCACACAAATTGGGACGAATTTAGCTCTGACATAGCATGTACAGTAGCTTAGGGATGACCTTAAGCAATTCACACAACATAAAACACATGAATTAAACAACCCATATTAATTGACCTACATCCCATTAAAGAAAATTTATATGTTGACTTAAGCAATCCTTATGCAACCATTAATGAGTGTAGCATTCTCTCATTTCATAAGCTTATATGGTTGCTTTATTTGCCTAAAATAAGTTACAAACCGGATGCTATGCTTTTGTTACAAACCAGATACTAGTTGGAGACTAAATGATTGCCTAAGAAGAAAGGAATTAGAGATTAGGAGCTGCAGTGAGTAGAGTGGCTGGATAAGCTATCTTAAATGGTAACCTTAGGATTAAAGTATTGATTACATTTTTAACCTGCTCAACTTCCTCTAAATATCTAACACATTGATACTCGAATTTAACCTAACCTATTAAGATAAATGGGTAATCAAACTTAAAGGGTACCCATTACCATATTTAGCTATACCAATGAATTTCAAGTTCAACTAGAAGTAAGAGTGAGTGTCAATATGCCTGTGGGTACCTCAAGAATAGGGAACTCTTTGTTTTTATGATTTAAGCCCTCTTCATTATTTTACTCACCTCTTTTGTTTTTACCTATATTCATGTTTTTCATTAATCAGATAGAGACCCCTAACTACATTATTTAGGCTACAAGCTCGACCTCTACCACATGGCTATAGGGAGGAAATGATCATGTTGATCCCTAATCTTATCCCTAGCCGATCATTAAACATTAAATGTGTGGGAATTTACTAGAATATACTCCTACATGAAGCAAATGAATAAAAATTACAAGTAAAGTTTACCTACCCTGTTATGACTTCAGAAGAATATGCTGAATTTTCCATGTATGCTGGCCTTTAATATAGAGGGCTACAAGAGGATTATATCTTAGGTCAAGACACTCCAAATCCATCATAAACCAAAGGGAAAATAGTTTCTACTTACTAGAGGATTGAATGGACCCAAAAGGAAGCTCTAACTTGCTGTTTTGGGTGCTGAACTAAGGAGGCAGCTGCCTTCTTGCCGCATTCCTTGCTGCTGTGGTTGGTAGCAGAAATCACAGAAAATAGGGAGCTTAGTGCAGGATATTCAGGATACCAAGATGGCATCAGAGGTAGTACAATAAATAGTATATCTCTTCATCAGAGGTAGCTTTGTTCTTCTATGCTTCACTAGATTTGTTGTGTAGTCATATTTCTTTGTTCAACCATTATCATGCCTAGTAAGTTGTTGTATGATGCTGTCAGTTCTTATCAATCTGTACACTTGAATTAGAAGGAGCAAATTATCTATGTTATATTCTAAGCAGCATATACTAAGTGTCATATATGAAAGTTTTAGATTCTATGTTATATTCGTTATCTTGCACAGCAGCCTTTAAAAACTCAGTATTCTATTTTATTTGATACATGTACACATTTGTTTTAGTTATTTGACATATGGTGGATTTATGTGTTTTTACAGTTTACAAATCTCAAGTACTCTAGAGTTGAAATTGATGAAGTGCGGTTCGAGTGGGCTGAATGCATGCTAGATTACATTTGAAGTGCGGTTCTACCTTGATGTGTTAAAAGAATGTTCTACTTTGATTTTGATATTTATTAGCTAGCTTTTGATGTAAAAAGAATGTTTGGGTATTTTATGGATATTGTTGTAAGAAGATTATTTATATAATTTGTGAATATTTGTGTATTTTATGGATATTATTGAATGAAGAATATTTGTACAATTTGTGAATATTTGTGTATTTTTTTTTGTTATTGTCGGTTTTAAAATCAAATCTGTGCTGTTAGAAAAAATACATATTACATCGGTTTTCCACCGATGTAAAACCGGTGTTATAAAGTAATATTACATCGGTCATTTACCGCTGCCAAAACTGCTATTATTAACATACAATATTACATCGGTTTTACACCGTGTATGAAACGGTGTCGTTAAGTGATACTACACCGGTTAATAACCGATTCGAAAACCGGTGTCGTTAAGTGATACTACACCGGTTTTAACCCGATGTCTAAAATGACAGACTTTTAACATCGGCTTCATAGACATCGGTCGAAAATCAAATAGACACCGGTGGAAAACCGATGTCTATGAGCGATTTTGTTGTAGTGTTGCCGTATGAAGGTAAGCCAATAACGACCAATACATACTCCAGAGCAAAGAAAGACCAATATCGGCCAAAAGGGTTAATGAATACTTCAGAAACATGTTGGATAAAATGTTATTTTGACACAATAAAGATACAAATAGAAGTCACATGAAGAAGAATCATACATGAATATATCGAATAGAATAATTCATGATAGAGAATATATATTTTGGCGGGAAATATGCTTTCAGATTGTCTTGCAGGCGCTAAACGACAAAGAAGGTACATTTGGGGTACAAAAAGGATTCCTTAAAAATCATCTTCCCCAAGTACGCAGCTGATGTCATAACGAACTCTAACAAATCGGGGTCCACTTCATGACTACGGAGGTTATATGAAGTGGTATAAAAAGGGAAATCCTCTCCGTTGGCTAGGTAAGTTCACATCCCTAATTTTCTGGCTACTGTTCATCTTCTTCTTCCTTCCTCGGCATCAAGAGAGATCACTAACTTGAGCGTCGGAGGGCCTAGCCAGGGATTCCCACCCCGGTCTTAGGTCACTGACGATAGTGTTGGTTGGTCTCTTGTGCGCAGGGAGCCTCGGGAGCTTGAAAGTTCGACTTTCTCCTATTTGGACGGGGATTTCTTCCTACTTATTAGATTTCCTTCGGTGACTCTGGTTTTCTTCCGATCCGCTTTGGGTTTCTCGGGTCGAGGTTTCACCGGCATTATTCTTCGTCATCACAGTGGGTTTCCTTCTTCTGAATCTCCTTCACGGTCAGCTTCTCAGACAGGATCAAATTTGGCGCCGTCTGTGGGAACTTCGCCTGAATCTGAGACTACGTGATGGAAGAGGCTGGGAAGTCGAACCTACTTACTATCAGTCGCGAAGATTTGGATCTCCTCATTAATTCTCATGTTCAGAAAGCCCTACAACAACAGCAGCAACAACTGCAAGCTCATATTGGGGCCACTCTGCCGACGGCTCATCATCTGGCGATGTTAACTACTGAGCATCGGAAAGGAAAGGAGATGGAAGGAGAAGAACCTTTGTATTTTCCTCCAGCTACTGTTTCTCCAACCAGGCGTCCACGAGCTTTCCTTCGCACTCCCTTGGATCCAGGGGGTAAGAGGCCTGTGTTCCAAGAGTCCTCTGGTGAGGTGCCGGACAGAGAGAAGCGTAAGATTAAAATGATAACTAGTGATAGTTCACCGGAAAAGGTCATCTCCCTATTCTCACAAAGTGTATTAGATGACCCACTTCCTAAGCGATATCAGAATCTGCAAATTGGAGAATATACCGGAACCACAGATCCGGAAGATCACTTGTTAAAATTTGAGAATGTAGCCTTGTTGCAACAATTCTCCGATGGGGTGAAGTGTCGGATGTTTCTCACTACTCTTGGGGGAGCAGCGCAGCGCTGGTTCAAGAGATTACCCGAAAAGTCTATTCGAAAATTTAAAGATTTCAAGAAAGTCTTTCTACATCATTTCTCCAGCAACAAAAGGTATCATAAGACCCCATGGAGCCTATTTTCAATTAAGCAGACGTCTAAAGAATCCATCCGGGCATATATTAAAAGGTTCAATCAGGTAGCTATAGATGTACCTAATGCTACTACTGAAATATTAGTAAGTGCTTTCTCTCAGGGTTTAAATGATAACGATTTCTTTAAAGATTTGGTAAGAAATCCTCCTGTTAATTTTGATTCCCTGATTGAACGTGCCACTGAGTTTATTAACGTAGAAGAAGCCCAAGCTGCTCGTAGGAAAGAAGGTGTTTCCTCTTCTCCAACTCATGCGAAGGAGAAGGCTCCGACCCTGGTACCCCCACCAAGAGGACCTAGAACCACTCATCCACCTCATTGGCAACCAGATTATCGTCCACAAGCTGTACAGCATGTAGAGATGCAGCCGGAGGCACCAAGGAGATGGTGTACTTATCATAAAACTAGTAGTCATCACTCTGATGACTATTTTGTTTTGAGAAATAGACGAGTCAATAAAGAGTGCTATCAGAGGCAGAACTATTACCGACAACAGTACCCCAGGCAGCAAAGTCCGCTCAAACCGGAATATCACCCGGATGGAACCCGGCAAGAAGCAATACCGGTCCCAGCTGGTACCAGCCAAGTATCAGATAAAGCACCTTCTGAAACCACAATGACTCGTCAGGAAGAGAATAGAAACAATGCTGCTCGGGGTAATATTAACATGATTACGGGCGGATCCACTGATGGGGATTCTAACAGAGCCAGAAAAGCACATGCCCGAAGATTGGAGATTCATGCAGTAGGATGCAGCATGGAACGAGCAGTCGGTCCTGAAATAAGCTTTGGGCCCAAAGATCTTGAGGGGGTAGAAATACCTCATGACGACGCATTGATCATCAAGGCTGTGATAGCCAACTACGCCATCGCTCGTACCTTCATAGACACTGGCAGCTCAGTCAACATTATATTCAAAAAAGCTTTTGATCAGCTACAAATTGACCCCCGTGAACTTCAACCGATTGCAACTCCTCTGTATGGATTTACAGGCAATGAGGTGCAACCTTTGGGTCAAATAAAATTAGCCATTTCACTAGGAGAGGAACCCCTGATGAGAACTAGGAGACCCTATTTTATGGTGGTAGACGCTCCATCCTCTTACAATGTGATATTGGGTCGACCTGCCTTAAACGAGTTCAGGGCGGTCGTTTCTACTTTCTGTCAAAAGGTTAAGTTTCCGGTGGAGGATCAGGTTGGAGAAGTACGAGGCGATCAAAAGACAGCCCGAAAATGTTACGTAGAAATCATTCGAACTGAGGCCAACACCGCTCGGAAGATTCAAAGAATGGAAGTTAATGCCATTCGAGAAAAGCAGCCCGTCCTGGTTTATGAAGAAAAGGAAGAAGTTCAAATCCAAACTGGGCGGCCAAAAGCTACCACCTATGTCGCAGCCGACCTTGATCCTGATCTTAAAGCTGAATTGGTGCAATGTTTGAAGAAGAATAATGATGTGTTTGCCTGGACTCCCAAAGAAGTTTCAGGCATTTCTCCTGCCGTCATGGAACATTCCTTGCATGTCTTCCCGGATGCCCATCCGGTCATGCAAAGAAAGAGGAGTTTTAGTGCGGAACAGAATCAGATTATCAAGGAAGAAATAGCCAAGCTTATGGAGGCCGGATACATCAGGGAAGTTCAATTCCCAAGCTGGCTGGCCAATGTGGTGTTAGTCTCTAAACCTGGGAATAAATGGCGAGTGTGTATTGACTTTCGAGATCTCAACAAAGCTTGCCCAAAGGATTACTATCCCTTACCCCGGATTGATCAGCTGGTTAATTCTACTGCCGGATGCGAATATATTTCCATGATGGATGCATATCAAGGTTATCATCAAGTCCCCTTGGCCAAAGAGGATCAAGAAAAGGTTAGTTTTATAACATCTGAAGGCACTTATTGTTATAATGTTATGCCTTTTGGACTAAAGAATGCAGGAACAACCTATCAAAGGCTTATGAATAAGGTCTTTCAGAAGCAGATTGGTAGGAATATGGAAGTATATGTTGATGACATCTTAATTAAGTCTCTTCAAGCTGCTGATCTGTGCAGGGATATAGAGGAGACTTGCAAGACATTAAGACAGTATGGGCTTAAGTTGAACCCAAGCAAATGCTTTTTCGGCGCGAAGGGAGGAAAATTCCTGGGATATATGGTGTCCGAAAGGGGGATAGAGGCCAACCCGAGCAAGGTCAAGGAACTGCAGAGCATGGAGCCACCCCGCAACCTGAGGGAATCTCAAAGATTGACAGGCCGAATCATAGCCTTGTCTAGATTTATTTCTAGATCAGCCGATCATAGTTTTCATTTCTTTAAAATACTCAGAAAGGCTAATAAGTTTCAATGGAATGAAAAATGTGATAAGGCTTTTCAGGAGTTGAAAGATTATTTAGCTACACTCCCTGTGTTGGCTAAACCTATAGCAGGAGAGACTCTCTGGGTGTATTTGTCGGCTAATGAAAACGCCGTAGGCTTTGTATTAGTCAGACAGGAAGGAAAAGAGTAACAACCTGTATATTTTTCTAGTCATTTATTAAAAGGAGCTGAGTGTAGATACACTACACTAGAAAAATTGGCTTATGCTCTAATATTGACTGCTCGGAGGTTGCGCCCATATTTCTTAGCACATGAAATTGTTGTCTTAACTAATAGCACTCTTGGACGGGTATTGCTCAACCCAGAAGCATCAGGACAGTTAGTCAACAGGACAACCGAGCTTGGGGAATATGACATCCAATATCAACCCCGCTCTGCCATCAAGGCACAAGCTCCAGCAGATTTCATCATAGAGGTTCAAGGCCCAGAAGAAGAAGATACCTGGAAAGTTTATGTGGATGGCTCTGCAACTAGACAAGGCAGTGGAATTGGTATTCTTCTTATATCCCCAAGAGAAGACAAGCTTCAACTCTCCATCAGATTGAATTACAAAGCTACCAACAATGAGGCTGAATATGAAGCTCTAATAGCTGGCTTACAGGCTGCTCGACATGTAGGAGCAGCTCGAGTCCTTATATATTCTGATTCTCAGCTAGCAGCTCAACAGTTATCAGGTAATTTTGAAATCAATAATGACAGGCTTAAGTTATATGCTGAGGCATTCGATAAGTTGAAATCTCAATTTCAAGATGTGAGCATACAAAAAATTCCTCGATCGGAGAATCAGGTGACAGATGAATTAGCTAAACTAGCCTCTGCTGTTGTGCCATGGAGTCTTGATCGACAAGTGGAACAGACCCTGTTAATTTCCTGTATTTTCAATACAGACTGATATAGAAATTCAAGGTGATTGGCGAGCTCAAATTATATTATATTTACAGCAAGGTCTTCTTCCGAGAGATACAGAACAAGCCAGGGTATTTAAGAAACGAGCTGCTCAATATACTATGGTGGGGGAGTAATTATATAAAAGGGCTTTTTCCAGACCTTTGCTCAAGTGTGTAGGCACAGAAGACACATAATTTATTTTACAGGAGGTGCATCAGGGTTCTTGTGGTAGTCATATAGGAGGAAGATCTTTGGCTCGTAAAATCCTCTTAGCGGGATATTTCTGGCCCACTCTACATGAAGATGCCGCTAAACTGGTAAGAACTTGTATTTCTTGTCAAAAGCATCAGAATATATTACATCACCCTACTCAGTTATTAAGAACCTCTTGTAACACCCACTAAGCTTTTAAGATAAGCATATGAATGTGGGATTTTGCCTTAGAAAAATAATAAGAAGTGAGTTGAAGCAAAAAGAAATAAAATGAAATAAAAAGAAGAGGAGGTCAAGGATTGAACCTTGAATCTCTTATATTATAATTTATAGAATTAATTAGTAGAAACCAATTGGGATAGAGAGAAGATATTGATAGCAAGGAAAGGGAATGCATGATAAAGATAGGAGTAAAGATCTAAGAAGAGAAAGCAAGACAAGAGCAAGAGAAAGGCAACTTGCCTTCCTCCCTTTCTCTCTTTTCCCTCTTCACTTGCCGTGACAATTAAATGAAGAATGAAGGGGATTCATTCCCCCTTGTTTCATCATGAATGATGAGAATAAATTAGAAAATAAAATAAATAAAAAGAAAATAGAAAAAAAAGGCTAAGGGAGAAGGAAAGTAAAAACCCATTTTTCTACCTCTTCCCCCTTAACATAAAAGAGAGTATGTAAAGAGGAGATTTTATTTTTTTTCTCATTTCTCTCATTCTCTCCTCTCCCTCACCGAACCCTCAGTCCCCTCTCTTCCATCTTCGGCCCCAAGCCAAGGTTTTCTCCTAAGAAAGCCTAAGATACAAGGAGGACTTAGCAAGGGAATCAAGGGAAGGGAACTAGAAGAAGAGGCTACTTCTTCCATCACCACACCTTAGATCCACAAGCGAAAAGGATGTAAACTTCCCCTCACCTGTGGTACAAGGCGTTTTATGTGTTTTTTTTTCAGATTTTATGAAGATTAGAAAACCTAGAATAGAATTTAAGAAAATTCGGCCAAAGAAGAGTTTTCAAATCTAGGAAGGTTTAAACAAGTCCTCATTTCATGATATTTTTCTATGCTATGTAGGAAGGTTTTCCTTCATGTTTTTATACCTATATGATGCTTGGTCAGAGGAGTACCTAACCCTAGAATTTCGGCCAAAAATATTTTAAAGAGGTTAGGGAAATAATTGTTTAACCAAACTAGTACAAGATTCCCTCCATGAATTACTAAGGGTCTTTTGTTGGTTTTTTTTTCTTGCTTAAAGGTTACTTGGAACCAAAAGAAATCCACTCATATGTTTCGGCCAAGAAAAGAGCTTAGGGTTAGGAATACCTTTAAATTTAAGTAACCATGTTTATATGATAGAATATAGAGTTCTCTTAAAAAATTGCATGTTGAATATTGCTAGAAATTCATGAACTCTTCATTAAGACTTTCGGCCATGATAAGATGGATAGCTTAGAAAAGCTTAAACAAAATTTTAATATGCTTAAGACCTCTGTGATATTAAGTTATGAAAGTTGTTTAAATGCTCTCATGCTTAATTAGGGTATGGAGAATTTAGTTACATGATGTATGACATGTAAGATCACAAGGGTCCTAGCTTGTTTATGAACCAAATTTGTATATGATGTTCTTAGTAATTTTTGCCATGAAACTTACTTAGGTTTTCCATGCTTAAGGCCACTTAAAACCTAGTTTAGAGATTGGTAGGTTTCGGCCATGAGGAAAAATAAAAGAAAAAGGAAAGAAACCTAGGAAGCCTAAGACACAATTCACATGTATGTTTATTATGCTTGTCTTTATACATGCTATGAAACTTGTATGACTTCCTATGCTTTTAGGCTATTTGAAGCAACTTTAAACACTGATGAGTCTCGGCTAAGTAGAGTTTAAATGACCTAGAGGCCTTAGAATTGAAACCAATTGTGTTAAAAATGCTTCTTATGGAAATATGATAATATGTTGATTGAGTCACAGGCTTGTATAATTTTTCCATGACCTAAATGGACCATTGTATGTTTCGGCCATGAAGGGATAGATGCCCTAGAAATCCTAGAACAAGAATTAAATATGCTCATGTCACTCTACATGAAATATGATAAGTAGAAAGCCAAAGTTCTCATGCTATATGTTGTTTAATGACCTAAATGAGGCTAGGGTAAGTTTCGGCCATACCCATTGTATGATGCCTTATTATTTTATACATGATGTTAGTTCAAGTTCACATGCTTGTATGCTTGCTTTTGGCCCTAATGAATACTTGTTAAATTTCGGCCATGAGATATGTTAAGGGCTTGAAGAACTTAGGAACTAGCTCAAATATGCTTACTATGTTACTTGGAAAAAAATGCTATAAATATGGTTTAAGGTTTCCATGCTTTCATGACATTTGGGACCGTGTTTCACACCTGATAGGGTTCGCCCACATGAAGTTTAGGGACTTGGAGAACTTAGAAACCAAGTTAATCATGCTTATAATGCTTCCTATGAAATTGATGTGATGATAATTTAGGTTCCACATGCTTAGAGGTTGTTTTTACCTAAATTGAGATCTAAGGGGGGGTTCGGCCATGATAAGAACCCAAGGGATTAGGAAGCTTAGAACCCAAGCTAACTATGTTACCATGTTTCTTATGATAGTATAATCACATGATACACCCTTATGCTTAAACATGTATGCTTGTGATTTATACTTTTTCATGATATGATATGTGCTTAAAATATGCATGCTTTCATGATATGCTATGTGGATAGAAATATGCATGCTTTGATGATATGCTATGTGCTTAAAATATGCATGCTTTCATGATATGCTATGTGGATAGAAATATGCATGCTTTGATGATATGCTATGTGCCTAAAATATGCATGCTCTCATGATATGTTATGTGGTGAAAATATGCATGCTTTTATGACATGATGTATGCCTAAGTGATGCATACTTTTTATGACATGATGTATGCCTAAGTGATGCATACTTTTTATGACATGATGTATGCCTAAGGGATGCATACTATTTATGATATGATGTATGCCTAAGTGATGCATACTTTTATGACATAACGTATGCCTAAGTGATGCATACTGTTGGTGCGGTTAGCACTAACGGTCTAACTCTGGTTTTGATGAATGAAAAATCAGGTTAAGTTAGGTTCGTCGTTATCTAACACTCTGATCGAGTGTGCAGGATAAGTCTAGCTAGGTCGACGGGCTGACCGGATAGCTGGCGAGAAGTCCAAGCGGGTCGACGGGCTGACCGGACGCTTGGCGAGAAGTCTAGCTAGGTCGACGGGCTGACCGGATAGCTAGCAAGAAGTCTAGCTAGGTCGATGGGCTGACCGGATAGCTAGCAAGAAGTCTAGCTAGGTCGACGGGCTGGCCGGATAGCTGGCAAGAAGTCCAGATGGGTCGAAGGGCTGACCGGACGTCTGGCAGGTAAGTGAGGTAAGTCACTGGAGGGGAGTGACTGCGAGGACGCGTTCCCGGGAAGGGAACATTAGGCGTCGATCCGGCTTAGATCCATTTCGGATGTCTAAGTCGAGATCGTGACTAGATTCCGGTCTCGGAAAGACGGAATCTAAGTCATACTAACTTATGCTAATTCATACTATTATAAATGTGCTAATAATCTGTTTTGCAGAATATATATTGCCTCGGACTAACTTTGTTTTGCAAGAAAAAGGAGATTTCTGGAACAAGGTGGTTCGGGCGCCCGGAGGGGATCTGGGCGCCCGGAGGTCCGGGCGCCTGGAAGGGATCCAGGCGCCCGGAAGGCAAATTATATCTAGCCGAGTCATCGCCACGTGGAGCATCACGGTTTGTGCAGCTACGTCGCATTCCAGGCGCCCGGAAGGGATCCAGGCGCCCGGAACAGCATATAAAAGAAGCCCCAGGCAGGAGCTTCATCAACAATTGATCTGAGAACTCTTCTACTGCTGGTCTTGCTGCTCGACATTCAGTGCGACGCCAACAACGCTCCGACAAAGTGATCCTTCAGTTTTTATTTAATTTCCTTGTCGGTATTGCTTTATTTTCACTACCATTTCCTGTATTCATTCTGTAATCATATTTCGATTTGTTAGTGATTGCCCAACGAAAGTGGTCAAGGACCACGGGCCTTCGAGTAGGAGTCGTCACAGGCTCCGAACGAAGTAAAAAACATTTGTGTCTATTTTACTTTTCTGCTGCGTTTATACTCTAAGTTTTTGAATCGATATTCACCCCCCCTCTATCGAATCTAACGGTCCTACAAGTGGTATCAGAGCAGGTACCGCTCTGATTTGGTGCAACCACCAATCAGACTGGGGGTGAAATTCTTTCTTTTTCTGGTCTTCAGTTTTACACTCAAAACTCCAAACTAGTTTATAATTTTCTATAATTTTTTCTTGCTAAATTGGTGCAACACGAATCTAGATTTTTTATTTTTATTTTCTCCTCCCGCACAACTAATCCAAGACCAAGTCTTGGGATTTTTTTTGGTTATTTATCTGTGTACAGGATGTCCCAACAAGAAGGCTTCAGCACAGTACGACCTCCACTTTTCAATGGGGACGATTTTCCGTACTGGAAGAAGCGCATGGAGGTCTACCTCAAAACAAACTTCGACCAGTGGATGAGCGTTACGAGGCCCTACAAAATTCCAGCAGACACTTCCGGGAATATACTGGATCCTGAAGACTGGACAGCAGATTTGAAGAAGAAAGCATCAACAGAAAATAAAGCAATCAACACTCTACAGTGCGGATTAACAAGAGAAGAACTAAACAGAGTCGGTCCACACAAAAACGCTAAAGAGCTGTGGGACAAATTGATCGAGCTGCACGAGGGAACGAGCGACGCCAAGGTAACCAAACGAGACTTGCTCTTGAATAAAATTTTTAATATAAAAATGCAGGAAGGTGAAACGGCGAATCAGCTCCACGCGAGGATCAAGGATATCCTCAACGGGCTTCATGCGATAGGCCACCAGATGGATAATAGAGACTTAATAAGGTACGCATTAAACGCCTTTCCACGTAATAGTTTGTGGGCATCAATAGTGGATGCCTACAAAATTTCTAAGAATCTTTCTAAATTAAAATTAGATGAGCTTTTCTGTGAATTAGAATTACACGAACAAACTAATGCTGGAGCCGAGAAAGGTGTAGCTTTATTTGCAGGTTCCTCCAAAGAAAAGAAAAGCAAGCCTGAATTTGAAGAAGACTCCGACCAAGACTCCGAAGACGAAGAACACCTGGTGAACTTGGTAAGAAAAATGTTCACCAGGAGAAAGAGGAGCTTCAGCAAAAAGGATCTTCAAAAGATCAGTTCTCCTTCAGAACAAAAGAACGTGACTTGCTACGGCTGCAATAAAAAGGGACACTACAAGAACGAATGCCCAAAACTGAAGTTCGACAAACCAAAGCCAACCAGAAAGAAGGCACTCAAAGCAACGTGGGACGACTCCTCGGACGAATCAGAGGAAGAAGAGCAGAAACATCAGAGCCACCTCGCACTGATGGCCCGCGAAGACGAAACAGAAGACGAGTCGGAAGATGAAGACGGGTCTGAACCCGAAACAAGCCATGAGTCCATACTCGTTTCCAAAGGCCCGAATGAGGTATATTTTAATTTAAACAAAAAATTTTTTAGAATTATTTCCTATTTAAATAGTAAATTAACCAAAATAGAAAATGAAAACAAATCACTTCTTGAGGAAAATCAAAACCTCAAGGAACAAATCAAAAATTCAAATCCAACTCAAGATCTAACACTTGAGGAGGAGAATTTATCACTAAAAAATGAGATCAACAGTTTAAAAGGAATGTTAGAAAAATTCATAACAAGATAAAAAAATCTTGACTTAATCCTGAACAATCAAAAAGCATGTTATAATAAAACCGGACTCGGATACAAGTCAAACTCAAATAAAACTTTTAAGTCGTTAATAACTCAATACAAATCAACTAATCAAGCGTGGGTTCCGAAAGCGTGCTTAACCACGCAAGTAGGACTCAATCAATATTATATACCTAAAGAAAAAATACATTATATAAAATCAAATAAACCAAACCAAAATCCAAAATACAAACCTAAATCAAATTCAAAATCTAAACAGTTTAAAAATCAACAAAATTATCACCAAGTTAACCATAACTATAAAAAGAATCGACACAAGCCTAAAATCAAAATTTATTAAAGGCCAATAATTCAGGGGGGGGGGCTCCAGAATAGCTGACACCTCCAAAACTAATTTACCCGACAGGGTAACCCAAAATTTACCAACCCGGCAGGGTAATTAGGATTAGTTAAAAAGAGACCAAGTTTAACTTGAATCATGGTACTGGTGAAATTTTTGGATGATAGTACGTTAGGGAAGCTTGGGCATCGCATGTCTAGAAAGATATGGCTTCGATTTGGTGCATTTGGCCAAGTGGAACTGACCGAAGCTACCCTTAAATGAATCCTAACCAGTTAGACCAAGATTTAGTACTAAGTTCCGTGGATAGGACTATTCGGAAAACCTCAAAAGGTTGGTTACTTCTAATGATGTTCATGTGACTCACCAAGCTTAGAAGTTTATCCGAAGAATGCCTATTTGTGGAAACCAAAACTAAATCTGAATCTAACACACGTTAAACCAAAACTCCATAATTAAAAATCCAATTTCATCTCACGAAATCATAGGATTCCCTGATTGAAAATATAAATCGGGTGAGATGAATAAGGCTTCAAAATTTTAATTTTAAACTTAAAAATTAATCTCAAAATTTTAATCTTAAATTAAAAAAAAAATTTAATTTCAAAATTTTTAAATTTTTTTTATTTTAAACTTAAAAATTCATTTTCAAAATTATAATTTTTAAAACTTCAAAATTATTTTCAAAAATTTTAAACTTAAAATTTTAATCTTAAAAACTTAAAAAATTTTAATTAATTTCAAACTTAAATTAATTTTACACTTAAGTAATGCATGCTCAAAAGACTAACTTTAAATCCTACTTACTGTAGGAAACCAAGTGGTTTTTGGACAGTGGTTGCTCCAAACATATGACTGGAGATCACACCAAGTTCACTCAACTCACTTACAAAAGCCTAGGAACAGTTGCCTTTGGAAACAACGACAAACTCAAGGTAATTGGTATAGGTAATATTGAATTAAAATTAGACTTTATAATTACAAATGTTTTACTTGTTGAAAATTTTAAATATAATCTTCTAAGTATAAGTCAATTGTGTGATACTAGGTATAAGGTCAAATTTCTATCTACAGAGTGTTTAATCAAACATCTAGATAATCCTACCATAAGCCTAAAAGGTTTTAGAAAAGACAACATCTATGCCATCAACCTAACCATTTCTTCCATTAAGTGTTATTTAACACAAAAAGAAGAAACTTGGTTATGGCATAGGAGGATGTCTCACACCAACTTTAGAAATATAAGTAAACTAAATGGACTTGTAAAAGGCTTACCAAAGCTACCTAACTTAGATTCAACTATATGTAATGCTTGTCAACAAGGCAAACAAACTAAATCAACCCACAAACAAACAAATCAACCACAAACTAACTCAATCTTAGAACTCCTACATTTAGACCTTTTTGACTCCCATGGAGTCAAATCTATAAATGGAAACTTATATTGCTTAGTAATTATAGACGATTATTCTAGGTTTACTTGGGTAAAATTCTTAAAACATAAAGATGAAACTTTTGAAATTTTTACAAATTTTTGCAAATAGATTGAAAACGAAAAAGATATTAAAATTAAAAGAATTATGAGTGACAACGGGGGAGAATTTAAAAATCACAACCTTAACAGTTTTTGTCTAGAAAACGGTTACCATCATGAGTTCTCATGCCCTAAAACCCTCCAACAAAATGGAATTGTAGAAAGAAAAAATAGAACCTTACTTGAAGCTTCTAGAACAATGTTAAATGAGTATAACCTACCTAAATACTTTTGGGCAGAAGCCGTTAGTACAGCCTGCTATGTACAGAACAGAACAACAATAAATAAAACTCATAACAAAACATTCTTCGAAATGTTTTATAATAAACAACCTAATATAAAATATTTTAAAGTATTTGGGTGCCCAGTCTTTATCTTAAATACAAGAGAACACTTAGGAAATTTCACCTCTAAAATTGAAAATGGAATTTTTATAGGATATTCCCTAAATAGTAGAGGCTACAGAATTTACAATAAGGTTACCTTAAAAATTGAAGAAACTACTAATGTAAAATTTGAAGAAACTAAACAAGACATAGAACCTACACAAATACCTAAGTTTGTTCCAGAAACCAACCAAACTCTAAGTCATGAAGAGGAGGAACAATATCAAGAGAGTCAACCCCCTAGAACAATAAGGGTCAACCCAAATCATCCATTTGATCAAATAATCGGTGACCCAGACTTAAGAGTTCAAACCAGATCATCTTTTCGAAACCTAAGTCAAATTTCATTAATTTCAAAAATTGAACCCAAAACTGTGGATGAATCCTTACTAGACCCAGATTGGATTATAGCTATGCAAGAAGAACTAGCCCAATTTGAGCGTAATGAGGTTTGGGACCTAGTCCCACCACCTAAGAATAAGAAAATAATAGAAACAAAATGGGTATTCAGAAACAAACTAAGTGAAACTGGGGAAATTACTAGAAATAAGGCTAGGCTGGTTGCCAAAGGATTTAGTCAAGTTGAAGGACTTGACTATGATGAAACATATGCCCCAGTAGCTAGATTAGAGTCCATCAGAATGCTACTAAGTTATGCAGCCTATAAGGGATTCAAACTATACCAAATGGATGTTAAGTCTGCCTTTCTTAATGGACTAATTAAAGAAGAAGTTTATGTAGGTCAGCCTCCTGGGTTTGAAAGTCTAGAACATCCTGATTATGTTTTTAAATTAAAGAAAGCACTATATGGACTTAAACAAGCACCCAGGGCATGGTATGAGAGGCTAACATCTTACTTAACATCTAAAGGATTCAAACAAGGTCAAATTGACCCAACCTTGTTTGTTAAATCATTAAATACAGACATATTTATTGCACAAATATATGTAGATGATATAATATTTGGCTCAACAAATTCAGAATTTTTAGAAGAATTTATTAATCTAATGGAAAAAGAATTTGAAATGAGCTTAGTGGGAAAATTAACCTATTTCTTAGGATTACAAATCAAACAAACAAATGAAGGAAGTTATATTTATCAACATAAATACACCAAAGAATTACTTAAAAAATTCGGAATGGAAAATACTAAAGAAATAAAAACACCTATGACAGTTAACACAATTTTAGATGACGACCCCAATAGAAAATGGGTTGACTTAAAATACTATAGAAGTGTCATAGGTAGTCTACTATACTTAATTGCAAGTCGACCCGATATTTTATTTGCGGTTAGTATGTGTGCTAGATACCAAACTTATACTAAAGAATCTCACTTGACTCAAGTCAAAAGAATATTTAGATACCTTAAAGGAACATCAAATGTAGGAATCTGGTATCCTAGGACAAATAATTTTGAACTAATAGGGTATTCTGACTCAGATTATGCTGGATGCAAATTAGACCGCAAAAGCACAAGTGGTGGATGCCAATTATTAGGTTCATCACTTGTTAGCTGGTTTAGTAGAAAGCAACATTGTGTTGCTCTATCTACAACTGAGTCAGAATACATAGCTATAGGCGAATGTGTTGCACAATTATTATGGATGATGCATACTCTAAAAGATTTCAACTTAAATATCACAAATGTAAAAGTATTAATTGACAATATAAGTTCAATTAACTTAACCAAGAATCCTGTGCATCATTCAAGAACCAAACATATTGAAATTAGGCACCACTTCATCAGGGATCATGTTACTAAAGGTGATATTGAACTCAAATACATTGAGTCCAAATCAAATTTAGCTGACATTTTTACAAAACCACTCCCTGAAAGTAAATTTAGCAACTTATGACGACAATTAGGGATGTGCCTAATACACTAGGATTTTTTTTAAAAACTACTTTTAAAATAATTTTTTTAACTTATAAGTTAAAACTGTAAGTTTTCAAAACTTTTCATTTTTAGATTTCAAAAACAGTTTTGGCCTTAGACTAGTTTTGAATTCTTAGAAAGCATGTACCCATAGGTCTAGTTTTTGAGCATCTCACCAACACCTTAGGTTTACCTTGCTTGTGTTTGACAAACATAGAAAAGGGTGAGATGCATAGGACAATTGTCTGGACTTAAGATGCTTATTTCAGTGCATCAGAATAAGTCTGGACGTTAAATACAACTCAGATATTAATCAGATTAAGTTGATCAGTCAAGTCAACTTAATCTGACTAACCAAGTGAAAGCTACTATCTTCTGATAGTCAGTTAGTACCTAATTGGCTAGACAGCTGGTTAAATTTAAGTATCAAGTTCAGGGAGAGTTAACTAAAATTTGTGTGTTTGAAAAATGTTTTATGTTTACAAAAAGTTAAACTTAACTAAGTGTTTGAAAAACTTGGAAGATTAATTCCACCTAATTTCCAAACTTGATTTAAAAAGTTGACTATTAAACTTTACAAATTTAGCTTTTATCAAATTAGCCTTAAAAATTTTTTTTGGCAAAATTTAATCTCACTTAATTTTTGCTTTGTTTTGAAAAAGTGAAAAGTAAATGTAAATGTTACTTAAACCAAAATTTTTTGTTGAAAAGTTGAAAAACCTGATTTAAAATTTTTTTTACTTGGATTTTTCTTGAATTTTTGAACCGAACTCAGATATTTTTCAAGATCAGCTGTTTTACAGTAACTCTACACTATGTGTACCCTTGTTTTTTTTGATGAATGCCAAAGGGGGAGGGTTAGGTGGTTAAGTTAGAGCAACTAAATGCAAACTTGAAAAACTAATTTAAAAACCTCGAAAATCATGCTTGACTTTTGCATATATTTATCACTAACTTAACCAGGTTGTCATTCCATCAAAAAGGGGGAGATTGTTGGTGCGGTTAGCACTAACAGTCTAACTCAGGTTTTGATGAATGACAAATCAGGTTAAGTTAGGTTCGTCGTTATCTAACACTCTGATCGAGTGTGCAGGATAAGTCCAGCTAGGTCGACGGGCTGACCGGATAGCTGGTGAGAAGTCCAAGCGGGTCGACGGGCTGACCGGACGCTTGGCGAGAAGTCTAGCTAGGTCGACGGGCTGACCGGATAGCTAGCAAGAAGTCTAGCTAGGTCGATGGGCTGACCGGATAGCTAGCAAGAAGTCCAGCTAGGTCGACGGGCTAACCGGATAGCTGGCAAGAAGTCCAGACGGGTCGAAGGGCTGACCAGACGTCTGGCAGGTAAGTGAGGTACGTCACTGGAGGGGAGTGACTACGAGGACGCGTTCCCGGGAAGGGAACATTAGGCGTCGATCCGGCTTAGATCCATTTCGGATGTCTAAGTCGAGATCGTGACTAGATTCCGGTCTCGGAAAGACGGAATCTAAGTCATAGTAACTTATGCTAATTCATACTATTATAAATGTGCTAATAATCTGTTTTGCAGGATATATATTGCCTCGGACTAACTTTGTTTTGCAAGAAAAAGGAGATTTCTGGAACAAGGTGTTCCGGGCGCCCGGAAGGCAAATTATATCTAGCCGAGTCGTCGCCACGTGGAGCATCACGGTTTGTGCAGCTACGTCGCATTCCAGGCGCCCGGAACAACATATAAAAGAAGCCCCAGGCAGGAGCTTCATCAACAATTGATCTGAGAACTCTTCTACTGCTGGTCTTGCTGCTCGACGTTCAGTGCGATGCCAACAATGCTCCGACAAAGTGATCCTTCAGTTTTTATTTAATTTCCTTGTCGGTATTGCTTTATTTTCACTAGCATTTCCTGTATTCATTCTGTAATCATATTTCGATTTGTTAGTGATTGCCCAACGAAAGTGGTCAGGGACCACGGGCCTTCGAGTAGGAGTCGTCACAGGCTCCGAACGAAGTAAAAAACATTTGTGTCTATTTTACTTTTCCGCTGCGTTTATACTCTAAGTTTTTGAATCGATATTCACCCCCCTCCCCTCTATCGAATCTAACGGTCCTACACATACTTCTATGATATGCTATGTGACTAAATGATGCATTTTTATACATGCTACTTTACTTTGTAAGGCTTGTACCAAGGGTGGGCTCCTAATCAGCCCCTAGGCCTTTGGCTGTGTGATCCAGGCTAGTAAAAACAAAGGGATGGGCTCCTTAGTACGCCCCTAGGTCTATGGCTGTGTGATCCTGACCTAGTTCCTAGTATGATTCAAGACTTGCTACCTTGGATATACTTAGGAAGCGCGCATATCTACGTGATTTATCTATGTGTGGTACAAGCCGGGGCCCTGATTATGTTGATATTATGTTCAAGTATATATGTAAGAAGAAATGGTTTTAAAGATCATGAGACATACACATGTTTTTCGGATACGTGTTTTCAAAATCATATTGCATATACCTTATGATCATGTTGTGATGATGCTATGATTTATGATATGCCATGATTAGATATGATTATGTTATGTTTCATGCTATGCTTTAAGAGCTTGATATGCCATGCCACCTTACGATGATACTATGATATGCCATGATTATATATGATTATGTTATGTTTCATGCTATGCTTCAAGAGATGATATGCCATGACTAGTTATGATTTTGTTATGTTGCATGATATGCTTAAAGAGTATGATATGTTATGCCATGACTAGTTGAGATCATGTTATGTTGAGACATTCTTTGATCATGTGATGATTTTTTTGGTTTTAGTGAGTAGGAAAGGAACTTACTGAGCCATGAGTGCTCATAGCTTACTTTCCTTGTACCACAGATAAAGGAAAAAGTTGGATGAGCTAAAGGAGCAGCAGGAGAGGCAAGGAGATGTGTGTGGTAGTGGCTAGGCAACCAAATAAGAACCTGCTTTAAAAACTTTTAAAGAACTATGCGTTGGTATCATAAATTGTAGCACCGTATGTGTGACTTGATGTTATGTTTCTACTAGTGTTGATATCATGTTATTGATGCCATGATAGTGTAGTTCAGATTTGATGAAAAGAAAAACAAAAGAAAAGTTTTTATTAAACTAAGAAAATTATTTTAAGTCTTCCGCTGTTTTAAAAAGAAAAATTTGTACATGGAGTATCGTAGCCCCGTCCCTTAGGGTTAGCAGGGAGGGCGGGCGTTACACCTCTATAGTCTCGTGTCCCTTTGATCAATGGGGTATGGACATAGTGGGTCCATTTCCTATGGCTGCTGCACAGAGGAGGTTCCTGTTGGTGGCCGTGGATTATTTTTCTAAATGGGTGGAAGCAGAACCACTTGCTAGGATTACAGAAGACGCAGTTATTAAATTCTTATGGAAAAATATAATCTGCAGGTTCGGTATTCCTCATAAATTAGTCTCTGACAATGGAAGGTAGTTTCAAGGCGATAGAATCCTAGATTGGTGTCAGAGTTATGGGATTATCCAGGCTTTCACCTCTGTAGCTTACCCGCAAAGCAATGGTCAAGCAGAAGTAACTAATAGGGAGATTATTAGAGGACTGAAAACTAAGCTAGATCATGTCGGAGGTAGCTGGGTAGACGAGTTACCCAGTGTTCTCTGGGCATATCGTACTACGCCTCGTGAAGCTACAGGAATCACTCCTTTCCAGTTAGTCTATGGAGGAGAAGCAGTAATCCCCATTGAGGTAGGAGTAGAGTCTGATAGAAGATAATTGTATGATGAGGATAATAGAGACCGACGACTTATGGAGCTGGACTTGATCGAGGAAGTAAGGGATAAAGCTGCTACTCATCTTATATCATATCGACAAAGGATGAGGCAGAATTATAACAAAAGGGTCATTCCCAGATTCTTCCAAGTAGGGGATTTGGTATGGAAACGAGTTAAACCTGTGGGGGATGTCAGCAAGTTGGCACCACAATGGGGAGGGCCTTATAAAGTGATAGAAAAGCTCGCGTCAGGCTCATACTATCTCCAAGATGCCGAAGGAAGAATGTTGAAACACCCTTGGAGTGCTAATCATTTGCAACCTTATCGAGCCTGATTTGATCACATTACTTTAAAAATGTTCACAGTTATTGGAATTCCTAGGTGAATTGAGATACTTGCAGTTTATGTACTTTGTTTCTTTGATGAAAGTCAAGCAAGATAAATATTGACACAGGAAATAAATATGGTTCATACAAACTGATAAGTATCAGGAGAAGCCTCCTTTCTATTTTTCAAGCAGTAAAATAAGGGGAAATCCTAAAGGCCTATTCAGCCCCCTTCAAGGAATTACAAGCCAACACGAGGTTAGCCCAAGTATTATACTTTCGTATAAATCAAAGTCGATAAAGAAAATCCTATGAAGTAACCCAGTCGGGCCTTCATAGGAAGACTCGGAGACTATAAACCAAAGTCGATCGAGTAAATCCTATGAAGTAACCCGTTCGGGTCTTCATAGGAAGACTCGGAGACTATAAACCAAAGTCGATCGGGAAGATCCTATGAAGTAACCCGGCGGGCCTTCATAGGAAAAACCGGAGACTATAAACCAAGACAGACCAAAGTCGATCGGGAAGATTCTATGAAGTAACTCGGCGGGCCTTCATAGGAAAAACCGGAGACTATAAACCAAGACAGATCAAAGTCGATCGAGAAAATCCTATGAAGTAACCCGATCGGGCCTTCATAGGAAGACTCGGAGACTATAAACCAAAGTCGATCGAGAAAATCCTATGAAGTAACTCGGTCGGGCCTTCATAGGAAGACTCGGAGACTATAAACCAAAGTCGATCGAGAAAATCCTATGAAGTAACCCGGTCGGGCCTTCATAGGTAGACTCGGAGACTATAAACCAAAGTCGATCGGCAAAATCCTATGAAGCAACCCGGACGGGCCTTCATAGGAGAAACCGGAGACTATAAACCAATATGAAGCAGAACCATCGGGAAATTATATGAAATACATCAGATGAGTCTTCACAAAAGAGATCGAAGATTCTAAACTCGTGTAAGATATGAATAATTAGAGAATCTCCCTGCTTCGAAGCTTGATTAAGCAGGAATTGAGAAGGGATTCTATACGGGAGCCCAGATATATGAAAGTCTTCATTCAAAATCCGGCTGGGATATTATACTTAGCCTGAAGATCAATAATTTTATACCATTCCGTATCCAGTCTCAACTAAGATCATTCATCCTCGGGGAGATACAAAGCATACCAGATGTCGCTTAAGGAAGAATCCATCAAGACAAGGCTTAACTCTGAAAGATGAACAAGGGATTTTTCCAATAAAATTTATACTTAGCAATCAAAAGCATGTCAGGAAGGGGTATTCCTAAACTAGCATAAAGGAGAAGCAAGTAAGTGTTAAAATTTCCTTATACCTTGCAAATACTTAGTTACTCAGTACCAACTGCACCTTTTTTCTTACTGTCAATTCTTACTTTACAAGTTTTTATGAATACATTCTTTAAACATTCAGGAAAGGGCCTTTCAAATTTGAGGGTAGTTCTTCATTAAGCCTGCGGCGATTTATGAAAGAGAGGGGAGGTTCCCTGGGTAGATATCCACCCTCTTTTAACTGTCGGAGAACTCCCGACACAGAATGATTTAGCGCACCCACTATCCTGTGAACAAATTCCCAGGCAAATGCTGGGGACTGTAAGTAAGCTTGCCGCCATTCTTCCCACCGACCCTTTTCCTGCTCCTTATAATTCTGGAAATCAGCTTGCAGCTTTGTGTTTTGTTCTTTTAAAACATCCTTCTCCGATCTTAGCTGTTCCAATTCCTTCTGGAGCAGTGATAATTTGTTATCTTGAGCTTTCCTCAGCTCTTGTTCCTGTAGAATAGCGAAATCATGAGAAGCCAGGTCCTGAGCTTGATCAGAAAGACAGGCATTATGAAGTTTCTCTACTTTCTCTAAGATAAGACTTTTTTGAGAAGCATCTAAAAGAGCTTTCTCTTTCAAGGCAATCTCTAGTCGAAGACCAGAGTGTAACCTCTCCACCTGTAATTCTAACGTCTTCCTAGCAAGCTCTTTGTCTTTCAACAGTTGTTGACAGTCCTCCAATTCTTGCTTCAGGGTTCCCAACTGTTGATTTTGTAAGGCCACCTGCTGTTGCAACTGAGCCTATCATTACTAGAAGAGGGCAAGGCAGCCTTCAATGTCTCTAGTTGAGCTTTCAACTTAGTGTTCTCATGATCTTTAGCTGTGAGTAGCTGATCGATATGCAGACTTGTGGCTAGAAACTAAATAAAAGGATAATGTAGGTTAAAGATAAAGTTACAAAGCTAATAAACACATAACTAGGAATACTTACAGCCACTGCCTGACGACTATGGCGATCCGCTCGATGTGGGAGACTGAGGCCTCGTAATTGTTCATAACCTTGCGACCAAGATTCAGCCAATAAACCTTGCAGTTGCAAAGTGCCATAACCAGGAGGACTAGAAGGCTGTCCCAATTGAGAAGGTAAGCCCGCAGCCACTCTAAATAAAGGAGGGGGATTAGAGGAAGCCGGAGATGGAGAAGAAGAGGAGGCAATGGAAGGAAAAGGGATAGTAGAAGCAAGAGGAGCAGAGTAGGAACTAGATGGAATAGAAGGTAGTAGTGTAGGAGGGGTTGTTGCAATTGTGGAAACACTAACGGCTGACGGGCTAACAATGGGAGAAGATCTCTGGCAAGGTGTTCGTTTTGCTCGAGGCCTATAAGCCAAGGGAGGCAAGGCCAATGCTAAGGATGTAGAAGGCACAGGAGAGATAGCGGCCATCTCAGAGGCAGAAGCAGGAGAAGCTGAAACAATAGAAGAAGAAGAGATAAGCAGACCGGGCCTCATCAATCGAAGAGCAGGATTGGAGATGATATTGGTGGGAGTCATCGGTGTCTTACCTCTTTCAAGAGAAATAGGCGCCGGAACAAAAGGAGTTTGTATAAAAGTACCAAAGAAATCACCAAAGGGAGAATCCTTGGTAAGATTTGGCTTTTTAATTAAAGCAACAAAAGGCTCTTCCTCTTCCTCTTCCATGAGTGCGATACCCTCTGCTTGTCGTTCTTCTTCGGAAAGCAAGCCCAAGGTAGAGGGATTGGGATCGGACCGGCGGGCCAACAACCATTGTTCTCCAAGATTATTGATAAAAGACTTGGTCATAGCAGAATTCCTGTACATAAAAGCTGGAAGAATAGCATCGGCTGAAAAACAGAGGATAAACATCATTATTATAGAGATATACTAATCAGCAAAGGCGAAGTAAAATAATTATACTCACCAAAGGAACCATCCAAAGGAGTGTTAATGTTGCCTATCCCGAAGGGAAACATTAATCCCTCTTCAATTAGATGTGGCAAACTGAATTTCGCTCCCCGCAGTCTAGGTAAAGCAGAGGCAATAGAGGGATCATTGAGGAGACCTTGAGTGTCAGGAAGCGGGGGCAGATCATGTATCCATTGAATAGGAAATGGAGGAGAAGAGGGAAGACGCATATAAAATTTTTTTTTATACCATTCACCTTGTGGGGGAATTCGATTAAACAGAATGGCCTTGGGACGAGATTGAAACTTAAAAACTCCAACATCTACCCGACGAGGGATGAAGAAGTGATGGAAAAGACGAGGAGACAGGGGGAAATCTAATAGTTTGGATACTCCAATGAAGCCCACTAGAATGGAAAAAGATTGAGGGACGAACTGGTTGAGCGGAATAGCAAAATACCGGCTAACCTCACAAAAGAAAGAGTGAAGGGGAAATCTGAAACCCTGCAAGACTTGGTCCCTGAAGATGGAGATACATCCTAGCGGAGGAAGGTGAGGACCTTCATGAGGAGCAGGACGGACAATGTAAGAAGGAAAACCATAGGTTGCCTATAAGTCCACTTCTTCTGTATCTATGAGGTCAGAAGAACACGAGAGGAACCATGCCAGAGAAGACACCGCCATGAAGAGAAGGGGTTAGAAGAAAAGGAATTGAGAAGCGAAAAGATGGACGGAGGGAAGCCGAAGAAGACTCCGTAAACCCTTGTCCCTTTTCTAGTTCTGTGCTAAAACCTCTAAATAGAAGAGACGAAAGGGAAAAGGAAAATAAAAGGTGCTCAGAATGTCAATCGTCATAAAAGGTAATAATATCATAGAATAAAATCAAGGGAAAAAGATAAAGTCAAATAAACTATCTCGGAAAAGACGTAAAATTTTCCTAGAAATAATTCTTGAAGAAACTTGATGAGGACAAAGCAAAAACTAGTACTATAAATATAGATTCAAAGCACAGGTCAAGCCTCGAATATTGATTAATGGGAGCAACCTGGTTAAATTGAACCATCCTAATAAATCGACCAATAATTGGGAGTATCTTCGAAATATCGGACGATACCTACCAATGCTTATACATATATCGACCGGGTCAATGAAGAATGGGGAAAAATAGTCAATTAAGATAAATCAATCGATATCGGAAGTCCCATCGAAATACCGAACGGTACTTATATATCGACCGGGTTATTGAAGAGTGAGTTATAGGGAAAGATTGAGCATTGAGAAGCCAAATAACATTTGGTACATTTACATGAAACCGACAAGTTATCCAAAGATAAAGTAAGATTAGCAATCCAGAGATACCATTCAGAAACACATAAGTTTGCTGGAGGATCATGGCAAAGTCTCGATCCCCCTTCTCTACAATAATCGAGAACTAAGTTAGAGTCAGCTTTGGGTACAAATCAGGAGGTCTTTCTTCAATGAGTCTGCGACGGTTCAGGAAATTGAGAGGAGGAACGCGCGCTAAGTAGCCCTCCTCTTCCAATTGTCGAATTGCTCCTTTGGCCCCTGTAGTATGTAACGCCCGCCCTCCCTGCTAACCCTAAGGGACGGGGCTACGATACTCTACGTACATATTACAGCGGAAGACTTAAAATAATTTTCTTAGTTTAATAAAACTTTTCTTTTGTTTTCAAATCCGAACTACACTAATATGGTTTCCATAACATGATAACAAGATAAATAGAAACATAACATCAAGTCACCCATATAGTACTACAATTTACGAAACCAAAGCGTAATTCTTAAAAAGTTCTTAAAGCAGGTTCTTATTTGGTTGCCTAGTCACCGCCACACACATCTCCTTGCCTCTCTTGCTGCTCCTTTAGCTCATCCAGCTTTTACCTTTATCTGTGGTACAAGGAAAGTAAGCTATGAGCACTCATGGCTCAGTAAGTTCCTTTCCTACCCACTAAAACCGAAAATCATCACATGATCAAAGAATGTCTCAACATAACATAATCACAACTAGTCATGGCATAACATATTATACTCTTTAAGCATATCATGCAACGTAACAAAATCATAACTAGTCATGGCATATCATCTCTTAAAGCATAGCATGATACATAATATAATCATATCTAATCATGGCATATCATAGCATCATCATAAGGTAGCATGGCATATCAAGCTCTTAAAGCATAGCATGAAACATAACATAATCATATCTAATCATGGCATATCATAAATCATAGCATCATCACAACATGATCATAAAGTATATGCAATATGATTTTGAAAACATGTATCCGAAAAAACATGTATATGTCTCATGATCTTTAAAACCATTTCTTCTTACATATATACTTGAACATATTATCAACTTAAAGGGGATCCCGGCTATGTACCACTTACATATTACGCGCAACCTATGTAGGTCCAAGGTAGCAAGTCCTGAACCCTACAAGGCAAACATACTAGGCCCGAGTCTTACTCCATCGACCTAGGGGCACTTAAGAGCCCATCCCTAACGAGTCCCGAGTCTTATTCCATCGACCCCGGGGCGCTTATGGAGCCCACCCTTGGTACAAGCCACATAAAGTAAAGTACATGTCATACTTATACATATCACACATCATAAAAGCATGCATCACTTAGGCACACATCATATCATAAAAGTATGCATCACTTAGGCATACATCATATCATAAAAGTATGCATCACTTAGGCATACATCATATCATAAAGGTATGCATCACTTAGGCATACATCATGTCATAAAAGCATGCATATTTTCACCACATAGCATATCATAAAAGCATGCATATTTTAAGCACATAGCATATCATCAAAGCATGCATATTTCTATCCACATAGCATATCATAAAAGCATGCATATTTCTAAGCACATATCATATCATGGAAAGCATAAATCACAAGCATACATGTTTAAGCATAAGGGTGTATCATGTGATTATACTATCATAAGGAACATGGTAACATAGTTAACTTGGGTTCTAAGCTTCCTAATCCCTTGGGTTCTTATCATGGCCGAACCCCCTTAGATCTCAATTTAGGTAAAAACAACCTCCAAGCATGTGGAACCTAAATTATCATCACATCAATTTCATAGGAAGCATTATAAGCATGATTAACTTGGTTTCTAAGTTCTCCAAGTCCCTAACCTTCATGTGGCCGAACCCTATCAGGTGTGAAACAAGGTCCCAAATGTCATGAAAGAATGGAAACCTTAAACCATATTTATAGCATTTTTTTCCAAGTAACATAGTAAGCATATTTGAGCTAGTTCCTAAGTTCTTCAAGCCCTTAACATATGTCATGGCCAAAATTTAACAAGTATTCATTAGGGCTAAAAACAAGCATACAAGCATGTGAACTTGAACTAACATCATGTATAAATTTATAATGAGGCATCATACAAAGGGTATGACCGAAACTTACCCTAGCCTCATTCTAGGTCATTAAACAACATATAGCATGAGAACTTTGGCTTTCTACTTATCATATTTCATGTAGAGTGACATGAGCATATTTAATTTTTGTTCTAGGGTTTCTAGGGCATCTATCCCTTCATGGCCGAGACCTATAATGGTCCATTTAGGTCATGGAAAAATTATACAAACATGTGACACAATCAACACATTATCATATTTCCATAAGAAGTATTTTTAACACAATTGGTTTAAATTCTAAGGCCTCTAGGTCATTTAAACCCTACTTGGCCGAGACCCATCAGTGGTTAACTTTGCTTCAAATAGCCTAAAAGCATAGGAAGTCATACAAGTTTCATAGCATGTATAAAGACAAGCATAATAAACATACATGTGCATTGTGTCTTAGGCTTCCTAGGTTTCTTTCCTTTTTCTTTTATTTTTCCTCATGGACGAAACCTACCATTCTCTAAACTAGGTTTTAAGTGGCCTAAAGCATGGAAAACCTAAGTAAGTTTCATGGCAAAAATTACTAAGAACATCATATACAAATTTGGTTCATAAACAAGCTAGGACCCTTGTGACCTTACAAGTCATATATCATGTAACTAAATTCTCTATACCCTAATTAAGCATGAGAGCATTAAACCACTTTCATATCTTAATATCATAGAGGTCTTGAGCATGTTAAAATTTGGTTTAAGCTTTCCTAAGCTATCCATCTTAACATGGCCGAAAATCTTAATAAAGAGTTCATGAATTTCTAGCAATATTCAACATGCAATTCTTTAAGAGAACTCTATATTCTATCATATAAACATGGTTACTTAAATTTAAAGGTCTTCCTAACCATAAGCTCTTTTCTTGGCCGAAACATATGAGTGGGTTCCAAGTGACTTTCAAGCAAGAAAAATCAATAAAAGACCCTTAGTAATTCATGGAGGGAATCTTGTACTAGTTTGGTTAAACAATGATTTCCCTAACCTCTTTAAAATATTTTTGGCCGAAATTCTAGGGTTAGGTACTCCTCTGACCAAGCATCATATAGGTATAAAAACATGGAGGAAAACCTTCCTACATAGCATAGAAAATTATCACGAAATGAGGACTTGTTCAAACCTTCCTAGACTTGAAAACTCTTCTTTGGCCGAATTTTCTTAAATTCTATTCTAGGTTTTTCTAATCCTCATAAAATTCGAAAATCACATAGAAAGCCTTGTACCACAGGTGAGGGGAAGCTTACATCCTTTTCGCTTGTGGATCTAAGGTATGGTGATGGAAGAAGTAGCTTCTTCTTCTAGTTCCCTTCCGTTGTTTCTCTTGCTAAGTCCTCCTTGTATCCTAGGCTTTCTTAGGAGAAAACCTTGGCTTGGGGCCGAAGATGGAGGAGAGGGGGCTGGGGTTCTCGGTGAGGGAGAGGGAAGAATGAGAGAAATGAGAGAAAAATTAGAATTCTTCTCTTTTCTTGCTTCCTTTTATGTTAAGGGGGAAGAGGTAGAAAAATCGATTTTTGTTTTCCTTCTCCCTTAACCCATTTCTATTTTCTTTTATTTATTTTATTTCCTAATTTATTCTCATCATTCATGATGAAATAAGGGGGAATGAATCCCCTTAATTAGCCTCTTTTATTTTCGGCAAGAGAAGAGAGAAAGAGGGAGAGAAGGAAGGAAGGCAAGTTGCCTTTCTCTTGCTCTTTTCTTGTTTTCTTTTGGCTAGCTTTTACTCTCACCCTTATCATGAGTTTCTCTTCTTTGCTATCAATATCTTCTCTCTATCCCAATTGGTTTCCACTAATTAATTCTATAAATTATAATATAAGAGGTTCAAGGTTCAATCCTTGACCTCCTCTTCTTTTTATTTCATTTTATTTCTTTTTGCTTCAACCCACTTCCTTTTATTTTTCTAAGGCAAAATCCTACATTCATATGCTTATCTTAAAAGCTTAGTGGGTGTTACACAGTAAAAGTGGATAGAATGGACCTCACGATCGGTCTGTTGAACTCAGGAGATTCAATCATGGCTGTGGCTCGCTCCTTATAGCGAACATCCTCGCCCCCTTTGTAGACTACCAGCGCCATCTGAGAGGTTTTTAATTCATCTGTTCTGGCAGAAGCCTCGGCTTTAGCCGAATCAAGGGAGGTGGTCAAAGAAGCTACCTCGTCCTCTTTCAGCTGTAAGGCTTTAAGTTTCTCAGCCAATTCTGCTTCATAATTCTCTTTTAGTTCGCCAAGTTTTGAGGTTAGCTCTTGATTGAGGTCCATAACCAATTTGAATCAGGCTTCAAGACTCTCAATTTGAGTTTCAAATTGCTTCTTGGCGGCAGCAGAAAACTCAGCAGAAGACAGTTCGGTAACTTGCTGTCGCAACCCTCTGTTCTCCGATTTCAACCTTTCATTCTCAGTGTACAGATTGTGCAATATTCGAGAGAAACCCATGTTCTCTAGCCACCGCTGGGAGCATATTCAAAACCGTAAGACGATACTTCATAAACCGAAAGCAGGAGTATGTAAACATACCTTATTCTCTTTATTAGAAAAGCGGTCAATCGCTTCAGGAATGGAAAGCCCCTCAAAGAGGGGACGCACCTCATCCCAGGACCTAGCGAAAGAACCCCCCAGTAATATGGGGAGAACAGGAATGGTAGAAGAGCCAGTTGAGAAGGAAGAAGTAGGGATAGATGGTGGAGCAAAAACCAAGTAAGTAGAAGGCGAAGAGGGTAGAGATCCTGAAGTCGGAATAGACAAAGGAAAAGTAAAAGAAACGTCACCAGAAGTACTAGTTTTAGGAAAAGGAGAGGTAGGAAAATTCAAGGAAGGATAAAGTTCTGCTAATGTGGGCTCATCGGAAAGAAGATCAGTTGACACAAAATCTTCTGAAGCAAGCTCATCAGCAAAAAGAATTAGCCTTCTTTTTGGAGGAGGAGCCCTGGTCAGCTTGCGTCCCGGACGCTTGCCCGCAGAAATCTCAGTTATGGGTTTATCAGAGCTACCAGGGGATGAAAGCTCGATAAGAGGAACAGAGGCAGAGGGGGAGACAGTAACAGCTGCAGGAGACGTAATAGTGGGAGCAGGATCAGGGAAGATCTGCGCAGCAAGATCCCTAGAAGAACCTCCTGGAGTCTCATGAAGCCCAGAAGAGCTAGGTATTTCGGCTAAGAGAGCCGGCTCTTCAGTTGACGGTGGAGGGGCGATAGCGGCCAGAAATTCAGCCTCCTTGGCGCGAAGCAATTCTTCTTCCACGCGTATTTCTTTGTCAATCAAAGCATCATAAAAACTCTCCACTGTATAGAATAGAGAAATAATTTAGGCAGTTATAAGCAAAAAGAAAGGAACAAGACGTTACCTAAGGAAATGTGAGTATCGGGTTTGACTGGGCTTAAACCAAATAGGTACAGAAGCTCGACCTTCAACCATTTCGGGATCGAGAGCCGGTGACCTAATAACTTCTCACAATAAATAGGAAAAGTAGGAAGGAGATGAAACTCTCTAACATCGGGTAAGGGAGGCAAGAAAGATTTCCAAGCATGAGACCAAGGAATAGGTCCTGGAAACTTTAAAAAGAAAAAACGAGATTTCCAGGCTTTGAGAGACGATGACATATCTCCAAAAAGGACCATTTTAGTTCTCGACTGGAATAAGAAGACACCAGGTTCCGAGAGCTTGGGGTAGGAAAACATGAAGAAATTTTGAGGAGTAGGAGGAATATCTCGTAGATGAAACAACATATAAGTGTCGCATAGATAACGAAATGCATTAGGAGCAAATTGTTGCAAAGGAATATCAAAATATCGACTTATTTCAATTAAGAAAGGAGGAATGGGGAACCTTAATCCCCCTATCAACTGGTCCCTGAAAAAAGTCACGCAGTTATCAGGGGGATGATGAGGTCGATCAGTCGGTGCTGGGAGTATGATTTTATATTCCTTAGGAATTTCATATTGACGACGGATGGATAATCTAGCATTCTTATCGAAGATAGAAGACATATGGACATACCAAGGAGCAATTGCTTCTTCAGTCATGGACAAAAGTATGGGCTAGAGCGATAAAAGGATTACTTACTGAAGACAAGAAAGGGGATTGTCGTGAAACGGCGAGCACGAAGACTGGTTGAAGATAGCAATAGGAAAAGAGCTTTAGAGAAGAAAAAGGGAAGGACGAGGTTTAAAGAGGAGACGAAAGGTTTAGGGTTTGGAAAACGCAAGACGGTCGTCAGATTAGGACGTTGGTAGCTCAGCAGACGCTGAGGATCGCAATAGAAGGGCAAAAGGCCTATGTGACGTGGTGATCAGAAAAGGCATGTGTCGGGTCATCATAAAAAAGGGGAGGGGCATTTATATCAGACGTGACGAATCGGATCGCGATGGGGGTTGGTAGTGCCTCGAACATTCTCTCACCCGAAGAAGAGACAATCACCAGTTCAGAAACCTCGAAAGAAAATGTGATCGACTGGGCATAATAAAATAAAAAGGACTGAACTTTTTGACCTTACCCAGGCTAAAGACAAGAATATTTTAAGAGTAAAAGTTTAGAAGAGTGACAAATGTTAATCTGTCAGTGCAGAATATGACTTAGTATTTATTGAAAATATTTTTATTAACGAGGGCAAGTGTGGTTATGTTGGATAAATATAATATTGACTTCAGTCAATAAGACAACATCAGTTGATATAACATTGATTATAATATCAAACTATACTAATAGTTAAAATAACCTTAGTTATGATAAATGATACATAGGATGCATGAAGAAATGATGAACACAACACCACATTGTAAATGATAGAAGGATTCCATAAAAGCCTTTGATTAGATACAAAATTTGTCTTTACACTTAGAATCTGATCAAATACATAGCGTCACATATCCTCAGGTACAGCAAACCTCAAATAGATAACAAATATTACAAACATAAACTCTTAGGGCACTCAGAAAATTTTAGTCCCACTGGATTCAAACTTACCATGGAGCGGAGCGGGAAATAGCCCACTTCGTCCGAGCTTGTCAAGGCGCACAAGAGGCAATATTTTGCCCGGGACAAAGAAAGCAACGAAAGACAAAAGCTCAAGGGCGATAAGAAGGGGAAACATGGATTCATTCCATCAAGGAAAAATAAGTATAGAAACCACTTCCCCTCTCAAGCCGTATGAGCTCAGCAAGTGGAGCAACCAATCTTAGCCCAAGGGTATCATGTGCTGTGCCCTTCACACAACACCCTTGGGTCATTTGGCTGCCCCTCTATAAGTAGAAAAATTTTCTCTGAAGTTTCTTGAGTCCTTCAGAGCACCTACATCTTTGGATAGAAGATTTGAACTGTGAAGCTTCATCTCTTAAGACGATCCCTTGTACCCCTGGAATAACCGGAGAAAAAATCCCAATAAACTCATATATAGATCTCACCTGGTCCAACAAAAGTTGTCTCCAAAGAGGAGGATCCACGACCATGGCCTTAGCATCAAAAAGTGGCAAGGAAGAAAAGGAACTAAGAAAGGTTGTGGGTGAAGAGAAGGTTGTAGCCCTATTTAAAGGAGAAAAAGGCTTACAATATGGCCACACTTAATCTGTTAAGATAGTGGTACACAAAATCTGTGAGGTCATTTCAAAATCTGGAGCAGAGTCACGAGTAGGAAAAGACAAGATCATACTTCTGTCTAGTCAGTCGTCTACACCTCCTTCGACTAGACTTGAAGGGAAGGCTAGTGATATGGGTTAGGTTTTATGGGCCTTCAGATGAGAAAAGAAAAGGAAGAAAAAGTCAAAGGAGGAAGGCCAATATCGGTCGATACATGCCTGCCGAACGAAGGTAGGCCAATATCGGTCGATACATGCCTACCGAACGAAGGTTGGCCAAGATCGGTCGATACATGCCTGCCGAACGAAGGTAAGCCAATATCGATCGATACATGCTTACCATATGAAGGTAAGTTAGTAACGACCGATACATACTCCAGAGCAAAGGTAGGCCAATATCGGTCGATACATGCCTACCGAATGAAGGTAGGCCAAGATTGGTCGATACATGCCTGCCGAACGAAGGTAAGCCAATATCGGTCGATACATGCTTGCCATATGAAGGTAAGTTAGTAACGACCGATACATACTCCAGAGCAAAGATAGACCAATATCGGCCGATACATGCCTGCCGAACGAAGGTAGGCCAATATCGGTCGATACATGCCTACCGAACGAAGGTAGGCCAAGATCGGCCGATACATGATTGTCGTATGAAGGTAAGCCAATAACGACCAATACATACTCCAGAGCAAAGATAGACCAATATCGGCCAAAAGGGTTAATGAATACTTCAGAAACATGTTGGATAAAATGTTATTTTGACACAATAAAGATACAAATAGAAGTCACATGAAGAAGAATCATACATGAATATATCGAATAGAATAATTTATGATAGAGAATATATATTTTGGCGGGAAATATGCTTTCAGATTGTCTTGTAGGCGCTAAACGACAAAGAAGGTACATCTGGGGTACAAAAAAGATTCCTTAAAAATCATCTTCCCTAAGTACGCAGCTGATGTCATAACGAACTCTAACAAACCGGGGTCCACTTCATGACTACAGAGGTTATATGAAGTGGTATAAAAAGGGGAATCCTCTCCGTTGGCTAGGTAAGTTCACATCCCTAATTTTCTGGCTACTGTTCATCTTCTTCTTCCTTCCTCGGCATCAAGAGAGATCACTAACTTGAGCGTCGGAGGGCCTAGCCAGGGATTCCCACCCCGGTCTTAGGTCACTGACGATAGTGTTGGTTGGTCTCTTGTGCGCAGGGAGCCTCGGGAGCTTGAAAGTTCGACTTTCTCCTATTTGGACGGGGATTTCTTCCTACTTATCATATTTCCTTCTGTGACTCTGGTTTTCTTCCGATCCACTTTGGGTTTCTCAGGTCGAGGTTTCACCGGCATTATTCTTCGTCATCACAGTGGGTTTCCTTCTTCCGGATCTCCTTCACGGTCAGCTTCTCAGACAGGATCACTATTGAACAGGACTATGAGTTAGGGTTTTTTCCCTTTTATTCCTTACCTTCTGTAGCCTACCTATTGAGCATGCTATTTATTGTTTTAGTTTAATTGTATAGAAGAAGTTTAGCTCTTAGTTGTAGTATCCGTGTTTGTACACCTGCTGCAATAAATTCCAGCAAGTTCATTTTCTTGTTTTGGCCGAGCAAATGGGCATAAACAACCCTTAGTTAATAGTAGGTAGTTCTGGGTTTTGTTTGCTACCTCCATGGACATGAACATCCATTAACTAGAGCATGCACGGTTTAGTTTTTCCCTACTACTTAACAAGCATGCACCACTTAGTATACTAGTATGTTGGGATAGATTGTTTATTACTGTTTGAAAGGCAAGAACAACCTCGTTATAACAATTCAGAGTTAGCTTACTTTGCTACCCTATCCAGCATTTTAGTGATTGACTTTGCTCTATTTTACAGCATGTTTAGGAAGCTTAAAGTTGTATTCTTTTGCTCTATTTACAGCATGTTTAGAAAGCTTAAAGTCACATTCTTTTGCTACCCTATCTAGCATGTTTAGAAAGTCCAAAATTAGCTTCCTTTTACTTTATTTTATAGCATGATCAGTAAGCTCAAAGTTTCTCTCTTTTGCTTTGTTTTGTAGCATGATTAGTAAGATTAGATTAACTTTCCTTGCTCTTATCACAGCATGTTTTAAAAGGCCAAAGTTACTTTCTTTTGCTCTATTATATAGCATGATTAGTGAATTTAAAGTCACTTTCCTTTGCTTGGTTTTATAACATGCTTAGAGAGAGTTTAGATTTGCTTCCCTTGTATTGTTTTTATATAGCATGCTTAGTTAATTGTAACCCTACACTTGTTAGGTATATCTAAAGGATTCCAATAAACTAGAGGAAACTGAGTAAAAAGAAAGAGATCAAGGCCTAGTTAAAAAAGAGATAACAAGTAAACTAAAGTAAGAGGCTAGTACCCGACTTCCAAGGTTGTCGTTAAACAAATCCAGGTGACCAATTCCAAGGTCTTGGCCCTTGTAAGACCAAGGTCTTTACCTCATAGGACTAGAGGCTCGCTACCTCAGTCACTATTAGAGAGCGCGCAAAATAAAGATGGTACTAAGCCTGGGCCCAAAGAAGAAAAGAAGAAAGAAAAGAAAAGTAAGAAAAGTAAGAAAAGAAAAAGAAGAAGAAAGTGAAAGAGAAATTAAAAGATTAATTTCTAGTATAAGGATATAAGAAAATGAAACAAGTTTATGCTTAGAATTAATAAAAGTTTAGTTCTTTAATTCTAAGCCAACAGTAGTAGTTTCATTACTTTCCTGTCAGTTAGTGAGCATGTTTAGTATTCAGTTTTATTTCTGTATACCATGAGTACATGCAGCTTTGCTTTAGCATTACAGTTTCAGTATTATTGCATTACTTTTATGCACTTCGAAGTTTTTGTGAGATAAATTAGTACTTACTAAGCGTTTTCGCTTATAGTTTTGTTTTCTTTACTCCTACTGCAGATAAAGGAAAAGCTAAGATATGAGGGGAGATGACAGGGTGGTGGTGGTGATGAAGGTGTATGGTGACTGGACTATGGAAAGATCCAGAGAGTGCTACCAAACCTGCAGGACCTATTTGATTAGAGTTTATGCTTTAGTTCTTTTCTTTAACACTATTATGAAGTTGTGAGATTGTAGTTGAGTTTATTTCCACATATGCATTTAGTCACTTTAATTATTTGTGGAGTGATATAGTTGGTTGTTTTTACTGTTGTTTTTATAACTGCGTGGTTGTGAAAAATGAGTTCCATCCGCCTGTGGCTACGTATATATCTTATGTACTATGGATTTGGTCACCGGTACAGGGGACACTCTACCGAAATTTTTCGGTAGGAATTCCTCTGAACCGTGATAAATCTAAGTATTGCTAATAATAGCATCAGTGACACTAGTAAGTAGAGTAGTAGTTAGGTAACGGTTGCCCTTAGAGAGTAGTAGTAAGAAGGGTGGGTTGTTACAAAACATGTTTTATTTTCAAAACTTTCCTATTTTTAGATTTTTAAATATATTTTTAGCCTTAGACTAGTTCAAAATCCTTAGAAAGCATGTACCCATAGGACTAGTTTTTGAGCATCTCACCAAAACCCTAGGCTTACCTTGCTTGTGTTTGACGAACATAGAAAGGGGTGAGATGCATAGGCCACTTGCCTAAAACTTAAGATGCTTATTTCAGTGCATCGATATAAGTCTGGGTGTTAAAAACAAAGCATACATTAATCAAGTTAAGATTGAACTTAACTTGACTAACCAAGTGAAAGCTGCTATCTTCTGATAGTCAATCAGTAACTACCCGGTTAGACAGTTGATTTAATGTCAGATTCAGGGGAAGAAATAAAACTAATTCAGGTTTTCAAATTGAATTTGAAACTTAATTTTGAAAATCAAAGTTTAAAATCAACTTGTTTAAAAAGTGTGAAATTTTTTTTACAAACTTTTTATACTTTTTACTTAATCTTTGAAAACTAAAATTTTCAAGTATTTTAAATCAAGGTTTTGAAACTAGTACTTTTGAACTTTGAAAACTTGATTTTGGAAAAAGAATTTTACAAAATTATTTTGAAAACTCCTTCATTTTAAAAAATTATTTTACTTTATCAAAATTAGTTTTACCAAACTCCTTTGAAAACTAAAAGTAAAGTTCAAAATCATTTTTCTTAATGTTTGCAAACTAAAATTTGATTTGCAAAAACTTAGTGTTAAAAATTGTGGAAATCAGATTTTTCAAAACTTAAGTTTACAAACTAAGCTTCTCAAAATCATTTTCCTTAATTTTGAAAATTCAATTTTTTTTACAAACTTAGTGTAAAAAATTTGACTATTTAAAAAGCGTTTTTTTTTACAAACTTTTTTTGGAGCTTTGAGTTTGTTTGAAAAGCGTTTCAAAGTTGAAACGTGTTTTGATAATTTAGAACTTATACACTTATATTTGAAAATCTGACTATTTAAACTTAGATATTTTTCTAAAAGCTAAAAGCTAATTTTTTAAACAAGTTTTCAAAAGCTTAAACTCCCCCAAGTTAACTTGACATCTTTTCTTACAATTCCTTACGTTGTCTGAAGTCTGTATTTATGCTTACTTGACATTTGTTCTTTTGATGAATGACAAAGGGGGAGGGTTAGGTGGTTAAGTTAGCTAACCAGAATTGAAAATACAAACTTACTTAAAAACCCTTTAAATGCTTGGTTTTTCTTGCATATGTTTTCACTAACTTAACCAGGTTGTCATTCTATCAAAAAGGGGGAGATTGTTGGTGCGGTTAGCACTAATGATTTAACCCAGGTTTTGATGAATGACAAATCAAGTTAAGTTAGTCTGTTGTTGTCTAACACTCTGTTCGAGTGTGCAGGAGAAGTCCAGCTAGGTCGACGGGCTGACCGGATAGCTGGCGAGAAGTCCAAGCGGGTCGACGGACTGACCGGACGCTTGGCGAGAAGTCCAGCTAGGTCGACGGGCTGACCGGATAGCTGGCGAGAAGTCCAGACGGGTCGACGGGCTGACCGGACGTCTGGCAGGTAAGTAAGGTAAGTCACTAGAGGGGAGCGACTGCGAGGACGCGTTCCCGGGAAGGGAACATTAGGCGTCGATCCGGCTTAAATCCATTTCGGATATCTACGTCGAGATCGTGACTAGATTCCGGTCTCGGAAAGACGGAATCTAAGTCATACTCTTTCTATTACTTTGTTGAACTTTAATTGTGCTAACAATCTTTTTACAGGATATATATTTGTCTCGGACTAACTCTATTTTGCAGGAGAAGGAGTTCCTGGAAATAGGAGGTCCGAGCGCCCGGAAAGGATCCGAGCGCCCGGAGCTCCAGGCACCCGGAAGGGATCCGGAGCCCGGAGGCAAGTTTTATCCAAACTCGCGCGTCGCCACATGGAGCTTGCTGGTTGGACCTGCCACGTCCCACCAGGGCGCCCGGAAGGGATCCGGGGCGCCCCGAGCCTCATATAAAAGGAGGGTCAGAGGGGAGCTTCAGAACAACAACGAAAAGAAAGTCCTCTACTGCTTGCTCTACTACTCTGTGCTCCTGCGACGCTAACAAAGCTCCGACAATACACTCCTGTCCTTTTCATTAAATTCTTGTCGGTATTTGCTTTATTTTCATTAGCATTTCTGTACTTTAATTTGTATTAATTTTTGAACTGCTAGTGATTGCCCACCGAAAGCACCCTTGTGTGCGGGCCTTGGAGTAGGAGTCGACACAGGCTCCAACCAAGTAAAACCAGCTTGTGTTAGCATTGTCCTTTTATTTCCGCTGTGTTTATACTCGAACAATTTTGTTTTTCGATATTCACCCCCCCTCTTTCGACGTTTCACGATCCAACAATTGTGACTCTTCACAATATATGACAAGTGTCCTTCTATCCTTGACATCTAGATTGATCAATGTGAGGCATAGATCGTGTCATCCTCTAATCAATCTAAATCTTGAATCCTAAGTAGACTCACTCAATCAAATGAGCTCAACATCTCATATTGACTCATTTGGGCATGGCCATGCACTTAGTGGTCTCACTCTATCAAGAATATCGATGTCACTCCCATCATATAGGAGGGATAGATCCCATCTACATCACTCACATCACTTCACATAATTTGTTAAATACCCAGTAATCGCCTTTGTAGTCCACCCAGTTACGGGTGACGTTTGAAGAAGCCAAAGTATGCAACTCCTTATGTAGGGAACCATGGTGACTTCAGGTCCAAGGACTAATAGTCATACTAATAGCCACATGAGAAAGTATATGACACTCATATAACGATCCATGATACTTTCTCATGACAGGTCATTCAGTATACATTCTCCAATGCATACCCATGTGTCAACTTAATATCTCCATATCCATGACTTGTGAGATCAAGCCATCGAGTTGACCTACATGCTAGTCTCGTCGCATTAACATTGTCCTTGAATGCTAATACTTGACTAGGAATGATTAAGAGTAGTGTTCCCTATATCATCTCACTATCGATTCAACTAACCGATTGATATAGGTAAGAACCTTCTACTCAAGGACGCTATTATACTTAGTTATTTGGCACCAATACAAGTAAGCATAATAACCATAAACAAATACCTTTATATATATATAAGAATATGATACAACGAGTCCATATAACAATCATCAAATGATTGACTCTAGAGCTCTAACTAACACTACTCCCATAGATTTGTAGAATGGGCGTAAGCCTAGTCTAAAGCATATTCAGTTCTGGGGTAGTCCAGCACATGTTCTAAAGGGAGATACTGATAAGTTGGACAAGAGTTCACTTGTTATCCTAGAAAAACGAAAGGAAGTTTATAGTCCTTAAAATCAGAGGGTCATTGTTAGTACCAATGACCGATTTTAGAAGAGGACTAGGTAATGAACCACAAAACCATAAGTAAATTTGTTCTTAAGGAAATAATAAAGGACACGTTTAATCTAGTACCAACTGTACAAGATGAGATATAATAAGAAACTGCAACACATATCACAAATGATACATAATTGTAGAAAGTACCTCGTCGTAGTTGGAGGGTTGATAGGCAACCTAAAAGATTCATGTTTTGGGAGAGTCTTTGGACTAGATCCTTGGTGAACATGTACCTGATCCCCAACATATGACAAAGCACTCCAAGATAAAGATGCAGCATCTTAGCAAAGTGCAATGAATACAGAAATAGAATCTATGTATTCTAATAAATTCTGGGAGCTTATAAAATAACCAAATGGTGTAAAAGCCATTAGGTCCATAATAGGAAAAGAAGGACAGACTGGAAGGTGGAAACTTTCAAAGCAAGACTTGTTGAAAAAGGAAAACTTTTTACTGGTAGCCATGCTTAAGTCTATCCGGATTCTTTTATCTATTGCTCATATGGATTATGAGATTTGGCAAGTGGATGTCAAGACAGTTTTTCTTAAAGGAAGTCTTGAAGAAAGCATCTATATGAAACAACCAGAGGGGTTTATTGTAAAGGGCAAAGAGCATCATGTATGTAAGCTTAATCGGTCTATGGACTGAAGTAAAGCTTCATGGTCTTGGAAACATCCGGTTTAATAAAGTAATCCAGACCTATGGATTTTTTTAGTGACCGGAGGAATTTTGTGTATACAAGAAGTGTGATGGAAACGCGGTGATATTTCTTGTACTATACGTAGATGACATTTTTGGTAGTTGGAAACAATATCAAAGTGTTGTTGGATGTAAGGGTATGGTTGTCCAAGCAATTTGATATAAAGGACTTGGGAGAATGTGTACATATTCTTGGGATCATGAGATCACAAGAAAAGAATGTTGTGTTTATCCCAAGCTTCACATATCGATACAATCCTTGCTCGTTTAAGTATGCAAAACTCCAAGAAAGGTTCCTAACCTTTTCGGCATGGAGTAGGTATATCTAAAGATATGTCTCCGAAGACATCAAAGGAGATAGAGGACATGAAGGCAGTTCCTTACGCTTCGACTGTAGGAAGCCTAATGTATGAAATGCTGTGTACGAGATCGGATATCTGTTTTGCCGTGGGCATGGTTAGCAGATATCAAAGTAACCCTGGACAAGGACATTGGATTGTAGTAAACATATATTAAAGTACCTTAGAGGGACTAGAAATTATATGCTAGTTTACCAAGCAAATGATTTGCTCCCTGTGGGTTACACGGATTCTGGCTTCCAATCAGATAGGGACAATAGTAAGTCGACCTCGGGGTTTTGTGTTTACTTTAAGAGGTGAAGTCATAAGTATGGAGGAGTGTTAGACATAGGTGTTTTTTCGGACTCCACCATAGAAGCTAAGTATGTGGCAGCCTCTGAGGCAGCTATAGATGTTATATGGCTCAGAAACTTCATGATGGACTTAGACATGATTTCTGGTTTTCCAAAAAATTATTATAATTTATTGTAATAATAGTGGTGCAGTAGCAAACTCGAAGAAACCATAAGTCCATAAGGCAAGTAAACACAATAAAGCGCAAGTACCACCCAAAACGAGATATCGTATAACAATGAGAAGTTGTTGCCGCCTACATTGCATCAGGTGATAACCTGAGAGATCATTTCACTAAGGCCCTTAAGGCAAGAGCTTTTGATCGACATGATGAAGGGTTGGGAATCAGATGTATGGCAGGGAATATGGCAACATAGTCTTTTAGTATAAGTGGGAGATTGTTAGAGTGTATACTAAAAGTCTAGCTGTTTGTATAAATATTTAAGAATCACATTGGTCAAATTATCTATATTTACTGCTAAGTGTAGTTGTTCAATTAATTTATATTGTAAATAACATGGTGTGTGGTGTCACACACAGAAGATCGTGTTATCGGTTCTTTGTAAATTATAAACAGTAGCTCACGACTAAGATGGAAAGGAACAAACCATTGGAATAGTCGTACTGTAATTAGGTATTAGTTTATCTTGACTAATAATAACACTAAGTACACTCTGTTGGTGTGGGAAGCATCCGATGATCGAACCGGTATTTTGATTATGTCAAAGGGTTCAAGTTAAGTTGTTTTGTTATCTAATGTGCTTGAATAAGTTTGCAAGAAAGTCCTAACTGCGGTTAGGCAGGTAAAAAACTCTAGGGGTGGTTACCCTAGGTCCTAGGGGGTGGTAACCCTAGGTGGTAAAAAACCCTAAGGGGCAGTAACCTTAGGTCCTAGGGGGTGGTAACCCTAGGTGGAGGAAAATCTTAAGGGGCGACAACCTTAGGTCCTAGGGGGTGGTAACCCTGGGTGAAGGAAAAATCTTAAGGGGTGGTAACCTTAGGTCCTAGGGGGTGGTAACCCTAGGTGGAGAAAAATCCTAAGGGGCGGCAACCTTAGGTCCTAGGGGCCGGTAACCCTAGGTGGAGAAAAACCCTAGGGGGTGGTAACCCTAGGTCCTAGGGGGTGATAACCCTAGGCAGAAAGTCCAGTCGGTCTAGAACACCGGACTGACACTAGGTAATCTCTCCTGAGGGGAGTAGGTGAGGACACGCTCCCCATAGAGGGAACAGTAGGCGTCAGGTCGACCTAGGGTTTCCGATCAGAAATCTGAATCAGACTTGGACAGTCTGATGATTGTCAAATCACTTAATTTGTCATATTTTATGTGTGCTAACTTTGTCTTGCAGGGTATGTGTATGTTGGGTGAACTAACATGCTTTGCAGGGACAAATGAGCAAGGCAAGCCTCGGATGAACAGTGCCGAGGCACCTCCATGGAGCTTTGAGGCGCCTCGGGTGCAGAATGTGAGTTGGCCGCGAAGCAGTGCTGGAGGCGCCTCGGAGGGAGCTGGAGGTGCCTTGGACCAAGGCTTGGAGGTTCCTTGGAGTGGCTTGAAGGCACCTTTAAGCTGATAAGGTGCGACGAGTTCAGCAGTGATCCACACGGGTGACTCGGAGGCTTGGCAGCGCCTTGGATGGTCTTGAAGGCACCTCCAACAGGGTTCAAAAGGAGGTTTTGAGCAGCAGGCCGGAAATGAATTTCCTAAGCTATCCTTCGACTATTGGCTACTCAAGAGACGACCCAGAAGTGCTGAAATAACACCCCGACAACAAGAAGCTGCAATTCTACTATTCTCTGTTGTCGGTATAAGATTACTATTGTCTTACTTGTATTGCATTTCTGTAAAACTTTTAACAATTATAGTTGTTGCCCAAAGTAAACGCTCAACGAGCGTAGGCCATGGAGTAGGAGTCTCCCCAAGCTCCGAACCAAGTAAATTCTTGGGTCGTTCTGTGTGATTGTTCTTCTGTTATTATTTCCGCAGCTTTAATTCTCGAACGATTTCCAAATACAAAACGTGTGAAAGCCACGAGTGCTATTCACCCCCACCCTCTAGTTCTTTCGATCCAACACACTCCAAGTGTATTGAGTAGGACCATTTAAGGTAAGTTCTTTTTATACTGATTTAATAAAAGAACAAGACCTTAGTTATTATGGAAGTGTGTGCTCTTAATCCTAATATAATAACAAGCACATATATTTAGTATTTATTTCTTTGACTTATCAATGGGTGAGATTTAGCTCGATAAATCAATAAGCCCGATAAGTTGGGAAATGATATTACTTATAGTGTGTATTGTTGATTATAGAAGGAAACTGTATCCTAGTAATCTATGTTGAGAATGCCCCCAAGAGGAGTTCATAAGGATTGTCATGTTAAACCCTGCAGGTGGATTTAGTTCGACATGACGATGAGGTTGAGTGGTACTACTCTTGGACTAAGATATTAATTAAGTGAGTTGTCAGTAACTCATTTAATTAGTGGGCATTCGACATCTTAAACACAGGGAGACTAACACACTCATAATAAGAAGGAGCCCAAAACGTAATTTGGGATTGATGCAGTAGTTCAATAATAATTCTTTAGTAGTATAAATTATTATTGATGAAATTAAGTTGAGTATTCTGGGCGAATACGGGAAGCTTAATTTCATCGGGAGACCAAAACCAATTCCTCCTCTCGGTCCCTATCATAGCCTCTTGTATATAGAGATTTATACCCACCCATACCCACCTTAAGGTGGCCGGCCAAGCCTAGCTTGGAGCCCAAGCTAGGGCCGGCCAAACCAAGGTGTGAGGTGGCCGGCCCTAGCTTGAGTCCAAGCTTGGTATGGCCGACCATAATTAATTAAAAGGATTTTATTTTTAAAAAAATTTTCTTATGTGGATTCCATGGTTTTAAAAGAGAGTTTAAAATTTAAATCTTTCCTTTTATAGCTTTCTACAAAGGATTAAGAAAAGATTTGATATCTTTCCTTATTTGTAAATTGATAGGAAGATTTTAATTTTGATAAAACTTTCCTTTTTTGTAACCATGTTCATGGTTTTAAAAGAGAGTTTGAAATTTAAATCTTTCCTTTTATAGCTTTCTACAAAGGATTAAGAAAAGATTTGATATCTTTCCTTATTTGTAGATTGATAAGAAGATTTTAATTTTGATAAAACTTTTCTTTTTTGGAACCATGTTCATGATTTTAAAAAAGAGTTTTAAAATTAAATATTTCCTTTTATAAGTTTCTACAAAAAATTAAAGATTTGATATCTTTCCTTATTTGTAGATTGAAAGGAGATTTTAATTTTAGAGAAAACTTTTCTTTTTGGAAATCATCCACATGTTTAAAAGAAAGATTTTAATTTATAAAATTTCCTTTTATAACTCACCATGAAGGGAAAAATTATTAGAGAAATTTTTTAATAAATTTCTGGAAACAAATTAGGAAGTTTTAATGAATTAAACTTTCCTTGATTAGAGCTAATAGGTGGCCTGCCATGTTAATAATGAAAAGGAAATTATTTTTTTAATTAAATAAATTTTCCTTTTCATGGCAAAGGAATTAAGGAAATTTTTATTTAAATTTCCTCATTTGCCAAGACCAAGGATTATAAAAGAGGGGGTAGAGGTGCCTTCATGGGTAACAACTCTATTCTATTTCTTCCTCTCTTTTCTTCCTTGATTGTGGCCGACCCAAGAGGTTCTCCCTCTCCTCTTCTCTTCTTCTTTAGTGGCCGGTTTCATCCTTCTCTTGGAGCTTTTGATGGTGGCCGGTTCTAGCTAGGAGAAGAAGGAGAGAAAGGAGGCTTTGTTTCTTGCATCCCTTGGAGCTTGGTGGTGGTGGCCGAAATTCTACATCCTTGGAGGATTCTTGGTTTGGCCAAAACTTGCAAGGAGGAAGAAGAAGGGCTTGGGTGGTTCTCATCTCGGTAGATCGTTGCCCACACAATGTTCTGGATAAGAAGAGGAATACGGTAGAAGATCACGAGGTCGTTGCATACAAAGGAAGATATAACTAGTAATTATTTTCCGCATCATACTAGTTTTTCTTTTGTATGAATTCCAAACATAAAAGGCATTAGATTTTAGTTTTTCGAATTGTTATTCGAGTTTGTGTTTTTCTTTGTTTTTCGAATTTGTGATTCGATTGTTCTTTTTGATTAATCCTAGAGTTATATAAGGAAATTAAATATTAGCTTTCCTTAAAAGGCTTTGTCTAGGCGGTGGTGGATGCTCCCATACCCAAGAAGGTCATGTGCCTCGCCATGCAGTCCTGGAAGCCAATTTTGGAAATTAATATTTAATTGAATTTATAACATAGGTTGATTTGGATCAATAGTGTTAAGTTCCGCTTGCGATCCAAGTCTAAACCATTAAGAACAGATAAGTTAAATTTGGAATCAATAATGTTAAGTTCCATTTGCAATTCCTAATTTAACTTTTAAAGAGCACAATAGGTTGTTTAGGAAAAGGTTTGACACTTGTATAAAATTTTTGTACAGTGGAACCGGTACGATTCTCCTAGGACCAACCAACAGAGTCTTTTCAGATCTTCGGAGTTCATCTTTATCAGAGGTCATCATCATTCATCGGAACCAGTACTCATCTTCGCATATCTCAGATAGGATTAAATTTGGCATCGTCTGTGGGAACTATTTACCTAGATCTGAGGCTACGAAGTTGGAGGAAGCTGGTAAACCCAATACCATCACTATATCGCAGGATGATATGGAGTTGCTCGTCAACACTAGAGTGTAGAAGATACTGCAACAACAAAAACAACAAGTGAATATTGGTGGCACATTACCTTTAGTTCCACCTCCTGCAATGTCTGTAACCTCTCATCACCGAGAGAAAGAGATCAGGGGAGGAGATCTAGCTCATCTGTTCTCTGCTCCTCTCTCTCCCACTCGACGTCCCAAAGCTTACTTTCGAATACCTATGGAACAAGGAGGATGAAGAGTAGCTCTTCAAGAATCCTCTGGAGAACCCCTTGTAAGCAAAAAAGAGAAAGGGGAAGGTGGTGGCTACCGATAGTTCTCTTGAAAGGATTATCACCCCCTTTTCTCAACTAGTATTGGATGATCCGTTGCCAAAACATTATCAGAATTTAAATGTTGGAGAATATTCGGGAGCAACTGATCCCGAAGATTATCTTCTCAAGTTTGAGCATGCAGTGCTTCTCCAACAATTCACTAATGGGGTTAAATATCGGATGTTTCTTACTATTTTTGGAGGACCATCTCAAAGATGGTTTAAGCGATTATTAGAGAATTCTATTTGTCACTTTAAGGATTTTCATAAGGTATTCTTGTACCATTTTTCCAACAATCGGAGGTATCATAAAACTCCATGGAGTTTTTTTTTTCTATTAAGAAAGGGCCTAAAGAATCCATCAGAGCTTATATTAAGAGGTTTAATCAAGTGACTATTGATGTTCCATCAGCCACTACAGAGATCTTGGTAAGCACCTTCTCTCAGGAGCTTAATGATAATGATTTTTACAAGGATTTGGTTAGGAATCCTCCTACCAATTTTGATATATTAATTGAACGCGCTTCGGAGTTTATCAATGTAGAAGAAGCTCAAGTTGCCCGCAGGAAAGAGGATAATGCCCCTACATTGGTTCCAACAGTGGCCCGCCCGGGGGGACCTGTCCAACCTCCTAAGGGACCTCGGGCAGACCTGCCCCATCGTCATCCCGAGCCACATCCTCAAGCAGTGCAACACATGGGGGTTTCTCAACATTTTCCTCAAAGACAGTGCACATACCATCTAACTAATACCATGATATTGGAAACTATTTCACCTTGAAGAATCAACAACCAAGCAACACTCAATATTGTCGCGTTCCCCAATCCCAAATTGCCGGCTATATCCTCGATAGAACAACCCGCTTAAAATCGAATATCAACCGAGTGGGTCACAAGCTGGAATATTACCTCTTCCTGTGGTACAAGCTCAAGCACCTGGCTCGGCACAATCAGAGCCATCATCGGCTCGACAGGAAGAAAATCACAGTAACGTCGCTCGGGGCAACATTAGCATGATAGCAGGAGGGCCCACTGATAGTGATTCTAATCGGGCGAGGAAGTCGCACACTCGAGGATTAACAATTCATGTCGTCGGATGTAGTGCTGAAAAGGCAACCGGGCCGGAGATCAGTTTCGGACCTAGAGATTTGGTGGGGGTAGAAGTATCCCATGATGATGCGTTAATAATAAAAGCTATTATAGCCAATTATAATATTTCACGTACTTTTATTAATACTGGTAGCTCTGTTAACATCATCTTTAAACAAGCTTTTGACCAGTTGCTGATTGACCCGAGCGAGCTTCAACCTACGGTTACTCCATTGTATGGGTGTTACGATTCTGAAAGTGCACGGATTCGTCGTCAGTAATATAAAAGATTGTCGAACCCACAAGGACTGGTTATAAGCACTAGTGATGACACACTTAGGATTAGCTACACTATCGATGGTTGTAAGTAATCTAAGAAAAGAGATTAGAAAGCAGGGGATGAGAACTAGCAACAAGAAGAAATCAACATGGTTAATGAAGAGTTCTAGGAGTTCGGTTTCATTGTGGTGGTATTGATGTGTCTCATACTATCCTATACTCATTGTCCATCAACATGCATTCGCCGGAAGCTAAAGCAACTATCCTTGAGCACCAACCAAAGACGATCCCTATGAAATCCTATTACGGTTAACCCCTGTCACTAGGGCGCCTCGGTAGATCATAAGGACATGACTCTTATTGATGTTATCAAAGATAAAATTAAGAAGCTTAGTTTAGTTTCTTACTTCCTTGTGGAGGCGTCGCCTCTCCTTTCAAGGAAGTACCCTAGATGTCCGTGAACGGGTTACCCCTGTCACTAGGGCCCCTTGAGTGTATAATCTAAGATATTCCCTCTACGGGGTTGGCAATCCCTACACAATCAATCAACACGACAAAGAGATCGAGTAGTCGAAACAAAGCAAGCGAAATCATACAATGAATATAAACGTAATATGAGTTTTACATCAAAACCAGTTCACAATTACTCCCTCATCCTAGAACAAGGACTCTACTCCATAGACGCTGGAGAAAAACCCAAAAACATAGTAAATCTAAATAAACAATCCTCAAAAGCAAAGAGAGAAAGAAGAAGTATGCTTATCTAATGACGATGAGTGATCTTCGGATCCAACCCATTGCTCTTGGAGTTATGTGGTGATGAAAGGTCGCTGGATCGATGTCTTGGACGGCGTGGAACGACACCAAAGCGATTCTCCTCTTGTCGGCTCGCCTCCCGGCTCTCCCCTTTCGTAAAAGGGGTTAAAACCCCTTTTATAGGCTAGGGCACGATGCGGCGGCACGACCGTGCAAGGATAGCACGACAATGCCCCAACTTGGCTCTAGATGCGCTGCACGGCCGTGCCAATTGGCACAGCCGTGTGATGCTAGGACTTGGCTTCTGGGGCACGACCGTGCGGGGTTGCACGGTCGTGTGCTGCTTTGCCTCGGTCATGGGGGGCACGACCGTGCAGGGTTGCACGACCATGTTCTGATCCGCGTCTGTATTGGCCGCACGACCGTGCAAGGGTTGCACGACCGTGCATTTCTCCTCTTCTGGTTGGCCATACGACCGTGTAAGGTTTGCACAACCGTGTTCTCTAGCTCACTCTGGTGCGTCGACAAATGTTGTTTTCGCTCCGAAAGTTGTCCCTGTCAATACAAAACCAAACAAAGAGCAGATATCTGTGCAAAAGAGTATATATGATGAATACCTGATAAAAGAGGTGATCATACAAAGGATACATATGTATAAAGCAAGCAAATGTGCGTAAAAGCATGCATAAATTATCATAATATTTACGCACATCACACCCCCAGACTTGAACCTTTGCTTGTCCTCAAGAAAAACACTACAAACTATGTTAATGAGCACCTGGCAAGTGTTTCATAATCCCTAGTACATTCGCCTAATCCTATCAACTAGTTTCATTGATAAACATGATTGTGGAGTTACCTAAGTATGGTCTAAGCATAAGTTCTTTGTGCTCGATGCATTAAGTAGCTCAAATTCTTCAAGTTTCAATTCTTTATCCTAATTAAGTCATCATATAATTGATTTCTTAATGTTCTCGGTGATAGGCACTTACCTACCACACACTAGGTTCATTTTTCTTAAGTTACATAAGGTCTCAAAGGATACTTCTCGGAATCAAGAGAAACATAACATTCATTTGCCCAGTAGCCTAACTCTATCTCAAAGGGGTGAATTGTTAGTTTTCACTCACGACAACTATTTTTTTATCCCTTATTTTATTATTATTATTATTATTATTATTATTATTATATTTTATTTTATTTTTGGTGCCATAGTGTAGCACTAATCACACATGTGGGATGCATATGTTGGAATTTAGATTTTTCTAAATGAGCTTACATGATCCGAGGTCATCCAGTAACCAAAATGTAAATAAGAAATCCCCATGGGAACACAAGTACTAAACAATTCGGATGAATCATAACTATTCCAAAAATATTTCTACTATTCAAGTTTAAGTACTTATGTGTAGTGTAAATAAGATCCTTAAGGTTAGGCCAAAACGTATACCAAACTTCATACAATACTTAGCTTATTTCATGCTATTAGAGATAGAGAAAGGAGATACACCAAACATACTAACACTATCTTGACAACTCATAAACTAAGAAAATGCTAGTCATTTTACTATCGGACAAGTAGTAGAAAAAGTAGAATGTTTGATGTTCTCAAATTTGCCTCAAAACCAGAAATGCGAATAAACAAAGCAAAGTGAAAATGAGATGCAAATAAAAATATGAAACTAGAAAAATATAGATAAACAAAACAGACTAAAAATAAAAATATGTAAAGCAGAAAGAAAATGCAATTAGAAAAGAAAACTCAAAAACTCGACTCAGGTTGTGTAGATAGATACAACACCCCCCCCCCCCCCCCCACTTAGACTTTTCATCGTCCCGATGAAATCAATACGGTGGCGGGGATGGGGGGTATGGGGGTCCTCAATGTGTGTCAGGGGGAAATCTAGGCATACTAGGAAGATGTCCAAGGTGTTGATGATATTGATATAGGACATTTACTTGTTGTCTAGTGATATCCATATCATCTCGTCCATAAAATTTCTCATTCTTTCCTGGTCAACATCATAATCCTGGACAAACCCTGTCACCTGACTATAGAAGTCCTTAGTGAATCGAAAATGATTCTGTACCTCCCTAAACTGGTCGTCAGATAACTTGAAGCAACCCTCCAACAATCGTTGTTGGGTATTTTGCTTCTCATGAAGGGAGCCTAAAGAGGTACGGAAGTCAGAAAAATCAAACCTAGAGGATCCCGTGCCATATGCAAAAGAGTGTCTAGGAGGGTCCGGAGGGCTGCGGGAATCCTGATGACGAGGGGTCTTGGTGGTACTTGGGTTCTTCTACAATGGAGGGTACAGTCTCGGGATGTAAATCAGCAATCACCCAATTCGCGGGGTCACGAACTGAAGTGCGCTCGGGGCAAGGAAGGGGTAATGGAAAACCATTGGTTCTAGGGAAAGTAAACACATTCTCATCCCGACAAATCATCTTCATAGTAAGACAAGAATCGATGTCGATCTTATTATTACAATGAATCACCTCTAATCCATCAAGTGCACAACCTAGATTGAATGCTACTTGGGTGATCAATCCACCAAACACTATCATCCCCGAAGATGCCTTAGCTGCCCTCCACAAAGTTTGCAAAAAATGAAATCCTGAATCAAAATCAACTTTATTCAACATCGCCCAAAGAGAATAGAGTTCTATCTTTCTAACCACCCCATCACTCTCTCCTCGACCAAAGATCGTTTTGCTCATCACTCGGTGAAGGTATTTAAAGGTCGGGTTTTGTATGCAGGATGCCTTGGCTCTAAAGGGTTCATAAAGGTCTTTTGATCCGGTTATCGACGTCTAAAATTCATTCCATCTAATTTCATCATCAAATCCTCAGGCACCACCAATGGGTAAACCAAAATAATTATTGAAATCACTAAAAGTCCATCGAACTTCTTTATTCATTATCCTAAAAGTTATGACCTACGTAGTCATCTTCATAAGAAAATTTAACATCAAGTGAGCTTAAAAATTCAAGGACTAGGCAGGGGTAAGTCGATGCATGAGCGTACATAATATCATTCCAGTCTAAAGAGCTTATCATCCAATCTACATCATCCCTAATTCCTAACATGTCCATAGTAATGGTATCCATATATTTAGTGCATGTGATTTTCCTAACGACAAGGATATCATATCTAGCTTTTTGTTCATGATTTATAAAAATAATATTGAACTCATTTTCGTTACCTTCATCGCGTGCCACCCTTTTTCCTTTGCCTTTGTCGCCTCCCGGTGCATCTCCTTCGCCAGATCCACCGCTTCCTCGACGAAGTCTCTTCAAGATCTGCGACATGGTGCAAGGCTTTGAGGAGTTTCTTGTGGAAATGGGTCTTGAGGGTGGAAGGGGAGGAGAAGGAAGGAAAAATAGGGAAGTTTCTTCTCTCTTTTCGGATTTATGGCTTGAAGAAGTTTTAGATCTAGATGTAGATCTAAGCAAAAGTGAGCTCTAGAGGTGGGAAATCAGGGTTTGATGAGGTGTAGTAGAGAGGAGAAGGCTTTTAGGAGAAAAGGAGATGGAAATAGGTTTTTTTTTGAAGGGGTGGGCGGCGCACACGGGCAGGGGCACGACCGTGTCTTATAGACACGACCGGGTTAGGTAGGGCTTTGCACGACCGTGTCGATTGGCACAACCTCCTCTGTTCTCCTTTCGACCAAGGTCACACGACCGTGTCGATTGGCATGGCCCAGTCCTTCCTCTTCTCTGGACACGTATCACGTCCGTGCCAATTGGCACGACCCGAGTCATCTCTTTCTCTGGCAATCTCGCACGACCATGCCATGTGGCATGACCTGTGTCCTTCCTTCCTCTGCATAGGCCACACGACTGGCCCGTGGCCTTCATTCTTCTGTTTGTTTCACATGGTCATGTGGGATCACACAGCCAACTCCTTTAGGTTCACGGTGACTCACCCTTCGCTCATTCGGTTCCACTGATGCCTCCATGCCCATGAAATGCTCACGGCCAGCTCATGGAGGCTCTGCACATCCTGAAAATGAACATAAAAAAAAAATAAAGAAACAATAAAAATGCTCCACTAAACTCACCAAACTAGAATAATGAACTATAATGAAAAAAAACCCTTGGGTTGCCTCCAAAATGCGCTTGTTTTAGGTCTTTAGCTCGACCCCATTTCAGTTAATGCGGACTAAACCCGTGGAAGCACGGCTCTCCTCCTAGGGTTAATGCTCCAGTCTGCGCCTTCAATTTCGCTCGCGCAGGACAAATATATTTCTTATTGCTTGCTGGAGGGGAACTCTCATGAAAACTGCACTCCTCGACTTTGTGTATGTTGATCTTGCTAGAATTTCCCTGAGAAGAGGGGTTGCAGATGGAGGAATCAGAGAAATCAAACTTGATCTTTTCTTTGCTGATCTCCAAGGATAACCTGTGACTTTTTACATCGATGATGTCTCCAGTTATGGCAAGGAATGGTCTTACAAGGATGATCAATATCTTGGGGTCTTCCCCCATATCCAAGATAATGAAATCTGTGGGAATTATACATCCACCCACTTCTACTAGCACGTCTTCCACTATTTCCATTGGGTATCTGCATGAATGGTCAACTAATTGCAGTGCCATAGTGGTTAGTTTAATGTTCTGGAGGCCCAACTTCTTACATAAAGAGTATGGAAGTAGGCTAGCGCTAGCCCCCAAGTCATAGAAAGCTCTCGGTATGAGTTCAGAACCAATTTGCATGGTATGGAGAAAGTTCCTGGATTCTGAAGCTTTGGTGGAGAATTTTCCATAAGGAGAGCGCTGCAATTCTCTATTAATGCTACGGTCACCCTTCTGCCTTCTGTTGGATAAAATACCCTTCAAGAACTTTGCGAACTTTAGCATTTGGTACAGTGCATCTATCAGTGGTACTTCTATATAAATTTCCTTGATCTTCTTCAGGAATCAGTTGAATGCTTCATCCTTCTGGGAGGTTATCAGTTTCTGAGGGAAAGGAATCGTCTGACTCTATGGGGGAACTTGAAGAGTTTCTTCGACCTTTTTAGTAGCCTCCTCTCCATCCCTGTTTTGAGTCTAATTGGGCATTAGGAGAGATGGCTCCTACTCTGAGTCAGGTTCCTTCTGAGTAATGATTTGGGGGTCTCCCATGTAATACCCACTAAGCTTGTAAGATAAATATATGAATGTGGGATTTTGCCTTAGAAAAATAATAGGAAGTGAGTTGAACCAAAAAGGAAATAAAAAGAAATAAAAATAGGGAGAGGTCAAGGATTGAACCTTGAACCTCTTATGTTATATTTCATAGAATTAATGGGTAATAACCAGTTGGGATAGGAATAATATGTTGATAGCAAAGGAGGGAAACTCATGATAAAGGTAAGAGTAAAAGCTAGCCAAAAGGAAACAAGTAAAGAGCAAGAGAAAGGCAACTTGCCTTCCTCCCTTCCTCTCCCTCTTCCTCTTTGATTTTGCCGAAAATAAAAGAAGTTAATTAAGGGGATTCATTCCCCCTTATTTCACCATGAATGATGAGGATAAATAAACAAATAAAAATAAAAATAAAATAGAGAAAAAGGGCTAAGGGAGAAGGAAAGCAAAAACTAAGTTTGCTACCTCTTCCCCCTTAACATAAAAGGGAGCAAGAAAAGAGAAAACTATTTTTCTCTCATTTTCTCTCATTCATCCTCTCCCTCACCGAGAACACCACAGTCCCCTCTCCTCCATCTTCAGCCCCAAAGCTAAGTTTTTCCTAAGGAAGCCTAGGATACAAGGAGAACTTAGCAAAGGAACCAAGGGAAAGGAACTAGAAGAAGAGGCTACTTCTTCTTCACCATACCTTAGATCCACAAGCGAAAAAGGATGTAAGCTTCCCCTCACCTGTGGTACAAGGCTTTTATGTGTTTTTTGAATTTTATGAAGATTTTAAAACCTAGAAACAAGTTTGAGAAAATTCGGCCAAGAAGAGCTTCCAAAATCTAATGGTGTTTAAACTAGTCTTCACTACATGATAGATTTTTCTATGCTATGTAAAGGGGTTCTTCATCATGCTTTTATACCTATATGATGCTTGATCAGAGGAGTACTGAACCCTAGAATTTCGGCCAAAAATATTCTTAAGAGACTAGGGAAATTTATTGTTTCACCCAACTAGTACAAGGTTCTCCCTATGAAATATTAAGGGTTATGTATTAGTGTTTCTTCCTTAGAAGATTTTTGAAACTAAAAGAAAACCACTCATATGTTTCGGCCAAGAAAGGGTTTAGGGTTGGAAAGACTTTTAAATTTAAATAATCATGCTCATGTGATAGAATACAAAGATCTTAAAGGATTTGTATGCTTGAATATTGCTAGAATTCCATGAACTCCTTCTTAGGGTTTTTCGGCCATGATGAGATGGATAGCTTAGAAAAGCTTAAACAAGATTTTAATATGCTCAAGACCTCTGTGCTATTTAGATATGAAAGTTGTTCAATGCCCTCATGCTTAGTTAGGGTGTAGAAAAATTAGTGGATGACATATAACATGTATAACCACAAGGGGTCCTAGCTTATTCATGAACCAATTTGTATATATGTTTCTTAGTAACTTTTGCCATGAAACTTACTTAGGTTTTTCATGCTTTAGGCCACTTAAAAACCTAGCTAAAGAATGGTAGGTTTCGGCCATGAGAAAAAAATAAAAGAAAAAGAGAAAAAGAAACCTAGAAAACCTAAGACACAATTCATATGTATACTCATTATGCTTGTCTTTATACATGCTATGAAACTTGTATAAATTCTCATGCTTTTAGGCTATTTGAAGCAAGTTTATATTCTGTGAGTTTCGGCCAAGTAAGGTTTAAAAGACCTAGAGGCCTTAGAAATGAAACCAAATGTGTTAAAAGTACTTCTTATGTAAATAGGATAATGTATTGATTTTGTCACATACTTGTATAATTTTTCCATGATCTAAATGGACCATTGTGAGTCTCGGCCATGAAGGTTTAGAATCCCTAGAAACCCTAGGACTTAAATTAAATATGCTCATGTCACCCTACATGAAATATGATAAGTAGAAAGCCAAGGTTCAATTACTATATGTTGTTTTATGACCTAAAATGATGCTAGGGTTTGTTTCGGCCATAACTATTGGATGATGCCTTGTATGAATTTATACATAATGTTAGTCCAAGTTCACATGCTTGTATGCTTGTTTGTAGCCCTAATGAGAAGTTGTTAAATTTCGGCCATGACATATGTTAAGGGCTTAAAGAACTTAGGAACTAATTCAAATGTGTCAAATGTGTTTACCTTGTTCCTTGGTAAAAATGTTATAAATATGATTTAAAGTTGTCCATGCTTTTATGTCATATGGAACCTTGTTTCACACCTTAAGGTTTCGGCCATATGAAATTAGGGACTTGAGGAACTTAGAAACTAAGTTGATCATGTTTATAATGCTTCCTATGAAAATGTTATGATGATAATTTAGGTGCCACATGCTTGGATGTTGTGTTTAACCTAAATTGAGCTCTAAAGGGTTTCGGTCACAAGGGTTTAGGAAGCTTAAAACCAAGATAAATATGATACCATGTTTCCTATGATAGGATAATCACAAGATACACCCTTATGCTTAATATGTATGTTTGTGATTTATGACTTCTGATATGATATGCATGCTTTTATGATATGATATGCTTTGTGCTTAAATTATGCATGCTTATGTTATGATATGTGGTTAAATTATGCATGCTTGATGCTATGTTTAGTGCTTAAAATATGCATGCTTTCATGATATGATATGTGGTTAAATCATGCATGCTTGACGATATGCTTTATGCTTAAGATATGTATTTTTTTTATGATCTATGCCTAAGTGATGCATATTGATATGACATGATGTATGCCTAAGTGATGCATACCTTTATGATATGATGTATGCCTAAGTGATGCATACCTTTATGACATGATGTATGCCTAAGTGATGCATACCTTTATGATATGATGTATGCCTAAGTGATGCATACCTTTATGACATGATGTATGCCTAAGTGATGCATACCTTTATGATATGATGTATACCTAAGTGATGCATACTTTTATGACATGATGTATGCCTAAGTGATGCATACTTTTATGATATGATGTGTGCCTAAGTGATGCATGCTTTTATGATACATGATATGTATGACATGTACTTTACTTTATATGTGAGTGGCTTGTACCAAGAGTGGGCTCCATAAGCGCCCCGGGGACTAAGGACCTCGTTAGGGATGGACTCCTAAGTGCCCCTAGGACTAAGGGCCTAGTATGTTTGCCTCGTAGGGTTCAAGACTTGCTATCTTGGACCTATAAGGTTGCGCGCAATATGTAAGTGGTACATAGCCGGGATCCCCCTTATGTTGAGATTATTTTCAAGTATATATGTAAAAGAAAATGATTTAAAAGATCATGAGACATACACATGTTTTTCGGATACATGTTTTCCAAAATCATATTGCATACACCCTATGATTATGCTATGTTTCATGTTATGCTCTTGATTATGATATGCCATGATAAGGTATGATTACGTTATGTTCATGCTATACCTTATAGACATGTTTCGGCCATTGATTTGTTGATGCTTGCTATATAGATTTCGGCCATGGATATGATGATGCCTTGATGTACATGTTTCGGCCATAGTATGATGCTTTGATATACATGTTTCGGCCATGCTTTGATATACCATGATACTTGTTGTTATGCCATGTCTAGCTATGTTTTATGCAATGCACTATGTATATGTTTCGGCCATGGTGATGCTTGATATGCTATGACTAGTTGTGATTATATTATGATGCATGATATGCTTGAATAGAATGCTATGTTATGCCATGATTAGTTTAGATTATGACTTGTTGATGCATTCTTGATTATGTGCTGATTGTTGGTTTTAGTGAGTAGGAAAGGTACTTACTGAGCCATGAGTGCTCATAGCTTACTTTTCTTGTACCACAGATAAAGGAAAAAGCTGGATGAGTTAGAGGAGCAGCAGGAGGGGCAACGAAGATGTGTGTGGCAGTGGCTATACAACCAAATAAATAAGAACCTGCTTAAAGTTTCTTTAAAGAACTATGCATTGGTATTTTATGACTTGTGATACCTAAACATGTGTGGCTTGACATTATGGTTCCACTGGATTTGATGTTATGATTTTTGATGCCATGTGATAGTATAGTTCAAAAGAAATTTAAAAGAAAAGTTTTATTAAAACTATGAAAATTATTTTAAGTCTTCCGCTGTTTTAAAAAGAAAAATTTATACGTAGAGTATCGTAGCCCCGTCCCTTAGGGTAGCAGGGAGGGCGGGCGTTACAGGTTGGTATCAGAGCCAAAGTTATTGCCAGCTCACTACACACACATCAAGCCTCCTACCTGCCGCTCCAAGTAAGAATGTTTATGCTAAATTTGCTTGTTATATTCTTATGTTTGATTTTCTTGTTATATTGCCTATGCTTTATTTCTTTACTACATTGCTTATGCTTTATTTCTTTATGTTACATTGTTTGTCATTATATTCCTTATTTTTCCTTATGTTGTTTATGCTTTAATTTAATGTTTTACTTGCTTATGTTTGATGCTTTATTCTATGCTTTTAGTTATAATTTAGATTAGGATTACATATTGGTAGGTTAGGAATAATACCAGAACAAATAGATAGAAACAAAACAATAGGTTAGATTGGCTAAAAACGATAACCACTTACACTAGTCTGTTTGTCCGTATTTAGATAAACATGGTTAGGACACGCAATGCCCGAACCGGAGGAACAGTGACTCCACCAGATCTGACACAGGTAGTCGCGGACCTCCAGCATCAGATCGCAGAGCAACAGCAGCTGATCACTACCTTGATGGGTCAGCAAGGCAACCCAGTCACCCCACCGGTGAATCCACTACCTGTTGTACCTACAGCCGCACCAGTGCCCCCGGCAGCCCCTACTCCGATGGTCCGACAAGAGGCCTATCTGATTCAGTGGCAAAGGCTTAAGCCGGAAGCATTCTCGGGAAACTGTGAACCATAATGGAATTATTGGATTGGCCTGAACACGAGAAGGTCAAATGCGCGTCGTTCTGTCTTACCGGAGATGCCCGGATGTGGTGGGACAGAGTAAAGGCGAAAAGACAAATCAACCAAATGCAGTGGACAGATTTTGAGACAGAGTTCTTAGAGGAATTCTTCCATATGCGAGTGACCAACAAGCACTATGACGAGTTCACTGAGTTCCGGCAAGGTGATCTGTCAGTTAATGAAGTCGTTAAGAGGTTCAACCGCCTAGCCCGACTGTGCCCAGAACTGGTCCGAACCGAAAAAGAAAGGGTCCGGTTAATGTTAAAGATGCTCCGACCCGAGATAGCTCTGAACGTAGCCGGCGGAGTTAATAGACCGCAGACTGCAGAGGAACTAGTTAGCAATCGTACAGCACTAGAACTGACTGGAAAGGAAACTCAAGTGGAAAGAGGAAATAGTGGAATAAAACAAAAGGTGGTCCGGCCAATAAGCAGATTAAGTACCCTCAGTGTGCCACATGTGGGAAGATGCATTCTGGAGTATGTCGCCTGAGCACCAGAAAGTGCTACAATTGCGGAAAGGAAGGTCATTGAATAAGAGATTGCCCTACTCGGCTTCAAGCACCACCTCCGCAGAACTTCCAGAACATGAGTGCCCCTGCACAGCTTCACCAGATGCAAGCTGCCATAGAAGGGACTTCGATCAGCCAAGGAAGATTAGAGGCCCCTCCCACTATGACCAATGCCAGAGTCTACTCTCTTACCAAGGAAGACGTGGCGAATGCTTCTACTGTTGTCACAGGTCAGCTACTTATTTACAATCAGTATGCTGTAGTATTATTTGATACCGGGGCAACGCACTCATTCGTCTCAACGCCTTTTATGAAGAAGCTAGATATACCACTCCGAACTTTAGAGGACACGTTCTTAACAACCTTACCATCCGGGGAGATTATGCCATCGGACTATATGCTGCAAGCAGTACTTATTCGGATCGCAAACAGAGAACTCTACTGCAATCTGATAGTACTTGATATGCAGGATTATGACATAATTTTGGGCATGGATTTCCTTAGTAAGTACGGCGCTTCAATCGAGTGCCGCAAAAGAAAAGTGATTTTCCGACCCGAAAATGAACCAGAGTTTAAATTTTACGGAGAGTCAAAAGGAACGGAGAAGCTATTGTCATCTATTAAAGCACAAAAGATGTTAGATAAAGGATGTATGGGGTTTCTAGCACACGTAGTTGATACCAATCAAGTCAAAGACCCGAAGTTAGAAGACGTCAGAATAGTATGCAACTATCCAAAAGTATTTCCAGATGAACTACCAGGGTTGGCCCCTGACAGAGAGATAGAATTCAGAATTGAATTGATTCCTGGTACTCAGCCGATTTCAAAAGCACCTTATTGTATGGCTCCGGCTGAATTAAAGGAACTTCAGGAACAGTTATCCGAATTACTCGACAAGGGACTTATTCGTCCTAGTCACTCTCCATGGGGAGCTCTAGTGCTATTCATAAAGAAGAAGGATGGGTCTATGCGAATGTGTATAGACTACCGAGCACTGAATAATGTGACGATCAAGAATCGGTACCCACTCCCACAGATCGACTGAAGGGTGCGACCGTTTTCTCAAAAATAGATCTACGATCCGGTTATCATCAAGTGAAGGTGAAACCAGATGATATACCGAAAACAGCATTTCGAACTCGGTATGGACATTATGAGTTCATAGTTATGCCTTTCGGAGTAACCAATGCTCCTGCAGTATTTATGGATCTGATGAATCGAGTATTTACGGCATATCTTGATAAATTTGTAATTGTCTTCATTGATGATATACTTATCTACTCAAGAACCCCAGAAGAACATGCTGAACATCTGAATACTGTACTACAGATCCTTCAAGAGAAACAACTATATGCAAAATTCTCCAAATGCGAATTTTGGCTTGACCGGGTAATATTTCTAGGTCATGTCATCTCCAAAGATGGAGTTATGGTGGATCCAAGCAAAATCGAAGCTGTAAATAACTGGAACCGACCAAAGAATGCCAGCAAAGTCAGGAGTTTTCTCGGACTAGCAGGTTATTACAGGAAATTTGTAGAGAATTTTTCTAAAATCGCAGGCCCTATGACAACCCTCACCAAGAAAAATATAAAGTATGAATGGACAGAAGCTTGCGAGAAGAGTTTCGCGGAATTAAAAAGGAGACTGACCAGTGCTCCGATTCTTACTCTTCCGGAAACCAAAGTTATTGCTTACTCTTCTAGACAACTTAAAGAACATGAGAAGAATTATCCCATTCACGACTTAGAACTAGCAGCCGTGGTCTTCGCTCTCAAAATATGGAGACATTATTTATATGGAGCTCAGTGTAAGATTTATACCGACCATCAGAGTCTGAAATATTTCTTCACACAAAAAGACCTGAATATGAGGCAACGCCGATGGCTCGAGCTAGTGAAGGATTACGACTACGAGATTCTTTATCACCCAGGAAAGGCGAACAAAGTGGCCGATGCACTCAGCCGAAAGTTCAGTGCCACCTGATGCAACTATTTTAAAGTTCGAGGACAAACTTTTTATGAGGTACGGGGTACTGTAATACCCACTAAGCTTGTAAGATAAATATATGAATGTGGGATTTTGCCTTAGAAAAATAATAGGAAGTGAGTTGAACCAAAAAGGAAATAAAAAGAAATAAAAATAGGGAGAGGTCAAGGATTGAACCTTGAACCTCTTATGTTATATTTCATAGAATTAATGGGTAATAACCAGTTGGGATAGGAATAATATGTTGATAGAAAAGGAGGGAAACTCATGATAAAGGTAAGAGTAAAAGCTAGCCAAAAGGAAACAAGTAAAGAGCAAGAGAAAGGCAACTTGCCTTCCTCCCTTCCTCTCCCTCTTCCTCTTTGATTTTGCCGAAAATAAAAGAAGTTAATTAAGGGGATTCATTCCCCCTTATTTCACCATGAATGATGAGGATAAATAAACAAATAAAAATAAAAATAAAATAGAGAAAAAGGGCTAAGGGAGAAGGAAAGCAAAAACTAAGTTTGCTACCTCTTCCCCCTTAACATAAAAGGGAGCAAGAAAAGAGAAAACTATTTTTCTCTCATTTTCTCTCATTCATCCTCTCCCTCACCGAGAACACCACAGTCCCCTCTCCTCCATCTTCAGCCCCAAAGCCAAGTTTTTTCTAAGGAAGCCTAGGATACAAGGAGAACTTAGCAAAGGAACCAAGGGAAAGGAACTAGAAGAAGAGGCTACTTCTTCTTCACCATACCTTAGATCCACAAGAGAAAAAGGATGTAAGCTTCCCCTCACCTGTGGTACAAGGCTTTTATGTGTTTTTCAGATTTTATGAAGATTTTAAAACCAAGAAACAAGTTTGAGAAAATTCGGCCAAGAAGAGCTTCCAAAATCTAATGGTGTTTAAACTAGTCTTCACTACATGATAGATTTTTCTATGCTATGTAAAGGGGTTCTTCTTCATGCTTTTATACCTATAAGATGCTTGATCAGAGGAGTACTGAACCCTAAAATTTCGGCCAAAAATATTCTTAAGAGGCTAGGAAAATTTATTGTTTCACCCAACTAGTACAAGGTTCTCCCTATGAAATATTAAGGGTTATGTATTAGTGTTTCTTCCTTAGAAGATTTTTGAAACTAAAAGAAAACCACTCATATGTTTCGGCCAAGAAAGGGTTTAGGGTTGGAAAGACTTTTAAATTTAAATAACCATGCTCATGTGATAGAATACAAAGATCTTAAAGGATTTGTATGCTTGAATATTGCTAGAATTCCATGAACTCCTTCTTAGGGTTTTTCGGCCATGATGAGATGGATAGTTTAGAAAAGCTTAAACAAGATTTTAATATGCTCAAGACCTCTGTGCTATTTAGATATGAAAGTTGTTCAATGCCCTCATGCTTAGTTAGGGTGTAGAAAAATTAGTGGATGACATATAACATGTATAACCACAAGGGGTCCTAGCTTATTCATGAACCAATTTGTATATATGTTTCTTAGTAACTTTTGCCATGAAAATTACTTAGGTTTTTCATGCTTTAGGCCACTTAAAAACCTAGCTAAAGAATGGTAGGTTTCGGCCATGAGAAAAAAATAAAAGAAAAAGAGAAAAAGAAACCTAGAAAGCCTAAGACACAATTCATATGTATACTCATTATGCTTGTCTTTATACATGCTATGAAACTTGTATAAATTCTCATGCTTTTAGGCTATTTGAAGCAAGTTTATATTCTGTGAGTTTCGGCCAAGTAAGGTTTAAAAGACCTAGAGGCCTTAGAAATGAAACCAAATGTGTTAAAAGTACTTCTTATGTAAATAGGATAATGTATTGATTTTGTCACATACTTGTATAATTTTTCCATGATCTAAATGGACCATTGTGAGTCTCGGCCATGAAGGTTTAGATGCCCTAGAAACCCTAGGACTTAAATTAAATATGCTCATGTCACCCTACATGAAATATGATAAGTAGAAAGCCAAGGTTCAATTACTATATGTTGTTTTATGAACTAAAATGATGCTAGGGTTTGTTTCGGCCATAACTATTGGATGATGCCTTGTATGAATTTATACATAATGTTAGTCCAAGTTCACATGCTTGTATGCTTGTTTGTAGCCCTAATGAGAACTTGTTAAATTTCGGCCATGACATATGTTAAGGGCTTAAAGAACTTAGGAACTAATTCAAATGTGTCAAATGTGTTTACCTTGTTCCTTGGTAAAAATGTTATAAATATGATTTAAAGTTGTCCATGCTTTTATGTCATATGGAACCTTGTTTCACACCTTAAGGTTTCGGCCATATGAAATTAGGGACTTGAGGAACTTAGAAACTAAGTTAATCATGTTTATAATGCTTCCTATGAAAATGTTATGATGATAATTTAGGTGCCACATGCTTTGATGTTGTGTTTAACCTAAATTGAGCTCTAAAGGGTTTCGGTCACAAGGGTTTAGGAAGCTTAAAACCAAGATAAATATGATACCATGTTTCCTATGATAGGATAATCACAAGATACACCCTTATGCTTAATATGTATGTTTGTGATTTATGACTTCTGATATGATATGCATGCTTTTATGATATGATATGCTTTGTGGTTAAATTATGCATGCTTGATGCTATGTTTAGTGCTTAAAATATGCATGCTTTCATGATATGATATGTGGTTAAATCATGCATGCTTGACGATATGCTTTATGCTTAAGATATGCATTTTTTTTATGATCTATGCCTAAGTGATGCATATTGATATGACATGATGTATGCCTAAGTGATGCATACCTTTATGATATGATGTATGCCTAAGTGATGCATACCTTTATGACATGATGTATGCCTAAGTGATGCATACCTTTATGACATGATGTATGCCTAAGTGATGCATACCTTTATGATATGATGTATGCCTAAGTGATGCATACTTTTATGACATGATGTATGCCTAAGTGATGCAACTTTTATGATATGATGTGTGCCTAAGTGATGCATGCTTTTATGATACATGATATGTATGACATGTACTTTACTTTATATGTGAGTGGCTTGTACCAAGGGTGGGCTCCATAAGCACCCCGGGGACTAAGGACCTCATTAGGGATGGGCTCCTAAGTGCCCCTAGGACTAAGGGCCTAGTATGTTTGCCTCGTAGGGTTCAAGACTTGCTACCTTGGACCTACAAGGTTGCGCGCAATATGTAAGTGGTACATAGCCGGGATCCCCCTTATGTTGAGATTATTTTCAAGTATATATGTAAAAGAAAATGGTTTAAAAGATCATGAGACATACACATGTTTTTCGGATACATGTTTTCCAAAATCATATTGCATACACCCTATGATTATGCTATGTTTCATGTTATGCTCTTGATTATGATATGCCATGATAAGGTATGATTACGTTATGTTCATGCTATACCTTATAGACATGTTTCGGCCATTGATTTGTTGATGCTTGCTATAAAGATTTCGGCCATGGATATGATGATGCCTTGATGTACATGTTTCGGCCATAGTATGATGCTTTGATATACATGTTTCGGTCATGCTTTGATATACCATGATACTTGTTGTTATGCCATGTCTAGCTATGTTTTATGCAATGCACTATGTATATGTTTCGGCCATGGTGATGCTTGATTTGCTATGACTATTTGTGATTATATTATGATGCATGATATGCTTGAATAGAATGCTATGTTATGCCATGATTAGTTGAGATTATGACTTGTTGATGCATTCTTGATTATGTGCTGATTGTTGGTTTTAGTGAGTAGGAAAGGAACTTACTGAGCCATGAGTGCTCATAGCTTACTTTCCTTGTACCACAGATAAAGGAAAAAGCTGGATGAGTTAGAGGAGCAGCAGGAGGGGCAACGAAGATGTGTGTAGCAGTGGCTAGGCAACCAAATAAATAAGAACCTGCTTAAAGTTTCTTTAAAGAACTATGTATTGGTATTTTATGACTTGTGATACCTAAACATGTGTGGCTTGACATTATGGTTCCACTGGATTTGATGTTATGATTTTTGATGCCATGTGATAGTATAGTTCAAAAGAAATTTAAAAGAAAAGTTTTTATTAAAACTATGAAAATTATTTTAAGTCTTTCGCTGTTTTAAAAAGAAAAATTTATACGTAGAGTATCGTAGCCCCGTCCCTTAGGGTTAGCAGGGAGGGTGGGCGTTACATCCCACAATATGTCCGCTCCTCAACTCAATGCGGTTGTTGTAACACCCATGGAGTATTTAGCAAGATTTTAGATATTTTTATCATGAATAAAAATAGGCCTTATGTGGAATTTGCAAAAATAATAAAAATAAAAATAAAACCAAAAAGAGAGATGACCAAGGCTTGAACCTTGGATCTCTTACTAGATATATGCATGTGTTAACCAATAAACCAAGAGAAATTATTGTTAAAGAAAGAGGTGACAATATAGTTAAGGGTAAGAAAAGAGATTTTTTTTCATTGAGAAGGAGAGGTTAGAGTTGCCTTCTCCCTCTCAAAAGAAAAGAGGATTTTTACTTCCTCTTTTCATTAAGGAGAAGTAAAAGAAAGGAGAAGGAAAAATACATTTTCCCTTCCTCCTCTCATGATGAATAAAAGGGGAAATTAAGAAGAAACTTCATTTTCTTCTCTTCCTCCTTCCTCCTCTTCCTCACCGTGACCAAGAAACCTCCCCCACCTCTCGTTGCCGAAACCCAAAACCAAAGAAGACCCCTCTCTAGGATGGCTCCCCAAGCAAGATCCCTCTTTCCTTAAGTGAATAAGGATGTAAGTATTCCCTCACCTATGCTACAAGTTGCTTACGGTTTTCTCGAAAGACTTGAACTCTTAGAATTAGAAATAAAAGAAGAGAAGAAACCATGCTTATGAACTTTGATAGGTGATGATATGAATTTAGTTAGAAAGGAAATTATGTGTGTGATGTTAAGCTTGATCTTCTTATTGAGATGTTTATTAACTTTCTCTCCTTTTTATAAGTTTCGGTCATGACCAAAAATATAGGGTTCATGAGGCTAAAAACCTAATCTAACTTGCTCATAGATTTATGTATGATGTGTTATGAAAGTTGCTAGAGATTCATGTCCACATGTTATCTAGAATTTATGTTCTTGCTTGAAGAAAGTTTCGACCAAGGTAGAAATATAGGGTTCATGAGGCTTAAAACCAAATCTAACTTGCTCATAGGTTTATTTATGATGTGTTATGAAATTTGCTAGGGATTCATGTTCATATGTTATCTAGAATTTATGTTCTTGCTTGAAGAAAGTTTTAGCCAAGATAGAAATATAGGGTTCATGAGGCTTAAAACCTAATCTAACTTGCTCATAGATTTATGTAGGATGTGTTATGAAATTTGCTAGAGATTCATGTTCATATGTTGTCTAGAATTTATGTCTTTGCTTGAAGGAAGTTTCAGCCATGATGGAAATATTAGGGTTCATGAAACTCAAAACCTAATTTAGTATGATCATAGACCTCCATGTGATATGTTATGAAATTAACTAAAAAGATTTATGTTTACATGTTGTTCATAAGTTTATTTCCTAGTTGTGAAGGTTCGACCAAGATAGTGATTTAGGGTTTCATAAAGCTCTAAACCTAATTTAGCATGTTCATAGGCTTCCTTGTGATATGATATCAAATTGGCTAAGTATTCATGTTAAGAGATTTATTAGAGGTCTACTTCTTGTTGCATAATGTTTTGGCTATGATAATTTTTAGGGTTCAGGAAGCCCAAAACCTAAGTTAGTATGCTCATAGGTTTCTTGATGATATGTTATAAAATGGGATAGAAACTTGTACTTATGAGTTGCTTAGAAGTGCATTTCCTACATGATGGAGTTTCGGCCATAATGAATCCTTAGGGTTCATAAAGCTTCAAACCTAATTTAGTGTGCTTATAGACTTCTTTATGATATATGATGGAATTAGCTAGGTGTTCATGCTACATGTTGTTTAGAAGTGTATATCCTTGGCTTATGAAGTTTTGGCCATGATAAGAATTTAGGGTTTCACAAAGCTTAAAACCTAATCTAGTATGTTCATAGACTTCCTTATGATATGTTAGCAATTTGGCTAAGTATTTATGTTCATGTGTTGCTTAGAAGTTTACTTCTTGTTACATGATGTTTCGGCTATGATAAGATGTTAGGGTTCATGAAACTCAAAACCTAATTTAGTATGCTCATAGACTTCTTATGATATGTTATGAGATTTGCTAAGTATTCATGTTGTATGTAGCTTAGGAGTATTCTTTTGTTATGAACTTTCGGCCATGACCATAACTTAGAATTCAAGAAAGTTTTAAACTTAAACTTAGTAAGCCATGAATTTGTTTATGATATGTTTTATGTTTAAGTGTGCATGCTTTATGATAAGATCAGTAACATGTTGTTTATGTATGTTATGAATTATGCATGAGATGATCCTTATGATGATTATGTACTCAAGTATGTATGATTTCAATATGTTGCATGCTCATCCATGTAAGCTTATGAACCAAGCATGATAATGGTTTTATATGATGGCCATGTGCCAAGAATGCATGCCTTATGATATGATAAGAAATGGCAAGGAGTTGCTTCCCTTAAGTTGGGATTAAGAGCACTCTTTATGTTAAGACAAGAGCATGACATTTATGATGATATGATATGACACTTATGATGATATGATATGACAATTATGATGATATGATATGCATGACATGTACTTTACTTTGTATGGCTTGTACCAAGGGTGGGCTCCATAAGCGCCCCTAGACCGACGGACTATGAACGGGTCTAGTAAAAAGGGATGAGCTCCTTAGTACGCCCCTAGACCGACGGACTATGAACGGGTCTAGATCCCTAGTAGGTTCGGGGCTAGCTACCCTGTCCTAGGGATTGCGCGCATTTATGTATGTATGTGGTACAAACCGGGCCCTCATGATGATGATATTATGTTCAAGTATTAAAAGATATGTATAAAGACATTTTGCACTCGACATGGCATATGTTTTTAAAAAGACATTTTGCAGAATGCACCCATTCATATATGATATGTTGCTTTCTATGTTTCATGATATGTTATGCTTCTCATGATTTACCTCATATGATTCCTTTATTTATGACATGTTAGAAACATGATTCATAATGATATGTTATGATAAGAAACTATGCTCACATATGGATGATTTTGTTATTTGTTCATTGATGATATGCTTGTATGATTATACTTGAGATACAGATTTTGTGAGTAGGAAAGAATCTTACTGAGCTCGTGTGCTCATAGCTTACTTCCTTGTACCACAGATAAGGGCAAGGGATGGATGACCTAAGGGTGCTGCAGGAGAGGTAAGGAGGTGTGTGTGACAGTGGCTCAGCTGAGACAAATAAGACCTGCTATAATCTTTTGTTATGTTTGACATGAACCGTTGTAATTATGTTACATTCCAGTATAACTCTATGACATTTCCGCTGCTTTATGTTATAAGAAAGAATTTTTGAATATGTATGTATCCTGGAATAGTTAAGTAAGTAAGTAGCCCCGTCCCTTTGAGTAGCAGGGAGGGCGGGCGTTACAGTTGTAATGTTCTACTGGATTTATATCTGGCTTCCCTGGAAATGTTCCCTGTGCTTTTGAGATGGATTGGGCTATCTAGCTGTCTTGCATCTTTTGATGCTTCTCAGAATTTTCCATTCTTTGAGTTAAAAGCTTGATCTCATTCTTCATCTCCTTTTGCTTTGAGAGAGCTTCTTCAAGCATCTTTTCAATTTTAGACAATTGAGAAGGTTGTTGTTGAAAAGTTTGTTGTGTAGATGAGTAGTTCTGCTGCCCAGGTGAATAGCTCTGTTGTCCAGGTTGATAGCTCTGTTGTCCAGGTTGATAGCTTTGTTTTCCTGGCGCTTGATCCTGATTGTTCCAGTATGAGAAGTTTGGGTGATTCCTCCAACCCGGATTGTATGTATTGGAGTATGGATTATTTTACCTTTGGTTGTAGCTGACTATTGCATCACACTGCTCAAGTTGGTTTATCTGTGCTTGTATTGGCCCTAGGGGGCAAGTATCTTGAGCATGATCCGTACTTCCGTAAGTTTCGTAAACACAAACTATCGCATTGGCCGTGTTGTTGTTGTTTCCCATGGCCTCAAACTTCTTGGTCAGAGCGTCCAGCTTTGCAGACATGAGAGTGACTACATCTACATCGAATTTCCCTGACGCTTTTATTGGGTTCCCTGAGAAAGAACCACCAGATCTTTCTGATGCCCACTGATGGTGATTCTGTGCCACATTCTCTATGATCTCTTCAGCTTCATCAAGGCTCTTGTTCATCAGTGCTCCTCCTGCTGCTGAATCGAGGGATATCTTCGTGTGATAGTTGATTCCATTGTAGAAGGTGTGTAGAACCAACGATTTCTCAAGGCCATGATGGGGGCACTATCTCACTATCTCAGATCTCGTAGAAAAGCTCCAAGTGGTGGTTTGGATCATCATGCGGTCCTCCTCCGAATTGATTCTGCTGAACCATGTGAATTACTGCAGGCTTGATCTTAAAGTTGTTAGCTTTGATTGGCGGTCGAGTGATGCTAGACCGAACCCCTCATGCATAAGGTGCTACATAATCCTTCAACAATTTATCAGCCATCTCTGAAGATTCCTGTGCTGCTTGGAATGCCTTCTGTAGGTTTCTTCTCCTCAGGAAAGTCCTATCAATCTCTGGATCAAATGGTAGGAGCTGTCCTGAAAGATTAGCTCTTCACATACAAAAATAAAATATGAACTATAGTAAAGAAAAAAATGGAATAATATTATTTTTGGTGTTTTTAATAAAAATATAAAAAGAAAAGAAAAACAAGAATGCAAACTAAAGGAAAGATGCAGGAAAAGAAAACAAAGTCTAGTCAATCTAGTATAACTATCACCAATGTTATAGACGCAGTCCTCGGCAAGGGCGCCAAAAATTTGTTATGATTCCACAAATGCATGGATTCGTCGTCAGTAATATAAAAGATTATCGAACCCACAAGGAATGGTTATAAGCACTAGTGATGGCACACTTAGGATTAGCTACACTATCGATGATTGTAAGTTATCTAAGAAAAGAGATTAGAAAGCAGGGGATGAGAACTAGCAACAAGAAGAAATCAACCTGGTTAATGAAGAGTTCTAGGAGTTCGGTTTCATTGTGGTGGTATTGATGTGTCTCATACTATCCTATACTCATTGTCCATCAGCATGCATTTACCGGAAGCTAAAGCAACTATCCTTGAGCACCAAGCAAAGATGATCCCTATGAAATCCTGTTACGGTTAACCCCTGTCGCTAGGGTGCCTCGGTAGATCACAAGGACACGACTCTTATTGATGTTATCAAAGATAGAATTAAGAAGCTTAGTTTAGTCTCTTACTTCCTTATGGAGGTGTCGCCTCTCCTTTCAAGGAAGTACCCTAGATGTCCGTGAACAGGTTACTCCTGTCACTAGGGCCCCTCGGGTGTACGATCTAAGATATTCCCTCTACGGAGTTATCCCTACACAATCAATCAACATGACAAAGAGATTGAATAGTCGAAACAAAGCAAGTGAAATCATCCAATGAATATAAATGTAATATGAGTTTACATCAAAACAAATCCACAATTACTCCCTCATCCTAGAACAAGGACTCTACTCCATAGACGCTAGAGAAAAATCCGAAGACATAGTAAATCTAAACATACAATCCTCAAAAGCAAAGAGAGAAAGAAGAAGTATGCTTATCCTATGACGATGAGTGATCTTCGGATCCAACCCATTACTCTTGGAGTTATGTGGTGATGAAAGGTCGCTGGATCAATGTCTTGGACGGCGTGGAACGACACCAAAGCGATTCTCCTCTTGTCGGCTCGCCTCTCGACTCTCCCCTTTCGGAAAAGGGGTTAAAACCCCTTTTATAGGCTAGGGCGCGGCACGGCGGCACGGCCGTGCAAGGATGGCATGACCATGCCCTAACTTGGCTCTAGATGCGTTGCACGGGTGTTCCAATTGGCACGGTCGTGTGATGCTGGGACTCGACTTCAGGGGCATGACCGTGCAGGGTTGCACGGCTGTGTGCTGCTTGGCCTCGGTCATGGGGGGTACTACCGTGCAGGGTTGCACGGTCGTGTTCAGATCTGCCTCTGGATTGGTCGCACAACCGTGCAAAGGTTGCACAACTGTGTATTTCTCCTCTTCTGGTTGGCCACACGGTCGTGCAAGGTTTGCACGACCGTGTTCTTTAGCTCACTCCAATGTGTCGACAAATGCTGTTTTCGCTCCAAAAGTTGTCCCTGTCAACACAAAACTAAACAAAGAGTAGATATATGTGCAAAAGAGTATATATGATTAATACCTGATAAAAGAGGTGATCATACAAAGGATACGTACATATAAAGCAAGCGAATGTGCGTAAAAGCATGCATAAACTATCATAATATTTACGCACATCAACGGGTTCACATGCAATGAGGTACAACCATTGGGTCAGATAAAATTCGTCATATCTTTAGGGGAGGAGCCTCTTATGCGAACTCGTCGATCGATCTTCATAATTGTGGATGTCCCATCAGTCTACAATGTTATCCTCGATCGACCGGCCTTGAATGAATTCAGGGCGGTCATTTCTACTTTCTGCCAGATGATAAAATTTCTTGTGGATGATCAAGTGGGGGAGATCAAGGGAGACCAAATAACAGCACATAAGTGTTATTTGGAGATTGTCAGGGCAGAAGCTAATGCCACCCGAAAAGATCAGAGGATGGATATCAACGCCATTCATGAAAAGTCACCCACTCTTATATAAGAAGAGAAGGAGGAAGTTCAAATACAACCTGGCCGACCGGAAGCTACCACACATATCGCTTCCGACCTGGATCCTGATCTTAGAGAAGATTTAATAAAATGCTTGACAAAAAATAGTGATGTATTCACTTGGACACCTATGGAAGTGAAAGGTGTTTCGCCAAGAGTTATGGAGCATGCTCTTCATATTTATCCAGATGCCCGGCCGGTCAAATAAAAAAATAGGTACTTCAGGGCTGACCAGAATGAGATTATCAAAGAGGAAATAGACAAGCTACTGGAGGCAGGATGCATTCGGGAAGTGTAATTCCCAAGCTAGCTGGCTAATGTGGTTCTGGTTTCTAAAGCCAGGTAACAAGTGGCGAGTATATATTGATTTCAGAGAACTTAACAAGGCTTTCCTGAAAGGCTATTATCCTCTATCTCACATAGATCAAGTGGTGGATTCCACAGATGGCTGCGAGTTTATCAGTATGTTGGATGTCTATCAAGGGTATTATCAGATTCCACTCGCCAAGGTAGATCAGGAAAAGATTAGCTTTGTAACTGTTGAAGGTACTTATTGCTATAATGTTATGCCTTTTGGTCTAAAGAATGTAGGAGCTACTTATCAACGACTTATGAACAAGGTTTTCCAGAAGCAGATCGGAAGAAATATGGAAGTTTATGTGGATGACATTTTTATTAAAACTATACAGGCTTCTGGTTTATGTGCTGACATTGAAGAAACTTGTAGGACCTTGAGGAGGTATGGGCTCAAGCTCAATCTCAACAATTGTTTATTTGAGGCCAAAAGTGGGAAGTTCTTGGGATACATGTTGATCGAAAGAGGAATAGAAGCCAATCCCAACAAGGTGAAAGCATTACAGGACATGGCTCCACCAAAGAACCTGAAGGAGGCTCAGAGATTGACAGGGAGGATTATCGCCCTGTCTCTCTTCATCTCTCGGTCGATCGATCAGAGTCTCCCTTTCTTCAAGGTACTCCGACGAGCAATTAAGTTCTAATGGGATGAGGATTGCAGCAAGGCGTTCGAAGAATTAAAATAATATTTATCTACTCTTCCTGCATTAGCTAAACCAATAGTAGGAGAATCTTTGTGGGTGTACTTATCTATCAATGATCATGCTGTTGGTTCTGTATTAGTGAGGCGGGAAGAAAAAGAATAATTACCTATGTATTTCTTGAGTCATTTATTAAAGGGAGCAGAGTGTCGATATACGACACTTGAGAAGTTAGCTTATGGATTAGTTCTAGCAGCTTGGAGGTTACGCCCTTATTTTCTGTCATACCCAATTATAGTATTAACTAACAACACTCTCGGTCGGGTGCTTGTTAACCCAGAGGTGTTCGGGAGATTGATTAAGTGGACAACTGAACTCAGTGAGTATGACATACAGTATCAGCCTCGGGCGACCATCAAAGCCCAAGCTTTAGCGGATTTCATAATAGAAATACCAAGTCCTGAAACAGAGGAAACCTAGATTATCTATGTGGATGGATCTTCTACTCGACAAGGCAGTGGAATTGAGATTCTTCTTATATCTCCTAGGGAAGACTAAATATAAGTATCTGTTAGATTGAATTACAGAGCGACCAACAATGAGGTTGAATATGAAGCATTGATAGCTGGTTTGCAAGCTACTAAACATGTGGGAGCTGCTAGTGTGGTGATTCACTCTGATTCTCAATTGGCAGCATAGCAGTTGACGGGTAACTTTGGAATTAATAATGAAAGACTCAAGCTATATGTGGAGGCCTTTGATAAGTTAAAGGCTGAATTTCAGGAGGTAAGTATAAAAAAAATCTCTCAAACAGATAATCAAATAGCATATGAGTTAAATAAATTAGCCTTTGCCATAGTACCTTGGAATTTAGATAAACTTATGGAGTAAATCTTATTAGTATCTTGTGTTGAATAACAAGCTAATCTAGAAATTCAAGGTGATTAGAGAATACCAATCATCCTATTTTTACGACAAGGAATTTTACCCACTGATGTAGAACAAGCTAGGATATTTAAGAAGAGGGCAAGCCAATATACTATGGTTGGAGATCACCTATATAAAAGGGTCTTCTCTAGTCCTCTGTTAAAATGTGTTGGATCAGATGACATGTAATATATTCTATAAGAGGCGCATCAAGGTTCTTGTTGTAGTCATATGAGAGGTAGGTCTCTCGCTAGGAAGATATTATTAGCTGGATATTTTTGGTCTACTTTACAAGAAGATGCTGCTCAGTTGGTGAGAACTTGTCTGTCTTGTCAGAAACACCAAAATATTTCTCATCATCCTACTAAATTATTGAAGACTTCTATAGTAGGGTCTGTCTTGTCCTTTTGATTAATGGGGCATGGATATAGTAGGGTCTTTCCCTCTTGCACCTACTCAGAGGAAGTTCTTGTTAGTAGCAGTGGATTATTTCTCTAAATGGGTAGAAGCAGAACCATTGGCAAGAATTACTGAACATGCAGTTATTAAATTTCTATGGTAGCATATTGTTTGCAGATTTGGTATTCCACACAAAATAGTCACTAATAATGAAAGGCAATTTCAAGGGAGGAAAATTAAGAAATAGTGTTCTGATTATGGTATCGCACAAGCTTTTACCTCTGTGACATATCCACAGAGTAATGGACAAGCTGAAATAACTAACAGAGAAATTATCAGAGGACTTAAAACTAAGTTAGATTGTGTGGGTGGCAGCTGGGTAGATGAATTATCCAGTATATTATGGGCATATTATACCACTCCTCGAGAAGCTAAGGAATTACTCCTTTTCATCTAGTTTATGGTGGTGAAGCAATAATTCCAATTGAGGTCGGAGTGGAGTCCGATCGGAGAAGGCTTTATGATAACAACAGTGTAGATCGATGCCTTATGAAGCTTGATTTAATAGAGGAAGCGCGGGACAAAGAAGCAACCCGACTTATTTCTTATCAACAACGGATGAGACAGAATTATAAAAAAAGAGTTATTCCAAGGTTTTTCCAGGTAGGTGATCTGGTATGGAAGCACATCAAGCCCGTAGGAGATGTTAACAAGCTAGAACTTCAATGGGGAGGACCTTATAAAATCATGCAGAAACTTGTATTAGGCGCCTATTACCTTCAGGATGTAGAAGGGAGAAAACTCGAGCGGCCTTGGAGTGCTAATCATTTGCAACCATATAGAACTTAACAAATATGCCTGTAAGTCATTTATGTATTTTGTGTAATAATTTTTTAATACAAATGATAGATAAAATGCAGGCAATATTATTTGGGAGAGATACATACTTTTCTTTAAATCTCCATCTAGTCGATCAGGGACCCTAAGAAGTGACCGACCTCACTTCCTTAAGGGGAACCGAAGACTTTAAACCTCCATAACAGTCGATCGAGGACCCAAAGGAGTGATCGACCTAACTTCCTTAGGGGGAATCAGAGAGTTTAAACTTTCATAACAATCGATCAGGAATCTTAAGGAGTGATCGACCTGGCTTCCTTAGGGGGAACCAGAGACTCTAAATTTTCATAATAATCGATCGGGGACCCTAAGGAGTAACCAACCTGACTTCCTTAGGGGGAACCATAGACTTTAAACCTCCATAATAGTCGATCGGGGACCTTAAGGAGTAACCTGCCTGGCTTCCTTACTAGGAACCAAAGACTTTAAATTCCATAACAGTCGATCGGGGTGTTAGAGTGTCTACTAAAAGCCTAGCTTTTGTAAACATTTATTTTTGAAATAAAAGAATCACATTGGTCAAATGTCTACATTTTATTTGTTAAGTGTAGTTGTTCAATTAATTTATATTGAAGATAACATAGTGTGTGGTGTCACACACAGAAGATCATGTTATCAGTTCTTTATAAATTATAAACAGTTGTTCACGACTAAGATGGAAAGGAACAAACCATTGGAATAGTCGTAGTGTAATTAGGTATTAGTTTATCTTGACTAATAAATTACACTAGTAAACTCTAAGTGTATTGAGTAGGACCATTTTATGTAAGTTCTTTTTATACTGACTTAATAAAAGAACTATACCTTAGTTATTATGGAAGTGTGTGCTCTTAATCCTAATATAATAACAAGCATATATATTTAGTATTTATTTCTTTAACTTATCAAAGGGTGAGATTTAGCTCGATAAATGAATAGGCCCGATAAGTTGGGAAATGATATTACTTATAGTGTGTGTTGTTGATTATAGAAGGAAAATGTGTCTTCATAATCTATGTTGAGAATGTCCCCAAGAGGAGCTCATAAGGATTGTCATGTTAAACCCTGCAGGTGGACTTAGTCCGACATGACAATGAGGTTGAGTGATATTACTCTTGGACTAAGACATTAATTATAATGAGTTGTCAGTAACTCAATTAAATTAATGGACATTCGATATCTTAAACACAGCGAGACTAACACACTCATGATAAGAATGACCCCATAATGTAATTTAGGAATGGTGCGGTAGTGCAATAATAACTCTCTAGTGGAATGAGTTATTGTTGATGAACTTGAGTTGTGTGTTCAGGGTGAACACGGGATACTCAAGCTCATCGGAAGGCTAAAACCAATTACTCCTCTAGGTCCCTGTCGTAGCCTCAATGGAGCCTCAAATCTATCCATATAAAGCTCATCTTGGTGTCCAAGAGGGGGCCGGCCCAAGGCTTGGTGACCAAGCCAAGGGTCGGCCACTATCTCCTCAAAGAGGGCCGGCCCTTTGCTTGGTGCCCAAGCAATGAGGGGCCGACCACCATAATCTAAATAAGGATGGGTGTTTTTGAATTTTTAAAATCTTCTCTTTGTAGATAACTACAAGTTTAAAAAGAGAGATTTTAAAATATAAAACTTTCCTTATTTGAATTAGGCCACATGGTTTAAAAGAAAGTTTAAAAGTTTTAAAACTTTCCTTTTTTAACCATCCTCATGGTTTTAGAAAAAAGGATGAGATGTTTTAATTTGAAACTTTATATTTTTGTAACTGTGTTAAAAAAGGAAATTTTAGAAGAGAAGTTTTAAAATTTAAAACTTGGTTTTAATTTTTTAAAACTTTCCTTTTTTAACATCCACATAAGGAAAGAGAGCTTGTAAAATTTTATTTGAGGATTTCTTCTTTTATAAAATTTTATAAAAAAAATTATTTCTCTTGATGATGATGTGGCCGACCACCCTTGCTTGGTGTCCAAGCAAGGGGCCGGCCATTAAAAGCATCCAATCATCCATTATTCAATTAATTGAATCAATGATTGATGATTGAATCAATTAAGAGGAAGGAAAAGGAAAAATAAAAAGGGAAAAAGAAAAACAAGAGGAAGATTTTATTTTTTGTAAAAAGTCTTTCCTTATTTCCTTGGGCAAGCAATATAAAAGAAGGGGAGGAGAGGTCTCATGGAATAACAATTCTTATTCTCTTGTTGGTTCTCTCCATTGTGGCCGACCCTCTCCCCTCTCTATATTCTTTTCCCCTTGCTCTCTTTTCCTTGGTGGTGGTGGTGGCCGAATATTAGAGAAGGAGGAAGAAGGCTTTTGGGTGGTGTTCATCTTGGAGGATCATCACCCATACGACGTCCAAGGTGAGACGAGGAATACGGCAGAAGATCTCGAGGTTATTAGCATCCAAAGAAAAGGTATAACTAGTAATTATTTTCTTCATCATGCTAGTTATTTTTCTCTGTAAGAATTCCAAACACAAGAAGCATTAGATTCTAGTTTTTCGAATTTGTAATTCGAGTTTGTGTTTTTTTTTATTTTTTAAATTTGTGATTCGATTGTTCCTTTTGGTTAAACCTAGAGTTATATAAGAAAATTAAATATTAGCTTTCCTTAAAAAGTTTTGTCTAGGTGGTGGTGGATGATCCCATACCCAAGAAGGACTAGTGCCTCGCCATGCAGTCCTGGAAGCCAATTTTAGAAATTAATATTTAATTAAATTTATAACATAGGTGGATTTGGATCAATAGTGTTAAGTTCTGCTTGCGATCCAAGTCTAAATCATTAAGAACAGATAAGTTAAATTTGGAATTAATAATGTTAAGTTCTGTTTGAGATTCCTAATTTAACTTCTAAAGAACACAATAGGTTATTTATGAATGGTTCGACACTTGTACAAAATTTTTGTACAGTGGAACCGGTACGATCTTCATAGGACCAACCAACAATTGGTATCAGAGCTAGGGTTTGCCTCTGTGTGTTTTGGTTTTTAAATAGATTATGCATATGTCACACATAATTTAGGCAGGATAATAGTAGGATGTGCTAACTTTGTGGTTGTAGGCTTCAACTATTATGACATATAAATATTGTGTGTGATTGGACCCTTGGACATGTCAAGGGCATTATTTTGTGTGTGCATGATTGTATGTAACTAATACAGCAAGAGCTGTATTAGCCCTAGGTTTTTAGAATTTTATTTTTCGATCTAAATTACATGTGCATTCCTTTGTGGAATATAGGATCGATATATGTAAAATTCTATATTTGTCACGGATCGTATCCTTGCGAGGCGTGCTGCTATTAGAGGACCAGAGGCGCAGTGGAATAAGAAGTAAGATAGATGCGACGACTGGACCCGATGGCGGTGGCTAAAGATGGCAACAGCTAGGGTTGGAACACATGGAGGACAGTGATGGGAAATGTCATAATAGTTGGAAAATTAATTTCCATATTTATTGCTTTTATTTACTGTGATGTGTGTGTGTGTGTGTGCATGTGATGTATGCTAGCATAGGTTAAAATTCCTCACCTTAAATAACTAAGTGGGAGAGAGATTTTTAAATAAATTTCACAGTCTCCATTACTGGTTTGTAAGTGATGCAACAAACTTGCGTGTTGGCTCTGAGTGCCTCCCTCCACAACGGATGGGTTTGTTGCAGATCACTAGATCAAACTTCCTTTATGGATGGTTATAGAAAATTATATAGGAGCGTGTGATCTTCTCTAATTGAAGGGGCACAATCCTATTTAATGGACTAAGTATCAAGTAATGATATACACTTAGACGCATTCAATAGTATCCTCCCCAACAGAGTCACTACTATTGTTTTTGCGTGACCAAAGTTAAACCAACTATTAATTTTAGTTTTCATAAAGTTAGGATGACAAGATAATAAAATTAATGGATAAGACCCTCCTCTTACAAATGTTGAATTTGTATACGTCCACACTAATGTAGCATGCAATATTCACGGTGTTTTGAGGTGTTGGTAAATTTAAATAGTATTGTTTGAGGAATCAATATTATTCTAAATTTAGAATCCTGACTAAAATTTATTTTGTGATTCTTATGATGACTTTCAACCCACTGGCCATTATACTAAAAGAGAACGGACTTACTGGTCTCAACTATATAGATTGGAAAAGAAACCTAGATATTATCTTAACTGCTGAAAGCTATAAGTTTGTACTGTCAGAGGTATTCCCAGATACACCTAATAGTGATTCTACCCAAAGGAGATTGAGTATCATAAGAAATGGGTAAAAGCAGATGAGATGACGCGGTGCTACATTTTGACTTCAATGTCAAATGTATTGCAACATCAGCATCAATATTTACCAACTTATTATGATATAATGAACAATCTTAAAGAACTCTTTGAGCACCAGAGTCGGACTGCTAGGAAGAGGCAATGAGAAAGTTAATGACAGCCACCATGTCAGAGGGGACACCCGTAAGGGATCATATCCTCAAAATGATGGCTTATCTGAACGAAATACAAGTCCTTGGAGGTGAAATCGATGGGGGAACCCAGGTCGATATAATTCACCAAACGCTACCCAGAGGTTTTGAGCAGTTCCGCCTAAACTATAACATGAACAAAAGGGAGTATACGTTGGCGGAACTTCTGACAAAACTACAGGCAACAGAAAGTATATTTCGTCACAGTTCTCAGATTCACTATGCTGAAAATGGTTCTACTTCTAAGTCGAAAGGCAAGAAGAAGAAGAAACAGGTTTTTTAGCAAAGAAGGTGAATAAACCTCAGGGTATAGGACAAAAAGCTGGAATGAAGAAGCCGAAGGACAAGTGCTTCTTCTGCAAGCAGTCAGGACATTGGAAGGTAGACTGTCCTCGTAGGAATCAGAATAATAAAGGTATATCTCATTCTCTTGTAGTTGAAACATGTTTAGCGGTGTTATCTACCAGCACCTGGTGTGTAGATACGGGAGCCACTGATCATGTCTGCAACTCTTTGCAGGGGTTCCAAGAAACCTGACGACTATTTGAAGGAGAGATAATCGTCTACATAGGCAATGCTACTAAGGTGGCGGCTGTTACAGTGGGAGACGTCTACTTATCTTTTGATAAGAATAGAAGTTTAGTTTTAAGAAATTGTCTTTATGTACCCAGTTTTAGAAAGAATTTAATTTCAGTTTCTAAACTGTATTTGGATGGATATTCTGTTTCTTTTAATAGCAATGTGGTTATAAAGAGAAATAGGGTTATTATCTGTTTTGGTGCATTGGTTGGCAATTTATATACTTTAAATCCAATTTCTTCCATAAAGTAAAAAATAGAAATTAATAACACATCTTCTAGTTCCAATAAGAGAAAGGAACCTTCGGAAATGAACCAAACATATCTTTGGCATCTAAGGCTTGGTTATATTAGCTTAAGTAGGATTCAAAGGCTTGTAGCTGATGGACTCTTGGGTTCATTAGAGTTGGAAAACTTTCCAACCTGTGAATCTTGCTTGGAAGGTAAAATGACCAAGAGACCTTTTAAGGCCAAGGGGTATAGAGCCAAAGATGTGTTAGAACTGGTTCATTCTGATTTGTGTGGTCCTATGTCTATCCAGACAAGAGGAGGTTATGAATATTTTGTCTCTTTTATAGATGATTATTCAAGATACGGATACATTTACTTGATGCACCGCAAGTCGTCTGAATGCTTTGATAAGTTCAAAGAATATAGGGTTGATGTGGAGAAACGTCTTGGTAAAAGTGTCAAGACACTACGGTTTGACCGTGGTGGCGAATACCTCTTTGGAGAGTTTAGGAATTACTTATCAGAAGCTGGGATTCAATCCCAATTGTCTGCACCTGGTACACCCCAATAGAATGGTGTGGCAAAATAAAGGAATATGACTCTTATGGAAATGGTTAGATCGATGATGAGTTATTTAGAATTACCAAATTCGTTTTGGGGATATGCTTTAAAAATAGCAGTATACATTCTGAATATGGAACCTTCTAAAACAGTTCCTTTTACTCCCATGGAATTATGGAATGAGTGTAAGCCTAGTCTGAATCATATCTGGATATGGGGTAGTCCAACACATGTGCTGAAGGGAGATACTGACAAGTTGGAATCACGTACAGAAGTTTGTCTGTTTGTGGGATATCCTAAGGGAACAAAAGGTAGTTTATTTTATAATCCTAAAAATCATAAGATCATTGTTAGCACCAATGCTCAATTTTTAGAAGATGATTATGTAATGAACCATAAGCCCATGAGTAAAATTGTTCTATAAGAAATAAGAGAGCACACATCTACTTTAGTACCAACAGTACAAGATGAAGTACCACAAGAGACTGGAACACATGTCACACATGATACACAACCAGAGGCAGTGCCTCGTCATAGTGGGAGGGTTGTAAGGTAACCTGAAAGATTCATATTTTTGGGAGAGTCTTCGGACTTGATCTCAGGTAAACATGAACCTGATCCCCGGACATATGACGAAGCACTCCAAGATAAAGATGCAGTATCTTGGTAAAAGGCAATGAATTCTGAAATAGAGTCTATGTATTCTAATAAGGTCTGGGAGCTTGTAGAACCACCAGATGGTGTAAAAGCCGTTGGATGCAAGTGGATCTACAAAAGGAAAAGAGGGACAGACGAGAAGGTAGAAACCTTCAAAGCAAGGCTTGTTGCGAAAGGGTATACTCAGAAAGAGCGAATCGATTATGAGGAGACTTTTTCACTGGTAGCTATGCTTAAGTCTATCCGGATACCCTTATCCGTTGCTGCTCAAATGGATTATGAGGTTTGGCAAATGGATGTCAAGACAACTTTCCTTAACGGAAGTCTTGAAGAAAACATCCATATGAAGCAACCAGAGGGATTCATTAAAAAAAGGCAAAGAGCATCTAGTGTGCAAGCTGAATCGGTCTATTTATGGATTGAAGCATGCTTCAAGATCTTGAAACATCCGGTTTAATGAAGTAATATAGTCATATGGATTTAGTCAGTGTCCGGATGAGTCTTGTGTATACAAAAAGTGTAATGGAAACGTGGTGGTATTTCTTATACTATACGTAAGGGTATGGTGACCCAAATAATTTGATATGAAGGACTTAGGAGAATGTGCACACATTCTTGGGATCAAAGTCATAAGGGATCGCAAGAAAAGGATGTTGTGCCTATCTCAAGCTTTATATATAGATACAATCCTTGCTCGTTTTAGCATGCAGAACTCCAAGAAAGGTTTCTTACCTTTTAGGCATGGAGTAGTATTATCCAAAAAGATGTCTCCAAAGACATCAAAGGAGATAGAGGACATGAAGGTAGTTCCTTATCCTTCGGTTGTGGGAAGCCTAATGTTTGCAATGCTGTGTACGAGATCAGATATCTGTTTTACCGTGGGCATGGTTAGCAGATATTAGAGTAACCCTGGACAAGGACATTGGACTGCTGTAAAGCACATATTAAAGTACCTGAGAAGGACTAGAGATTATATGCTAGTTTACCAAGCAGACGATTTGCTCCCTGTGGGTTACACGGATTCAGATTTCCTATCAGATAGGGACAATAGTAAGTCTACATCAGGCTATGTGTTTACTTTAGGAGGTGGAGCCATTGCATGGAAGAGTGTCAAGCAGAAATGCGTTTCAGACTTAACCATAGAAGCTGAGTATGTGGCAGCCTCTGAGGCAACCAAAGAAGCTGTATGGCTCAGAAACTTCTTAATGGACTTAGATGTGATTCTTGGTTTGCCCAAAATTACCACAATTTATTGTGATAATAGCGGTACAGTTGCAAACTCGAAGGAACCACGAGCTCATAAGGCGAGTAAACATATAGAGCGCAAGTACCACCTGATACGAGACATCGTCAAGCGAGGAGAAGTTGTCGTCGTCAAGATTGTATCAGCAGATAACCTGGCAGATCTTTTCACTAAGGCCCTTCCGACGAAAGCTTTTGATCGGCATGTGGAGGGGATGAGAATCAGATGTATGGCAGCAGATATGACAGCTTAGTCTTTTAGTATAAGTGGGAGTTTGTTAGAGTGTATACTAAAAGTCTAGCTTTTGTAAACATTTATTCTTGAAATAAAAGAATCACATTGGTCAAATGTCTACATTTTATTTGTTAAGTGTAGTTGTTCAATTAATTTATATTGAAGATAACATGGTGTGTGGTGTCACACACAGAAGATCATGTTATCAGTTCTTTATAAATTATAAACAGTTGCTCACGACTAAGATGGAAACGAACAAACCATTAGAATAGTCATAATGTAATTAGGTATTAGTTTATCTTGACTAATAAATTACACTAGTACACTCTAAGTGTATTGAGTAGGACCATTTTAAGTAAGTTCTTTTTATATTGACTTAATAAAAGAACTATACTTTAGTTATTATGGAAGTGTGTGCTCTTAATCCTAATATAATAACAAGCTTATCTATTTAGTATTTATTTCTTTAACTTATCAAAGGGTGAGATTTAGCTCGATAAATGAATAGGCCCGATAAGTTGGGAAATGATATTACTTATAATGTGTTGTTGATTATAGAAGAAAATTGTGTCCTAATAATCTAGGTTGAGAATGTCCCTAAGAGGAGCTCATAAGGATTGTCATGTTAAACCCTACAGGTGGACTTAGTCTGACATGACAATGAGGTTGAGTGATACTACTCTTGGACTAAGACATTAATTATAGTGAGTTGTCGGTAACTCAATTAAATTAATGGACATTCGATATCTTAAACACAGGAAGACTAACACACTCATGATAAGAAGGAGCCAATAATGTAATTTGGGATTGGTGCAGTAGTGCAATAATAACTCTCTAGTGGAATGAGTTATTGTTGATGAACTTGAGTTGTGTGTTCAAGGCGAACATGGGATACTCAAGCTCATCGGAAGGCCAAAACCAATTTCTCCTCTAGGTCCCTGTCGTAGCCTCAATGAAGCCTCAAATCTATCCATATAAAGCCCATCTTGGTGTCCAAGAGGGGGTCGGCCCAAGGCTTGGTGACCAAGCCAAGGGCCGGCCACTATCTCCTCAAAGAGGGCCAGCCCTTTGCTTGGTGCCCAAGCAATGAGGGGCCGACCACCATAATCTAAATAAGGAGGGGTGTTTTTGAATTTTTAAAATCTTCTCTTTGTAGATAACTACAAGTTTTAAAAGAGAGATTTTAAAATATAAAACTTTCCTTATTTGAATTAGGCCACATGGTTTAAAAGAAAATTTAAAAGTTTTAAAACTTTCTTTTTTAAACCATCCTCATGGTTTTAGAAAAAAAGAAGAGATGTTTTAAATTTGAAACTTTCTATTTTGTAACCATATTAAAAAAGGAAATTTTAGAAGAGAAAGTTTAAATTTTAAAACTTGGTTTTAATTTTTTAAAACTTTCCTTTTTTAACATCCACATAAGGAAAGAGAGCTTATAAAATTTTATAAGAGGATTTCTTCTTTTATAAAATTTTATAAAAAAATTATTTCTCTTGATGATGATGTGGTCGGCCACCCTTGCTTGGTGTCCAAGCAAGGGGCCGACCATTAAAAGCATCCAATCATCCATGATTCAATCAATTGAATCAATGATTGATGATTGAATCAATCAAGAGGAAGGAAAAGGAAAAATAAAAAGGGAAAAGGAAAAACAAGAGGAAGATTTTATTTTTTGTAAAAAGTCTTTCCTTATTTGCCTTGGACAAGTAATATAAAAGAAGGGGAGGAGAGGTCTCATGGAATATCAATTCTTATTCTCTTGTTGGTTCTCTCCACTATGGCCGGCCCTCTCCCTTCTCCATATTATTTTCCCCTTGCTCTCTTTTCCTTGGTGGTGGTGGTGGCCGAATATTAGAGGAGGAAGAAGGCTTTTGGGTGGTGTTCATCTTGGAGGATCGTCGCCCACATGACATCCAAGGCGAGGCGAGGAATACGGCAGAAGATCTCGAGGTTATTAGCCTACAAAGAAAAGGTATAACTAGTAATTATTTTCTGCATCATGCTAGTTATTTTTCTCTGTAAGAATTCCTAACACAAGAGGCATTAGATTCTAGTTTTTTGAATTTGTAATTCGAGTTTGTGTTTTTTTTTGTTTTTCGAATTTGTGATTTGATTGTTCCTTTTGGTTAAACCTAGAGTTATATAAGGAAATTAAATATTAGCTTTCCTTAAAAGGCTTTGTCTAGGCGGTGGTGGATGATCCCATACCCAAGAAGGACTAGTGCCTCACTATGCAATCTTGGAAGCCAATTTTAAAAATTAATATTTAATTAAATTTATAACATAGGTGGATTTGGATTAATAGTGTTAAATTCCGCTTGCGATCCAAGTCTAAACCATTAAGAACAGATAAGTTAAATTTGGAATCAATAATGTTAAGTTCTGTTTGCGATTCCTAATTTAACTTCTAAAAAACACAATAGGTTGTTTAGGAAAGGTTTGACACTTGTACAAAATTTTTGTACAGTGGAACCGGTATGTTCTTCAAAGGACCAACCAACACGGGGACCCTAAGAAGTTAGCAGCCTGGCTTTCTTAGGGGGAACCGGAGACTTTAAACCTCCATAATAGTCGATCGGGTACCTTAAGGAGTGACCGGCCTGGCTTCCTTAGGGGGAACCAGAGACTTTAAACCTATAATAGTCGATTTGGAATCCTAAGGAGTGACCAACCTAGCTTCCTTAGGGGGAACCAGAGACTTTAAACATTCATAACAGTCGATCGGGGGGCCTAAGGAGTGACTGGCCTGACATCCTTAGGGGGAACTGGAGACTTTAAACTTTCATAATAATCGATCGGGGACCCTAAGGAGTGACCGGCCTGGCTTCCTTTGGGGGAATAAGAGACTTTAAACTTTCATAACAGTCGATTGGGGACCCTAAGGAGTGACCGACCTAACTTTCTTAGGGAGAACTAGAGACTTTAAACTTTCATAACAATCGATCGGAGATCTTAAGGAGTGGCCGGCCTGACTTCCTTAGAAGGAACTGAAAACTTTAAACTTTTATAACAGTCGATCGGGGCCTCTAAGGAGTGATCGACCTGGCTTCCTTAGGGGGAATCGGAGACCTTAAACCTTCTCTAAGATCAACCTTGGGTTTTGATATTAACAGTATTTATCAATGTTCAATTTTGCTCGGGTGTATGAACCCGACCGGTCTTCTGTGTAGTCGAAAAAATCCGAAGGAATATTTATATAACATATATTTAATCTTGCTCGGACGAACAAATCTGATCGATTTTCTTTATAGTCGGGAAGGCCTGAAGGAACATTTATATAGCATATATTTAATTTCACTCGGGCGAACAAATTTGACCGATCTCCTACACAGTCGGGAGGGAACGAAGGAATATTTACATAGCAGCTATTTAATCTCATCCGAATATATAAATCCGACCAGTCCATTGGACAAGTCAGACACGCTCTATATATGAGTAAGGCACTTAATTTATTATACGAACTTGGAGAGCATCAGAAAAGAAGTTCATTTATCATTGCATATCATTCATAGGATAACCAAGGGATCTACTTCCTTTGATTATAATGCTTTTATGAGATTTCTCTACTTATGATGAACATATTGAACAAGGTTGTCCATACAAACATTTGGGTGGTTTTGAAGAGAAGGAAATCGCACAAGGAGAAGCAAGTAAGTATGAACTTTCTTCAACATCTTATAAATAGCAAATAGTATACATCAGTTATGAAATTATGACAAAATGCGAGTACAAAACTATAAACCTATTCAAATTCTTTCAAAAGGTCTTTCGGGAGTTCTTGGTTAAGTCGTCAACGATCTATAAACAAGTGAGGAGGAAATTCAAATAGACAACCCCCCCCCCCCCCCCCCCCTCCTTGAGTTATTGAATTACTCCGTCAACTGAGTGAGTGAGAGTTCCTACAATTTGTCTAGCATACTCCTCACCAAATTCAGGGGAATTTAAATAGGCTTTGCACCTGCTTTGCCAGCGCTCTTCCTCGCATGCTTTGTATGCCTGAAATTCAGATTGTAGGCTAATCTTCTCCGCCTTAACATTGTTAATGATCCACAAGTGTACGGATATATCGTCAGTAATAAAGAAAGATATCGTATCCACAAGGACTGGTTATAACCACTAAAGATATCTCAACATGAATTAACTAATAACTAATCAATTGATTTATAAAAGCTAGGTGCAACTATAGAAAGTAAAACCTAGAAGTAAAAGCATAAAAACAGGGATAAGGGCTATGATAAAGGATGCTCTAGGAGTTTTGGTTTCTTTGTAATGTTATTCATCGTAAATGATCTACCAAATCTTATTCCTCAATTGTCCATCATTTGTAGAAGGTTGTCGATTCTCTCTTGCAATAGACAATCGGCTTAGGACTAAAATCTATATCTAAATATGATCAATTATAAATGATTCCTATGATATCATTACACGGGCTTGCCTGTCACATGCGCCCCTCGGATAAACAACATAGAAATACATTACTTCTCAACCCATATTAAGATATACAAGATTAATGCATACAATCTATCATACCCCCTAGAATGCCCTTATTTCCCCTTCAAGATTTTCCTTCAATCATCCTTACATGGGCTTGTCTGTCACGTACGCCTCTCGGATAATTGAATAAGGGATTACCTCTACAAGATCCACAAGACACTCAAACATTTAATCAAGTATGGTAATTAAGTCCAATTACATCAATCCACATAAGATCAAATAGATACAAAAAAGACAACATCATAGAAATAGGAAATTGGTAAATCCACAAGAGTTTACATCAAATCACATTATAAATACTCCCTCCATCCTAGAACAAAGAGATCTAATCCATAGAACAGGAAAAGAACCCCAAAGACAAGAAGATTACAAGCATCTTGATCCCAAAATCCAAGAAGAGAAAGGGAAGAAAAGCTTATCTATGATGAAGAACAGTCTTCGGATCCAATCCTCGTTCCCAGAGTCGATTCCTTAAAGATTTGCCCTTAGATCGCCGGAGAATCCCTCCAAGATGGTGAGGAATCTCCCAAATCTCGTCCTTTCCCAAGAGGGAGAACTCCCCCTTCAAATGATGCAAGAAACCCTTATATAGGGCAGAAATTTTGGGTGCCACACGACCCCGAGACTAGGCCGTGTATGAGACACGGCCTTGAGCATTCCCTTCACTGTCCATCTCACACGGCCGCGTAGTGCACACGGCTGTGACATGCTCTACCACTGCCCTCCTTGCACGGCCGTGTAGATCTACACAGCCTCTGCTGCCTCCGGTTCTGGAACTCATGCATGACCGTGTCTGGGACACGGCCAGACCTTGTTTAGCTTCTGGAAGGCTTGCACGACCGTGTAGATGTACACGACCGTGTACTACTTCGGCTCTAGAAAGCTTCAAAGTTGGCACGACCGTGTGATGCACACACGGTCGTGACCTCTTCCTTTTCTGTAGAGGCTACATGGGTGATCATCACCACACGGCTTGGACGTTGCCCTACTCTGCCAATGATGCATGGGTGAGCATCACCACACGACTTAGGTCACTCTCCCAGACATGGCCGTGTGACACTCTAAGACGGCGTCTTCCTCCTTTCGTTAACTTAAAGATTTAGCCTCGATCATAAATTCTTCTCCAAATACGACTCCTGCGTACAGAAGATGCATAAAAGCATATCTCCGAACAAAAAGAGTAAATATGCTAAAAGAAAAGCTGGAAGTATGAAAATGCATAGATAAAGCATGCACAAAATATGTGAATGTGTGTCAAAACATGCTAAACAAGTGTATACAATCTACGCACATCACACACCCAAATTTAAACTTTTGCTTGTCCTCACGTAAAAATGCCTCAATCTTAATTCATATGCTCTACAATGCATTCATAATCCCTAATGTACTTTCCTAACTCTATCAAAAAGTTTCATTAACAAGCATGATCATGGAAATAAGTCAAGTATGGCTCAAGCATAAGTCTCTTGTGCACAGTGCAAAAAGTGACCCAAACTTTTCAAGTTTCAATCTATGTCCTAGTCAAGTCATCATCTAGATGAGTTCCTAATGTTTTCGGTGATAGACACTTACCTGCCACACACTTGGTTCATATTTCTCAATCAACCTAAGGTCTCAAAGGCGTGCTCAATCTCAAGAGAAGCTAAGCAGTCATTTTCCCAGTAACCTAACTCGGTCTCAAAGGGGTGACTTACTAGATTCCACTCACGACAACTATTTTTTATATCCCTTATTCATTCTTTTATATAAGTACTTGCATTGTGCAAAACTTATTTACAAATGTACTTTTAGCACAAATGTTGGGATATTTTAATTTTTCCAATTGAGCTTACATGATTTGAGCATAATCCAGTAACCAAAATGAAGTTTGAGAAATCACCATGGAAACCAAGTACTAAACAAACAAGATGAATCATAACTATTTCAATGATATCAACTATCCAAGCTCAAGTATAGTGAAGGTAAGATCCTTAAGGTCAAGTCAAATTTCAAACTTATCTCCATATGATACTTAGCTTATTTCATGCTATCCAAGATAGAGAAAAGAAATACACTAAGCATACTACTAGCATCATTTACAACATCATGAATCAAGATAATAAAAGTGCTAACAATTTTACTAAAAGATAAGAAAGCATATAAGTGAAGTTTGATGTTCTCAAGATGTATGCCACAAGGTTTTTCAAAAGACAGTCAAGTGACTATCAACACAATCCAAGCAAAACAAGAACAAATGCAAAACAAAATAAACTATAGAACAAAACAGAAAATGTAAAAATTTTCAAGTTTTCAAACCACCCCCCCCCCCCAGACTTAAACTTTTCATCGTCCCGATGAAATCAATATGGTGGAGGAGGTGGATGAGGGAAAGGAGGTCTACGTCGTTCCCAATAGGAAAACTAGGAAAACCAGGGGGTTCACTCAGGAATCTATGATATTCATAAAGAGCATCTATTTGTTGGCTAGTAATACTCATGCCCTGCATAAAACCCCTCATTCTAGCTTGATCAATATCATAGTCCTGAACAAATTCAGCCATTTGACCTTGAAAGTTCCTCGTAAACTGAAAGTGATTTTGTACTTCTCTAAACTGATCATCAGATAGATAAAAATGACTTTCCAACATTGTTCGTTGGGCATTTTGCTTCTCCTGAAGTGAGCCCAGAGATGCATGGAAATCTGAAAAATCAAATCTGGAGGGACCCATACCATAGACAAAAGAATGCCTAGCGGGCTCCGGATGTCCGGAGGACTGCGGGTATCCAAATGACGAGGGCTCAGGGTGTGACTCTGTGTCTCCAGATATAGAAGGGACATTCTCGAGGTCTAAATCAATAATTACCCAATTAGCAGGGTTGCGAATAGAAGTTCATTCGGGACAAGGAAGAGATAAAGGAAAATCATTCATCCTAGGAAAAACAAAATCATTCTCATCCCGACAAATTATTTTCATAGCAAGACATGCATCAATGTCTATCATGTCATTGCCATGGATGACTTCCAACCCATCTAAATCAAGCTCCAAATTAATAGCCATTTGAGTAATTAAACCTCCAAAAATAATTAATCCCGAGGATGCCCTCCCGGCTCTCACTAATGTTTGCATAAAATGAAAACCCGAATCGAAATCAACTTTATGTAACATAGCCCACAAAGCGTAAAGCTCTACTTTCTTGACGACTCCATCACTTTCCCCTCTACCAAAAAGAGTTTTACTCATAACACGATGTAAGTATCTAAAGACGGGGTTTTGCATGTGAGAAGCCTTAGCTATAGAGGGCTCATAAGGTTGTTATAATCCAGTGATCGAACTCCAAAATTGATTCCAATTAAACCTAGAATCAAACCTGCGAGAGCTACTAGTAGACAATCCAAAACAAGTGTTAAAGTCACTAAATGTCCACTGAAACTCTTGATTCATAAGCCTAAAAGTTATCTTGCCAACATAGTCATCCTCATTGGCAAAGTGAACATCTAATAAACTTAAGAACTCCAAAATAATGCGAGGATATGTAGATAGATGTGTGTACAAAATGTCATTCCAATCTAGGAACCCAATCATCCAATCTATATTATCTCTAATCCCTAGCATATCCAAAATGGTTGGGTCCATATAACATATGCACACAATCTTTCAATTGACAAGAATATAAATAAATATAAAATGCAATATTTGACCAAAGTGATTCTCATTTCAAAATAGATGTTCATACAAAAAGCTAGGCTTATAGTATACATCCCAACAGATAGACTACTAAAGCATCTTGGGAAGCTTTTGATTCAAGCTCCTTGGGGGCTTGCTCTACTTTAATCAAAGCTAAGGATGAATTTAGGGAAGTTAACTCAGAATTCTTAGATTCTAGAGTAGCATCCTTAGCAGCTAATTCCACCTTCAACTCTTGTAACTGGGATAACAATTGAGCATTCTCGGTAGCATATGTATCCACTTTGGACACTAATTCAGTGCGGAGAAGGGTTTCTGACTTAGCTTTGGATTCAAAATCTTCTGCAGAGGCTTTCCATTTGATTGAATTTATGAGTTTTGCCTCAAGAAGTTGGTGAATTTCTTGTAGCTAGTGAGATAAGTCCTCAGAGGCTTGAGAGGTGGAAGCTCCAGAAGCTTGCTATTTCAGCCTGGTCACTTCTTGGGTTTGTCAAAAAGTTATTTTTAGAAGAAATTAATAAAAAAACATAGAGGGATGAAGGGCATATTACCTTAGTTTCTTCAAAAGAAGACTGGTCAGCCCATTCAACAGAGGTGAGTTTCTCAATTTCTTTACGAGCCTCTGCCCAGGCCATTGTTAGAGAACCCCCAAATAATATTAGGAAGGTAGGGGTAGATGTGGAGGAGGATGATAGGGAGCTATAGAGAGAAGGAGGGGAAAAAATAAGAATAGGAGAACCCTCAATTACTGAGGGTGGTAGGAAAATTGGTTCAGAAATATTCATCATAAACGTAGGATTGGGGTTAACACTCAGAAGTGGAGGAGCTTCTGGTAATGGAGAAGTGGAAGAAGAAAGTATAGGATATAAAGAAGAGAGGGTAGGCTCTGGAGAGGGAAGTGTTGGTGCAGTGGGGACCGGTAAGAGGGGGGTGAATTGCCTGCAAGTAAAAATAACCCTCCTCAAGGCTTTTTAACTCTTAAAATAAAGCAACACTTAATAACAAAACAATATGACAGAAAAGAAATAAAACTCAGAGTTTTAACCTGGTTACAACCAAGAGGGTTGTTAATCCAGGGCGATGAAAGGCGCAGTAAGAAAACTCCTTCTCTGAAGGCGGAGAAGCATTTTACACTTTGAAAGCTCACGAATTGCTTAAACAGAAATTACAGAGTAGCTTTTTCATATCAATTCATTGTTTATTAAAGCTGCCCGAGACCCACCTTTATATAGGGGATCTAGAGCTTATCGAATGACCTGATCTTCGAGATCAGGTTTTTACTCAAGAGGGATCGGTCAACCGATCCCCAGGTTCGGTCGACCGAACTTGCTGTACCTGCCTAGTTTTCCGTCCAGGTGCAGTCTCTGTGGATCGAGCTCAGGTTCGGTCGATCGATCCTTTTGTCCGGTCGACCGATCGGCCAACGATCTCTAGCTGAGTTGGCCCGATCAAACTGCTCGACTCGGTCTCTAGATTAGTTTCGGTTCGGTCGACCGATCAGGATGTTCGGTCGATCGATCAACTTCACCAACGGTCAGCTTCTGACGTGGCTTTCGACGTGTCTGCTGTGGTTGGCTTCGGTTAATGAAGGGTTCGGTCGACCGATCAATAGGTTCGGTCGACCAAACCATTGATAAGTCAACTTCCAATTGACTTGCTCCGGTTCGGCTCCTTGGGTGATTGCGGTCATCCGGAATAGGGCTCACCCGAACCCAGTTCCCGGCCTTCTCCTCGAGCAGGCTTCCGTCCGTCTTCTCGTCCCTCGAATGCCGCGCACGTTCTTCTCGCTCCACCGGAGTACTCTTCCGCAGCTCTCTCGTCCTTCGGACGCACCGAGCGCGTCAGCTCCCTTCCCGTGCCACCCTTCTCGCTAGCTGCGTCTTCCGCTCGACTTCCTGCACTCCTAAGTTCTTGCACACTCAGACACAGGGTTCAGACAAAACGCAGGACCTAACCAACTTGGTTGATCACATCAAAACTACCACGGGGTTCAACAATCTCCCCCTTTTTGATGTGCATCAACCCAAGTTCAAGTTAGGGTTAAAAATAGACAAACGTAATTTTAAGAAAATTAATAAATAAAATTGCAACACAGTTTAGAGAAAAAACAGATTAAAATTTTAAAATTTTAATTTTCCTAACTCCCCCTAAACTTGTACTTTTCTCTCCCCCTTTGATCATAGCAAAAACGGGGAAGCAAGTTTTTAAGATAAAAAAAAATTCTAAGCAAAATAATTTCTTAGAATTTTCAAAAGGAATTTCTAAGTAAAAATGAAGAAACATTATTTGAATAATTTTTTAAAGCATTATTCAAGTGTTATGAGAATTTTTTTTTAAGTTAAAATATATTTTCTAAGTTAAAAATTTCAAAAATCGAAAACTTAGTAAAGCCAATAAAAAAAAATGTTGGTACACTTTCAAAGCATTTTAATCCTACTTTTAATGCTTTTTCATAAAGTTAATTAAACATTTTTGTTTCAATATTTCATCTTCCAGGTCGTGGCGAGACACTAGGCCTTCTTGGTTATTAGAGCAACAACCACTTCCTTAGACAAAGCCTTCATAAAGAAAATGTTTAATTTTCTCTCTATAAAGATTTTAATTTTAAGAGATTAGTTTAGCACAGATTTTGGAACCCAATAGAGGTTCCTTTCTACTGAATTAATCAGGAAGTTAGGTGGTACATAGTTTCTTGGTATTTCCTAATTTGACCCTGATGATTTGACATACCAGTTTAATTTTTCATATAACTTTATTTTTGATTTTGGAAAAATATTTACTTTTAAACATGCATCATATTTCAGTTCTTGAATTTCTTTTTTTAACTTTGCATTTTCTAATTTCAAATTTTCATTTTCCTTTTCAAATTTATCTAACTCTTTAGAAAGTGCTTTAATAAAGTGAAAGGACTGAGTAGGGGTAAGATTACGTACCTGACTTACCTGATTTGGTGAGGCTCTCCCTTCACTGCAGCTTTCCTCTTCTGATATTCCTCCCCCTTCATCGATGCTCATCTCTGAGCTTGACTCTTCTTCTGGTTGATGGTTAGCTAGTAGAGCTAATCCTGAGAATTCTTCGACTTCTGACTCGGAGGATGAAGAGTCGTCCCATGTCGCCTTCAGATTTTTGTGCTTGGGTCGAGCTGGCTTCTTGCTTCTTTCCTTATCTTTTTGTTTGCTCTTCAATTTTGGGCAATCATCCTTGATGTGCCCTTCTTCGTTGCAATTGTAGCACCGGACTGTCCTTCCTTTTTGATGATGCTTACTTGACTGCGATCTAAACTTGTTAGATTTAAAAAACTTATTAAAACGTCTTACCATTAACGCAGCTTCGTCTTCGTAGATTGACGCTTCGGAGTCGGGATCATCCTTTTCAGCTCGTAGGGCAACATTGAGGTTCGACTTCTCTACTGGTTTTTCTGCAAGTCGATACTCGTGAAGTTTGAAACTTGAAAACAAGTTTTCTAAACTACTTACCTCAAAGTCCTTAGAGATGTAGTAAGCATCTACCAAGGATGCCCATTCTGAATTCCTCGGGAAGGCATTGAGCGCGTATCGGATGGAATTTCGGTTGGTTACTTCTTCTCCAAGGTTCGATAGTTGTGTTATCAGCTCCTTGATTCTCGCTTGGAGTTGCACTACCTTCTCGCCGTTATTCATCCGGAGGTTTGTTAGTTGTGTCCGGAGGATGTCGCGTCGTGCCAGCTTCGCTTCAGAGGTACCTTCGTGAAGCTCCAGAAATTTCTCCCAGAGATCTTTCGCTGAGTTGTAGCTTCCGATCCGACTTACCTCCTGAGGTGGCAGAACGCTGAGGAGGTGGAATTCAGCTTTTCCGTTGGCGACGAAATATGCTTGCTCCTTCTTGCTCCACGTGTTTTCTTCTTTATCTTTAGGAGCTACAAAACCATATTTCATAGTAATTAAAATATCAAAGTCTGTTTTAAAGAATACCTCCATTTTTCACTTCCATGTAGCGAAATCTCCGTCGAACTTCGGGGGATGAATGTTCGCACCGGCCATTGTCTTGATCTTAGTGCTTCAGACGGCGGTTAGTCCTTCTGAGGCTGTCAGGCTCTGATACCACTTTTTGGTGCAGCGGGGACCGGCAAGAGGGGGGAGTGAATTGCCTGCAAGTAAAAATAACCCTCCTCAAGGCTTTTCAACTCTTAAAATAAAGCAACACTTAATAACAAAATAATATGACAGAAAAGAAATAAAACTCAGAGTTTTAACCTGGTTACAACCAAGAGGGTTGTTAATCCAGGGCGATGAAAGGCGCAGTAAGAAAACTCCTTCTCTGAAGGCGGAGAAGCCTTTTACACTTTGAAAGCTCACGAGTTGCTTAAATAGAAATTACAGAGTTGCTTTTTCGTATTAATTCGTTGTTTATTAAAGCTGCCCGAGACCCACCTTTATATACGGGATCTAGAGCTTATCGGATGACCTGACACCTTCGGGATTAGGTTTTGACTCGAGAGGGATCGATCGACCGATCCCTAGGTTCGGTCGACCAAACCTACTGTATCTGCTCAGCTTTCCGTCCAGGTGCAGTCTCTGTGGATCGAGCTCAGGTTCGGTCGACCGATCCTTTTGTTCGGTCGACCGATCAACCAACGGTCTCTAGCTGAGTTGGCCCGATCAAACTGCTCGACTCAGTCTCTGGATTAGTTTCGGTTCGGTCGACCGATCAGGATGTTCGGTCGACCGATCAGCTTCACCAACGGTCAGCTTCTGACGTGGCATTCGACATGTCTGCTGCGGTTGGCTTCGGTTAATGAAGGGTTTGGTCGACCGAACCGTTGACAAGTAAACTTCCAGTTGACTTGCTCCGGTTCGGCTCTTTGGTGATTGCGGCCATCCAGAATAGGGCTCACCCGAACCCAGTTCCCGGCCTTCTCCTCGAGCAGGCTTCCGTCCGGCTTCTCGTCCCTCGAACGCCGCGCACATTCTTCTCGCTCCACCAGAGTACTCTTGCGTAGTTCTCTCGTCCTTCGGACGCACCGAGCCCGTCCCCGTGCCGCCTTTCTCGCTAGCTGCGTCTTCCGCTCGACTTCCTGTGCTCCTAAGTTCCTGCACACTCAGACACAGGGTTCAGACAAAACGCAGGACCTAACCAACTTGGTTGATCACATCAAAACTACCACAGGGTCCAACAGGAAGGGGAATATCCCCTGTAGGTGTCTCCTCAGAGGTAGAAACAACTCATTTTTTAGGTCGGGGTGCTAATGTCAAGCGACACCCGGGGCATTTTCTTGTAGGAACAACCTCAGGTTCCTGTTCTTGTGTCTCTTGAGGGATATCTTTTGGAGGTATGATGGTGGATGCTTCCTCAAGAGTAGTTGAAGAGCGAGGAACAAGAGCTGGTTGACTGGAGGACTCAGGTAGAGGAGCATCAAATGTTTGAGCTACGACATTAAGTTCCGCTCTAAGCTCTCTCTCCGTAGCTAACACTTCCTCATCCTCTAGATGGATTGCATCGTCAACCAAAGCTCTATACAGAGTATCCACTACAATAAACAAAAACACATTTTAGTCCGTAAAGGAGAGATAGCTAAGAATTTCAAAGCTTACCAAAAGAATATTGTGGGCTCTTTTGAACAGGGCTTAAACCAAAAAGATATAAGAGGTCATCGCGTATCCACCGATGAATATAAAAGTGATGACCTAATAATTTACTAGAGTATTTAGAAAAGATGGGTTGTTGATGAAGTTTCCTTACATTAGGAAGAGGGGGAAAAGAAGATTGCCAACTAGTAGACCACCCGACAGGACCGAGAAATTTGACAAAGAAAAAACGGGATTTCCAACCCTTGATAGAAGAAGGCATTTCTTCAAAGAATACCATTTTCGGACGAGATTGGAAGAGGAAAACCCCTGGTCCCGACTTCATGGGGTAAGAAAACATAAAAAAGTTTTGAGAAGTAGGAGGTATACAGAAAAGGCCGAATATCATGTACAGTCCACATAGGTATCTAAAGGCGTTTGGGGCAAATTGTTGAAGAGGAATACCAAAATATTGACTTATGTCTATCAAGAAGGTAGGGATAGGAAGCATAAGCCTGCGGCTAGTTGGTCTTTAAAAAATGTAACACAATCATTAGGAGGAAGATAAGGATGAGCTTCAGGTGACGGAACCCTAATAAGGTATTCTGTAGGGATTTCATACCAAGAGTGAATGGAAGTTAGATCGCCAGCGGTGAAGGAGGAACAAATTTGAGCATACCAAGGGAGTAGAGATTCTTCGGCCATGTCAAGAAACTGAAACACTTAAAGATGACTTACTGAATCCTAAGGGGGAAGAAGATCAGAGAAGATGAAGAAGTGCGAGTTGTGGAGAAAGGTCGGGAAAGAAAATCGCCAAGGAATAACTGGAGGAAGACGAAGAGTGAAAAACTTAAAAAAGGCTTAGGGTTTTAGGGCAATGTAAGGATCGCCGTTGAAATAAAATGATTTGGTAAAGAAGAGCCATTTATTTACCAAGGAGAATGTGTGATAAGACATGAACGAGAAATGTACCGGGGGTTACTTGAAAAAAGAATTAAGAAGGGTACGTGGCGCTCACCCAGGAAGGGGCATTTATGATAGACACACTACAACAAAAACCCTCATAGACATCGGTTTTCCACCGCTGTCTATTACATTTTCGACTGATGTCTATGAAGGTGATGTAAAAGGTCTGTCATTTTAGACATCGGGTTAAAACCGGTGTAGTATCACTTAACGACATCGGGTGTAAAACCGATGTAATATTATATGTTAATAACACCAGTTTTGGCAGCAGTATACGACCGATGTAATATTAGTTAATGACACCGGTTTTGCAACGGTAGAAAACCGATGTAATATCAATATTGTTTAACGACACAAATCCGATTTCTGAAATAGTGAAAAACCAATGTTATCACCAAGCAAATCATAAAATTAAGTTAATATTATTAATTCACTAACAAAATCACAAATAAAAATGCACCGATGTATCTAAACACACCAAGTCAATATCCATATAACCAACACATAAATATTCTTCTTATAACATAAAAAGATAATAGATATTGTGCACATCAAGTCGGTATCCACAAATTACACAACTATTCTTCTTACAACATCAAAAGGTAATAGATAGTACACAAATATGTTTCTTACTGGTGCCAACGTTATCCTTCTTGCTCTGTGCATAGTAGCTAAGTTTACCCGTGAAGCTAAACCGGGCACAGATAATCCTCCAGAACTGATGCTTCTTCCCATGTTACCACTACCAACAATGTTGCCTACAGAGCTTGTAAGTCTTGGCCCTACATTACCCAATACTGGAGAAACTCCCAAACCAGGAACAAAACTACGATTCCTAGAAGCTGAACTTGAGGAAATTCCAGTTATTGACCAATGACTCCATTAACATTACTACTACTAAAAGCATGATTTCCAACAACATTAATACCCCCTTCTATTTGTGACACAAGAGCTATGAGGCATCTGCATGAAAAAAAAATCCAGAATCAATACTATAAAACACATTCAAAGGACTATATGATGCAGTGAAGTAATGTGGAAATAAAGTCATGCCAGACCTGAGATAATACAACCAAAAGATTGTTTGATGAGAATCGTCCACTAGGAATGCTTCCTCCTGGTTGCTGAACACCACCTGATGGTACAACACCCATTGCGGCCTCTCTGGATGCAAGCGAACCAGGTACATTTGGCAAGTTGAAGCTTCCATGAATATTATGCAATCCTTGAAGACCACCTATTTTTTTACAAACCGTAATCAAAATTCCACATACAAGCAAAATTTCACATGAATATGTTAATAAAGTTTATGTAGGAATGTCTAACCAGAAGGATGGAACCCAGGCACTACCGCAAACTGGCCAAAAAACAATGTGGTATAGGGTCGGCCTGAGGAGTCCGCAAGATTAGATGTTGAACCATTAAGAGTTGACTGTACCAAGAGACCCAGTAATTTGATCAACAAAAGCAAGACTAGTAAAAGCACAGGGCATGGGCTAGGTGCTAACAAACTTGGTATTCTAACCAACAAGAAAGAAACAACCGCGTCAAGTTAGTATTTACATAAACTGTATTGAACACCTGCACCAAACAACAAAAGCTACTCATCTCTAACAATTGAAACTCAGCTAAGAATAAGAGATTATATTATTAATACCAAGAGTAAAATTACATCAGATACAAATCCCATACATAAAATAACAGATAGTCAATTTGGGATGAATATTGAAGTCTATAACTATTTATTCTACTTCTCTCCATCAAGCTAGAACATAATGGAGCATAGACATTGATGCTGCTTAGTTTGTCAAGTTGTACTCAATAAAGATTTGATTATCAATTTAGTAACCTTGTGATTTCTTAAACCATGTTGTAAAAATTTGTTTGACAGCATAGATAACTTTCTTAAATTGGAACATACCCTAGTGATTTCTCTGTATACACCCTAGTACGATGTTTATGAAATTTATCTAGTAATCATGAATAATACCAAGGAGAATCCAGTGATCATGAAAAATAGTTTTAAGTAAAATAAATTATTTCCATCAACGAGAGAAAATATCCCAAATAATCCTCACAAAATGTCTAGATGAAGCCTTTTGCAACTAAGTGTATTTTCTACTGATCAATGTTGTCAACCACAACTATATTTAACAATAAAAACTATAGTTGTTAAATCATACAATTCAAAATTCTCGGGGGCACTACTCAGTTCGTAGGCACAAGATCCAGTTTTGTTAACAAGAGTATTATTATATGTCAACTGAAAATGAGATGCAATTAAAAAAAAATATCAAGTAGTATTTCATCAACTTGAAAATATCAGCAGTTATCTCATAAAATTGATTGGTCTAAAAGGAAAACTATGATTTTGTCTCACAAATTTTCCATAGAAAATATATGGAAAGGAGAGAATTAGAAAAACTTGAACATCGAGCATACAGGTTATACAGTCCTATGTCATGCGAATGAGACTAGAAAATGCAATTAATAAACTGAAAATAAGAAAAACAAGAATTACATTTAGAAGCCAAGACATTATAACTTTGCCAAATTACATTTGGACTTGGATAAAATGTTACCTATCAGTAATAAAATTGTGAATAATGAAATAGGTATAAACATCTGTAAGCTATGAAACATCAACTGACAAGAAGATTACCTGCATATAAGTCAGTTGTTTGTTCTCCTCCTCTAGAAATTTTTCCTATTCGAGAGATGAAAACCATTAAGAGCATAAACAAAATTAAGAGAGAAAAACATTCAACAAATTAAAACTCGAGGGAATATGTATGCCAACATTCTTCTTGTGCATCTTCCAGATTTCCATCTAGAATTGGCAAGAAATGAGAATCAATTCAACAAACAAAGGTAATCTCAATTGAAATGACAAGCAAATACCATTAAACAAATTTCTCACTTGCTTTTCCCTTACGCTGGTGACCCAATCTGGAGTGCCTCCTCAATAGGAATCAATTCCTTTGGGTAAAGGGAGTTGAGATCCTCACCCTTAAGATGCCTAATTTGCACAGAACAAAGCCATCATAAGAGAGCACAAACTTCACCAGATGAGTGATACATATGAACCATATGAATAAAACAATATATTAGCACACCAAACCTTAGTTCAATATGCATGTTGTCGTTTTCTTTCTTAACTCGCTCAATTTCAACGCTCAGACTCTGCAAAAGACAACAATTTGCTTCACGGAAAATTGAAAATGATTCATTTGGTGAAGAGAGAAAATTTGACTTAAAAATGAGATGAATGGAATAAAAAAAAATAGAATCTCCATGATTTTGCACAAGATATCAGAAATTTCTTATTCACCATTTAGATTCATGGATGAAACTAGAGTCATCTAAAACAAAGGAAGAGAGAGAGAAAAAAAAGTGCATTTTTAATTTAGCAACGATACCTCATGCTTGGAATCCCAGAGCTTTTCGTCGGAGTTCGTCTGGTACCTCATGCTACTTTTTTTTTCCTAATTTTGCGCCAAGGGAAAATATTTTTATCTGAGATTATTATTCGCAGAGTTCGCATTAAGTGAGCAAACTAAAACGTAAAACATGTAATATTTGAGAAATCTAAAATTAGGAAATAAGACCAAGAAGGAAGGGAAAGGGAGAACGGAGGTGAAGACAAAGAAGCAAAGATAAGCAATAAGAGAGTTGGGGATATTAAAAGCAAGAAGGGAAAAAGGGGGGGAAAGAGAGCTTCATCTTGGGAGCCCAAAGGAATCGGGTTCTCAGATAAAGCACCGAAAAAGAAGAGGAAAGGAAGAAATTTTGGATCCAACATTTATGGGATCATTCAAAAAAAATACGAAGCAGGAAGATGAACACAAAACAAACCAAAAAACCACCGAACTCAGACCTAAACCTCGATCATTGTCCCCGTAGCCGTACGTCTGGGTCAGAAAAAAAAACAAAGAGATCATTCGCAGAGCTCCTAACCAAGTTCCCCTCAAGATTGCTCAAACGAAAATCAACTCCACCACTGAAGAAAGAAACAATAAAAAAGAAGACAGATGGATATTAGAAAGAATAAGAAAACCTCGAACACGGCTACCGAGACTTATTAGTCAAGATTCAGTCTCTCCATCCTCTCCGCACAGCAAAACTGGGACAAAAGAGGTGGAGAAAACGCAAGAAAACTGAGAGAGGAGAGTACCGAACACGCTGTCTCGAATCCAACGCCGACCACAGGAAACGAACACTCTCGCTCGATTTCTCGATTCCATTCTTCTATCGGATTCCATTGATCTTGGACGAAACTAGAGTCATCTTCATTTGGTGTGGTTGTCCCTGCTCGAGAGGGGAAGAGGCGTCGATCTAGGAAGGGAAAAGGGAGATGAGGCTAAGAGATGGTCGGACGGCTAGCGGCGAGGAGGAAAGTGATGGTGGCGTTGCGACGGTATACGGTGGACGGCGCAATATAGATTTAGGTTTGGAGGGAAGAGTGAAATGTTACAAATTTTGGCTAAATATTAGTGGGAAAATTAAATTATTTTATTTTATCATAGACACCGGATTTTAAAAACCGCTGTTAAAATCGGTGTCTATTAACAAAAAAAAAAATGCGCTCACAGACATCGGCTTAAAAACCGATGTCTATGAGCGAAAATATGCGCTTATAGACATCGGTTTTTAGAAAAACTAGTGTAAAATATTTAAAGACATCGGTTTTTGCTTAAAACCGTTGTTGTTCCACCGATGTCTATGAGGGTTTTTCTTGTAGTAACAGAACAAATCAAATCATACACTGAACTGCCATATCTTCGAACATTCTCTTTTCGTTTAAGGACCAATTACTAATAAGACCACTGGGAAAAATCACGCGAATCTTAAAAGATGGATGAAACAAAACTTGAAAATAAGGAAGCTACCCTAATTAATTGTAAGCCCGACCGACTGTGTGTGCAAAAGAGAACCCTGAAGACCGGTCGAACTCATATTCAGTCAGACATACACATAGGATCCCTCATTCGACTAATCACACGACCAACAACAAGAAACACTTAGCAAGGTAAAAAGCATAATCAAATACAAACACAGAACTTTACATCAACATTAGTAATGTTACAATTATAACTCTTAAACTTCCATAAACCAACACAGCAAATAAATAAACTTCTACTAATTTTGCTGCCTGGAGTTAGTAAATCATTCTGTCTATTTCAAGTAGGGGCACGTGGTAAAGTGATAACTTGAACAAATTTTGGAAATATAGGGGTCGGGTAAGCCAACTCATTATCACGTTCTGTGGGATGAAAACAATTTTTCTAAAGATCAGGAATATTTCACAAGGTATGATTTCCGATAGGAAAATCTGTCATCCAACGAAATTTAACTTTTATTTGAAACCACCAGATTGTTCTTCCCATCCCAAGTATGGGCATGTAATAGAATGACAGCCTAGACAAAAGGGAGGAGTTCATCTTGTCCTCTGGCGCTTGTGTGATTCACCCTCCAAGACTTGTGACTGAGAAGTTACCTCTAATTTGATCCGATCCAACTCAGCTTGTAGAAAACCCACCTTAGCCTTCTGTTGGTCTAATTCTTATTGTTGTTGTAATATTAGCAAACCATCTACATGAACCTTCCTAGTTAGTGTTGGGTTTTTCAGGGTCGTAAAAACTGCTTTTTGCGTTGCGAAAACCCCGAATCCCATGTCACCTGATCCATGTGACGTTATAAAAACAAAATTTTATACGTGTACGAGTTTCTCTAACCTAGATCTACACTAGATCTACAAAGAAAAAGAGATTACCCTTGATGCGAAGCCCTTCGCAAATCCCGCTCATCCAAGGTTCGCCGAATCTCAAGGTTGTCAAGTGTACAACCCTCTATGTGTATCCACACGAACAAATCGATAGAGAGAACCTCTAAAGATGTGATGGCAACCTTAGAGGATCAGCAATGGTGAAGGAGAGGGAGAGAAGAAAGGTAGAGAGAAAGAAGAAAACTTGAATGAAAAATCAATTCACTCTTGTAACCCCTACCAAAGTGGTCGGCCACTTTATGCTTCTAAACCCCCATGGAATATCAAGAGTCAAGTCTCTTGATCTCCTCCATGAGGTGGCATGTGGTCAAGTCAAACATGACTAAATGAAGAAGCCTTGATAATGTGCATTGGTCAAGTTAAAGTCAAGTCAAAACTTGACTCTTTATCTTCCTACTTAAGTCAAGTCAAACTTGATCTTTTTCTCTCCCATGGTTGATCAAATCTAACCATTGGTTCAAGTCAATTTTAATTTAATGAATCACTATTCATTGAATTAAATTGACTCAATGAGTCTAAGTCCAAATTAGACTCATTTAACACATGAACCAAATTGAGTCCAACTCAATTAGTTTACTTTGGATTACTCTTAATCCAATTTGGTTCATCACATGAACATAATCCTCTTGGTTCATCAAATGAACCTAATCTCCATCTAATTTCCCTTTGTGTGTGACCCTATAGGTTCTTGTAACGTTGGCAATGCTTCTAAACCCATTTAGAAGCATAAGTAATGAGTGGTATCTAGCAACACATCATTACTACCCAAGTTACAAGAATGTTGAGATCCAACATCACCTTGTGACTACTAATTGTGACTCTTCACAATATGTGACAATGTCCTTCTATCCTAGACATTTAGGTTGATCAAATCTGAGGCATAGACGGTGTCATCCTCTGATCAATCTAAAGCTTGAACTCCAAGTAGGCTCACTCTGATCAAATGAGCTCAATATCTCATATTAACTCACTTGGGCATGGCCATGCACTTAGTGGTCTTACTCTATCAAGAATAACGATGTCACTCCTGTTATATAGGAGGGATAGATCCCATCTACATCACTCACATCTCTCCGCATAATTTGTTACATATCCAGTAATCGCCTTTATAGTCCACCCAGTTACGGGTGACGTTTGACGAAGCCAAAGTATGTAACTCCTTATGTAGGGAACCATGGTGACTTCAGGTCCAAGGACTAATAGTCATACTAATAGCCACATGAGAAAGTATATGACACTCATATAACGATCCATGATACTTTCTCATGGCGGGTCATTCAGTATACATTCTCCAATGCATACCCATGTGTCAACTTGATATCTCTATATCCATGACTTGTGAGATCAAGTCATCGAGTTGACCTACATGCTAGTCTTGTCGCATTAACATTATCCCTGAATGTTAATACTTGACTAGGAATGATTAAGAGTAGTGTTTCCTATATCATCTCACTATCGATTCAACCAATCCATTGATATAGGTAAGAACCTTCTACTTAAGGACGCTATTAAACTTAGTTATTTGACACCAATACAAGTAAGTATAATAACCATAAACAAATGCCTTTATATACATAAAAAATATGATACAATGAGTCCATACAACAATCATCAAATGATTGACTCTAGGGCTCTAACTAACAATCTCCCACTAGCACTAGTGTCAATCAGTATAGGCTCTAAGGCCTAATGACCTAGTGTGACCATCATGCTTTCTCTGTGCGAAAGCCTTAGTCAAGGGATCTGCGATGTTAGCCTCTGTGGGTACTCTGCAAATCTTCACATCTCCTCTATCGATAATCTCTCGAATGAGATGGAAGCGTCGTAGTATGTGTTTGGTCTGCTGGTGTGAACGAGGTTCCTTAGCCTGCGCAATTGCTCCATTGGTGTCACAATAGAGCTCTATGGGATTTGCAATGCTAGGAACCACCCCAAGCTCAGTATTAAACTTGCAGATCCAAACTGCCTCCTTTGCTGCTTCTGATGCAGCAATATACTCGGCCTCTGTTGTAGAATCAGCAACTGTGTCCTTCTTCGAACTCTTCTAGCTCACAGCACCACCATTCAAGCAAAACACGAACCCAAACTGCGATCTATAATCATCCTGGTCAGTTTGGAAGCTGTCATCACTGTAACCCTTTATAGTTAGCTCATCATCGCCTCCATATATCAAGAAATATTCTTTAGTCCTTCTCAAGTACTTAAGAATATTTTTGACCGTAATCCAGTGACTTTCACCTGGATCTGACTGGTATCTGCTCGTCATGCTCAAAGCATATAAGACATCAGGACGAGTACATATCATTACGTACATGATAGATCCTATGGCTAAAGAATAAGGGATCTAATCCATGCGGTCTCTCTCCTCTCTAGAAGAGGGACCTTGAGTCTTCGAAAGACTCACACTATGTGACATCGGCAAAAATCCCTTCTTGGAGTTCTGCATGGAAAACTGAAGTAATACCTTGTCAATGTATGTACTCTGACTTAGGCCAAGCAATCTCGTAGATCTATCTCTATAGATCTATATGCCTAGAATGCGGGATGTTTCACCTAAGTCCTTCATTGAGAAACGAGTCTCTAGCCAAGTCTTGACAGACTGCGGCAAAGGGATGTCTTTCCCAATGAGTAGTATGTCATCCACATACAATATAAGGAAGACAACTGTGTTCCCTTCAACATTCTTGTAGACATAAGGTTCATCTTCATTCTTGATGAAACCAAACTGTTTGATCGCATCATCGAATCGAAGATTCCAGCTCCGAGAAACTTGCTTTAGTCCATAAATGGACCTATGCAGCTTGCATACTCTACCAGTATGCTGTGGATCTACAAAACCCTCAGGTTGTGTCATGTACACATCCTCAAGTAGGTTACCATTTAGAAATGTGATTTTGACATCCATCTGCCCGATCTCATAATCGTGGTATGCTGCAATAGCAAGCATGATCCGAATGGACTTAAACATCGCTACTGGAGAAAAGGTTTCATCATAGTCAATACCATGAATTTGCTTGAAACCTTTAGCTACCAAGAGACCCTTATAAATAAGTCCATCTATGTCAGTCTTTCTCTTAAAGACCCACTTACACCCCAATGGGTTTGACCCCTTCAGGTGGAGCAACCAAAGTTTATACTTGGTTAGTGTACATGGATTCCATCTCGGATCTCATGGCCTCTATCCATTTCTCGAAATCTGGTCTCATCATAGCTTTCTGATAGGAGGTAGGCTCATCCTCAATGAGCACAACGTCATCATGGTCAGACAAGAGAAATGAGTATCTCTCAGGCTGACGACGTACCCTATCAGATCTGCGAAGAGGTAGGTCAACTCGAACTGGTTGTGGTTCCTCAATTCCTTGTGGAACAACATCATCCACAACACTTTGTGATTCAAGTTCAACTTGCATCGAGGCTTCAGTGCTATGGTCCACATCTTGAACTTCTTCAAGATCGAACGTACTCCCACTAGTCTTTCTAGAAACAAAATCCCTTTCTAGAAATACCCCAGTCTTAGCCACAACTATCTTGTGTTGACTGGAATGTAGAAGTAATATCCCTTCGTTTCCTTGGGATATCCAATAAAATTGTACTTATCATATTTGGGTCCCAATTTGTCCGAGACTTGACGTCGAACGTAAGTCTCACAACCCCAAATCCTCATAAAAGACACCTTGGCATCTCTCCCAGTCCATATCCTATATGGTGTCTTTATTACAGCCTTAGATGGAACTCGGTTGAGAATGAAGGCTGCTGTGTCTAGAGCATAGCCCCAAAGATACATGGGAAGATCTGTATGACTAATCATAGACCGTACCATATCTAATAAGGTACGATTCCTCCTTTCAGATACACCATTCCACTGTGGTGTTCCAAGAGGAGGGAGTTGAGATAAAATCCCACACTCAGCTAGATAGTCACGAAACTCATGGCTAAGGTATTCACCACCTCGATCTGATCGAAGTATCTTAATACTCTTGCCAAGCTGGTTTTGTACTTCATTCTTGAATTCTTTTAACTTTTCAAAGGATTCTGACTTATGTGTCATCAGATACACGTAACCATATCTACTGAAGTCATCTGTAAATATGATGAAGTACCTATAACCACCCCTGGCAGCGACATTGAAAGGGTCAAAGTCAGTCGCTCTTTCGCTGTATCCACTAAAGAGAGTCTTGGTCATCTTGCCCAGTAGGCATGACTCGCATGTCTCAAAAGATTCAAAATCAAATGAGTCCAGCAAACCATCTTTATAGAGCTGGGATAAGTGTTTGTCATTTATATGACCTAAGCGACAGTGCCAGATATAGGTTTGGTTCATGTCATTTGACTTGAACCTCTTGGTACTTATGTTATAGATAGGGTTCTCAAGGTCTAGAATATAGAGTCCGTTCATCAGAGGTGCACTACAATAGAACATATCATTTAAATAAACTGAACAGCATTTGTTCTTTATTATAAATGAAAAGCCTTTCTTGTCTAAACAAGAAACTGATATAATGTTCTTAGTCAGAGTAGACACATAACAATAATCATCCAATTTTAGTACAAGCCTAGAGGGCAGAGATAGAGAATAAGTTCCTACAGCAACAGTAGCAACCCGTGCTCCATTGCCTAGGCGTAGGTCCACCTCGCCCTTCGTCAATGCCTTGCTATTTCTCAGCGCCTGCACATTAGTACAAATGTGAGAATCACATCCGGTATCTAATACCCATGATGAAGAAATAGATAGATTGACTTCTATAACATATATACCTGAAGTGGAAGTCTCACTTCTCTTCTTCTTAAGATCTTCCAGGTACACTTTGCAGGTCTGACCGAAGTGGAAGCAGGTAGCATCCTTGGCAACCCCTCCTTTGGGTTTCAGTGCATTGCCTTTTCCCTTGGCTTGAGACTTTCCCTTACCTTTGGGCTTGCCCTTGCCCTTGTGTTTCTGAACCATCAGAATAGAGTTGGGTTTAACCTTCTTAAGGTTGAACTCAGTAGTTCTTAACATGCTAAGCAGCACGGGCAGTGGCTTGTCAATTTCGTTCATGTTGTAATTTAGAACAAATTGACTATAGCTATCTGGCAAGGATTGTAAGATCAAGTCAGTGGCCAACTCTTGGCCAAGTGAGAATCCCAACCTCTGTAAGTTTTCTATATACCCAATTATCTTGAGTACATATGGGCCTACGGGAGTCCCGTCTTGCATCTTGCACTGAAACAGTGCCTTAGAGATCTCGAATCTCTCGTGCCTCGCTTGTCCTTGATATAGTTGACGAAGATGTTCAACCATATCATAAGCACCCATCAACTCATGTTGCTTCTGAAGCTCAGAGTTCATGGTCGTGAGCATTAGACAGGACACATCTAATGCGTCATCTTGATGCTTCTTGTAAGCATCTCGGTCAGCTCGTGTGGCAGTGGCAGGAGGTGCCTTGGGAATGGGCTGCTCCTTGTGTGAGAACGATTCTCAGGTTCCTGTACCAGTCCAGGAAGTTAGCTCCATTGAGCTTGTCCTTATCAAGGATAGAACGCAGGGAGAAGGAGTTCGTGTTTGACGACATGGCAATCTACAACAGAAAAATGCAGAAAATAAATATCATATTCTATTAATCATTTAATTAGGTCTTTAATTAAATGATGCTCCCACTGAATTATAAATCTTTGTAGAATCAAGTCATGGACGTCGTCAAACTACACTAGATTCTAACTAGCTATAATTCGTGCGGGACAAGATCCACATCATACTATGCCTTGAGTTAGTTTTGGCTAAATCGCCCAAGACTTAGTATGATCGGTAGGTAACTAATTACCAATTACATCTCTATGCAACTCTTGTTATAGGATCAAGATCCACATGTATATTAAAACTTGAGTTAGCTTTGGCTAAATCGCCCAAGAGTTAATATAAATGTAATTTTGACCTATCTACCAACCATTGGAAAATGCGTATAGTTAAACTCGATCCAATTGAGTTAACTAGTTACTCAATCTAATTGAGTTGTATTCACCCATGAGTTGATAGGCGGGACCAAGATTGTCCCTCCGCACCCTACCAAGATAATATGCGTTGCTCTACTTTGGCAGATTCAACAACAACATGTGATCAAGGTAGTGATGGGTATCACAACATTCTTCCAGTACTTGATTTACCCTTTCTGTTTGTCCGTCCGTCTGGGGGTGGAAGGCAGTGTTGAACAATAGCTTGGTGCCAAGGGCTTTTTGAACACATTCCCAGAAATGTGAAACAAAACGACCATCTCGGTCAGAAATAATGGTCTTAGGAATCCCATGTAATCTGACAATTTCCTTGACGTATAATTGGGCTAATTGCTCAACAGAATAGGTCATCTTAATTGCCAGAAAGTGGCTAGATTTTGTCAATCTATCCACGATTACCTATATAGCGTCGTAGCCATTTGTTGTCTTGGGTAAACCCGAGATGAAATCCATAGATATATCTTCCCATTTCCATTCTGGAATTCGGATTGGCTGCAGTAATCCTCCAGGTCTCTGGTGTTCTGCTTTAACCTGCTAACAGGTCAAACAGGTACTGACATACTGAGCCATATCTCTTTTCATACTGGACCACCAGAATTTCTTTTTCAGATCTTGGTACATCTTAGTGGAACCCGGATGCATCATATAGGGTGTTGTATGAGCTTCTTCTAGTATTTTCTTTCGCAGGTCTGGATCCTCAGGGATACATAATCGATCCTTGAGGTATAATATTCCACTATCTGCGATACAGAACCCGTCATTCTTTCCCTCTAAGGTTTCTTGCTTAATTATTTGGAGACTTTGGTCACTAGTTTGCTTCTCTAATATATTTTCGAACAATGTCGGTGCTAAGGTCAAAGTGGAGAGTTGCCCGGACATGTTTTCGACCCAGCGACGCGTAATGTTCCTCGGCTTCTCAAAAATTTTGACTATTGATTCGCCTTCCGTATTAGATAAGACTTTAGTATACTGACTAAAGTTAGGCAGCTGACCTGTGACAACTGTGGAAGCATTAGCCGCATCCTCCTTGGTGATGGAGAAAATTCTGGCATTCGTCGCTACTGGCGGAGCTTCAAGTCTCCCTTGACTTATCTGCGGGCCTTCTATTGCAGCTTGCATCATGTGTAGTTGTGGAAGCACACCTTTGTTCTGAACCTGCAGAGGGATAGGTGTCTGGATCTGAGTAGGGCAGTTTCGAGCCATATGTCCTTCCATCCCACAGTTGTAGCATCTGTTTGTACCTATACGGCATACCCCTGGGTGCTTCTTTCCACAAGTAGTACATTGACGGAACATTAGTTGCTTGTTGGCTAGACCACTCTTGGAATCACCCCATTGCTTCCTCTTGCCACTGGGATTTCCTTTCCAGCTGGTGCGGTTACTTTGTGATTTCGGTCCTCCTGACTGAGTCTGATTCTTGCCCTCATTCATTGCCTTCTGATAGTGTTCCGTGATCAGGGCGCTGCTGATTAATTCTTCGGCGGTCTGCGGTCTATTAACTCCGCCGGCTACGTTCAAGGCTATCTCAGGTCTGAGCATCTTCAGCATAAGTCTGACTCTTTCTCTCTCTGTACTGACCAACTCTGGGCACAGGTGTGCTAGGCGGTTGAATTTCTTAACGGCTTCATTGACGGATAGATCACCTTGCCGGAACTCAGTAAATTCATCATAGTTTTTATTTGTGACTCGCATATGGAAAAATTCTTCGAAAAATTTGCCTCAAGTCCGCCCACATCATCGATTTTCTTTTCTTTTCACCTTTACTCTGTCCCACCACATTCGGCATCTCCAGAAGGCGAATGATGCACATTTAACCTTCTCGTGTTCAGGCCAATCCAAACTCTACTATGCTTTCCACCGTCTTGAACCAGGCGTCCCATGGTTCACAGTTTCGAGAAAGTTTCGCTTCAATCTCTACCATCAAATATGCCTCTGACGAACCATGGGCCTACTGGTGGTGCAGTGGTATCGGGCAATTGTAGGTATTACTGGTACCACATTCTGGTGTCCTGGCGGGGTGACAGGATTTCCTTGTTGATTTAGCAGAGCAGTGATCATTTGCTGCTGTTCCGTAACTTGACGCTGGAGCTCGGTAACTACATGCATCAAATCAGGTAGAGGTGTTGTTTCCTCTGCTCTGGTATTACGTCTTCTAGCCATCCTTATCTTCATTAATGACAACATAGCTAGTGTAAGTTATTATCATTCCTAACCGGACTAATGAAAGGTTAATGTCATTTCTAATTAGTTGTAAGTTTGTTGTGTTATTATCATCCCTAACCTACCATCATGCAACCTAAACTAAAATTGTGACTTAAAAGAATAAAGTAAGCATGCATACTATTAGAGTACCATAAATAAAATAATTAAATAAACTGAGCATAAACATTATGAATAAAATAAATAAATAACTGAGCATAATCATAAAAAAAATAACTAAATAAACTGAGCATAAGCATCATAAAATAAATAAATAAACTGAGCATAAACATAAAAGAAATAATTAGACTGAGCATAAGCATCGTAACGAAATTTTACTAAGCATAAAAAAATAATTTCTTACTTGGGGCGGCAGAAAGAGACTCGGTGTGTGTGCAGTGGGAAGGCTAACTTGGCTCTGATACTAAACTGTAATGCCCGCCCTCCCTGCTACTCAAAGGGACGGGGCTACTTACTTACTTAACTATTCCAGGATACATACATATTCAAAAATTCTTTCTTATAACATAAAGCAGCGGAAATGTCATAGAGTTATACTGGAATGTAACATAATTACAACGGTTCATGTCAAACATAACAAAAAGATTATAGCAGGTCTTATTTGTCTCACCCGAGCCACTGCCACACACATCTCCTTGCCTCTCCTGCAGCACCCTTAGGTCGTCCATCCCTTGCCCTTATTTGTGGTACAAGGAAGTAAGCTATGAGCACACGAGCTCAGTAAGATTCTTTCCTACTCACAAAATCCGTATCTCAAGTATAATCATACAAGCATATCATCAATGAACAAATAACAAAATCATCCATATGTGAGCATAGTTTCTTATCATAACATATCATTATGAATCATGTTTCTAACATGTCATAAATAAAGGAATCATATGACGTAAATCATGAGAAGCATAACATATCATGAAACATAGAAAGCAACATATCATATATAAATGGGTGCATTATGCAAAATGTCTTTTTAAAAACATATGCCATGTCGAGTGCAAAATGTCTTTATACATATCTTTTAATACTTGAACATAATATCATCATCATGAGGGCCCGACTTGTACCACATACATACATAAATGCGCGTAATCCCTAGGACAGGGTAGCTAGCCCCGAACCTACTAGGGATCTAGACCCGTTCACAGTTCGTCGGTCTAGGGGCGTACTAAGGAGCTCATCCCTTTTTACTAGACCCGTTCATAGTCCGTCGGTCTAGGGGCGCTTATGGAGCCCACCCTTGGTACAAGCCATACAAAGTAAAATACATGTCATGCATATCATATCATCATAATTGTCATATCATATCATCATAAGTGTCATATCATATCATCATAAATGTCATGCTCTTGTCTTAACATAAAGAGTGCTCTTAATCCCAACTTAAGGGAAGCAACTCCTTGCCATTTCTTATCATATCATAAGGCATGCATTCTTGGCACATGGCCATCATATAAAACCATTATCATGCTTGGTTCATAAGCTTACATGGATGAGCATGCAACATATTGAAATCATACATACTTGAGTACATAATCATCATAAGGATCATCTCATGCATAATTCATAACATACATAATCAACATGTTACTGATCTCATCATAAAGCATGCACACTTAAACATAAAACATATCATAAACAAATTCATGGCTTGCTAAGTTTAAGTTTAAAACTTTCTTGAATTCTAAGTTATGGTCATGGCCGAAAGTTCATAACAAAAGAATACTCCTAAGCCACATACAACATGAATACTTAGCAAATCTCATAACATATCATAAGAAGTCTATGAACATACTAAACTAGGTTTTGAGTTTCATGAACCCTAACATCTTATCATAGCTGAAACATCATGTAACAAGAAGTAAACTTCTAAGCAACACATGAACATAAATACTTAGCCAAATTGCTAACATATCATAAGGCAGTCTATGAACATACTAGATTAGGTTTTAAGCTTTGTGAAACCCTAAATTCTTATCATGGCCGAAACTTCATAAGCTAAGGATATACACTTCTAAACAACATGTAGCATGAACACCTAGCTAATTTCATCATATATCATAAAGAAGTCTATAAGCACACTAAATTAGGTTTGGAGCTTCATGAACCCTAAGGATTCATTATGGCCGAAACTCCATCATGTAGGAAATGCAATTCTAAGCAACTCATAAGTACAAGTTTCTATCCCATTTTATAACATATCATCAAGAAACCTATGAGCATACTAACTTAGGTTTTCGGCTTCATGAACCCTAAAAATTATCATAGCCAAAACATCATGCAACAAGAAGTAGACCTCTAATAAATCTCTTAACATGAATACTTAGCCAATTTGATATCATATCACAAGGAAGCCTATGAACATGCTAAATTAGGTTTAGAGCTTTATGAAACCCTAAATCACTATCTTGGCCGAACCTTCACAACTAGGAAATAAACTTATGAACAACATGTAAACATAAATCTTTTTAGTTAATTTCATAACATATCACATGGAGGTCTATGATAATACTAAATTAGGTTTTGAGTTTCATGAACCCTAATATTTCCATCATGGCCAAAACTTCCTTCAAGCAAGACATAAATTCTAGACAACATATGAACATGAATCTTTAGCAAATTTCATGACACATCCTACATAAATCTATGAGCAAGTTAGATTAGGTTTTAAGCCTCATGAACCCTATATTTCTATCTTGGCCAAAACTTTCTTCAAGCAAGAACATAAATTCTAGATAACATATGAACATGAATCCCTAGCAAATTTCATAACACATCATAAATAAACCTATGAGCAAGTTAGATTTGGTTTTAAGCCTCATGAACCCTATATTTCTACCTTGGCCGAAACTTTCTTCAAGCAAGAACATAAATTCCAGATAACATGTGGACATGAATCTCTAGCAACTTTCATAACACATCATACATAAATCTATGAGCAAGTTAGATTAAGTTTTAAGCCTCATGAACCCTATATTTCTACCTTGGCCGAAACTGTCTTCAAGCAAGAACATAAATTCTAGATAACATGTGGACATGAATCTCTAGCAACTTTCATAACACATCATACATAAATCTATGAGCAAGTTAGATTAGGTTTTAAGCCTCATGAACCCTATATTTTTGGTCATGGCCGAAACTTATAAAAAGGAGAGAAAGTTAATAAACATCTAAATAAGAAGATCAAGCTTAACATTGTTGGTGCAATTTCCAGTAGGTCAAGGTTGACCTAGTTGACCAAGTGTAAACCTTGGTCATGGTTTCGATGTTTGACAATACAGAAAGACATGTAGACATGGACAATGCAGGTGCAGTTGTCCATGCGGAGAGATACTGATCAGGGTCTGATCAGGTTGGATGAAGAAGAGTCAAGTAGGTCAAGATTGACCGGATACTTGACTGGGAAGTCCTAACTGGGATGTTAGGCAGTCGGGAAATCCTGGTGAGTGAAGCCAGGTGAAAATCCTAGTGAGTGAAGCTAGGTGAAAGTGAAAGTCCTGGTGAGTGAAGCCAGGCAGTCAAGAAATCCTGGTGAGTGAAGCCAGGTGAAAATCCTAGTGAGTGAAGCTAGGTGAAAGTGAAAGTCCTGGTGAGTGAAGCCAGGCAGTTGGTGAAAGTCACAGTGAGTGAGGACAGGTGGGAAAGTCTTGGTGAGTGAAGCAGGGGAAAGTCTGGTGGTGAAGCGCATTGGAAAGTCCCGTGAGTGGCCGGTTGGAAATCGGTGAGTGAAGCGGTGAAAATCCTAGTGAGTGAAGCTGGTGAAAGTCCCGATGAGTGAAGCCGGCAAGGAAAAATCCAGATGGATCAAGGGTGATCGGACATGGCGTTGAGAAGGTCAAGTAGGTCAAGGGTGACCGGATACTTGACACGAAGAAAAAGTCCAAGTGGGTCAAAGTTGACCGGACACTTGGTGGGGAGTCTTAGAGGTCAGAGTGACCGGATGCTAAGCATGATGTACCAAGAGGTCAAGGTTGATCGATATTGGTTTGGACTTGGTTTAGGCAAAACCAAGACTCGGATCGGTGACCGATCCATCTTGTGGTTTCTGATCGACCCCGATCGAAATCGATATGCCTGTGAGCTTCTTGATCGATGCGGGGACCGATCGGCGAGAAGCTGATCGGTCCGGGACCGATCAGTCTGAGAGTTGGGCAACTCTCTGTGAAAGCATTCTGATCGATGCGGGGACCGAGGAGCACTGATCGGTCTCCATGACCGATTAGAAGAACTCTGGACCGATCGGGGTGGAGCACGATCGGTCGGACTCAGACTCAACGGCTAGGTTATTCGGTATTGCGGCCTTTTGCTTGAGTTAGCTCGGGATATCGAGAGGTTATAAAAGGAGATCGAGGGCTGCTACTTCTTCTTCTCCGAAGCTTCTGCTTCTTCTTGTTCCTGCCTCTTCTTCTTGCTGCTGCAAGTTCTTCTGCGAGCTTTGCTGAGCTCTTCGTTCCTGAAGCTTTTTGTGAGCTTCCACTCAGCTGGGACCAACTGATCAGTTGCTGTTGCTATTGTGGTTGGATCCAAGAAGCTGCTGCTTCATCCAGTCGAAGAGAAGGCAAGTAAGCGAAGGTGTTTCATACATTTGTATTGTATTTTGCTTCTTGCTGCTTTCTACTCCTGTATTGCTTTTGCAAAACATTGTGGCGAGGTTTCTCCACCTAGAAGGAGTGATTATTAGCCGGGTTTCCGGGGTCTCATCCACCGACGGATTGATAGGCTTCATCCACCTTACGGACACGCCGAGGAGTAGGAGTATATCTCCGAACCTCGTTACATCGACGCGTGTTGAGGTTTGATTTCTCTGCTTTCGTTTCTATTATTTTTATTTCCACTGTGCTAACCCTAATCGTAGGAAGAAACGAGCAATTTGGGGTCGGCTATTCACACCCCCCCCCTCTCTAGCCGAGTACGACGATCCTAACAAGTGGTATCAGAGCGAGGTCGCTCTTCGTTGGATCAACACCCGGGGGAGCACGAGCTAGAGAATGGAGTTATTTGGAGAAGACGTCACAATTCCACCTTTCTACGATCGCGATGACTTCGCGTTTTGGAAGGTAAGAATGAAGTACTTTCTTATGACTAACCTAGAAAATTGGAGGTGTGTGCAATTAGGTTTTACTCCTCCATTGGATAAAGAAGGAGAACTTTTGGAGAAGAAGAAGTGGACGAAGGAGCAAATCCACCAATCAACCATCAATGATGAGGTAACAAAAATCATTGAATTTTCTTTACCTAATGATATTTTGTGTAGGATAGGTGGATATAACGATGCCAAGGAGTTGTGGAATAACTTGGCAAAGTGCCATGAGGAGAACTCCACTTCAAGTCATGAAGAGGAGTCAAGTGAGCCAAGTAGCTCACATCATGGAGGCATGGATTTAGAGGTTGAGGGCTACTCAACATCTAAGGAAGAAGAGGAGGAGAGTTCCTCTTCAAGATCGGAGCAAGAAGAAGAAGCTTCTATCTCCGGAAGGGATGAAGAAGAGAGCTCACATCCATCCTCAACCCTAGGTAACTCAAGCCATTTAATTTCAAATAAATTACACATAATGTGCTTTGAGTGTAGGGAATTTGGGCATTACAAGAGTAAGTGTCCAAAGAGGGTTAGGAAGACTCCACCGGCGCCAAAGGTCAAGGAAGCCGGAGTCCCGACACGCAAAGGCAAGGAGCACGTGGTGTGCTTCCAATGCAAGCGAAAGGGACACTATAGGAGTCAATGTCCGAGGGGGAGGCAACCTCACAAGGACAAGAGACCGAGCACGTCAATAGGGGGAGCTAAGGCAAACCCTAAGGTAACATTTAAGTCTCATTCTTGCAATAAGACACATGCTAGTAGTTTTGTTACAATTGTTAATAATGATAAGCATGTTAACTTTAGGAACCAATACATGAGCTTAGGAGCCAAACATGTTAACCTAGATAAGGATAATACTAGAAATGTCAACCCTAGAATTAACCCATCTAAGGCTAAGGAAAATCTAGGTAGAAATCCCAAATCATCTAGACATATGCCTAGGAATACCTCAAAGAAAAATGATAAATTAAAGCTTGAGGTATTAGAGAAAGAAAATCAAGTCTTGAGGTCAAGACTTGACTCTCTAGAAAAGGCTCTTGAGGATTTGACTCTAGAGTCTAGGGGTCAAAAACCCAAGTCCAAGGACAAGGAAGGTTTGGGTCACAAACCTAAGTCCCAAGTGGTCAAGCCCACTTACTATGATGTTCCATTCAATTATGGAACAAAACCTAGGACTAGGAAGACCATCACCAAGGTCACAAGGGGAGTCACCCCTAGAGTTGATCTTGATGAGTCCCAAATGACCAAGGCTTCAAAGCCTAGGAGGGTCATTAGGAGGGTTGCTAGGGAAGTCATTCCTAGTAAATATTTAGTGAACCCAATGAGCTCAAATAGGTATTGGGTTCCTAAGAGCGTGATTCCATCACGCTAGATGGTTTAGGATGTGCCAACCTTACTTGAATAGGTAGTTAACCTAATCATGGCAAAAGGTGGCACTTTAGGAATTTTCAAGGTGTAATCAAGCCTTGAAAATGAAATGAAAAGTTATTCCTAAGGTGATTAGGATGTGTCAACCACATTTGAGGAGTTTTCTAGAGTCCATCTAATTGGCACATAGTGATCTAAAAATCTTTGGTATATGATTTTAGGTCTATTACACTTAGGAATATAGAACCTATGGCAAAATGATCTAAACTATCAAAAATGGCAACTAAGGCTAGAATTAGGTATCTTCTATACCTTTACATGTTATTTGCTATATATTGTTTGACATATTCCATGTCATGACATCATATTTAATTTATTATTATTTGAAATACCATGATAATGCTTAGGTTAGTTAAATGTCATGCTCTATTTAAGTTTCATACTTTATGACATGACATTATGACATTGGCACATGTTTTTACTTATGATATCATTATATGTCATGTCATCATATTTTGCATTTAAAATCAATTAAATTGATTTAAGGACAAAAACACAACTTGATATGGAGATCAAATTGTAGTTTAGAAAACGCATGAGAATCTAGTTTAAGATAACCTAGACCCATATCTCACATCAAAATTGACTTGAATGTGTTTGATACACCTTAGATGTGTGTGAGATATTAGGATGATGAGTTAGGATCAAGGTGCATAGTTCTTGTACCTAGATGAGCCTAATTATAAATTAAGGATCATAGGGAAAGCTTGTGTACAAGTCATGTACATTTATCCCTAAGATTGTGGTCCTAAATTAAATGGTTTAAAATCATTTCAAAATTAATTTGAAAAACCTTGATGAAGCTTTTCTAGTGATAGCATTCATCATTGAGCAAGTTGATACAAAGTTTTGAAATTTTGAGCTATTTCAAAACTTTTCGAACTTTGTATCAAGATTTGAAAATGGAAGTTATTTTCATAGAAAACTATTTTTTCTTGATAGTATATGTTATGAGGAATGTATCCTCAAAGTTTTACAATTTTTAGAATTTTCTGGAATTTTCTAGGAGTTTCTGAATTTCGGGAGGAAAAGAATTGTGGACCGATCAGAGAGGATTCTGATCGGTCCAGGAAAATGTGGATCGGTCACTAGGACCGATCCAGGAGAGTGTGGATCGGTCTGGTGACCGATCAGAGCGTGCCAAATGCTGATTTTTCGACTGTTGACTGAAATTTTAGCTTTGGAAGTTGGTAGTTTAGAGTTCTAAATGTTTGAAACTCTCCAAGACATTGTTGATGCAATGGTCAAGGGGGAGTTGACTTTTAGGGGAAGTTTTACCTATTGGTCAAGGGGAGTTGACCTTTAGGGGGAGTTGTCATGAGTGATATGGGATTATCACTAAATTGACTATTGACATTAGTATCAAGGGGGAAATTAAGGATTTCAATGAAAGGTATGGGACTTTCATTAGGAAGAAACTCTTGACCTTGATTCACTCTTTTTGATGTGTGTCAAAAAGGGGGAGAATGGAGAATGTCTAGAGAATGTTCAAGGAAGAACATTGGAGTTAGCGGGAGAGTTTGTTGATCACAACGAGTGAAGTTGTGAACAACGATAACTTACTATTCAGGGGGAGAGTTTGTTGATGTGTGCCAATAGGGGGAGAATGAAGGGTTTAAGTTAGGCCTTCATATTCTAAGAAGGAGGTTGCCTTCTTAGAAGGAGAATGTAAGGTTGTAACTTATGTTTCATTACCTAGTGGCATGAAGAAAGTTGAGGCTATTGGATTAGCCTAACTTAAAGATATTGTCAAACATCAAAAAGGGGGAGATTGTTGGTGCAATTTCCAGTAGGTCAAGGTTGACCTAGTTGACCAAGCGTAAACCTTGGTCATGGTTTCGATGTTTGACAATACAGAAAGACATGTAGACATGGACACATGCAGGTGCAGTTGTCCATGCAGAGAGATACTGATCAGGGTCTGATCAAGTTGGATGAAGAAGAGTCAAGTAGGTCAAGGTTGACCGGATACTTGACTGGGAAGTCCTAATTGGGATGTTAGGCAATCGGGAAATGCTGGTAAGTGAAGCCAGGTGAAAATCCTAGTGAGTGAAGCTAGGTGAAAGTGAAAGTCCTGGTGAGTGAAGTCAGGCAGTCGGGAAATCCTGGTGAGTGAAGCCAGGTGAAAATCCTAGTGAGTGAAGCTAGGTGAAAGTGAAAGTCCTGGTGAGTGAAGCCAGGCAGTTGGTGAAAGTCCTGGTGAGTGAAACCAGGCAGTGGGAAAGTCCTGGTGAGTGAAGCCGGGCAGATTGGAAATCCTGGTGAGTGAAGCCAGGTGAAAATCCTAGTGAGTGAAGCTAGGTGAAAGTCCTGGTGAGTGAAGCCGGGCAAGGGAAAATTCAGATGGATCAAGGGTGATCGGACATCTGGTGTTGAGAAGGTCAAGTAGGTCAAGGGAGTGACCGGATACTTGACACGAAGAGAAAAGTCCAAATGGGTCAAAGGGATTGACCGGACACTTGGTGGGGAGTCTTAGCAGGTCAAGGGAGTGACCGGATGCTAAGCATGATGTACCAAGAGGTTAAGGTTGACCGGATATTGGTTTGTACTTGGTTTGGGCAAAACCAAGACTGGATCGATGCGGTGACCGATCCATCTTGTGGTTTCTGATCGGTGCAGACCGATCGGAGCGATCTGTGCCTCGTGAGCTTCTTGTCGGGACCGATCAGGAAGCTGATCGGTTCTCGGGACCGATCAGAATGCAGAGTTGGGCAACTCTCTGAAAGCATTCTGGGGACCGATTAGCATAGATCGGTCTCCATGACCGATCGAACTCTGACCGATCGGTGGGCTGATCGGTCAGGACTCAGCGGCTGGGTTATTCGAACCACGTGTTCGCCTTTTTGCTTGCGGTTCGCAGTTGGCTCGGGATATCGAGGTTATAAAAGGAGATCGAGGCTGCTTATCTTCTTCTTCTTCTCAAGCTTCTTCTTCTTGTTCTGCCTCTTCTTCTCACGCTGCAAGTTCTTATGACTTTCTGAGCTCTTCGTTCTGAAGCTTTTGTGAGCTTCCACTGGGACCAAGCGATCGTTGTTGTTGTTGTGGTTGGATCAGAAGCCGCTTGCTCCCATCGAAGAGAAGGTAAGGTGTTCATACATTTGTATTGTATTTTGCTTCTTGCTGCTTTCTGCTCCTGTATTGATTTTGCAAAACATTGTGGTGAGGTTTCTCCACCCAGAAGGAGTGATTATTAGCCGGGTTTCCGGGGTCTCATCCACCGACGGATTGATAGGCTTCGCCCACCTTACGGACACGCCGAGGAGTAGGAGTATATCTCCGAACCTCGTTACATCGACGCGTGTTGAGGTTTGATTTCTCCGCTTTCGTTTCTATTATTTTTATTTCCGCTGCGCTAACCCTAATCGTAGGAAGAAACGAGCAATTTGGGTCGGCTATTCACACCCCCCCTCTCTAGCCGAGTACGACGATCCTAACAAACATCACACACATAATTTCCTTTCTAACTAAATTCATATCGTCACCTATCAAAGTTCATAAGCATGGTTTCTTCTCTTCTTTTATTTCTAATTCTAAGAGTTCAAGTCTTTCAAGAAAACTGTAAGCAACTTGTACCACAGGTGAGGGAATACTTACATCCTTATTCGCTTAAGGAAAGAGGGATCTTGCTTGTGGAGCCTTCCTAGAGAGGGGTCTTCTTTGGTTTTGGGTTTCGGTAAGGAGAGGTGGGGGAGGTTTCTTGGTCACGGTGAGGAAGAGGAGGAAGGAGGAAGAGAAGAAAATGAAGTTTCTTCTTAATTTCCCCTTTTATTCATCATAAGAGGAGGAAGGGAAAATGTATTTTTCCTTCTCCTTTCTTTTACTTCTCCTTAATGAAAAGAGGAAGTAGAAATCCTCTTTTCTTTTGAGAGGGAGAAGGCAACTCTAACCTCTCCTTCTCAATGAAAAAAATCTCTTTTCTTACCCTTAACTATATTGTCACCTCTTTCTTTAACAATAATTTCTCTTGGTTTATTGGTTAACACATGCATATATCTTGTAAGAGATCCAAGGTTCAAGCCTTGGTCATCTCTCTTTTTGGTTCTATTTTTATTTTTATTATTTTTGCAAATTCCACATAAGACCTATTTTTATTCATGATAAAAATATCTAAAATCTTGCTAAGTACTCCATGGGTGTTACAATCTACCAACCATTGGAAAATGCCTATAGTTAAACTCGATCCAATTGAGTTAACTAGTTACTCAATCTAATTGAGTTGTACTCACCCATGAGTTGATAGGTGGGACCAAGATTGTCCCTCCGCACCCTACCAAGATAATATGCGTTGCTCTACTTTGGAAGATTCAACAACAACATGTGATCAAGGTAGTGATGGGTATCATGGCATGGTAGACATTTCGAGTTGACGTGATTGAGATCTAATCTAATCGACGATGTGTATCAAGTACGCGATTTAGATCGAATCTAATCATTAAGGCACTAATTTATTACTAATCTAGCATACATCACATACGCACACACACAAGCAATTAATTAAATTTTGTGATTAGTCATGGCCCTACTACGATCTTCTCAAGCCAATGAGAAGATCAGTTGGTCAACCTAGGGTCAATAGCTTCTCCAAGCTCCTCCCTTTGACCGTCATGTGTTGCTCGCGCCCTCCTCGTAACTCCTCCTCGAGTGGACCTTCCACCGTCTCATTTTGTACATTATAAAAAGTGAAACTCGAGTTACATTCGAGTCTAAAACTATTTTACAATAGGAATATAAATAGAAGGACACGACGCGCAGGTCGTGAATCAAGTACAACACGCACAAACACACAAAATGGCGCGCATGCCATATTATGAATTACAACACATATTTCCAATCAAATTGGGTTCTTTGGGCCATGACCATCACAAAATGATACATAATTCTAAATTATGTGATTTCCCAAAATTTCTGTAATTTTCTAATATTTTTATGATTTTATGAGTCGCAACTTCCCGGCGGTCCCGATTAACGATTTTTGGGCGCGATCGCGGAACAAAGCCCCTTGCGGGGTTAGGGGCAGCACCCCTACTTGCGATATAACCATTGCGAGTGATCCTAAGTGATCCTACAGCACCTTAGCCCGCTGTCCCAAATCATTTTGGGTGAGACCTTGCCGATTCGGAAGGTATTTCTCGGTAGTCGAAGCCTACAAGTGTTCAAACACTTGTTGCTTCGCTTCTATGAGAAAAATACCCATAAAATACATAAAAATCATAAATTTATAGAAATTTACAGAACTGATATTTTTCACAAAAATACAAAAGAAACTCATACACGGCCGCAAAAACCGCTTTTTGCGTTGCGGAAACCCCGAATCCCATGCCACCGGATCCGTACGAAGTTATAAAAACAAAATTTTATATGTGTACGAGTTTCTCTAACCTAGATCTACACTAGATCTACAAAGAAAAAGAGATTACCCTTGATGCGAAGCCCATCGTAAATCCCGCTCGTCCAAGGTTCGCCGGATCTCAAGGTTGTCAAGTGTACAACCCTCTATGTGTATCCACATGAACAAATCAATGGAGAGAACCTTTAAAGATGTGCTAGCAACCTTAGAGGATCAGCAATGGTGAAGGAGAGGGAGAGAAGAAAGGTAGAGAGGAAGAAGAAAACTTGAATGAAAAATCAATTCACTCTTGTAACCCCCACCAAAGTGGCCGACCACTTAATGCTTCTAAACCCCCATGGAATATCAAGAGTCAAGTCTCTTGATCTCCGCCATGAGGTGGCATTTGGTCAACTCAAACATGACCAAATGAAGAAGCCTTGATGATGTGGCATTGGTCAAGTCAAAGTCAAATCAAAACTTGACTCTTTATCTTCCTACTTAAGTCAAGTCAAACTTGATCTTTTTCTCTCCCATGGTTGATCAAATCTAACCATTGGTTCAAGTCAATTTTAATTTAATGAATCTCTATTCATTGAATTAAATTGGCTCAATGAGTCTAAGTCCAAAGTAGACTCATTTAACACATGAACCAAATTGAGTCCAACTCAATTAGTTTACTTTGGATTACTCTTAATCCAATTTGGTTCTTCACATGAACCTAATCCTCTTGGTTCATCAAATGAACCTAATCTCCATCTAATTGCCCTTTGTGTGTGACCCTATAGGTTCTTGTAACGTTGGCAATGCTTCTAAACCCATTTAGAAGCATAAGTAATGAGCGGTATCTAGCAGCACATCATTACTACCCAAGTTACAAGAATGTTGAGATCCAACATCACCATGTGACTACTAATTGTGACTCTTCACAATATGTGACAATGTCCTTCTATCCTAGATATCTAGGTTGATCAAATCTGATGCATAGATGGTGTCATCCTCTGATCAATCTAAATCATGAACTCCAAGTAGACTCACTTTGATCAAATGAGCTCAATATCTCATATTGACTCACTTGGGCATGACCATGCACTTAATGGTCTCACTCTATCAAGAATAACGATGTCACTCCTGTTATATAGGAGGGATAGATCCCATGTACATCACTCACATCCCTCCACATAATTTGTTACATACCCAGTAATCGCCTTTATAGTCCACCCATTTACGGGTGACATTTAACGAAGTCAAAGTATGTAACTCCTTATGTAGGGAACCATGGTGACTTCAGGTCCAAAGACTAATAGTCATACTAATAGCCACATGAGAAAGTATATGACACTCATATAATGATCCATGATACTTTCTCATGGCGGGTCATTCAGTATACATTCTCCAATGCATACTCATGTGTCAACTTGATATCTCTATATCCATGACTTATGAAATCAAGTCATCGAGTTGACCTACATGCTAGTCTCGTCGCATTAACATTGTCCCTGAATGTTAATACTTGACTAGGAATGATTAAGAGTAGTGTTCGCTATATCATCTCACTATCGATTCAACCAATCGATTGATATAGGTAAGAACCTTCTACTCAAGGACGCTATTATACTTAGTTATTTGGCACCAATACAAGTAAGTATAATAACCATAAACAAATACCTTTATATATATAAGAAATATGATACAATGATTCCATGTAACAATCATCAAATGATTTGCTCTAGGGCTCTAGGGGGGGAGAATATAGATTAAAAACTTATCGAGAATACGCAGCGAAAAATAATAAAACGAATGAAAGAGAGACACAAGTAGTTTTACTTGGTTCGGAGCCTGTGTCGACTCCTACTCCAAGGCTCGCATGAAAGGGTGCTTTCGATGGGCAATTTATTAGCAATTCGGAATAGTTGTTTACAAATGAAGTACAAGAATGCTAATAAAAAGAAATAATACTGACAAAAAAAGAATTAAAGAAGCAACGCTTTGTCAAAATATCTTCGCAACATTGCAGGAGCACAAGAGAGTAAATCATGAGTTGTTGTTGGAGCTTCAGCCTTGGCCCTCCTTATGTAGGAGGTTCGGGATGCCTGGAACCTCCAGGGCACCTTGAATATGACGTAGCCGAGCCGACCAGGGCGCTCCGCGTGGCAAGATGACGTTGTGGATAAAAGTTCGCCTCCGGGCGCCCGGGATGGTTCCGGGCGCCCGGACCCTCATTTCCGGCAGAATCCTTCCTGCAAGAAAACGTTAGTCCGGAGGTAAATATAAGATATATCCTGCAACATATAGTATTAGAACAGTTTAAAATTAAGTAGAATATTAATTAGATTCCGTCTCTCCGAGACCGGAATCTAGTCAAGATCTCGACTTAAAGTTCCGAAATGGTTCTAAGTCGGATCGGCGCCTAAGTTCACTTCCGGGGAATGAGTCCTCACAGTCACTCCTCTCCAGTGACTTAACTTCACTTACCTGCCAGACGTCCGGTCAGCCCTTCAACCCATCTGGGCTTCGTGACAGCTATCCGATCCACCCGTCGACCTAGCTGGACTTCGTGCCAAACGTTCGGTCAGCCCGTCGACCCGTTTGGACTTCGTGCCAGCTATCCGGTTGACCAGTCGACCTAGCTGGGCTTTGTGCCAGACATCAGGTCAGCCCGTCGACTTGTTTGGGCTTCTCCTTCACACTCGATCAGAGTGTTAGATAACAATGAAACTAACTTAACCTATTTTGTCATTCATTAAAACTTGAGTTAGACCGTTAGTGCTAACCACACCAACAGAGATAACTTAGGAAGTCCCATTAAAGGGTTACCCTCTATCACAGGTCCCCAGTCATACGTTCCTAGATTATACAGTTCATTTCCTAACATTAATATTGGAGAACCCTCCAAATAATTAATCTCCCTAGTAAAGAATCGATCCCTGTTTCAAGGAAATGTCATAGAAAGTAAGAAATACTTTTTGTCACAAGGTCCTATGATCTTACAATCCAAGGCTCTTTCTCTACATGATAATCAAAATCCTACATCTACATGAATTGACCTCACACATATTTTGTCAAATACATACAAGGCACAACACACATAGAATAAGTAGTAGACACATCATGCATAGGAAAATATCCAAATACATAGTTCATATATCATATCACATCATAATTACTTTCTACATATTAAATCTAGAGATATACTCCATCGCAAGAGAATACAACCAAGCAACAATAAAAATAGAAAACTATAACTCAATATAAACAAATTGAGAGAGGAGATTGCTTATCCTGGAAGTTCGGCGTCTTTGGAGGTATTCCCTTGCTCTAAAGGTGGACGGATCAGCGAAGATAGAAGATCAAGGGTTCCCCCAAGGGAGAGAACCCTTCTCCAAAAAATGGGGATGAGCCCCAAACTAAATATTCCCCACATAGGGGAGAAAACCCCTTTAAATAGGGTAGGGCACGAGCCTAGCATGACCCGTGCAACAGTCGTGTGGAATCCGCACGACCAGTGGCTATTTGGCCTCAGATTAGGTGACACGACCATGTGGCTTCACATGACCGTGCCTTGCTTAGTCTCTAGATAGGTTGCACAACTGTGTGGAGTCATACGGCTGTGTTCTTCTTCACCTCTGGTAGGCCACACGGTCGTGTGGATTCATACGGCCGTGGTCTGCTTCTGCTCTGGAAAGTCCACATAGCCGTGTGGATTTGCTCAGTCATGGTCTTCTTCTCTTCTAGAATATGGCACAGTCGTGTAAGTTCACACAACCAAAGCTTGATTTGTCATGGGACAAACCACACGGCTGTGTGGGTTCACATGGCCTGAGCTTGATCTTCTCTATGTTCGTTCCAATGTGTATTTTGTTCCATTTTCGCTCCAAACAGTATCCTGTCAATCAAAATAAGCAAAGTGCAGATCTTCAAATAAAATATAATGGAAGCATGATATTATAATGAAATAGGATCTAATAAACATAGGTTATGCTAATGAAATACAAGTAGATGTGCGTTAAAGAATGTATAAAAGTGTATATACTCTACACACATCACACCCCTAGACATAAACCTTTGCTTATCCTCAAGTAAAATCCATAATCTAGATTTATGTGTGTAGATGACATGTAATAATCCCTAATGAATCAATATAACCCCATCATATAGTTTCATTGATGAGCATGATACAAAAATTATTTGAGTGTAGCCTAAGTAGAATTTCTCCATGCTCAATGTGATGAGTGACTTAACTTTCTCAAGTGTCAATCTCTAAGCCTAGTCAATTTTTCATTTAATTGTATTCCACATTCTTTCGGCGATAGGCACTTACCTACCACACGCAAGGTTCATCCCTCACAAAAATGTTATGCATTATCTACACAAGTTCTCAAAGGAATACTCAGTATCAAGAGAAACATAGCATTCATTTTCCCAGTAACCTAACTCAGTCTCAAAGAGGTGAATTACTAGTTTTCACTTATGATAACTATTTTTTTATCCCTTATAATATATTTTTTTCTTTGAATGTTTGTAAAGTATCAAACTTGAACAAACCTTCATTTTTTTTAGGGATTAATTTTTCTAAATGAGTTTGTATGATCTGAGTTTATCCAATACCCAAAATATAGTTGAAAGGTCACCATAGAAGTAAGAGTGCTAGCCCGGTTCTATGAATCATGACTATTTTTAGAAATATCTACCATCAAAGTCAAGCACAATGTGAAGAGATTCTAAAACTAGGGCAATATTCAAATTCTTCTTGTAATAACAATGCTCACTTCATGCTACTATGAATAGGAAAACATAGATCCATAGACATACTAGCATACCAAATCACACAACATAAATATCTAGATGAAATGTACTAGTATTTTACTATAAGGAATAAACAACAATAACCTGAATAGTGAAGCAACTAGCAAAAATTTTATTATGTAAAAAGAAATAAGTAAAAACTAAAATAAACCCCAACACATTCCCCTAGACATAAACTTTTTATTGTCCCAATGAAAATTAGAAAGAAAATATGGAGGAGATTTTTGAAATTACAGAAGTTACCAAGTGATAAGTTTCAAATGGTTGAGGTATTCATGTTCTGAAGATACTTCTCTATCTGTGATTTGTAATCCTCCAAAGCTTTGAATCCTACAAAAAGAAATAGATAAGAAAAATTAAATAGAGGATATGAGTTTTTTATGAAGAAAGAAAGCAAAACTAAAAAGAAACAAGTGTTAGGATCGTCGTACTCGGCTAGAGAGGGGGGGTGTGAATAGCCGACCCCAAATTCTTCACATTTCTTCCTACGATTAGGGTTAGCGCAGCGGAAATAACTAAATAGAAATGCAAAAAAGGAAAGATCAAACCTCAAACTTGAACTCGACGATGTAACGAGGTTCGGAGGTGATACTCCTACTCCTCGGCGTGTCCATAAGGTGGACGAGCCCTATCAATCCGTCGGTGGATGAGTCCCCGGAGAACCGGCTAATAAATACTCCTTGTGGGTGGAGAAACCTCGCCACAATAGCTTGCAACAGCAATATGGAAATACAAAGAAGAGCAAGAACAAAATACACAATGAATGTACAAATACTCGCTTACTTTCTCGTCGACTGAAGTCCCGGATGAAGCACCAACTTCACGGACGAATGCCAACAAGCAACTCAGTCGAAGAAGCTCACACGAAGCTTCGGAGCTCAGCAAAGCTCAAGAGCACAGCTTTCAGAAGAACAGCAGCTCAGTTCAGAGGAGGAAGAAGAAGGAAGAAGTAATCTGTAGAAGCCCTCGATCTCCTTTTATACCTGCATCCACCTGCGAAGAAGAAGCCAGAAGACAGCAGAAGATAGAAGACCGTTGTGAGCCAACGGATAGTTCTAGATCAATCACCGAAGGTTAGATGACTTACAGAACCCTTCTGTTTGTTATCTGATCGGTCACCAGACCGATCAGATACTCAGGCGTATCGCTGGATTGGTCACCAGACCGATCCAGGTTTAGAGCTCCAGCCCTAAACCCTAAATGGTCCTGAGAACGAGCTATCGAGCCCTCTCTTGACCTAGTCAGGAGAACGAGCTACCGAGCCCTCTCCGACTTCGTCCGGTCGAGAGAACGAGCTACCGAGCCCTCTCGGACCACAGTCCGGAGAACGAGCTACCGAGCCCTCTCCGACTTTCCGTGCCAAGTCTCCAACTTGGTCTTCTCCGTGCCAAGTCTCCATACTTGGACTTTTCCCGTGCCAAGCTCCCTGCTTGGACTTTTCACCAGATGTCTGGTCAACCTTGACCCATCTGGATTTCCCTTGCCTGGCTTCACTCACCAACTCTTCCAAACTGCCTAGCTTCACTCACTAGGTCTTTCCCCTGCCTGGCTTCACTCACCAGGTCTTTCCCAAGCGCCTAGCTTCACTCACCAGGACTTTCTCCAACTGCCTGGCTTCACTCACCAGGACTTTCACTTTCACCTAGCTTCACTCACTAGGATTTTCACCTGGCTTCACTCACCAGGAACTTTCACTTTCACCTAGCTTCACTCACTAGGATTTTCACCTGGCTTCACTCACCAGGATTTCCAGACGCCTAACATCCTCAAGGACTTCCCACAAGTATCCGGTCAACCTTGACCTACTTGACTTCCCTGATCAGACTCTGATCAGTATCTCTCCGCATGGACAACTGTACCTGCATTGTCCATGTCTTTCTGTATTGTCAAACATCGAAACCATGACCAAGGTTTACGCTTGGTCAATTAGGTCAACCTTGACCTACTGGAAATTGCACCAACAATCTCCCCCTTTTTGATGTTTGACAATACCTTTAAGTTAGGCTAATCCAATAGCCTCAACTTTCTTCATGCCACTAGGTAATGAAACATAAATTACAACCTTACATTCTCCTTCTAAGAAGGCAACCTCCTTCTTAGATAATGAAGGCCTAACTTAAACCCTTCATTCTCCCCCTATTGGCACACATCAACAAACTCTCCCCCTGAAGAGTAAGTTATCGTTGTTCACAACTTCACTCGTTGTGATCAACAAACTCTCCCACTAACTCCAATGTTCTTCCTTGAACATTCTCTAGACATTCTCCATTCTCCCCCTTTTTGACACACATCAAAAAGAGTGAATCAAGGTCAAGAGTTTCTTCCTAATGAAAGTCTCATACCTTTCATTGAAACCCTTAATTTCCCCCTTGATACTAATGTCAATAGTCAATTTAGTGATAATCCCATATCACTCATGACAACTCCCCCTAAAGGTCAACTCCCCTTGACCAATAGGTAAAACTCCCCCTAAAAGTCAACTCCCCCTTGACCATTGCATCAACAATGTCTTGGAGAGTTTCAAACCTTTAGAACTCTAAACTACCAACTTCCAAAGTTGAAATTTCAGTCAACAGTCGAAAAATCAGCATTTGGCACGCTCTGATCGGTCACCAGACCGATCCACACTCTCCTGGATCGGTCCTAGTGACCGATCTACACTTTCCTGGACCGATCAGAATCCTCTCTGATCGGTCCACAAGTCTGATATCAGAATTTCTGATTTTCCTCCCGAAATTCAGAAACTCCTAGAAAATTCCAGAAAATTCCAAAAATTGTAAAACTTTGAGGATACATTCCTCATAACATATACTATCAAGAAAAAATAGTTTTCTATGAAAATAACTTCCATTTTCAAATCTTGATACAAAGTTCGAAAAGTTTTGAAATAGCTCAAAGTTTCAAAACTTTGTATCAACTTGCTCAATGATGAATGCTATCACTAGAAAAGCTTCATCAAGGTTTTTCAAATCAATTTTGAAATGATTTTAAACCATTTAATTTAGGACCACAATCTTAGGGCTAAATGTACATAACTTGTACACAAGCTTTCCCTATGATCCTCAATTTAGAATTAGGCTCATCTAGGTACAAGAACTATGCACCTTGATCCTAACTCATCATCCTAATATCTCACACATATCTAAGGTGTATCAAACACATTCAAGTCAATTTTGATGTGAGATATGGGTCTAGGTTATCTTAAACTAGATTCTCATGCGTTTTCTAAACTACAATTTGATCTCCATATCAAGTTGTGTTTTTGTCCTTAAATCAATTTAATTGATTATACATGCAAGAGATGATGACATGACATAAAATAGTATCATAAATAAAAACATGTGTCAATGTCATGATGTCATGGCATAAAGTGTGAAACTTAACTAGAGCATGACATATAAATAACTTAAGCATTATCATGACATTTCAAATGATGATAAATCAAGTATGATGTCATGACATGGCATATGGCAAACAATATATGGCAAATAACATGTAAAGGTATAGAAAATACCTAATTCTAGCTTTAGTTGCCATTTTTGATAATTTTGATCATTTTGCCATAAATTCTATATTCCTAAGTGTAATAGACCTAAAATCATATACTAAGGATTTTTAGATCACTATGTGCCAATTAGATTGACCCTAGAAAACTCTTCAATTGTGATTGGCACATCCTAAACACCTTAGGAATAATTTTCCATTTCATTTCCAAGGCTTGATTACACCTTGAAAATTCCTAAAGTGCCACCTTTTGCCATGATTAGGTTAACTACCTATTCAAGTAAGGTTGGCACACCCTAACTCATCTAGCGTGATGAAATCACGCTCCTAGGAACCCAATACCTATTGGAGCTCATTGGGTTCACTAAATATTCACTAGGGATGTCTTCCCTAGCAACCCTCCTAATGCCCCTCTTAGGCTTTAAAGCCCTGGTCATTTGGGACTCATCAAGATCCACTCTAGGGGTTGTTGGGTTCTTCGGGCCACGAAAATCGCTTTTTCGCGTCGCGGAAACCCCGAAGGACCCAAAGCCGTAGATCCGTGCAAAGATTCGTATACAAAATTCGAAAAACTATTTCTTGTACGAGTTCAAAAACTGATCTACTACTTAGATCTACGAGAAAAAATGTTTACCCTTGTAGCGATGCCCTTCGCGTTCCCGCTCGTCCAAATGATGCCGGATCTCAAGACCGTCAAGCGCCGGTCCTCTAGAAGTATCCACACGGACACACTAGATGGAGATGACCAAAAACCAAGGTGTGCTAGCACCTATGTGTTTCGGCCAAGGGAGGAGGAGAGGGAGAGGGAGAGCTTGAGAGGAAGAACACAAGGAAGAAGAAGAAGTTACACCACTTGAATGGGAAAAATGAAATTCACACCCAAAAACCAAGTGGCCGGCCACATTTCAAAATTCACATTAATTGCATTAATTGCAATTAATATGAAACCATAAAATCACATTAATTGCATTAATTGCAATTAATATGAAACCATTAAGAGAGTGGCTTTGTAACTTCCATGAGGTGGCACCCATGATGATGTGGAACATCATTATTGGTCCACCTAATGCCAACTCACCAATGAGGTGGCAAAAGGTCAAGTCAAAATTGACCTTTGGTCTTCCTTTCTCAAGTCAAGTCAAACTTGACTCAATCTCTACCATGGTGGATCTAATCCAACCATTTGATTCGAGCCAACTTAATATAATGAATCTAATTCATTAAATTGAATTGATTCAATGAGTCAAAATCTAAATTAGACTCATTTAACACATGAATCAACTTGAGTCGAACTCAAGTTAGCCCAATTAAGATTACTCTTAATCCAATTTGATTCATCAAATGAATCTAATCCTCTTGGTTCATCAAATGAACCTAATCTCCACCTAATTGTCCTAAGTGTGTGACCCTATAGGTTCTTGTAACGTTGGCAATGCCCTAAACCCATTTAGGAGCATAAGTAATGAGCGGTATCTAGCAACACATCATTACTACCCAAGTTACAAGAATGTCGAGATCCGACATCACCTTGTGACTACCAATTGTGACTACTCACAAAATAATGACAAGTGTCCTTCTATCCTAGACATCTAGATTGATCAATGTGAGGCATAGACCGTGTCATCCTCTAATCAATCTAAATCTTGAACTCCAAGTAGACTCACTCGATCAAATGAGCTCAACATCTAATGTTGACTCATTTGGGCATGGCCATGCACTTAGTGGTCTCACTCTATCAAGAATACCGATGTCGCTCCCGTCATATGGGAGGGATAGATCCCATCTACATCACTCACATCCCTCTGCATAATTCGTTATATACCCAGTAATCGCCTTTATAGTCCACCCAGTTACGGGTGACGTTTGACGAAACTAAAGTACATAACTCCTTATGTAGGGATCCATGGTGACTTCAGGTCTAAGGACTAATAGTCATACTAATAGCCACATGAGAAAGTATATGACACTCATATAACGATCCATGATACTTTCTCATGGTCATTCAGTATACATTCTCTAATGCATACCCATATGTCAACGATATCTCTATATCCATGACTTGTGAGATCAAGTCATCGAGCTGACCTACATGCTAGTCTTATTGTATTAACATTGTCCCTGAATGTTAATACTCGACTAGGAATGATTTAGAGTAGTGTTCCCTATATCATCTCACTATCGATTCAACCAATCGATTGATATAGGTAAGAACCTTCTACTCAAGGACGTTACTATACTTATTTTATCTGGCACTAATACAAATAAGCATAATAACCAAAAACCAAATGCCTTAATATATATATAAGAATATGATATACATGAGTCCATACAATCATCAAATGATTGGCTCTAGGGCTCTAACTAACAATCTCCCACTAGCACTAGTGCCAATCAGTATAGGCTCTAAGGCCTAATGACCTAGTGTGACCATCATGCTTTCTCTGTGCCAAAGCCTTGGTCAAGGGATCTGCGATGTTAGCCTCTGTAGGTACTCTGCAAATCTTCACATCTCCTCTATCGATAATCTCTAGAATGAGATGGAAGCGCCGTAGTATGTGCTTGGTCCGCTGGTGTGAGCGAGGTTCCTTCGCCTGTGCTATAGCTCCATTGTTGTCACAATAGAGCTCAACTGGGTCAGCGATGCTAGGAACCACCCCAAGTTCAGTGATGAACTTGCGGATCCAAACTGCCTCCTTTGCTGCCTCTGATGCAGCAATATACTCGGCTTCTGTTGTAGAATCAGCTACTGTATCCTGCTTCGAACTCTTCCAGCTGACAGCACCACCATTAATGCAAAATATGAACCCCGACTGCGGTAATCATCCTGATCGGTCTGAAAGCTGGCATCACTGTAACCCTTTACAGTTAGCTCATCATTACCTCCATATATCAAGAAATATTCTTTAGTCCTTCGTAAGTACTTAAGAATATTCTTGACCGCTATCCAGTGACTTTCACCTAGATCTGACTGGTATCTGCTCGTCATGCTCAAAGCATACGAGACATCAGGTCGAGTACACAGCATGGCGTACATGATCGATCCTATGGCTGAGGCATAAGGGATCTGATCCATGCGGTCTCTCTCCTCTCTAGAAGAGGGACCTTGAGTCTTCGAAAGACTCACGCCATGTGACATTGGTAGAAATCCCTTCTTGGAGTTCTGCATGGCAAACCGAAGGAGTACCTTATCAATATATGTACTCTGACTTAGGCCAAGCAATCTCTTAGATCTATCTCTATAGATCTGTATCCCTAGAATGCGGGATGCCTCACCTAAGTCCTTCATTGAGAAGCAACTCCCTAGCCAGGTCTTGACAGATCATGTAATGAGTAGTATGTCATCCACATATAATATGAGGAAGACAACTATGTCCCCTACAACCTTCTTGTAGACACAAGGCTCATCTTCGCTCTTGATGAAACCAAACTGCTTGATCGCATCATCAAATCGAGATTCCAGCCCGAGAAGCTTGCTTTAGTCCATAAATGGACCTATGCGACTTGCAGTATTCTCTGGATCTACAAAACCCTCGGTTGTGTCATGTACACATCCTCGAGTAGGTTTCATTCAGAACGCGGTTTTGACATCCATCCGCCATATCTCATAGTCATGGTAGGTGCAATAGCAAGCATGATCCGAATGGCCTTAAACATCGCCGGAGAAAAGGTTTCATCATAGTCAATACCATGAATCGCTTGAAACCTTTAGCTACCAAGCGACCCTTATAGATAAGTCCATCCATGTCAGTCTTTTCTTAAAGACCCACTTGCACCCAATGGGTTTTACCCTTTCAGGTGGATCAACCAAAGTCCATACTTGGTTGGTGTACATGGATTCTATTTCGGATCTCATGGCTTCTAGCCATTTCTAAGATCACATCTTCTTGATAGGTGGTAGGCTCATCCTCTATGAGCACAATGTCATCATGGTCGACAAGAGAAATGAGTATCTCTGCCTGACGACGTACCCTATCGGACTGCCAAGAGGTATGTCTACATGAACCGGTTGTTGTTCCTCAACTCCTTGTGGAACAACATCATCCACAACACTTTGTGGTTCCAGTTCAATTTCCATCGTGGCATTAGTGCTATTGTTCGCATCTTGAACTTCTTCAAGATCGAACGCACTAGTCTTCTAGAAACAAAGTCCCTTTCTAGAAAGACCCGCCTTGCCACAACTACCTTGTGCTGACCGATGTAGAAGTAATATCCTTAGTTTCCTTGGGATATCCGATGAAATAGCACTTGTCGATTTGGATCCTAATTTGTCTGAGACTTGACGTCGACGTAAGCCTCACAACCCCAAATCCTCATAAAGACACCTGGGCATCTCTCCCACCATATCCTATATGGTGTCTTTATCACGGCCTTTGATGGAACTTGGTTAAAGCTGCCGTGCCTAGAGCATATCCCCATAGATATGTCGGAAGATCTGTGTGACTCATCATAGATCGTACCATATCTAATAGGGTACGATTCCTCCTTTCGGATACACCATTCCACTGTGGTGTTCTAGGAGGAGTGAGTTGAGATAGAATCCCACACTCAGCTAAATAGTCACGAAACTCATGGCTTAAGTATTCTCCACCTCGATTGGATCGAAGTATTTTAATACTCTTGCCAAGCTGGTTCTGTACTTCATTCTTGAATTCTTTGAACTTTTCAAAGGATTCAGATTTATGTGTCATCAGGTACACATAACCGTATCTACTGAAGTCATCAGTAAATGTGATGAAGTATCTATAACCGCCTCTAGCAGCGACATTGAAAGGGCCACATACATCACTATGTATGAGTCCTAATAAATTAGTCGCTCTCTCGCCGTGCCCACTAAAGGTTGTCTTGGTCATCTTGCCTCGTAGGCATGACTCGCATATCTCATATGATTCAAAATCAAATGAGTCCAGCAAACCATCCTTATGGAGCTGGGATAAGCGCTTGTCATTTATATGACCTAAGCGACAGTGCCAGAGGTAAGTTTGGTTCAAGTCATTCGACTTGATCCTCTTGGTATTTATGTTATAGACAGGGCTCTCTAGGTCTAGAATGTAGAGTCCATTTATCAGAGGTGCACTACAATAGAACATATCGTTTAAAAAGATAGAACAACATTTGTTCTTTATTATAAACGAGTATCCTCTCTTGTCCAAACAAGAAACTGATATTATGTTCTTTGTCAAGGCAGGCACATAATAACAATCGTCTAATTCTAGTACTAGCCCAGAGGGCAGAGATAGATGATAAGTTCCTACAGCAATAGCAGCAACCCGTGCTCCATTGTCTACTCGTAGGTCTACCTCACCCTTCGTCAATGCCCTGCTATTCTTTAGCGCTTGTACATTAGTACAAATGTGCGAAGCACATCCGGTATCTAATACCCACGATGAAGAAATAGAGAGGTTGACTTCTATAACATGTATACCTGAAGTAGAAATCTTATTTCTCTTCTTTTTAAGATCTTCCAGGTATTCTTTGGAGTTCCTCTTCCAGTGCCTTGCTTGTCCTTGATATAGGTGACGAAGATGTTCAACCATATCGTAAGCGCTCATCAACTCATGTTGCTTCTGAAGCTCAGAGTTCATGGTTGCGAGCATAAGACAAGACACATCTAATGCGTCATCTTGATGCTTCTTGTAAGCATCTTGGTCTGCTCGCGTGGCCTCCGGAATGGGCTGCTCCAGAACGTACAGTTTACGTTCTTGGGTGAGAACTATTCTCAGGTTCCTGTACCAGTCCAGGAAATTTGCTCCGTTGAGCTTGTCCTTCTCAAGGACAGATCGCAGGGAGAAAGTGTTCGTATTTGACGTCATGGTTATCTACAACAGAAAAATTTGCAGAAATAAATATCATATTCTTTTAAAATCATTTAATTAGGCCTTTAATTAAACGATGCTCCCACTGAATTCTATAATTCTTGTGGGACAAGATCCACATCATACTAACCCTTGAGTTAGCTTTGGCTAATACGCCCAAGGCTTAGTATGATCGGTAGGTAACGATTACCAATTACATCTCTATGCAACTCTTGTTTATAGAATCAATATCCGCATTTATATTAAAACTCGAGTTAGCTTTGGCTAATACGCCCGAGAGTTAATATAGATGTGATTTTGACCTATCTTTTCCAACCGTTGGAATAATGCCTATAGTTGACTCGATCCAACCGAGTAACTAGGAATACTCAATCTAATTGAGTTTGTATTCACCCATGCGTTGATAGGCGGGACCAAGATTGTCCCTCCGTACCCTACCAAGATAATATGTATTGCTCTGCTTTGGCAGATTCAACAATACATGTGATCGAGGTAGTGATAGGTATCACGGCACGGTTAGGCATTTAGAGTTGGTTTGATCTAGATCTAATCTAATCGAGAAGGATGCATCTTGTGCATGACTTAGATCTAATCTAATCGCAAGGGTGCATCATGTGCACGACTTAGATCTAATCTAATCGTTAAGGCACTAATTAATTAATTAACTATTAAACATGCATCAGATACATAACAATTAATTAATTAATCTATTTGTGATTTAGTCATGGCCCTACTACGATCTTCTCAAGCCAATGAGAAGATCGAATGGTCAACCTAGGGTCAACAGCTTCTCCAAGCTCCTCCCTTTGACCACCTTGTGTTGCTCGTGCCCGCCTCGGAACTCCGTCTCGTGTGGACCCTCCACCGCTCCAATTTGTACATTACAATTTGAAACTCGAGTTACATTCGAGTCTAAATCTAATTTACAACAAGAATAAAAGACGAGGCACGACGCGCAGGTCGCGAATAATAAAATAAATACAACACATCACGCAGGCCGTATTATGAATTACAACACAACCAATCATATTGGGTTTTGGGCCATGACTATCACAAAATTAATATATAATTTAAAATTATATATTTTTCTTATTTTCTGTAATTTTAAAATATTTTTTTTTACAATTTTACAAGTAAAATTTCCCGGCGGTCCCGGTTAGCGGTTTCGGGCGCAATCGCGGAACGGATCCCCTTGCAGGGCCAGCATCGCGAGGGTTCCTTTGCGATCCAACAGCGCCTAAACCCGCTGTCCCAAAACGATTTGGGCCGAGACATTACCGTTTCGGAAAAATCTTCCCGACGGGTTCGTTTTTAGCGATTTCGGGTGCGATCCCCTTGCGGGGTTAGGGGCAGCGCCCCTACCCACGATCTAACCATTGTGAGTTGCTCTGTTGCGATCTAAAGGCACCCGAGTCCGCTGTCTCAAAAGATTTTGGGTCGAAACGAAGCCGTTTGGGAAAATTCTTCCCGATAGCCGAAGCCTACAAGTGCCGAGACACTTGTGCTTCGCCTATAAGGAAAAATTACCCATAAAAACATAAAAATTGAATTTTTACAGAAAATCACAGAAGTTTTGTTTTCCAAAACCAAAAACTAACTCGTACAAGTCTTTGCACGTAGCTCGATACCATTGGGTTCTTCGGCCAGAAAACCGCTGTCATGAAACCCCAAGGACCCAAAGTCAGATCCGCAAAGATTCAGATACAAAATTCAAAAACTATTTCTTGTACGAGTTCAAAACTGATCTACTACTTAGATCTACGAGAAAAATGTTTACCCTTGAAGCGATGCCCTTCGCATGATCTCAAGACCGTCAAGCGCCGGTCCTCTAGAAGTAGCCACACGGACACACTAGATGGAGATGACCAAAAACCAAGGTGTGCTAGCACCTATGTGGTTCGGCCAAGGGAGGAGGAGAGGGAGAGGGAGAGCTTGAGAGGAAGAACACAAGGAAGAAGAAGAAGTTACACCACTTGAATGGGAAAAATGAAATTCCCACCCAAAAACCAAGTGGCCGGCCACTTTCAAAAACTCACATTAATTGCATTAATTGCAATTAATATGAAATCATAAAATCACATTAATTGCATTAATTACAATTAATATGAAACCATTAAGAGAGTGGCTTTGTAACTTCCATGAGGTGGCACCCATGATGATGTGGAACATCATTATTGGTCTACCTAATGCCAACTCACCAATGAGGTGGCAAAAGGTCAAGTCAAAATTGACCTTTGGTCTTCCTTTCTCAAGTCAAGTCAAACTTGACTCAATCTCTACCATGGTGGATCTAATCCAACCATTTGATTCGAGCCAACTTAATATAATGAATCTAATTCATTAAATTGAATTGATTCAATGAGTCAAAATCTAAATTAGACTCATTTAACACATGAATCAACTTGAGTCGAACTCAAGTTAGCCCAATTAGGATTACTCTTAATCCAATTTGATTCATCAAATGAATCTAATCCTCTTGGTTCATCAAATGAACCTAATCTCCACCTAATTGTCCTAAGTGTGTGACCCTATAGGTTCTTGTAACGTTGGCAATGCCCTAAACCCATTTAGGAGCATAAGTGGTATCTAGCAACACATCATTACTACCCAAGTTACAAGAATGTCGAGATCCGACATCACCTTGTGACTACCAATTGTGACTACTCACAAAATAATGACAAGTGTCCTTCTATCCTAGACATCTAGATTGATCAATGTGAGGCATAGACTGTGTCATCCTCTAATCAATCTAAATCTTGAACTCCAAGTAGACTCACTCGATCAAATGAGCTCAACATCTAATGTTGACTCATTTGGGCATGGCCATGCACTTAGTGGTCTCACTCTATCAAGAATACCGATGTCGCTCCCGTCATATGGGAGGGATAGATCCCATCTACATCACTCACATCCCTCTACATAATTCGTTATATACCCAGTAATCGCCTTTATAGTCCACCCAGTTACGGGTGACGTTTGACGAAACTAAAGTACATAACTCCTTATGTAGGGATCCATGGTGACTTCAGGTCTAAGGACTAATAGTCATACTAATAGCCACATGAGAAAGTATATGACACTCATATAACGATCCATGATACTTTCTCATGGTGGGTCATTCAGTATACATTCTCTAATGCATACCCATGTGTCAGCTTGATATCTCTATATCCATGACTTGTGAGATCAAGTCATCGAGCTGACCTACATGCTAGTCTTATTGTATTAACATTGTCCCTGAATGTTAATACTCGACTAGGAATGATTTAGAGTAGTGTTCCCTATATCATCTCACTATCGATTCAACTAATCGATTGATATAGGTAAGAACCTTCTACTCAAGGACGTTACTATACTTATTTTATCTGGCACTAATACAAATAAGCATAATAACCAAAAACCAAATGCCTTAATATATATATAAGAATATGATATACATGAGTCCATACAATCATCAAATGATTGGCTCTAGGGCTCTAACTAACAGGGGTGACTCCCCTTGTGACCTTGGTGATGGTCTTCCTAGCCCTAGATTTTGTTCCATAATCGAATGGAACATTATGATAAGTGGGCTTGACCACTTGGGACTTAGGTTTGTGACCCAAACCTTTCTTGTCCTTGGACATTGGTTTTTGACCCTTAAACCCTAGAGATGACTTCTCCAAGTTCTTAAGAGCCTTTTCCAAATTATCAAGTCTTGACCTCAAGACTTGATTCTCCTTCTCTAATACCTCAATTTTTAATTTTTTATTTTTCTTTGAGGTATTCCTAGGCATGTGTCTAGTTGTTTTGGGGTTTCTATCTAGATTTTCCTTAACCTTAGATGAATTAATCCTAGGGTTGGTATTTCTAGTGTTGTCCTTACCTAAACTAACATGCTTGGCACCTAAGCACATGTATTGGTTTCTATTGTTATCGTGCCTATCTTTATTGACAATTGCAACAAAACTACTATTAACATGTGTCTTATTCAAATTGCAAGAATGTGCCTTAAAGGTTACCTTAGGGTTTGCCTTAGCTCACCCTATAGACGTGCTCGGTCTCTTGTCCTTGCGAGATTGCCTCCCCCTCGGACATTGGCTCCTATAGTGTCCCCTTTGCTTGCATTGGAAGCACACCACGTGCTCCTTACCCTTGCGTATCGGGACTCCGGCTTCCTTTACCTTTGGCGCCGGTGGAGTCTTCCTTATCCTCTTTGGACACTTACTCTTGTAATGCCCAAATTCCCTACACTCAAAGCACATTATGTGTAATTTATTTGAAATTAAATGGCTTGAGTTACCTAGGGTTGGGGATGGATGTGAGCTCTCTTCTTCATCCCTTCCGGAGATAGAAGCTTCTTCTTCTTGCTCCGATCTTGAAGAGGAACTCTCCTCCTCTTCTTCCTTAGATGTTGAGTAGCCCTCAACCTCTAAATCCATGCCTCCATGATGTGAGCTACTTGGCTCTCTTGACTCCTCTTCATGACTTGAAGTGGAGTTCTCCTCATGGAACTTTGCCAAGTTATTTCACAACTCCTTGGCATCGTTATATCCACCTATCCTACACAAAACATCATTAGGTAAAGAAAATTCAATGATTTTCGTTACCTCATCATTGATGGTTGATTGGTGGATTTGCTCCTTCGTCCACTTCTTCTTCTCCAAAAGTTCTCCTTCTTTATCCAATGGAGGAGTAAAACCTAATTGCACACACCTCCAATTTTCTAGGTTAGTCATAAGAAAGTACTTCATTCTTACCTTCCAAAACGCGAAGTCGTCGCGATCGTAGAAAGGTGGAATTGTAACGTCTTCTCCAAATAACTCCATTCTCTAGCTTGTGCTCCCTTGGGTGTTAATCCGTCGAAGAGCAACCTTGCTCTGATACCACTTGTTAGGATCGTCGTACTCGGCTAGAGAGGGGGGGTGTGAATAGCCGACCCCAAATTCTTCGCGTTTCTTCCTACGATTAGGGTTAGCGCAGCGGAAATAACTAAATAGAAACACAAAAAAGGAAAGATCAAACCTCAAACTCGAACTCGACGATGTAACGAGGTTCGGAGGTGATACTCCTACTCCTCGGCGTGTCCGTAAGGTGGACGAGCCCTATCAATCCGTCGGTGGATGAGTCCCCGGAGAACCGGCTAATAAATACTCCTTGTGGGTGGAGAAACCTCGCCACAATAGCTTGCAACAGCAATATGGAAATACAAAGAAGAGCAAGAACAAAATACACAATGAATGTACAAATACTCGCTTGCCTTCTCGTCGACTGAAGTCCCGGATGAAGCACCAACTTCACGGACGAATGCCAACAAGCAACTCAGTCGAAGAAGCTCACACGAAGCTTCGGAGCTCAGCAAAGCTCAAGAGCACAGCTTTCAGAAGAACAACAGCTCAGTTCAGAGGAGGAAGAAGAAGGAAGAAGTAGTCCCTCTGTAGAAGCCCTCAGCCTCTTTTATACCTGCATCCACCTGCGAAGAAGAAGCCAGAAGACAGCAGAAGACAGAAGACCGTTGTGAGCCAACGGATAGTTCTGGACCGATCAGGCTGAAGCCTGATCGGTCCAGGGCACCTCTGATCGGTCCTGGGACCGATCAGGCCCCAGTCTGATCGGTCCCCGGACCGATCCCACCTCTCTCTCCTACGTCTCTGATCGATCGTGGAGACCGATCAGACTCCCTGCTGATCGGTCTCCAGACCGATCAGATGACTTACAGAACCCTTCTGTTTGTTATATGATCGGTCACCAGACCGATCAGATACTCAGGCGTATCGCTGGATCGGTCACCAGACCAATCCAGGTTTAGAGATCCAGCCCTAAACCCTAAATGGTCCTGAGAACGAGTTACCGAGCCCTCTCCGACTTCGTCTGGTCCAGAGAACGAGCTACCGAGCCCTCTCTGACCACAGTCCAGAGAACGAGCTACCGAGCCCTCTCCGACTTTCCATGCCAAGTCTCCAACTTGGTCTTCTCCGTGCCAAGTCTCCAACTTGGTCTTCTCCGTGCCAAGTCTCCATACTTGGACTTTTCCCATGTCAAGCTCCCTGCTTGGACTTTTCACCAGATGTCTGGTCAACCTTGACCCATCTGGATTTCCCTTGCCTGGCTTCACTCACCAGGACTTCCAAACTGCCTAGCTTCACTCACTAGGTCTTTCCCCTGCCTGGCTTCACTCACCAGGTCTTTCCCAAGTGCCTAGCTTCACTCACCAGGACTTTCTCCAACTGCCTGGCTTCACTCACCAGGACTTTCACTTTCACCTAGCTTCACTCACTAGGATTTTCACCTGGCTTCACTCACCAGGATTTCCCGACTGCCTGGCTTCACTCACCAGGACTTTCACTTTCACCTAACTTCACTCACTAGGATTTTCACCTGGCTTCACTCGCCAGGATTTCCCGACTGCCTAACATCCCAGTTAGGACTTCCCAGTCAAGTATCCGGTCAACCTTGACCTACTTGACTCTTCTTCATCCAACCTGATCAGACTTTGATCAGTATCTCTCCGCATGGACAACTGCACCTGCATTGTCCATGTCTTTCTGTATTGTCAAACATCGAAACCATGACCAAGGCTTACGCTTGGTCAACTAGGTCAACCTTGACCTACTGGAAATTGCACCAACAACAAGAACTTAAATAAAAACAAGAAATAAGAAGAACTTGGGGTGACTCCTAAGAAGCGCTTGTTTAAGGTCATTAGCTCGACCCCTTATTTGGCTCATCTAAATAGTGATCTTGCCGGAGTGAGATACCTCTAGACTTTCTGGCTAATGGCCTAAAATGTGGAAGGAGCTTTCATTGTGGGAAACATATCGTGGGAAATTGCTTTCTCCATCTTCTTCTCCTTAAATATTCTTCTTGAAGGTTGGAGAAGGTTCACTTGAAGTACCGAGACCAAGAGTGTAGTGATCATAGTTAATGTTGAGGCCTTGTTCTAATAAAAGTGAAGTATAGGCAAAGGTGGGAGTGTCCAGCCTTGGGGTCTCTGACTTTCCACCACTTTCCACTCTAAGGGCTGCACACAAATATTAACATCTGCCTCATCTATGAGCCCATCATCACTCAAGCATGTACTATTAGAAGTTATAGCAAGATTGGTTGAGGATGCATCAATGGTCCTATCAATGTCTGGAGTATCATCAAATACATCATCACCATGCAAACCAGTAGAGGGGTCCTGTAGAGCTGTAGAATCATGATCACAGTCACCTTCAGCTTTACATTCCATCCCATCCAAATCATCCTTCAACTGAGGCTCTGAATTTGGACTTGACACATCATCTTGTTGTAGGGATTGGAGAAAAAAGATCTCCTCTTGCGTCAAGAGCTCTTCTAATGCTTAAAAATTGGTGTTCATCTGACTGGGAGCAAAAATATCTAATTCTTGGGAATCCTCCCAGGTAGTTGGTCATCTAGTTACAACTGTTATGGTCCATCTAATAGTGAATCATCTTGAAATTCTGATGGACTTTGATTTGCTTGAGAAGACTACTCAACACTTTGAATGTTATTGTACTCAAAATTCTAATAATTCATCCCATATTGATTGAAGTATTGAGGTGAGTCAAGAATATATTGCTATGAAATTAACTACTCATTCTCCTCGGAAGTATGCTAGGGTTGAAAGTTCTGAGTTTGATGATCTCCCCAGTCATAACTAGAAGTTCTAGGAAATGAATCATATATATCTTGATGTACAAGGTGGAATCGATTCTGAAGTTCTAGGTAAGAGGTAACAGTCTTTTGGATGGGATGAGCTGCCATAAACCATGTAGATATCATTAGTTAGTTCTATGGAAGGGTCATCTTCATTTTGGAAAAGGTAGCATATGGCAAATGGATGGGTTTGACTACCACATACTGTGTAGATATTTAGCATTTGCTCATTATCCAAATTATACTTTGCACCTCCAAGTTGTCAAGAATACCAATCCATGGCTAAAGAAAATTTCTGTTCTCACTTGAAATAATAGCATTGAACTCATAAGAAACTGTGAGTAATTATCACATAGCACATGGATATAGGAGATATAATAATCAATGCACTCAATCAATTTTTATTTTGATTTAAAAAAAATAAATGTAGAATTTAAAGATAAGAAATAAAATACATAATAAAAATAAGAAAGAAAATACAAAAGGAAAAAATATCTTGAGTAATCCATATGCTAATCAACTAATGTTAATCGAAAATAGTCTCTGGCAATGACACCAAAAACTTGTTACGTAATGTAAGTGCACAGTTATGTCGTCAGTAATATAAAAGATTATCGAACCCATAGGGATTGTTGATTAAGCACTATTTAACTTCACATGGTGAATTATCTATACAATCGAAAGATGATTCACAAATGCTAGGAAAAGAAAGAGAGGTTGAGAAGAGGGAAGAGAAGGTTGAGAGAAAGAGGAGGAAAGAGAGAGAAGAGAGGGTGGAAGAATAGGCGTAAGTGAAGGATGATAGATCCTAGTATTTTGATTTTGTTACAATGCTAGTTAATGTCCCTATGCATTGTTTATCTACCTAACTCCATGCTTACACTTGTAGGTTGCACTAAAGAGTCTACCCAAGCTCTAACGCCATTAAGTAGAGAGGTAACATAGGAAGTTCAATTAAAAGGTTATGCTCTGGCACAAGGCCCCCCGGTCATATATTCCTAGATTATATAGTCACTTTCTAACGATAGATTAATATAATTAAGTAGAAGAGGTAACTTAGGAAGTCCGGTTAAAGAGTTACCTTTGTCACAGGGCCCCTAGTCATATGTTATTAGATTACACAGTTCACTTCCTAACATTAATTTGAGAGAACTCTCTAAACTCTAATTAATCTCCCTAATAAAGAATCAATCCCTATTTCAAGGAAATGTCATAGAAAGTAAGGGATACCTTCTGTTACAAGGTCCCATGGCCTTACAATCCAAGGCTATTCCTCTACATGGTGATCAAAATCCTACATCTACATGAATTGACCTCACACATATTTCGTTAAACACATACAAGGCACAACACACATAGAATAAATAGTAGACACATCATGCATAAGAAAATATCCAAATATACAGTTCATACATCACATCACATCATAACTACTTCTTATATCCTAAATCTAGAGATCTATTCCATCACAAGATAATACAACCAAAGGACAATAAAAGTAGCAAACTACAACTTAATACAAATAAATTGAGAGATGAGAGCTCTTATTCTTGAAGCCTAATGTCTTTAGAGGTGTTCCCTTATTCTAGAGATGGACAGATCGACGAAGATAGAAGATCTAAGGTTCCCCAGAGGGAGTGAATCCTTCTCCAAGGAATGGGGGCGAGCCCCAAGCCTAGATTCCCCACAAAGGGGAGAAAAACCTTTTAAATAGGCCAGGGCATGGGTCTGGCACAACCCATACCACAATCGTGTGGAATCCACATGGTTAGCTTCTATTTGGCCTCAGATCAGGTGACACGATTGTGTGGTTTCACACAGCCTTGTCTTGCTTGGTCTCTAGATAGGTTACACAACCATGTGGAGTCACATGGCCATGTGGATTCACATGGCCATTGTCTTCTTCTCTTCTAGAGTGTGGCATGGTTGTGTGAGTTTACACGACTAGAGCTTGATTTGCCACGGGCAAGACCACACGGCTGTGTGATTTCACACAACCTAAGCTTGATCTTCTATATGTTCACTTTAATGTGTATTTTTGTTCCATTTTCACTCTAAATGGCATCCTGTCAATCAAAATAAGCAAAGAGAAAATCTTTGAATAGAATATAATGTAAGTACAATATTATAATATAATAGGGTACAAAAAACATTGATTATGCTAATGAAATACAAGTAGATGTGCATTAAAGTATGTGTAAAAGTGTATATAATCAACGCACATCAAATATCAAGTTTATTTGCTTCTAAATTACATGTTACTATGCTAATCCATGTTTTACAAGGATCGGTATACTAATAGGGTGGATTGGTAGACTAAACTAGTTCAGTAGACCGATCAACAGGATCGGTAGGCCAAATATCCATGTGTCAGCCAAGTCCTTCAGTATGGTAACATGGCATCCGAAGTGTATCAGCTAGGGTCTCTGATGTTGACATGGCATTGGATAAGGATTGGATGATTAACTTGAAAAAGGATAAGAGTTGACTGACTGATGTGGTAGAAGGGCTGGTCAAGAATAAGAACCGAGTTAACAACATGGTGGAAGACTCTCGTCGATGAGATGATGAGGCGAAATGGGAGTGGCCTAAGATGGATCAGTAGAGCAATCCTAGGGATTGATTGACCAAAAAATTAGATTTGGATCCAGTTTCTACGATGATTAATACACAGATCAAGTGAATCAGTAGACTAATCAAGTGATATCTATGCACCTTTAAGCTGTACACAGTTTAGAGTGTTGGGGGAGTGGTTGCTATGAATAGAGCGTTGCATTCTTTCGTCAATGCTATGATCTCGAACTCTCCTTTCTTTCATCTATTGGACATGAAGTCCTTCAAAATTTGGCAAACTTAGCCATTTGTTGAAGCATGTCAATCAGAGGGACTTCAATTCAAATCTCTTTGACCTTTTTAAAAAATCTACTAAATTCTTCATCCTTCTTGGTCATATCTAGTCTTTATGGAAAAGAAATTGTTTGACTTTATTGGGGAAGTGGAAGAGTCCCTTCAACCTTCTTGGTATTCTCCTCATCTTCTTGGATATGAACTGGGTTAGGTGTGGGAGGAGAGGGCTCTTCTTGAATGTCAATCCCTTTTGAAGCAGTCACTCGGGAATCTCCCAAGGTCCGTCCACTTCAGAGTTCCATTCTATTGTAATGCTCCACTAGATTTACATTAGGTTTGCCTGGGAATGCTCCTGGTGTTCTTGAAAAAGATGAAGCTATCTCGGTAATCTGGCTATCTTGCATCATTTGGTGCTTTTCAATGTTATCCATTCTTTGCGTAAGTCACTTGATTTCATTCTTCATTTCTTTTTGTTCAGCAAGAACTTCCTCAAGCAACTTTTTTATCCTGAATAGTTGATTGCCTTGTGATGGTCATTGTTGATAGATTTGTTGTCTCCGTTGGCAACTTGGCCTTGCCCCCGTGGATGGTCCTTGATCTTGATTGTTCCGATAAAAAAAAAATTAGATGATTCTTCCACCCAGGGTTGTATGTGTTAGAATACAAATTGTTTTATCTCTGATTATAACTCACTATTGTGTCACACTGCTCGAGTTGATCAATTTGTGTAGAGATGGCTCCCAAAGGGTAATTATCTTGAGCATGATCCGTACTTTCACATGTTTCACATACACATACAATTACGTTGACCATATTGGTTCCCATGTTCTCAAGCTTTTTAGTCAGATCATCCAATTTTGTTGATAGTAAAGTGATTGCATCCACATCAAACTTTCCTAATGCTTTAATTGGGTTTTTAGTGAAAGAGTCTCTACATCTTTTGGATGCCCTCTGATGATGGTTTTGAACTACACTTTCTATGATGTCTTTGGCTTCATCTAAGCTTTTATTCATCAATGCCCCTCCAGCTGTAGAATCCAATGACACTTTTGTGTGATAGTTGATATCGTTATAAAAAGTGTGTAGAACTAGCCATTTCTCAAGTCCGTTATTTGGGCATTGCCTGAGCATGTTTTTGAATTTATCTTATGCTTCAAATAATGATTCTGAATTTGATTGTCTGAAGCTTGCTATCAAATTCCTCATATAGGCAATTTTGCTTGGAGGATAGAATCTGTCAAGAAATTATTGCTCGCATTACTCCCAAGATGTGGTGCTATTAGTTAGCAAGGAGTTTGCCACTACTTGGCTCTATCTCTTAGGGAAAATCCAAACAATAATAATCTCACTTCTTCTGCTGGAACTCCATTCATCTTCATTGTCCTACAAATTTCATAAAAAACTTCCAAGTGTTGGTTCGGATCTTCATGTGGTCCGAATTGATTTTGTTGAATCATTGTGATTATCGTAGGCTTAATCTCACAATTATTGGCTTCAATCGGTGGTATGTTGATGCTAGACTGAAGCCCACGTGCATATGGTGTTGCGTAATCCTTTAAATGTTTGTTTGTCATTTCTGAAAATTCTTCTTCTTCATGTCTTTATAGGTTTCTTCTTCATTAGTACGTTCTATCAATTTTGGGATCAAGAGGTAATAGATCTCCTACAATGTTAGACTTGAGCATGCAAGAACAAGAATACAAAAATTCCAAATGTAAACTTCCAAGTGCAGAGGGAGAAAACAGATTTTTTTTAAAAAAAGTTTTTTTAGAATCAAAATGTTGAAATCTAAAGTGCAGAATTTAAATTGCAAAAAGAAAATTGCTGGAAAAGAAGTAACAATTGCAAGATGAAATTGCAAAAATAGAATCACAGAAAATATTTACAAGATAAGAGAAAGAAAAACAAGTTTACGCTAACTCGAATAATTATCAAATAATGTTATAAGCACAGTCCCCGGCAACGGTACCAAAAACTTGTTACGTTCCCGCATGTACACGGATATATCGTCAGTAATACAAAATATATTGAACCCATAGGGACTGGTTATAATCACTAGTGATTTCTCGAGTAGAATTAGTTAAACAATTGGCTAAGACAAGTTACGTGCTAGGTAAAAGAAACAAAGTTTAGAACAAGAAAGAGAAAGAGGAACTTAGTTTTGGAGGGTGTTCTAGGAGTTCAGTTTTATTGTGATGTTTATCAATGTAAGACAGTTCACCAATTCACTATCTTTAATTCACATGCATTTGTAGGAAGCTGTCGGTTCTCCCTTACAGAGGACAACTAGCAGGGTATTTGGATCATCATCTGTAGAAATTAAATAGGAATGATTTCTATGAAATCCATTAACAGGTTACCTCTATCACTAGAGCCCCTCAGTTATACATTACAAGAACACGCGCGCTACTCAATAAACATAGAGATGAGGATGATAATTGCATACAACCGCCCACTTCCTTGTATGGACTTGCTTCTCCTTTTAAGGTGATACCCTAGACATCGGTTAATGGATTACCTCTATCACTAGGGCCCCTCAGTCATACGATCTAGGGTATCCCTCTATAGGAAATACAAATCTGCACAAATATTCAATCAAACATGGGAATTAAGCCCAAACACATGCATTCACATAAGATTAAATATATACAATGTCACGCCCCGGGGGAGTCCCTGTCCGAAGAAATTTCGGCAACATCTCCCCTGTACAGCTGACAATCTGAACCATTTCTACAGACATAATATACCTCAGCCACAGGCAGCTGGAATATACACACAACCACGCAGTTTATATGCAGCCTACTCGGCTGATACAATAAAAACACAACCACGCATTTATATGTAAAACTAACAGCCCACTCGGCTGTACCAGAACCAAACACAGCGGAAATACAATGGACAACACATACAAACTAAAAATGAAGACTGCTAGCTGGCTAGGCTTACACCACATAACAAAACAACACTCCAGAAACAAAATCGGAGCACAAAGCTAAATACACTGATACATAAAACAAATAAAACATAAATGGAAACGGTAAGTCTTCTGAAGTGACGTGGGAACCGGCAGGCAGGATACTCCAAGCGACTCCATAAACAACCTGGTACCTGAAAAAGATAGTGTCCACGGGGGTGAGTTCAACAACTCAGCGGATACCTAGTTGACATGTATAGTAAACTATAACAAATAGTAATAGCTATGAAGTACAGTCTCCTGGACAAAAGCTGGAAATGCACAATAGAAAATGCTAAAGAGAACTGTACTCACCAAGGCCTCCTATCAGAATAGTCAGGTCGTCAGATCGAGAGTATCATAAATCCTGTATGCATGTCAAACATATGCATCCATCCAAATGTAGCATATAAATGCAACAAACACAATCAGTAAATGTATAAATGTATATGATGCAAATGACATGGTCACCCCTGATGCCAGTCAGCCATCTCACACACGATGGTGAGACCGAGTGGGTAGGGCTGTGACAACCGTGCACTCTACCGTCACTGCTCCTGATGAGTAACTGAGTGGACGAGATGCTGTCGGAGTACACTTATCCTCCTACCCTAAATCATAAGTGGGGGAGCACAATGCTCTCATCTCCTGGTACACGATGACGGGGAGGAATCTTTGCCAGCTACCACACTGTGTCACACTACCCATGAGCGGACCAACGGAGCCTAACAAAGTCCAATCGTCTGCCGGCTACCACGCTACTACACTAAACCAGCGAAGCCTAACAGAGCAGAACTGTCTGCCGGCTACCACACTGAGTCACCGGACCAGCGGAGCCTAACAGCAGAACTGCCACACACCTGCCTGATATTCCACTAACTCATGAGTGGTGGTGTGTGAAGATCTATGTAACTGGCGATGTGCTCAACAATAATGGAGTCGACTATCACACAGCATGCAATCATGCAAGATGGTGCATGTCACTAAGCAAGGAAATATCCTGAACCTATCCATAGATATAAAATGTGTACCCTAGCATCAATGGATCAATCTAAAGATCTAAGTTACATAGGTCAGATAAGGTATCAAAAACCTAGATCCTGAACATAATAAACACATGGTTGTGTCACTACCCCTCTAAGCATGTATAATCAGGTAGGTACTAACATGAAGTGCATAATAGGTAAACAAAACAAGCATGTAACAGGTATCGGGTAGTGACCAACCGAAGCAAAGACAAACATAGTCATTAATAAAGGTTATAACCTACTAAACATATCGACACGACAGTATCAAAGATAAGTCAAGGTACCCGCCTCAAATAGCAGGTCAAATCCAGTCAAATCCAACGTCGAGATGCTCGTCTCGAATTAGAGTCCTATAATACATGGTATTCAGATTTAGCTAATTACATATAAATAAATTAGCTAAATTAAATCCTCGAGAAGCTAACATAAATCCAGATCCAATTATAAACCCTAATTGAATCATTTAACTCCTCAATCAATTCTAACTAATCCATTCGAACTAGGACTTGCAATAAGCATAATCAATCATAGCATCTTACCTGATTTATCCCTAATTCAACACATATATCAAATCCCTACCCTTACCTCAAGTTCCACAGTCGTTCACAGCCATTAATTGCTACTGGTGAAGGGTCGTTTGCTGCTGGAATCTACTTCTCTGCCCTGATCAAAACTGCTGTCCACCAAATCAAATATCCCTCAATTAGCAACAATCCTAGATCAATCACAACAATCAAATTTAGTTAGGGTTTACCATAATCAACCACCTCTTCTCTGGTGGAAATCTCACTACGGACGGCGGTGCTCGGTTGGAGACGACAACAACCCCAAATCAGAGAGGACTCTGGCAGATCAGATGACAATCGGACGAACCTGAGTGGCGCTGATCAGAAAAGGGCAAGCAATGTTTTGATCAAATTGGGGAAGAAGAATTGGGCACTCAACGGCAAGGTCAAGTCCAGGCCGGATCTGCAACTGGGGAGGGGAAAGAAGGCCATGCGATGCCAACAGAAGGGCTCGCGGCTGCTAGGATGACAGTGGTGGTGGCATCAGCGACAGGCGACAGGCTGCGATGACCAAAATAAAGGAGTAGATGACCGACGGTGATGAATCAGGAGGTGACAAAGGGCGACGACAACGGATCAGGGAGAAGAGGAGCGTCAGCATTAAAGAAGAGTGAGGGGGAAGGAGATCTGCCCAATTTCTTCCTTTGCCGAGGCTTTGTTTATGTGGGAGAGGAAGCGCGAAGCGGAGCCAGTTGGGGGAGATGATCGGGTGCGGCCGGAAGAAGAAGGGGATCGGCGCCGAAAGGGAATAGGCACGGGTAAGGTCTAGGGCACGGGCACGCGAAGGAAAAAGAAAATAAAGAAAAAGAAAAACAAATGAAAAATCAAACTTTTCCTCGCTTAAATGGGGTAGCCTAAATAGGCTTTCCCGGGCCCCGTTTTTATCCCCGTAACCTGAGGCATACGAGCTCCGAAAAATTCCAGAAAAATTTCTAAAAATTCTGAAAAATTCACTTATCATTATTTGCCATTTTTTCGGTATTTTACATTCTCCCCCACTACTAAAAATTTGGTCTTCAAATTTCGTTATCTACCATCAGCAAGTAATAGCAAAAGCTAACACAGTATAAATGCTGAACGGAACCATAACTTACATACCTCTAGTGAAAAGGTGGGGGTATCGCTATCGAGCTTGGATCGTATCCTCGAGCTCCCAGGTTGCCTCCTCATCGGAATGATGATGATATCCAACTTTAACCGGTCAGATTGTCTTGTTCCATAATTGACGCTCTTTCTGGTCCAGAATCCGTACTGGAACCTCCTCATAAGTGACGTCAGGCTGAACGGGAACTAAGATATCTGTCAGCACATGTGTCGGGTCGGGTACGTATCTCCTCAACATAGATACGTGGAATATGTCGTGGACGCCTGCCAGGGACGGTGGAAGTTCCAATCGATAAGCTACTGCTCCAATCCTCTCCAGGATCTGGAAAGGACCAATGTACCGCAGAGCTAGCTTACCTATAAGGCCAAATCTCTTCACCCCTTTCGTGGGTGAAACTTGCAGAAATACATAGTCGCCAGTAGAGAACTCCAGGGGTCTGCATCTCCGATCAGCATAACCCTTCTGGCGGTCCTGCACCTCTAACATCCTCCGTCTGACAGTACGGACCAACTCTGCCTCATGCTGAGCTCTATGAGATCCCAACAACTAGGCCTCCCCAACCTCATCCCAGAGGGTGGGTGTCCGACAAGGCCTACCATACAACGCCTCAACCGATACTATCTGGATAGCCGAATGAAAGCTGTTGTTATTGGCGAACTTCACCAATGGCAAGTGGTCCTCCCAACTGCTTCAAAAATCCAATACACATGACCTCAGCAGGTCCTCTAGAGTCTGAATGGTCCACTCTGACTGTCCATCTATCTGCGGATGGAAAGCTGTACTGAATTGGAGCTGAGTGCCCAAGGCCTGCTGCAGACTTTGTCAGAATCGAGATGTGAACCGAGGGTCTCTATCCGAAATAATTGTCAAAAGGGACACCATGTAATATGATGATCTCCCGGCAATACAGATCTGCTAATCGATCCAGGGAATCAGTCTTCTGGATCGCTAAGAAGTGTGCGGATTTGGTTAATCGATCAACGATTACCCAAATCGCGTCATGGGATCGTCGTGTCCTAGGCAAACCCACTACAAAGTCCATGGTGATATGTTCCCATTTCCACTCAGGAATAGGAATCCGCTGAAGTAATATGGCAGGTCTCTAATACTCAGCATTCACCTGCTGACAGACAAAACATCTAGCTATGAATTCCGCGATGTCTTTCTTCATGTCATTCTACCAATAAGAATGTCTCAAATCTCGGTACATACGAGTACCGCCGGGGTGGATAGCAAATCTCGAGCGATGAGCCTCCTAAAGTAACTCCTGTAAGATCGGGTGAGACTGAGGTACGCATATTCTGCCTCAAAAATATATAATACCCTCCTCATCTCGTACAAACTCGGTCTGCTGCTCGAAAGCTATCTGGCTGCCAATAAACTGCAAATGCTGATCACCGGCCTGGGCCTCTCGGATCCTCGTCCTGATCGACGACTGAGCAACCATGGTAACCAGAATACCCTACTCTGTCTGTCCCTGCTCCTGATGGCCCAACTCGGAGAAACCCTAAACCAAGTATGTGACTGAAACTCGGTGGCAAGCCAAAGTCCCTTTGGACTTCCTGCTGTGTGCATCGGCAAACACATTTGCTTTCCCCTGAGTGGTAACTAATGGTACAATCGTAATCCTTCAGGAACTCCATCCATCTCCTCTGTCGGAGATTGAGTTCCTTCTGAGTGAACAGATATTTGAGACTCTTATGGTCCGTAAGAATCTCAAAGGTAATACCGTACAGATGATGCCGCCAAATCTTCAAAGAAAAAATGATGGCGGCTAGCTCCAATCATGTACTGGGTAGTTCTTCTCATGCTCCTTCAACTGCAGAGAAGCATAGGAGACTACTTGGCCGTGCTGCATCAAAACAATGCCCAAACCCTGTAGAGAAGCGTCGGTGTAGAGTACGAATCCGTTCTCTCCAGAAGGCAAAACCAAAACTAGAGCTGACACTAATCTCAACTTCAGCTTATGAAAGCTGGTCTCACAAGCTTCTGACCAAGTGAACTTCACGCCTTTTCTGGCATGTCAGTGGTATAGCTAGATGGAAGAAACTCTCGACGAAAGGTCTGTAATATCTTGCCAGTCCCAAGAACTACGGATCTCCTGCACTGATTTCGGCTGCTCCCAACTGGTGACAACCTCGATCTTCTGTGGGTCTACTGAAATAACTCAGCTAGAGACCACATGACCTATAAAACCGACTAAAGATAGCCAGAAGGCACACTGGTTGAACTTCGCGTATAGCTGATGTCGTCGAAGAGTCTCCTAGGCTATGCGAAGATGTTGTGCATATTCCTCCTCGGAACGCAAATAGATCAATATTTCGTCGATGAAAATAACAACGAACTGATCTAGATACTCTATAAAAATGCGGTTCATCGAATCCATAAATACCGTTGGAGAATCGGTAAGCCCAAATGGCATTACCAAAAACTCATAATGTCTGTACAACAAACATTCTCAACCAGAGGTCCATGATAACAAGTCCAAAATCTGATCACTAACTACAAATCACCAAAGAATAGATCATCTAATATGAGAGCTACGCTCCATCACAAGAAATACTACATATGTGGGAGCAACGCTCCACCACAAACAACCCATAATATGTGAGAGCAACGCTCCACCACAAACAACCCATAATATGTGGGAGAAACGCTCCACCACAAACAATCCATAACATGTGACCAAGACATCTTACTATCCAACTAGTGACTGCACGAATCACTCTACCACATATCACTGTGAGCAACCAAGGGTATCACAATCCAGTAAGCAAATCGAATCCATCGTCAACTCTATCAACATCGTAGTGGGTCACCCACTAATAGGAGAATTAGTTGACAGGGTAATACAATAAATGACATAATGTAAACACTCAACATAGGTAGAATCATCATGATGCTACCAACTATACACTTGGCACATGTGCGCACACAACATAGGTATATTCGACATAATCCTCCAATTAGTACACACCACACATACTCATAACATAGGTATAAATCAGTTGATACCTCCAAAAATACATTCTGAACCCTTGTGCATATATCAACGTAAGCATAATCGACAATACACCTCAAACAATACTCACCTAACATATATACACACCTATGCCAAGAGTATAATCAACGTAATACTTCCAACCAATCATAATAAACATGAGTGTACTTACAGAACAAATATAATCAACAAGATACCTCCCATAATACACCAAACACATGTACACATACCATAACACAGATTTAATCGACATGTTACCTTCAATAATGCAATCTGACACGTACACCTAACTACATAGCTATAATTCACAAGGAACCTACAATCACCATATCGGAACATGTATACAAATACTACCTGCAAATGGACAATCTACCACAGGACTCCTACAACACATAACAATCATATGTACACACAACATAGATAGAATAATCAGCATATATAACACAATCAACCTGACATTCCCTATGCTACCTTCTATGTTATCCAACTAGGTACATACAGTCTAAAATTAAAGTCCACATGGAATAGGATACATCGATCCTCTATAGGTTGACCAAACCGACAATGGTATACGGCTAATTCAGTCTTTTCCACGTCAGTACAACCCATGTACTCAAATGTGCTCTAGATACCTAACTAAGCACGAATAACCCAAAGATTCTAACCTCTAAAAATAAAGTATGATGGTCCCCTACTGATCGGAACAACAAAAACTAAATCAGTCATCTACTAACTAATCATGAATACATTAATCCTCCACAAGCAACTAAGGTAAATCAATCCACGATTACCCAAATCAACAAGTGTAAATCAGACATCTACTGACCGATCCAACAAAAGTAAATTAATTATCTACTGATGAAATTAACTAAGATAAAATGGTATTCTACTGGCTAAGTCAACATGAATATGTAGATACTATCCACTACCCAGCTAATAATAGCAGAGGCTAGTATGTGCCTCCATCTCCTAACCAACTAGTAGTAACAGAAGCTAAAACTACTGGTGGTATGATATGAAAAATCATCAGAGACTATAATCCTTGATCTCTATTAGGGTCGATCATGATCAGTGGCTAACCCATCACATGTAATATGTGCTACAACAGCCAGACAGGTACTAAATACAAAGTGCTAATACATGTCACAACTATCATAGTCAACAATGCATACACTAACAGAAGTATATGATAACAATATACCAACATACCTCCTATAGCTTAGAGATGTCCTGTTGCTGCCAGGTCCCAAAACATGAAAAATCACATCGAGCAGACTAAATCATGAAATCCGAAACACATGAAATAAGACTCGAAAACTGTGCTTTGATACTAAATAAATTGGTATCAGATAAATCTCGAAAATCCAGAACACATAGCAAGTATCGTATACCTGCTCTAATACCAAATAAATTGTCATGCCCCGGGGGAGTCCCTATCCGAAGAAATTTTGGCAGCATCTCCCCTATACGGCTGACAATCTGAAATATTTCTACAGACATAATATACCTCAGCCACAGGCGGCTGGAATATACACACAACCGCACAATTTATATGCAGCCTACTCGGCTGATACAATAAAAACACAACCACACATTTATATGTAAAACTAACAGCCCACTCGGCTGTACCAGAACCAAACACAGCAGAAATACAATGGACAACACATACAAACTAAAAACGAAGACTGCTATCCGGATAGGCTTACACCATATAACAAAACAACACTCCAGAAACAAAATCGGAGCACAAAGCTAAATACACTGATACATAAAACAAATAAAACAGAACTGGAAACGGTAAGTCTTCTGATGTGACATGGGAACCGGCAGGCAGGATACTCCAAGCGACTCCATAAACAACCTGGTACCTAAAAAAGATAATGTCCACGGGGGTGAGTTCAACAACTCAGCGGATACCTAGTTGACATGTATAGTAAACTATAATAAATAGTAATAACTATGGAGTATAGTCTCTTGGACAAAAGCTGGAAATGCACAATAGAAAAGGCTGAAGAGAACTGTACTCACCAAGCCTCCTATCAGAATAGTCAGGTCGTCAAACCAAGAGTATCATAAATCCTGTATGTATGTCAAACATATGCATCCATCCAAATGCAGCATATAAATGCAACAAACATAATCAGTAAATGCATAAATGCGTATGATGCCAATGACATGGTCACCCCTGACGCCAGTCAGCCATCTCACACATGATGATAAGACTGAGTGGGTAGGGCTGTGACAACCGTGCACTCTGCCGTCACTGCTCCTGATGAGTGACCGAGTGGACAGGATGCTGTCGGAGTACACCTATCCTCCTACCCCAAATCATAAGTGGGGGAGCACAATGCTCTCATCTCTCGGTACACGATGACGGGGAGGAATCTACCCCTCTAAGCATAATAAATCCTGAACATAATAAACACATGGTTGTGTCACTACCCCTCTAAGCATGTATAATCAGGTAGGTACTAACATGAAGTGCATAATAGGTAAACAAAATAAGCATGTAACAGGTATCGGGTAGTGACCAACCGAAGCAAAGACAAACATAATCATTAATAAAGGTTATAACCTACTAAACATATTGACACGACATTATCAAAGATAAGTCAAGGTACCCGCCTCAAATAGCAGGTCCAATCCAGTCAAATCCAACGTCGAGATGCTCGTCTCGAATCAGAGTCCTGTAATACATGGTATTCAGATTTAGCTAATTACATATAAATAAATTAGCTAAATTAAATCCTCGAGAAGCTAACATAAATCCAAATCCAATTATAAACCCTAATTGAATCATTTAACTCCTCAATCGATTCTAACTAATCCATTCGAACTAGGACTTGCAATAAGCATAATCAATCATAGCATCTTACACGATTTAGCCCTAATTCAACACATATATCAAATCCCTACCCTTACCTCAAGTTCCACAGTCGTTAACAGCCGTTAATTGCTGCTGGCGAAGGGTCGTTTGCTACTGGAATCTACTTCTCTGCCCTGATCAAAACTGCTGTCCACCAAATCAAATATCCCTCAATTAGCAACAATCCTAGATCAATCACAACAATCAAATTTAGTTAGGGTTTACCCTAATCAACCACCTCTTCTCTGGTGGAAATCTCACTACGGATGGCGGTGCTCGGTTGGAGACGACAACAACCCCAAATCAGAGAGGACTCTAGCAGATCAGATGACAATCGGACGAACCTGAGTGGCGTTGATCAGAAAAGGGCAAGCGATGTTCTGATCAAATTGGGGAAGAAGAATTGGACACTCAACGGCATGGTCAAGTCCGGGTCGGATTTGTGGCTGGGGAGGGGAAAGAAGGCCACGCGATGCCGACAGAAGGGCTTGCGGCTGCTAGGATGACGACGGTGGTGGCATCAGCGACAGGTGACAGGCTGTGATGACCGACATAGAGGAGTAGATGATCGAAGGTAATGAATCAGGAGGCGACAAAGGGCGACGGCAATGGATCAGGGTGAAGAGGAGCGTCGGCGTTGAAGAAGAGTGAGGGGGAAGGAGATCTGCCCAATTTCTTCCTTTGCCGAGGCTTTGTTTGCATGGGAGAGGAAGCGCGAAGCGGAGCCAGTTGGGGGAGATGATCGGGTACAGCCGGAAGAAGAAGGGGATCGGCGCTGAAAGGAAATAGGCACGGATAAGGGCTAGGGCATGGGCACGCGAAAGAAAAAGAAAATAAAGAAAAAGAAAAACAAATGAAAAATCAAACTTTTCTTCGCTTAATTGGAGTAGCCTAAACAGGCTTCCCCGGGCTTCGTTTTTATCCCCGTAACCAGAGGCATACGACTCCGAAAAATTTCTAAAAATTCTAGAAAATTCCCTTATCACTATTCACCATTTTTTTCGGTATTTTACATACAAAGCATGCTAATGCCATTTAGATAGGAAATTGTTATATCCATGAGTTCTACATCAATTCACACAACAACTACTCCCTTAATCCTAGAACAGGAGATCTACACCATAGCAAGAAGAAAGAAATCCAAAGACATGAGAATTACAATCACTCAACCCCCAAACAAGAGAGAAATAGGGAATAAATGCTTATCCAATAATGTCAAGTGATCTTCGGATCCAATCCCACACTTCCGGAGTCGATGTGATGATGGAAATGGCTTCGGATCATCAAACGAAGGTCAAAGAGGTCGTGGATTGGCACCAAGTTGGATCTCCCAAAGAGAGAACCTTCCTCCCCTCAAAAAGGGGAAGAAAACCTCTTATATTGTGTAGGGCCTAGGCCTCGCACGACCCATGCCACAACAGTGTGGCATCCACATGGCCAGAGCCTTCTTGGTCTCGGCCTGGGTGATAGGTGATAACCATGATTTTGGCAATATTTTTTTAATTCATAATGCATATTTTTGATGGTTTATTCATAGCTTAATCTCACATATACATTATATTTCATAATTGCATTTGAATTTGGACTTAATTGCAAATTGGCCTATAATCATGGTATTTAGTGCTAATATTTGATTCTTATTTTGTAGGCATCAAAAGGGTCATGAACCTGATCAGATTGAACCACATTTGGGCTCAAATCAAGAGCTAATCAAGTCGATCAAGCCTCGGAGCATTATAGGCCGTTCATCCAAGATTGAACAGATCTGGACCATCCGTTGAAGATCTGGATGATCCAACTTAATTGGGAGCAGATCTGAGCCATTGATGAGGATACAGAAGTTTTGATGCAGATCTGAGTTCATCTAGCTATTGATCCAGCCCGACTTAATCTGGACCGTTTATTGAAGACTAGTCGGATCTGGGCCATCCAGTGATGATCTGATCGATCCGACTTACAGGAGAGTAGATCCAGACCCTAGATCAACATCAGTACTTTCGGATCGGATTTTGGATGACTTTTCACCGTTGATTTAGCCCAAAAATCATCTTAGCCGTCCGATCAAAACTGAGATCTGTTTAAATCTGAGAAGCTACAGTACAGCTCCTTCGTCGATTCCTCCGCGCACAGCGCCGCATCCCGCGAGATTTCTAGTGGATTACGACCACCATCCTCTTCCAGATCTACTTCTCAGTGAGTCTCATTGGTGTTGGAGCTTCCATCCGTTGGCTTCCAAGTCTTGATCATCTGCACGCGCCGGCGAACATCTCTCCGGAGCTCAGATTTGTCCGTGAGTTTCCTCTGCTTCAGCCATCATCGGAGGAATTCCTTGGTGACAGTGGCTCGCCTTCTATCAGAGAGCATCGATTCAGAGACTGCATACTTCAGATCTGCAGAATTTCGAGCTTGGCAGATTCATTTTTCACCAGCTTTTCCGGGAAGATTTTCTTCGGTGCTGGGGAATTCTGAACTGAGTTAAGTGTTTGAGAGCTTCTTCATTCAGGATCCTTGTGTGACGGCAAGGAAAGACTTGTTAGAAGAGTAGATTTGAGTAGAGATGGTTTAGATTCAAATTCTGCAATTTATTATTTCTGCATTTTTGTTTCTTCAAATTTTGTCATCGGATTCCTTGTTTCTTTTAAATCCGAACTGAGTAGTTATAGCTTTGTCCCTTTAGATCACATTTCTGCAATTAAATTCTGTTTATTTTGTTTCTTTCATGTTCTGATTTTGTTGATTTACTGCTTAACAAACCCCGGTTCTGATTTCTAGTGTGCAGTTATGATTTCTCTGAGTTAATACAATCTAAATCTTGTCTAACTTCTGGATTAGTTGTTTAACTAGTTTGTGATTTAAACTAGATGTTCTGATTAGCATGAATTTGTTAGTTTTGGTTGTTTAGTTAGCAAAGCTTTTGTTTGGTTCATTGGATATGTTAAGTCTGTGATCATGCCTAAATGTTGGATGCTTATTCTGATATATAGATTGTTTCCTCTGAACAATGCTATTTTGACTGAATTCTTGAAGTTGACTGTTGAAGTGATTGTAATTGAAGATTGTATGTAGTTTGGTTTATCAAGTAGTGATAAAGCTTTGAGGTTAATTGTTGCTGTAATGGTTAGTTCAAGAAATTGATTCCATGATGCTTGATAGATGAGAATGCCTAATAAACTTTGTTTATGTGAGAAAACAATGTGAATTAATTCTAGAGCACAAACATACTTACTAGTAACCCTTGGAAAAAAAATACGACTTGGGACTCGTTACTACAACACTTGTTTTAATTTTAATGAGTTTCAATCTTAATTAATTTGATGTGCCAAGTGACATGAAAAAGGCTGACACCAAATTTTGGCGCCATTGCCGGGGACTAACTAGCAATGTGTGTTTATTTTAGATTGATCATTGAGTGATTTTATTGGTTAGCATTTTTCTTGATTGATATGATTGCTATTTCTCTTTTGTATTTTCATGTTGGTTTATTCTTGAAATGTTTAGTGATTCTACTGTTCATGTTTTCATTAGATTGAAACTTTATGCTCTTGGATCTTCTAACATTTATTTTTAGTGTTGAATTGTAAGAACAGGAGATTTCTTTAGCATGGATCCATATTTTCAGAATTTTGGAGGTGGAATGGAGAGTTATCAGTGTTTTCAACCTGAGTATCAATTTTACCCAAATTTGGATCAACGAAATAGGTATGAGTCATTTTCAAATGGTTTTAATGCTAATTGGGTAGATAATTCATGTTTCAGGTATGAAAGTGCACAAGGACCATTTGTTGAACCATATCCAGCTTTCCAAAGTTCATATGGGTTCCAGGAAGTTTCAACAAATTTTATGCCAAATTTTTTTCAACAAAACGAATCTCAGATGGATGAGTCAACATGGAAACTCAAGGAGATTATGCAACAAATGAATGAGCATCAAGAGCAACAATTTTCAAGGATACAGAACCTACAGTTACAGTTAGATCAAATTGCATCAACCATCAGTCAGCTGCAAGCACAGAATTCCAGTGGAGAGATGAAAAGTAGCGATTCTGTCAGGCCTGACCCTACTTCCATTGATTCACATAATTTTTCTAGTATCTTTTGTGATGATTATGTGATTATGTAAATTTCTGATCCTACTGATATTGTTGTTGAAGATGTTATGAATGATGCAGGATTTGAAAATTTAATTGTTGAAGATGTAAGTGTAGGGACTTGTGCTATGGAGCCAAACACCCAAGAATCACTACATGAGGATGTACAATCACCTGAACCATCACTTGAACCAGAACTTGAGCATTCACATGATGAAGAAGAGGTAACAATCACCACTCCATGTACCTCTCAAGATGACAAGGTGAGTATTTTGTGTAATTTTTCAGAAAATTTTATTGAGGTACCAATCATTGATTTCATTAGTTGTGATTCATTTCTTGCTAAATTTTCTACCCACACTAATATTCTCCTATTTTCTTTTTACCCCACATGTGTGTGGGAGTTGCTTTCTTGTATTGATGTTGTAGGAGATCATAAGCTTCCGGAGTGGATGCTTACACTGAACCGCCTCAGACCTCCAGAAAGAATTTGCAATGGAAAAATGGTCAATAAAAAGAAATTGAGTGGAATCAAAAGTACTCCATTTCCGACATGGATTTTGTTGCTAAATCTTCTTAGACCGCCGAAATTAAAGGGGAGTTGGTTCTAATTTTGCTTAATCTTTCATTTTAATTCATGCTTTGTTAATAAATTCTTTTTGATGAGACTTTCTTTAGTATCATACTTACATTTGCATTTTACTTCCACACTTTGCTTTCATATTTTGCAATTTTGTTTAGTATATAGCATTTTATTTTTAATAAATCCTCCATGGAAGTTTCTAGTAATATTTTTAAGATGGTAAAGCTTCTTAAATTTGATCATCAATTTTAGGTCATTTAACATGATTGGATGCTTTTCTTTCAAGATATTGGTTAGTGTGCTAGTGGATTTCAATTTTGATCAATTGAGCTTGATTGCATGAATATTACCTAGTGAGGACTACTTCAAGCCTACTCTCTATTAAATTTTTGTGTGGCATGCACTCATAGCAAATTAAACTCTAGAATTTGCTTAGTTTCTTTTCAAAGTCACAATAGCATTTGTGTGCATGGAAATTGAGGATTTTGTCAATTTTGTTTCCCTTCATACTTTCTAATTCCTTTCCTCACAATTTTCTTTATACATTCTCATCTAGAATTCGAATTCTTGAGTATCCTTGCTTGTCATTATTTCATTGGGATTATTGGTTGAATTTTTTGATGAGTTGGATTTACTAGATGGACAACATTTTAAGTGTGGGGGAGGGAGTTTTCTTGATAAGTTGATTTGAGATGATTTGGTGAGTTATTGGTGCTGGAATTGAGGTGTAAAAACAGTGAAGAAGTTTTGGAATCAAAATACTTGCTATGTGCCAATATTTAAAAGTTGATAAGGATCAGTGATACATTCTAGAACAAAATCAGCAAGAGCAGAATTCACTTTTGTGATAACTTTTGGAAAAGTTTCTGAGCAACATTGTGTAGAATTCGATCTCCTATTTATTTAGGGCTAAATGAAGTGCACTTACAGGCTTAATTCTTTAATCCGCAAGCCAAGATTATTTTGAATTCCCAAGTTGATACTGAAATCTGGAAATCAAACTTCAGAATTCAGAATCAGCATTAATACTTTGTTTAGTTTTGATTTTCATCTGTTGTGAATAAAAGGACGTCCTGATTTTCTGAGCATTTGTGATACACATCCAGCTAGGAAATGTAGAGTTTTGATCCACTGATTTGGTTGTAAACTTGTGGGACTGACACAGAATGTATATCAAGTTGAAACTTAACACTGATATTCTGTCTTCACCTGTAGCTGCTGTTGAGGAAGTTGTTTCAGTTCTAAGTGCTCTTACAAGTTCCTGGATTTGAAGCTGTTATTTGAAGCTGAGTTAATGGAAGTTGTTCTTCAGAGCAACTACTTCAATTGAGCAGAAAGTTGAAGGTTCTATTTAATCAAATAGTTGGCTCATAATTTTGTGAGAGGCAATTAGAGTTCTATCAATGTAATAGGAATGCAAATCTCAAGTTAAATGGAAAGGAGTATCAACTGAATAAAAAGAAAAATCAGAACATCAAACTTATCATAATCTGAATTCCGAAAAGCTATTCTATGGAGTTGAATTCTGAAATCTAGAGAAGATGGTACTGCAGAATTTAGGAACTGATGTAGAAGCAGGTCATAAAAGATGTGAAGAGTTTTGAAGGTTAACAAAATGTTGAGATGCTGGAATACAGAACAGAGAAAGAAAAGGAAGGAAATCTGCAGAACATAGAAGTGCAGAATAGTTTGGTGCCATAGGAATGTTTAGTTTTGTTTGCTGAGTTGCTGCACGTGTGAACGTAGGGAAATCACATTCCAGTACCAAGATTCCATTTCCTTCACAGCTGATTCTTGATACTGCACCTGTAACAGTAGTGGCTTTTGATACTTTCTAATTTGGAAGTTGGAAACTTCTTAAGAGGGCAGAATTTAGATACTGCAAAAATCAATTTGTTGATTGTAATTGAAGTCCAGAATCAAGAATCCAAATTTGAATTGAAGAAGTGCTGGAATTATTCTAAGATGGAGTTTGTTCTTGTAGAAATTGAAGCTTGCAGATGTGCTGATTTTGAAGGAACAGGAACTTAAATACCAAGATGGAGTTTGTATCAGATTTAAATCGGAATGAGGAGCTAGTGACAAGTAATTAAAAAGGGAATCCCTCTAGATTCAAACTCTGAATTTAAATCTGAAAACTCAGGATTTCTGATTTATATTAAAAATTCAGATTCTTCTTGTTGATCTTGATTAGTAGTCAAGATATTTTCATCTAGAGCTCTTCAAGGTTTGATCAAATGTTAGTCATTGTTGGAATTGATTGAGGCTGAATTGTAACTTCATTAGCAGTTGAGATAAATACTGCACAGAAAAAAATCAGAGCACTGAACGAGGAAAGACAGTGACAACAGCAAGGAAAAAGTTCTATCTATAGCTAGGGAATACAATTGAAGGAGTGCAGAATGTAGTGATTGTGATTCCTGAAAATGCTACTGAAGTTATTGGGAACTGAAACTGGATACAAAATCTGCAGTTTGGGTTTTGCAGTTTGTAATTGCAGCAGGACCAGAGTCAAGTTTTGTGCCAATTCTTTATGCTATTTTTGATCAACATCGTTGTGGAACCGAGAAGCATTTTGTTCTGTTCAGGAAACAAAACTTACTGATACCAAGAGGCCTTTTGCACTAGCCAAGCTGATGGGGAGCATTTATTAACTGTTGGAGAATTGCTAATGCATTAGGAAGTGTACAAGAAGGGAGAGTTGCAGAAACTGCAACTCTATTACAGAAAATAGCATTTCTGAATTGATTCTACACTGCTCAGTTGTGATGTTGCTGAATTTGGAACCTTAAAGTGTTGAATTTATGTGCTACAATTTTAGAAGTTGTTCTTGAAACTTCATCCAAGGATTTTAAATTTGTTGCTGCTAAAAACTTGAATTGCTGACTTCTCAGAGTGCCAATTCCATTATGTGGAGTGCCCATTTCTTTGTGTAGTACTCTGGACATGAAGAAACTCAAGTTAACTTCTTATCTTCTCATTGACATTGTTTTTCCAGAATTCAGATTGGGTTTTAGATCTGCTTTCAGTTCTGAGTTTTGTGTTGTTAATGCTAATTATGCACTTCAATTTTTGAATCAAAAATGGCACGGCTTGCCTTCAGCAAACTGATATGTTCTTACTGATTTGGCTATAATTAATTGGTTCAAGTGGTTTTTGAACAGACCAGGAATCAATGTACTGTGACAATTTTTGGATGTTAACAAAAACTATATAAGTGTTGGAATTTTACAGAATTGCAGAGTTGGAATCAATGTACCAATAAGTACATGTTTTGTGCCAATTTTTCATATTGCTTCTGTCCGGAACATAATTGAATTTTAGTCCTTTTAATTTGATGCTAGATGATATCTACTTTCATGTTAAAGTCTTGATTAATGAAGCTGAAGATTAACTTATAGATACTGACATCAATTCTAGAAATCTGAACTATTGTTGTTGTAATAGAATGTATTTCTTGTGCCAACTGCTGATCTCCAGATTCTGAAACTAAGAGATTTGTAACTGATGGAACTCCATTAAGTTTGAAACTTATTGTTTGAATGGTGATGCACATTAAGAGCTATATCAGAATTTGTTCCTTAAAATTAAGCTTGAATCTGAAAGTATGAACCCCTTAACCATTTGGAATCCTTAATTCTTTGAGTTAGAGATTAAATTTGATTGCAGATTGAATTGGAGCTGCAACTCTTTAATTTCTTGCTGAATTTTGAATCAAATTCGAGCAACTGAATTCTGAAAATGTGAGTTGCAGAATTAATTTGAATTGCTGGGTTTTGGAGTTATGTTGATTGAAGCTGAGTTCTGTGACTAAGGCTACTTTAGTCTTTGAGTATAGAGCAAGGGAAGTTTGATTGTTTTGAATCTTAAATTCTGAAGCTCTGGAAATTCTAAAATTGAAATCTGATCTTTGAAAAGGAGAAGCGTAAGAGCTAAGATAATTAGATGCTTGCTTATTTCTAATCAGTTTTCAAGTCAGTTGTAGCTATGGATATCTAAATGCAGAAATTTGCTTGCCAACAACAGAATTAAATTTCTGAAGTCAAAATCTGAAGTTTATAGGAATTTAGGAGCAGGAAAAAGTTTTCAGCAGAATGATTGTTAGTGCTGCGGGGTGGCGCTAGAAGGGGGGTAGCTGCAATGATCTGGAATCAAATTTTGAAGACAAACTGTGAAGCAGAATTGAGAATGTTGTATGATGCATGCCAATTCTTGTTACAAATTTCTGATCATTTTTAAACCTGTGGTGTGCCATTTCTCTGTACATATTTTGGAACATGAAATTAAACACATTAAACAGAGAACTGAAGAAAAAAGAATTCTGCAGAAAGGAAAATCAGTGCCATCTAGAGTGTTAATGGTGTATCAAAGTGGTTAACATGTGATGTATTCTATTGTCCGAGACGTCCAACATTTTAAGTGTGGGGGAGGGAGTTCTTCTTTATAAGTTGAGTTGAGATTATTTTTGCTATACTGAAATTGAAGGGTGGAATTGAAGTGGAAAACAGAAAAAAAAAAATTGAAAAATGGTGCATCAAAAGAATGTATCAAAAGTGGAAGATAGAGTATCAAGATTCTGTGTTTGCATTCAAATTGAAGGAGAGGTTAGCTTGATACTTTGAAATGGTAATAACAAATAGTATTCATCTTTTTACACATCAAAATGGTCAACTCATCAAGTATATTCCTCCAATACTCTTATCTTCTCAATTTCTTCATTAAATACTTTTCTTTTGCCATTTTCATTCACTTTCATTGTTCTTTTTGCTTCCATTTTAATTCTTGTTGATTAAATCCTTTTGATTCATGTATGTTATGTTTATAGTGGTGGAAAATTAGAAAATAAGCAAGCTTATGGTAGTGAAATGTTGTGAGTGACATTGAGTGAGCTCCATATATATGCAATTTTGAGTGTGAGAGCTAGAATAGGTAAATCCCTTGTGAGATTGCAACTTGCTTAATTTTTTTAATTGGATTGAAACTACCATACGTACTGATTATTGTTTAGATTGTATTCATGATTGTTTGTGATATTTAAGATGACCTTAGTTAAATTCTTTTTACCATTTTCTAGGTATTGCTAGGAAATTTATGTGGAGATGATTTTAGGTTTTCTTTACTTGAACGGGACGTCCAAGACTAAGTGTGGGGGATTTGATAACCATGATTTTGGCTATATTTTTTTGATTCATAATGCATATTTTTGATGGTTTATTCATAGCTTAATCTCACATATACATTATATTTCATAATTGCATTTGAATTTGGACTTAATTGCAAATTGGCCTATAATCATGGTATTTAGTGCTAATATTTGATTCTTATTTTGTAGGCATCAAAAGGGTCATGAACCTGATCAGATTGAACCACATTTGGGCTCAAATCAAGAGCTAATCAAGTCGATCAAGCCTCGGAGCATTATAGGTCGTTCATCAAAGATTGAACAGATCTGGACCATCCGTTGAAGATCTGGATGATCCAACTTAATGGGGAGCAGATCTGAGCCATTGATGAAGATACAGAAGTTTTGATGCAGATCTGAGTTCATCTAGCTATTGATCCAGCCCGACTTAATCTGGACCGTTTATTGAAGACTAGTCGGATCTGGGCCATCCAGTGATGATCTGATCGATCTGACTTACAGGAGAGTAGATCCAGACCCTAGATCAACATCAGTACTTTCGGATCGGATTTTGGATGACTTTTCACCGTTGATTTAGCCCAAAAATCATCTCAGCCGTCCGATCAAATCTGAGATCTGTTTAAATCTGAGAAGCTACAGTACAGCTCCTACGTCGATTCCTCCGCGCACAGCGCCGCATCCCGCGAGATTTCCAGTGGATTCCGACCACCATCCTCTTCCAGATTTACTTCTCAGTGAGTCTCATTGGTGTTGGAGCTTCCATCCGTTGGCTTCCAAGTCTTGATCATCTGCACGCGCCGGCGAACATCTCTCCGGAGCTCAGATATGTCCATGAGTTTCCTCTGCTTCAGCCATCATCGGAGGAATTCCTTGGTGACAGTGGCTCGCCTTCTATCAGAGAGCATCGATTCAGAGACTGCATACTTCAGATCTGCAGAATTTCGAGCTTGGCAGATTCATTTTTCACCAGCTTTTCCGGGAAGATTTTCTTCGGTGCTGGGGAATTCTGAACTGAGTTAAGTGTTTGAGAGCTTCTTCATTCAGGATCCTTGTGTGACGGCAAGGAAAGACTTGTTAGAAGAGTAGATTTGAGTAGAGATGGTTTAGATTCAAATTCTGCAATTTATTATTTCTGCATTTTTGTTTCTTCAAATTTTGTCATCGGATTCCTTGTTTCTTTTAAATCTGAACTGAGTAGTTATAGCTTTGTCCCTTTAGATCACATTTCTGCAATTAAATTCTGTTTATTTTGTTTCTTTCATGTTCTGATTTTGTTGATTTACTGCTTAACAAACCCCGGTTCTGATTTCTAGTGTGCAGTTATGATTTCTCTGAGTTAATACAATCTAAATCTTGTCTAACTTCTGGATTAGTTGTTTAACTAGTTTGTGATTTAAACTAGATGTTCTGATTAGCATGAATTTGTTAGTTTTGGTTGTTTAGTTAGCAAAGCTTTTGTTTGGTTCATTGGATATGTTAAGTCTGTGATCATGCCTAAATGTTGGATGCTTATTCTGATATATAGATTGTTTCCTCTGAACAATGCTATTTTGACTGAATTCTTGAAGTTGACTGTTGAAGTGATTGTAATTGAAGATTGTATGTAGTTTGGTTTATCAAGTAGTGATAAAGCTTTGAGGTTAATTGTTGCTGTAATGGTTAGTTCAAGAAATTGATTCCATGATGCTTGATAGATGAGAATGCCTAATAAACTTTGTTTATGTGAGAAAACAATGTGAATTAATTCTAGAGCACAAACATACTTACTAGTAACCCTTGGAAAAAAAAATACGACTTGGGACTCGTTACTACAACACTTGTTTTAATTTTAATGAGTTTCAATCTTAATTAATTTGATGTGTCAAGTGAAATGAAAAAGGCTGACACGACCCATGCCACAACAGTGTGGCATCCACATGGCCAGAGCCTTCTTGGTCTCGGCCTGGGTGATAGGCCATGTGATTTTACACGGCCATGTCCTGTTTCTCTCTAGAAGAGTTGCACGACCGTGTGGGATCACACGGTCGTGCTCTGCTTGCTTCCTCGATGGGTGACATAGCAGTGTGGAGTCACACAGTCATGCCTTGATTCTTCTCTAGTGAAGCCATATGGTCGTGGCCAGCCTTCTCATTGCTCCTTTGACATAACCATGTGGGATTACAGGGCCAGTGTTGTTTGCTTTCATTTACTCTCTAGATTGACTGTGAGAGTCGTTTTCACTCCAAAAGTGGTTCTTGCCAACATAAAACACACAAAGAGCAGATCTTCTACAAAAAAGAGTAATTATACTGACAATAAGACAAGAAGTGTAAAAATATGCAGATCAAGCATGAGTAAATTATGTGAATGTACGTCAAATCATGCATAAGAGTGTATATAATCTACGCACATCAAGAGCTAATTATAAGTTCATTGACTTAGGACATATTATATCATATTTATAATAGGAAATGCTTTGTTTTGTATATTTACTTCATGTTTATGATAGCTAAATAAATATAATACCCTAGAATAGTAGGATATTGGTTACATTGATTGTGGCATATATATATATATATATATATATATATATATATAGAAAGAGAGAGAGAGAACACTAGTCGTAATTATTCCTAGTCAAGTATTAATATACAAGAGCAATATTAATACATTGAGACTAACATATAGATCAACTGATGACTTATTCTCACAAGTCATGGAGATAAGATATCTAATTGACATATAGGTATATATTAGATAATTTGTATTGAATTGACCGCTTATGAGAATTTTCATGGATCATTATATGAGTGTCATAAATATCCTCATAGTGACTATTAATATAAATAGTCCTTAGTACTAAAGACACTATGGTTCTCTATATAAAGAATTGTCTACTTTGATATTGACAAATGCCACATGTATCAAGGTGTAGTATAAAAGTCGTTCACTAGGTATGAAATGAACTATGCTAAGAGATATGAGTCATTTAGATGTGATTTGTCACTTCCATGTAATAGAAGAGATATCTATGGGCCCCTTGATTTAGTAAGGCTACTGAAATATATGGTCATGCTCAAATAAGTCAAAATAAGATATTAAACTTATTTAGTTGAGTCTACTTAGAGATTAAGAAACACATAGATTGATGAGAGGATGACATGGTCTATATATCATGAATCAATCTAGATATCAAAGATAAAAGAACTAAACTATACAAGATAATGGTCATTGACAGGTTAGGTCAGATCTCTACATTCTCATGACTTTGGCAGCAATGATGCTTTGCTAGATACCACTCATTGCTTGTATATCTAAAAATAGTTTCAGAAATATGCAATGTTATGAGTTTTAGGACCCTTTAGTGGCCGGCTAGAGGAGGGGGGGGGGGGGGTGAATAGCCCCTGCATAAAAATAATCAAAATACTTTTCTTGAACTTATAACTTAATTACAAGAACACTTGCATAAGACTAATAAAGAAACAAAAAGGAAAGAGGCACCGAGAATTTACTTAGTTATAACTGTGGATGTTGTTAATCCAAGGCAATGAAAAAGTGCACTAATTTCTCCTTAAGGCAGAGAAGCCTCTTTACAACAATGAAAGCTCAAAATGACAAAGCTAAATAGAAAAGAAAGTGTGTACAAGTGTTGCTTAGATCTTTCTTGTTGTTGTTATCTTCTAGGACCAGGGCTACTTCTATAGCCTTATACGGGGCACCTGGAAGGGTTCCAGGTGCCTGGAATGGAATAATATTTTATCCCCGACGCAACGGTACACGCCATGTCGAATTTGGCTAAGTTTTGGGTTCCTTAAGCCCCGAATCAACCTTTTGTTGACTTTCTCTCTGGGCCTCCAGCTTTAGCTCCGCTTGCTTTGGTCCGGGTCTTCCGCTCCGGCTCCACTCGCTTGGGTGATTTCGGCCATCCAAAATAGGGTTCACCCGAACCCAACTTACAGTCTTCTCGAGCAAGCTTCTGCTCTGGATTCTCATCCCTCGTAATCATCGCGTGCTTCTTTCTCGTCCACCAGTGTACTCTTCAACAACTTTTCGCCCCTCAGACGCACTGAGCCTATCGGCTCTCTCCCGTGCTAACGTTCTCGCTAGCTGCATCTTTTGCTCCTCAAACAATCTTCCGCTCCTGGCTTCTCATCCCTCAGAAACACCGCACGCTCTCTTCTCGTCCGTCGATGTACTCTTCCGCAGCACCTCGTCCCTTAGACGCACTGAGCCCGTCAGCTCTCTCTCGTGCCATCCTTCTCACTAGCTGCATCTTTTGCTCGACATCCTATGCTCTTAAGTTCCTGCACACTTAGACATAGGGCTAAAAATAACAGGACTTAATCTAACTTGTTTGATTACATCAAAACTACCTCAGGGTACCAAAAATCTCTCTTTTTTTTATGTGAGCAACCCAAGTTAAGTTAGAGTATACCAATCATAAAGTAAAGATAATAATTTGCATCTAAATGCAAAAATTTAAAATGGGGTACCAAGAAAGTTAAACTACCTCCCCCTAGTCTTAATCTTCCCTTCTACCCCTTTGATCACATAAAAAATGGGGTACCAAAAAAATTTAAGGATAATTTTTCAAAAATAAGAAAGTTTTTAGTTTTATAAACAAAACTTTGAATTTATCAAGTTAAAATGACTTAGGGAAAAAATTGTGAATCTTAAACACAAGTCTAAGAGAATACTCAAAAAAAAAAACCAAAAGTGAAAGCCTTAAGACAATTTTGGAAATCTTGAAATATTTTCTGAAAAATAGAGCATGCATTTTGATAGAAGAAAATACATTTTCAAGATTTCAAAAATTCTATTTTAAAAAATGCAAAAAAATTTAGAAAATTTTTCTTAGTTGGCAGGGATAACTCTTGTGAAATAAAATATTATAAAAATTCAAATGTTAAAAATGAGATTTTTCTATAGATGAATATTGAGCTCCTCTTTCTAAAAAAAATTAGGATCAAATTAATTTCAAACAATAATTAAACTCAGAAGGAATTTAGTAATTAAAAAAATTCAATTGGAAAAAAAATTAATACAAGTCTGATTTTAGAATCCAAAATAGATTTCTTCCTACTAGATTAACAAGAAATTTTTTAGGTACATGCTTTCTTGACAAATATTCGAATCTGTCCATTGTGATATTTAAATTTCCAATTTAGTTTACTATAATTTCTAAAATTTGAAGCAGAGAATTTTGAACATACAGAAATTTTTAAAGTTTGTATTTGTTCTTTTAACATTTCATTTTCTACTTTTAGTTTATCGACATCCTCTAATCAACAAGCTGTTTCTAGAGCTCCTTTTAACTCATTATTCTCTATTAATAATTTTTTATTTTCAATTTCTAATTTGCAAGTATCTTTCAACAATATTTTTATAAGTTTAAACATTTGGTCAAGAGATAGAGACCGTACCTGACTTACTTTATTGACTTTTGATGCTCCCCCTGTAGAACTACTTTCCTCTGAACACTTTCTCCCTTCATCGATGCTCATCTGGGATGAGCTTTCTATGTCTTCAGGAAGGAATTCAGCTATAAGGGTTGTCCCGGCAATTTCTTCGATCTCGGATTCTTCTGACAACGACTCGGTGTCCATCGCAGAATTAGATTCGATTTCAATTGGTTCTTCGTAGAGCTTCAAGAACTTTTCCCAAAGTTCTTTCACACTTTGGTAGTTGTCGATTCTGTCGAGATCCTCCACTGGTAGTACGCTTATTCGATGATATTCAGCCTTACCATTTTACATAAAGTCGTCGCGCTCCTTTTTGGTCTAGTGGTGTTTTTCAATTTCTTATCTATTTGTGTTCTTTAGTGCTTCATAACCATATTTCATTATAAATAAAATATTAAAATCTATTTTAAGAAATACTTCCATATATTGCTTCCAAAACGCGAACTTCCACTCGAACGTTGGTGGTTATATGCTCAGTTTGGCCATCGATCCGGTGCTTTGATTGGGGGTTAGTCATCCTGAAGCATCCTTGATCTGGTACAACTTGTTAGGACCCTTTGGCGGCATGTTAGAGAGGGATAAATAGCCCCTACACAAAAACAAACAAAATACCTTTCTCGAACTTATAACTTAATTAAAAGAACACTTGCATAAGACTAATAAAGAAACTAAAAGGAAAGAGGCACCGAGAATTTACTTGGTTACAATCAGAAAGGTTGTTAATCCAAGGCAATGAAAAAGCACATTAATTTCTCCTTTAGGTGGGCAAGCCGCTTTACAGCAATGAAACCTCAAAATGACAAAGCTAAATAGAAAAGAAAGTGTGTACAAGTGTTGCTTAGATCTTTCTTGTTGTTGTTGTTAGGATCGACGGTCGCGGCTAGAGAGGGGGGGTGTGAATAGTCGACCCCAAATTCGCGTTTCTTTCTACAAATCAAGTTAGCGCAGCGGAAAAATAACAACAGAAACGTAAATGGAGAAATCAAACCTCAAGCACAGCGATGTAACGAGGTTCAAAGATGATACTCCTAAACCTCGGCGTGTCCATAAGGTGGACGAAGCCTATCAATCCGTCGGTGGATGAGACCCCGGATAACCGGCTAATATGAACTCCTTCTGGGTGGAGAAACCTCGCCACAATCTTTCTTGCAACAGCAAGAATGGAGTACAACCAATAGAGAAAGAAAACAAGAACAATATAAATGTAAAAACACTTTGCTTGCCTTCTCGTCGACTGGAGTTCGACTAAGCAGCAACTTCACGATGTCAACAACAGCTGATCACCCAGTCGAGGGAAGCTCACACGAAGCTTCAGGAATAGGGAGCTCAGCAAAGCACAGATCGCAAGAGTGAGGAAGTAGTAGCGGCACTGTAGAGGCGCTCAGCATCTGATTTATATCTGCACCTGCGAAGAAGAAGACAAAGAACAACATAGAAATCTAGCCGTTGTGTCGCAACGGCTAGGCCTGGACCGATCAGGCTCCAGCCTGATCGGTCCAGACCTTCTCTGATCGGTCTTGGGGACCAATCAGGACTTATGCTGATCGGTCCCCAGACCAATCAGCACACTTCACAGAGAGTTACCGAACTCTCTGATCGGTCTGTGGACCGATCAGGACTCAGGTGGATCGGTCCACAGACCGATCCCCCTCTTTCTTCTCCCGATCTTCTTCGCTTCTGTATGATTACTGATCGGTCACCAGACCGATCAGGTAATTCACAGAAACACACTGTTTGGTTACTGATCGGTCACCAGACCGATCAGATAAACCTGAGTATCACTGGATCGGTCCACAGACCGATCCCCCTCTTTCTTCTCCCGATCTTCTTCGCTTCTGTATGATTACTGATCGGTCACCAGACCGATCAGGTAATTCACAAAAACACACTGTTTGGTTACTGATCGGTCACCAGACCGATCAGATAAACCTGAGTATCACTGGATCGGTCACCAGACCGATCCAATGCCTTAGAGCTTCCCAGCCCTAAATCCTAAAGCCTTCCCGGTCTAGAGAACGAGCTACCGAGCTCTCTCTGACCTAGTCTGGAGAAACGAGCTACCGAGCCCTCTCCAACTTCCATGTCCGGTCCAGAGAACGAGCTACCGAGCCCTCTCTGACCTAGTCCGGAGAACGAGCTACCGAACCCTCTCCGACTCCATCCGGTCCAGAGAACGAGCTACCGAGCCCTCTCTGACCTAGTCCGGAGAACGAGCTACCGAGCCCTCTCCAACTCTGTCTGGTCCAGAGAACGAGCTCCCGAGCCCTCTCTGACCTAGTCCGGAGAACGAGCTGCCGAGCTCTCTCCGACTTCCCATGCCAAGCTTCCATACTTAGACTTCTTCCGTGCCAAGCTCCCTGCTTAGACTTCTCCGTGCCAAGTCTCCATACTTGGACTTTTCCCGTGCCAAGCTCCCTGCTTGGACTTTTCCGTGCCAAGTCTCCATACTTGGACTTTTCTCGTGCCAAGCTCCCTGCTTGGACTTTTCACCAGATGTCTGGTCAACCTTGACCTATCTGGATTTCCCTTGCCTGGCTTCACTCACCAGGACTTTCCAACTGCCTAGCTTCACTCACCAGGACTTTCCAACTGCCTGGCTTCACTCACCAGGACTTTCCCTTGCCTGGCTTCACTCACCAGGACTTTCACCTGGCTTCACTTACCAGGATTTCCCGAATCAGGTCGACTCACCTCGGGTCAACCAGGTCAACCTTGACCAAAGATTGCACCCACAATCTCCCAAGTTTGTATTCTGTCAAACATCATAATACAACTTTTCTACTTTCATCAAACATCAGAATAGAACTTTTCTATTCTCGTCAAACATCAAAATATAACTCGAGTCAGGTCAACTCGAGTCAGGTCAACCAGGTCAACCTTGACCTAAGGTTGCACCAACAGTTGTTAGCTTTTGGGAACAGGGTTCCTTATATAACCCTGCTCGGGGCACCTAGAAGAGTTCTAGGTGCCTAGAATGGGATAATATTTTATCCCCAATGAAACAGTACACACCACATCGAATTTGGCTAAGTTTTGGGTTCCGAGCGCCCCGGACTGCTCTAGGTGCTCGGAATGGTTCTGGCGCCCCGGACTGCTCTGGGCGCTCGGAATGGTTTCGGGCACCCCAAAGGTGAAAGCCAACCTTTTGTTACTTTCTCTCCGGGCCTCCAACTTCAGCTCCGCTTGCTTTGGTCCGAGTCTTCCATTCTAGCTTCGCTCGCTTGGGTGTTTTCTGCCATCTGGAATAGGGCTCACTCGAACCCAACTTCCAGCCTTCTCGAGCAAGCTTCCGCTCCGGCTTCTCATCCCTCGGAATTGCCACATGCTTCCTTCTCATCTGCCAGCATACTCTTCCACAGCTTTTCATAGCTCGGACGCACCAAGCCCGTCGGCTCTCATCTAAGATGACCTTCTCGCTAGCTGCGTCTTTTGCTACTCAATCAATCTATCGCTCCTAGCTTCTCATCCCTCAGAAACACCGCACGCTTCTTTCTCGTCTGCCGGTGTACTCTTCAGCAGCACCCCATCCCTCAGATGCACCGAGCCTGTCGATTCTCTCTCATGTCGTCCTTCATGCTCGCTGTGCCTTTTGCTCGACATCCTGTGCTCCTAAGTTCCTACAAACTTAGACACAGGGGTTAAACACAACAAGACCTAACCTAACTTGTTTAATTACATCAAAACTACCTTAGGGTACCAAAAATGAGAACCTATTGGATCACACAAAAAATATATTGATTTGGAGATTGCTTTATTTTAGTTTAACTAAAATAGTATGGGTCTGAGCCTTTTGTCCAAAATTGATTTCAGACCTTAAGCTTTTTGATTTAATGAGTTAATTCAATATGCTTTCTTTTCTTTCAAGGCCCAACCCAACTATAGAGCTCCCTAAAAGAAACACTAATAGCCATCTTAAATAGCTATCCCATTAATTAATGGAATTCAATTTAAAATTATTAATTATTTTTTGAAGTCATTATCTTTCTTCTTTACCCATAAATCATGATTATATACTATTGGCAAATGATACTGTTGTTGGATTGTAGAGTTCGCTAGAGGGGGTGAATAGCGATCGTTAAAAAAATTCATTATTAAATCTAGTACGCAGCGGAAAAATAAAAGGCACAATGCTAACACAACCCAATTTTACTTGGTTCGGAGCCTTCGTCGACTCCTACTCCAAGACTCGCACTCATCGAGTGCTTTCATTAGGCAATCAGTAATAACTCTTAAGATATTACAAACTTAAGTTCAAGAATAATTAAAACAATACCGATAATACAGAAAAAGAAGTTGAATCACAGGTTGTCGGAGGAGCCTCGTAGCGTCGCAGGAGCAGAGCGCAAGAGAGCAGTTGTAGAAGAAGTTGTTGTCCATAGCTCTGGAGGAAGACTCCTTTTATAGGAGTGCTCCGGCAGCCCGGATCCCTTCCGGGCGCCTAGACAGTGACATTCGCCAGCCAATCAGCGTGCTCCACATTTGCGACGAGATAAGCTTTTGCACTCTTGGCGCCCAGATCCCTTCCGAGCGCAAGGACCACCATTTTCCAGCACATCAATTTCCTGCAAGAAAATGTTAGTCCAAGGTAAATACAAATTATACTACCCTGCAAAACAAAGTGTTAGGATAATTATAGTAAAAATGGTATAAATTAGATTTTGTCTCCCCGAAACCAGAATCTAGTCACGATCTAAACTTATATTACCGAAATAGATCTAAGTTGGATCGATGTCTACTGTTCTTTCGAACAGTGTTAACAGAATTCAAGTATAACCTAGGGTTATCTCGCCCTAGGGTTGCCTAGCTTCACTCACTAGGACTTCCATTGCCTGGCTTCACTCACCAGGACTTCCTTCTCCTAGTTTCACTTAATAGGACTCGACTGATAGAACCTTGAGTATGGCTAGAGGGGGGGTGAATAGCCTTTCTTGATTTTTCACCTACAATTTGTTAGCGGAAGCACAAAACGAACATGCAAATGAAAAACAATAAGAGAACACGGCTAACTCTTCGATTTACTTGGTCTCCACCTCCTTGAGGTGACTAATCCAAGGCACACACACACCCAAGCAAGCTCCACTAAGATCTTCTCCTTTTCAATCCAAGAGTGATGGTGGAGAAACCTTTACAAGATGATCTCCTCCTTTTACAAGGTTTTTGATGAGCTTAGGGAGGAGAGAATAAGAGTAGTAGGACTGAGAGAGCACTTGGAAAGCTTAAACAGTAATTTCAATCAGTTGAGTTTTTCTTTCCAAGCTCTCAACTTTATATACAGTGTGCTGGAATTCGCGACATCAGTCGACTGATGAAATATGCAGTCGACTGGTATCACACAACGGCTACTGTTTCAATCAAATCTGCGGAGATCCTGTGCGTCATCATCCCAACGACATTCTACCAGTCGACTGCTGAAACATGCAGTCGACTGCATGTTTCATCAGTCGACTGGTGACTGTGGACCGAGCGAACAGAATGTCTCTGTTCGCTCACAGTCGACTGCATCAGTCGATTGGTGTCCGGAGTTGCTCTTGAAGTCTTTCTCCTCAGCCTTTGTCCCTCAGATGCACTCAAGCCTGCAGCTAATCTTCGTGCCATCCTTCACATTGCCTTGAGAATCACTTCCCTTCACTCCGTTTGCTTTCTATCCGTAGTCCATCGGATGCACCATCCTTCACCAATCTTCAAGAACATGAGCCATGAAACTTTCCAAGCTTGTGCAGTCTACCAAGTCCTGCACAATCTTAAGTACATATTAGAACCAATGCAAAGTCTAACTTAAACCCTTTGACACACACATCAAAAACAAAGATCACCTATTTAATTCCTAGGTCGATTGTATCAACAATCTCCCCCTTTTTTGATGTGTGGCAATATATTTAAATTAGACATAAAACCAACTTTGAAAGTTACAATCATAATATAGACATGAAACATAACTTTGATATTTATTTTTATGAGACATAAACTCATGAAGAATATAAACTCATATCTTTGAAGATTGTAAGCATGATTTAAATCATGAACCATAAGGCATAACGAGATCCACACACACTCCCCCTTAACACACACTATATTAAAACATTATAATCTAAAACTCCTCCTTAACATATGCTCTATCAAGAGTATTTTTAACTTAAACTTGTGGTATCTTCCCCCTTTGACATACATCAAAAAAATAAGAAGAAACAACAATTTCATCAAACCATGACAATAGTAAACCGAAGCATATGTGTACATGAATAGTTACAAAATAAAAACACATACTCAGAAATTAACAATAATACCATAAACATAACTAGTATGCATAGATAGAAAAATAAAAGTTCTCAAGTAACATAGGAAAGAGAGTGAATAATATCCAACAATATCAGCATCAATAGTGTTCACGGTGAGAAAAGATAGGCACTACAAAGCCAAAAAGTCACCGAACACCAAAGCAACACAACAAACTCCTATGCCGACGCATCATCATGGGAAGGTGGAGGAGGAGGGGGCCCTGGTAGGCAAGATCCCAGCGCCGCATCATATCAAACATCTCTGTCTGCTGCTGGCGAACGCTCCGAAACTCCTCCCGAACAAACTCCTCCAAGTGGTAGACACGCTCCCGCAGTGAGGCACGTGCTGGCTCTGCAGCAGGAACAGGAACAGGAACATCCTCTGCATCCTCATCAGAATCAGAATCATCCGGGCCAGGGCGACGACGCCACACCATAACATGTCACGTGGCTCAATCTGGGCTAAAGACATCTGGCGAGGTCCTAACTGATCAAAGTCCTTAGACAACTGATGCAAGGCACCCCTAGTGACATATATCCCTTTATGCACGAAAAATGATGTTAAGACATGGCAGAAAGGCATGTATAGCTTCCCCTGGACTGGTCTAGAAAAGTGGATGATAGACTCATAGACCTGAAGAGCAATATCAATGTCAAGACGCTGCTCTAGGGCATACATCAGAACTAGATGAGGAAGACGGATTTTGGCTTGCCCTTTGGTCACGATAGGTAGGAGACATGCAATGACAACCTTATACAGAACGTAACTGGGGGCTGACATGCGGGTGGCATCAAAAATACATTTAAGTGGAGGCCTAGGAACATGGAAATAATGCTGATGAATCAGATCAACAGAGACATGAGAGAGTGTATCAGATAGAGGCTCCTCAACCTGAGGAAAGCATGTAAAGGTACTAGTAGACCGCCTACATCCCAAGAATGACCTCAATATTTCAGGGGTGAAGCTAATGGATGTCCCGCCTACCATAGTGACATATGCATGACCCTCAGTACTAGATGGACTCAGATTATTATAGAATTCCTTACATAGGTCTAAATTGACAGTAGTTGTGCAATGAAATAACTTTTCTAAACCATAATGCACATTGATGTCAAGGATTTCAGGGGCAAGTCTAGTGAAATATGGACGATTGAGATAGCGACAACTCATCATTTTGAAGTCGGTGTTCTCAAAACGAGTACGGCAAGCCGCAGAGTGAAACTGCCCTCCAGAAGGCGCCGGAGGGGGCTGCCGAGTGGGCTGCCGAGAGGTACCCGCTTCACTTGGACGCTTTTGCCTAACTCTAAACCATGCATATGCAATAACCATGCCAAGTACCAGTCAATCGTGAAGGGAAACAATAAGGAAACAACACATAGAAGACTTTAGGTAAGAATCAACCCTAAAATAACAGAACAAACAAGGAAGAAAGTATTACCGACGCTCCATTATGCCGGGGAATCGTCAAACGACAGAGAAATGGCAGGAACCACAACCAAACCTCGAAGGGGTGGCTAAACCTTGTTCCAAGTTGCAAATGAGAGAAGGAACGGGAGGGAGAGCGGATCCGAAGGTTTGGAAGAGTTTGTGGAGCCACAAACCGGCGGAAGACGTCGGGAAGCGGCAAAAATCGTGGCGAAAAGCTAGGGTTTCTGCCGTCGCCCAAATCTAGCGACTTATATAAAATCGAGGGCATCAGTCGACTGATAAAACATGCAATCGACTGATGCAGTCGACTGCATGTTTTATCAGTCGACTGCTCCCCAGAATAAAAACATACAGAACCATTCTGTATGGTCGAATAGTGCTACCAGTCGACTGCATCAGTCGACTGACCCAGTCGACTGATGCAGTGACAGGGGACTGGCACGCAGATGGAAGAATCAGGAACTGAGTTTTGAAAAATCACTAGATATTCTCTAGACCTTTAAAAATGCCAAAAATTCGTGGAGTGATCTGTTATGTGAATATTTACTTGGGAAAAATAGGCATCCAATTGGATACAAGCCACCCTACAAAATAGATACAAACTTGATAACCATTAAGATTACAAAGATAGAACCTTGAGCCAAAGTACTAGTTTGAGTTTTTCCTTAGAATTATTTACCTAGCCAAATCTGAGTACATTTCAAGAAGTCATTTATATGATAATTTTGTAACGAATTTATAAATTAATGTCCTCATGGTCATATTTGTTTCAAGAATTTTCAATCATATTCTAGGAGCAAAGAACACATTGATTGTGCACAAGCCTTCCCAATGATTGGTCCAATGAAGGATTGATATCTCTAGATGTCATGTTGGCTCACAATGATGCATCATAACTAACATGAGGAGCCAAATGCATCTTCCTAATATCTCACATCATGTTTAAAGACATTCAAGTCATCCTACGTCGTTGTGAGATGCATTCAAGTATGTATTTAGCTTTTGAATTTATGTGATCATGAAAAGCTAAATCTATTATTCTACAAGGCACAAACCAAGCTCTCTTCTAATAGAGATAAACTCCGCTTCGGGTAATGGTTTGGTAAAAATATCGGCAAGATTAGATTTGGATTCAACATAAAGTAGTTCAATGTCTCCTCTTGCCACATGATCTCTAATGAAGTGGTATTTTACCTCAATGTGCTTTGTTCTAGAGTGATGTACCGGATTTTTGGTTAAATTAATGGTGCTCACATTATCACATAAGACCTTGACTTTGGAATAATGGAGCTCATAATCCTCTAAGGTATGCATCATCCAAAGCAATTGAGCTACACAACCACCCATTACCACATACTCGGCCTCGGTTGTGGACAATGCCACACAAGGTTGTTTTCGACTACTCCAACTTACAAGAGAAGGTCTAAGAAATTGACATCCACCGCTAGTACTCTTTCTATCCAATTTACAACCCGCATAATCGGAATCGGTATACCCAATTAAGTCAAAATTTCTAGTTCTAGGGTACCAAAGCCCCACATTAAGAGTGTTCTTGATGTATCTCAAAATTCTTTTTACCGCTACTAAATGTGACTCTTTAGCACATGATTGATATCTTGCACACATTCCTACTGCGAATAATATATCCGGTCTACTAGCGGTTAGATATAGCAAACTACCAATCATGCTCTTATATTGCTTTGGATCCACTAACTTTCCTTCTTGATCACTATCTATCTTGGTGTTTGTCCCCATAGGGGTAGTTGCGCCTTTCACATTTTCCAATCCAAATTTCTTGATAAGTTCTTTAGCAAACTTGGATTGGTACACATAGGTTCCCTCATTAGTTTGTTTTACTTGTAACCCCAAAAAGAAACTTAATTCTCCAACTAGACTCATTTCAAACTCGCTTTCCATGTGTTGAATAAAATCATGAAGAAGATCATTATTTGTTGAGCCAAAGATGATGTCATCAACATAGACTTGGGCAATGAAAATGTCTCCATCTTTAGACTTTAAAAATAATGTTGGATCAATTGTTCCCCTCCTAAAGCCCTTAGAGATTAAAAAAGATGAAAGTCTCTAATGCCTTTTTAAGTTTATAAACATGGTTCGGATAATCCATATTCTCAAATCCGGGTGGTTGCTCTACATAAATTTCTTCCTTAATGAACCCATTTAGAAAAGCCGATTTTACATCCATTTGGTGAAGTTTGAACCCCATATAGGTGGCATATCCTAATAATATCCGAATGGACTCTAATCGTGCTACCGGAGCATATGTTTCATCATAATCAAGTCCTTCTACTTGATTAAAACCCCTAGCTACCAACCTAGCCTTATTCCTAGTGACTCTCCCTTGATCATCCAACTTGTTTCTAAAGACCCATTTAGTTGTGACAATTGTACTATCATTTGGTCTTGGAACCAACTCCCATACATCACTTCTTTCAAATTGATTCAACTCTTCTTGCATTGCTAGAATCCAATCCGTATCAAGCAAAGCGTCATCAATTATTTTTGGTTCAAGTTGTGATATTAGAGCAATTTGACTAGTGTGATCCCTAAAGTATGACCTAGTCCTTACCCCTTGTGCAACATCTCCAACTACTTGATTAATAGGATGATCTTGATAATGCCTTAAGATCCTTGAGGTTATAGAATCATCATCTTTTGAAGGATCATTGTTTACATTGTTTCGTTCATCATCTGAACCATCTCTTCCTCCCCCTTGATCAATACCACCTAAATGTAGATTTTGCAATCCTTGAGTAACGTCTTGATTTGGTTCACTTATATCCTTATCAATAGGGGATTTCCTAGGGTAAGTACTAGTGGATTCATCAAACTCAACATTGGATGATTCCTCAATTGTTTGAGTCCTTTTGTTGTATACTCTATATCCTCGATTAGTAGATGAGTACCCAACTAAAATTCCCTCATTGGACTTGGCCTCAAATTTTCCTAAGTCATCTTTAGTATTAAGAATATAAACCTTACAACCAAAGACTTTAAAATAGTGAATTGTAGGGATTTTGCCATTCCATAATTCAAAAGGTGTTTTACCTAAAAACTTATGAATCAAGACACGATTTTGAATATAACATACGGTATTAACCGCTTCGGCCCACAAGTAATTAGGTAAGGAGTATGCATTAAGCATGGTCCTAGCCGCCTCTTGTAAGGCCCTATTTTCCCTCTCCACTACACCATTTTGTTGAGGTGTTCTTGGACAAGAAAATTCGTGCTTATAGCCATTTTCCAAGCAAAATTTAGAAAAGTTCAAGTTTTCAAATTCTCCACCATGATCACTTCGAATTCTATCAATCTTGAGATTCTTTTTGCTTTCTACCCTCTTGGTAAACCCGATAATTGTTTCTAAAGTTTCCCCCTTTTGTTTCAAGAAATAAACCCAAGTATATCTAGAATAATCATCTACTATCACCAAATAATATTTGTTACCTACCAAAGAGGGTGTTCTATGACAATCAAAAAGATTCAAATGCAATAATTCTAATGGCAATGAAGTGCTAGTTAAAGTTTTACCTTTGTGTGATGACCTTGATTGCTTACCCTCTTGACATGCATCACACAATTTGTCCTTGATGTACTTGATCTTTGGTAGTCCCTTTACTAGCTCCATCTTGGCTACCTTGGCTATGTTTCTCATGTTGATATGTCCAAGTCTTCTATGCCATAACCATCCTTCCTCTTCTTTTGACATTAAACACTTAATAGGAGGATTAGAAGCATATGAAAGATCAATATAATAAAGATTTTCTTTTCTAAATCCGTGTAGCACAACATTCTCAAAATTTTTGTGCTTAACTAAACATTTATCGGGATGAAACTCAACATTATATCCGGCATCACATAATTGGCTAACACTAAGCAAATTAAACCCCATACTTTTAACCAATAGGACTTTATGAATAGTAGTTTTAGATGATACCTCAATTGTACCTTTACCTATAATCTTGAGCTTTCCACTATTCCCAAATGATACCGTTCCCTTCTTTATATAATTTATTGTGGAGAACTTGCTCACATCACCAGTCATATGTCTTGAGCAACCGCTATCCACAATCCACATACTTGCATCCTTCTTCTCTACCTAAGAAACATAAAACACACAACTCTTTGGTACCCATGCACTAGATTCGGAAATATCATTCAAATATTTCTTAGGCACCCAAGCTTGTTTTACCTTTCCTTTAAGATTTTTCGTAACTTTGTTCCTAAGTGCATCATTCCTAGTACCATTGATTAGAGACATATAAGCAACTTCCTTTTCCTTAGGTCTATATCCTATTCCGGCTTTGTTGTAAACGGCTCTTTGATCTCTAATGATCATATCTAGATACTTGGATCCATTTGTGAATTTTTCTAAACACACTCTTAATTCAATCACATCATTCTTCAATTTCTCATTTTCTTCCTTGAGCATATTTGACTCACTAGACATGCATGCATCAACTTTAATGGTCCTAAGCTTTCCCTTCAAGGTTTTTACCTTAGATTGTGATTTAACAAAAGCATTTTTGAGATGAGCAATAGTTTTATAGAGAAATTCTACTTTGGGAGATTCTTTTACCTCATCATCATCACTTGATGATGATTCCTCACTTGATGACTCTCCATTTGATGAATCCTCTTCACTTGACACTTCTTCTTGACTTGACTCTTCTTTATCATCTTCACAAGCCATAAATGCCATATGTCGAGTAACTTGGCATAGCTCATCTTCATCCGATGAGTCAATGCTTGGTGTATCCCATGTAGCTTGAGCCACCATGGCTTCCTTCTTCTTTTTCTCCTTTTTCTTCTTCTCCTTTTCTTCTTTCTTCTTTAGTTCCGGGCAATTTGGCTTAATGTGTCCTTTCTTGTCACATCCATAACAAGTCACATTAGTGTTAAAACTTGAACTTTGACTACTTTTACCTTTTGAGGGTTGAAACATTTTCTTCACATCCTTTCTTGTGAATTTTCTTGATCTTCCCATCATCTTTTTGACATAGTGAGCCACTTCACTCGCCGACATTTCATCATCACTATCCGATGATTCTTGTTCGGATTCGGATGATGAGGATTCTATCTTATTTTCTTTCTTCTTTTTCTTTTTCTTTTCCTTCTTTTCTACAATAAGAGTCATACCTTTCTCTTTTAAAACCATATTAGCTTGTTCATGAAGTTCAAATTCACAAAATAATTCATCAAGCTTAACTAAGGAAAGATCTCTAGAAACCTTATACGCGTCAACCATTGATGCCCATAAGGTAGTTCTAGGAAAGGATTGTAAAACATACCTTACTAAGTCTCGATTGTCAATTTTCTCACCTATTACATGAAGACCATTCACTATCTCCTTGAATCTACCATGCATTTGACTCACGGTCTCATTTGTCTTCATAGTGAAAGTTTGAAGTTACCCCAACAAGAGATCTCTCTTGGCTCTCCTTGATTCGCTTGATCCTTCATTCAACTCAATGAGTTTTTCCCAAAGCTCTTTGGCGGAGTTGAATGGTCCTACTTTGCTTAGTTGCTCCTTTGAGAGTCCACATTGTAGGGTTGTCGTAGCCTTTGCATTTGCTTGAGCCTTCTTTGCCATCTCTTTTGTCCAATCCTTGGTTGAAAGAGGAGCTCCCGACCCATCCTTTGGCATCTCGAATCCATCTACAACACTAAACCAATTTTCAATGTCATTCATTAAATAATACTCCATCCTACCTTTCCAATATGCAAAGTCGTTCCCATCGAAGAAGGGTGGCCTTGCGGTGCTATATCCCTCTTGAAATGTCATTTTGATGCTTCGGTTGACGGTGAGGTCTTCCGATGCGAACCTTGCTCTAATACCAATTGATAGAACCTTGAGTATGGCTAGAGGGGGGGGGGGGGGGGGGGAATAGCCTTTCTTGATTTTTCACCTACAATTTGTTAGCGGAAGCACAAAACGAACATGCAAATGAAAAACAATAAGAGAACACGGCTAACTCTTCGATTTACTTGGTCTCCACCTCCTTGAAGTGACTAATCCAAGGCACACACACACCCAAGCAAGCTCCACTAAGATCTTCTCCTTTTCAATCCAAGAGTGATGGTGGAGAAACCTTTACAAGATGATCTCCTCCTTTTACAAGGTTTTTGATGAGCTTAGGGAGGAGAGAATAAGAGTAGTAGGACTGAGAGAGCACTTGGAAAGCTTAAACAGTAATTTCAATCAGTTGAGTTTTTCTTTCCAAGCTCTCAACTTTATATACAGTGTGCTAGAATTCGCGACATCAGTCGACTGGTGACTGTGGACCGAGCGAACAAAATGTCTCTGTTCGCTCACAGTTGACTACATCAGTCGACTGGTGTCCGGAGTTGCTCTTGAAGTCTTTCTCCTCAGCCTTTGTCCCTCAGATGCACTCAAGCCTGCAGCTAATCTTCGTGTCATCCTTCACATTGCCTTGAGATTCACTTCCCTTCACTCCGTTTGCTTTTTGTCCGTAGTCTATCGGATGCACCATCCTTCACCAATCTTCAAGAACATGAGCCATGAAACTTTCCAAGCTTGTGCAGTCTACCAAGTCCTGCACAATCTTAAGTACATATTAGAACCAATGCAAAGTCTAACTTAAACCCTTTGACACACACATCAAAAACAAAGATCACCTATTTAATTCCTAGGTCGATTGTATCAACATCGACTTCACTCACCAGGACTTCCGCCACCAAGCTTCACTCACTAAGGCCCGACTTCACTCACTAGGACTACCATCACCTAGCTTCACTCACTATGACTTGACTTAACTCACCAAGACTTTCACTACCTAGCTTCACTCACTAGGGTTTGGCTTCACATACCAGGACTTCCACCACTTAGATTCACTCACTAGGGCCTAGCTTCACTCACAAGGACTTCCATCCACTACCTAGCTTCACTCACTAGGACCTGGCTTCACTCATTAAGACTTCCACTTGCTAGTTATCTAGTCTTGACTAAACTATTCTTTTCTAAACATCAAGTCCTGTTTGGATTAATCCTTGGTCAAACTGACCAGACTTAGGTATATTGTTAAACATCAAAACTCTAGAGGTCGATTGCACCAACAATCTCTCCCTTTTTGATGTTTGACAATTTTCTTAAGTTAAGCTTGGGTCTTTAAGGGTTAGTTAATTCTTAAAGTTTGAGAGTTTCGAAAAGTTTGAGAGATTAGAAATGTTTTAACTTTTCTAACTTAGAATAACTCTCTTCCATTAACTTTTCTAATAACTCTCTTCCTTTAACTTAAGATCACTCTCCCCCTTTGGCACACATCAAAAGGGTATAAACTTAAGGTTACTCTCGAATAGATTTTTGCACCAACAATGATATTTAAAATACATAATTAAGTGTTTCAAAAAGTATAATTTTCAAAGAGATGGTGCAGACAGATTTTTCTAACTTGGTTGTCAGGGTAACTTTTGAAAGTTTAAACAACTTTTGATAGTTATTTTTCAAAACATTTTGTAAAACATATTTTCAAAGTAGTTTTCAAAATTAATAACTTTTCAAAAATTATTTCCAAAGATTTAAATTTTTTTAAAAAAGAACTTTTTTGAAAACAACTTGTATAGAAAAGTAACAAAAAAAAAATTTAAGAAGAAGAAAATTTTCAAAGAAAAACATTTTCCATGAAAGTTTTGAAGCAAGCCGAACTTTTAAGTAATTTATTATTAAGAGGATGTCTTAAAGTAAAGATTTGTAGAATTTTTTAAAAAAATATTTTCAAAGTGACTTTACCAAAATATTTTTGATAGAGTCGTCTAAGTTACAAAAATGATTTAAAACACTTTTCTAAGGGATATAAAAACTTTCTGTAAATACCAAAAAACAAACTATCAGGATTTTCCAAAAGAAAATTTAAGAGCATTTTTTTAAATAAGGCTTTTGAGAAGTAAAATTTTCAAGAAAGAAGAAAATTTCTAAATAAATGGTTAAAGACTTTAATAAGTTTTTTGAAAAAAAAAATGATCTTCCCCTTGAAATCAACACTCCCCCTGAAGTCAAACACTCCCCCTTAGGTTAACACTGGGGTTTAAATTTCAAAACCTTAGCACATTTTTCGACCTAAATATTATAGGGGATTTAGTGTTAGTAACACTTATATTCAGTATATTATTTTCATAAGTATTTCTACATACTTAATATAATTTTTAATTTAAGTTTCAAGTTATATGCAATGATTTGTTACTAACTCAATTTAATACTGATTAAAACAACTTAAATTTTGTATTAATTAATTGAGTTAATAGTTAAATTTTGATTAATTTAATCTTAATTTGAGTTGACCAATAAGTTGCAATTATTTTCAGATTAATAAGAAATATTTATTAAAAATATTCAAATTTAGTTAATAATTAGTATTAGATTGATTAATTGACCATAATGATTAAATTCATGTTTATCAAATGAATTATTAAATTAGGATTAAACAATTAAGGTTTGAGTTAATTTTAATTGATTTTTTAAAAAAATGATTCATAAAAGAATTTTATTTAATGATTTTTGAAATATTTTTATATACTTCAAATATTTTGAATTATATTTGATTAAATTTAAGTTTTATGTTTAAGTTTTAAGTTTTAATTTAATTTAAGTTTTAAGTTTTAATTTTAAGTTTAAGTTTTAGTTTTAGTTTTAGTTTTAATTTTAAGTTTAAGTTTGTCACGCCCCTAGAGGAATCCCTGTCAGACAAAAATCCGACAGCATCTCCCCTATACCGGTGACAATCTGAACATACATACATACATACATACATACATACATACATACAAAATACATCAGCCATATGCGGTTGGAATATATACACAACCACGCAATTATATAATGAGCCCAATCGGCTGGAATACAAATAAACACAACCACGCAGTTATATATATATTTAACAGTCCACTCAGTTGTACTAAAAAACCAACACAGTGGAAAATGATAAAGAAAAGTCCATACAAACCAAAACAACACACTGCTAGTCGGCTAGGCTTTATACAACAACCACAACAACACAAATACAACAACACCAAATACACAAATACCAAACACAAGTAAAGCATAAAACAAACCCAAAGCGATCTTCGGATGTGACGTAGGACCCGGCAGACAGGATACTCCAAGCGACACACCAACTATCTAACTACTACCTGAAAACATAAAGGTATAAATGCGGTGGTGAGTATAGGTAACTCAGCGGGTAATAGACAAAATAATGCATGATCCATAAATAAACATAGAGAGCAAAAGTATACAGTCTTAGTAGTGAATAAAGAACATGATCATACTATCATAATCAATACACCTAAACATATCTGACATTATAATGATACATAATCCTACTGACATAATGAATACATATCCAAATCTAGAAATCGACACATACGGTAAAAATGATCAGTACACTCACCGGATCAGCAACAAATCTGCTCGTAACACCTGTGCAATAAATATATGACAATATATACATGTAGAATAAATGACATGTATGCAACATGGCAACCAAATGCAACAACCATAGCTCAATCAAATGCAACAAATCACAATCACATGCAACTAGTATCTACTAGGTATGTATGCAAATATAACTCCACAGATGCACCACGCATCATATGCAAATGCGCATAAACTCTCCATGGTCACCCCCCGCCACCTCTCCAGATATCATGACCCCTGTATGGCCGAGAGACTTGGGTCTGTGATGATTGTACTACCCTCTAGCTCACTATAGAGTGGTCGAGGTGGATAATCCGCTAGTAGTTATCTAACTACATAGCATCAGGGTCCTTGACTGCTCATAGCGCCGGATCTCACAAACCTCATGACCGGGTGACACAACAAGACGAGTGGCAACTGCTCCAACTACCACTATCCATGAGTGGTTGAGTGTACGGTGCTAAACCAAAATGACTGACGACTCTCTCACATAAGGGAGACAATAGTCGACAGCATGCAATGAATGATGAACATGTATATATATATATATATATATATATATATATATATATATATATATATATATAATCATGATACAGACACCGTTATCATCAATACAACCTCCAAATCCATATAAGTACCCCACAACATGAACATAATCGTCATGATACCTCCACATATCCCACCAAACATATGTACACAACTACACATGTATAATCAACCAAAAATCTCCAATAATCCCACCAAACACATGTACACAGAACATAAGTACAATCAACATGTATCCTCTAATATAACACACCAGACAAGTGTATACACAATAAATATATAATCAACACAACTCCTCCAAAACTACATAACAAATACGTCTGTACATATAGCATGCAAATGTACGGTCAACATGATGACTCCTATAACACATACCAACCAACGCACAATCCACATCATATGCACAATCAGCATGATAATTCAATCAACTAGACACTCCCTACAATACATACTCTACACGTGTATACGCAACAGAGTAGAAATCAAGAGTTGAGATTGTATATGATATAACTAGAAACCTCAAAGATTAAGCATAAGTATCAAGCAGGAAAGCAACAAATGAACACGATATAAGGTAAAACAGCCTAATCCATCGAATAATATGTTGGACACAAACAATCTGTTGCCGGAGATTTTACGGGGTATTAGCTGAATTTAAATATATCGAATTTAAATTCACTTATCTGTTGAAAAGACCTGAGCGAATAATCTCAGGCTGCCAGCAGGGGCTGGTTTCTGTAAAGTGCAGAGCGAAAGACTAGGTCTACAGAGCAGAAGACCAGGTCTGCAGAGTGGAAGACTAGCAGAGTGGAAGACCATGTCATCAGAGCGGAAGACCAGGTCTACAGAGCGGAAACTAGCAGAGCGGAAGACCAGGTCAGCAGAGTGAAAGACCAGGTCTACAGAACGGAATACCAGGTCAGTAGACCAAAGAGGCAATGCAGGTCTACAGAGCGGAAGACCAGAGCAGTAGACCAGAGAGGCAATGCAGGTCTGCAGAGCGGAAGACCAGAGAGGTAAGCAACTAGGTCGAGCGGGCTATCTGAGAGATTGACCGGGTCGAGTAGACAGGCCGAGCGCGAATCCCGAGCGGGCAAAGAAATCGACCGGGCGGACAAAGAGACCGACCGGGCGAGCTAACCGAGGCCTGCGAGGTGCAGTTTCTTTGAAACAGATTCGTCCACCTCCGGCTATGCTTCGAGGCTTACAAGGGGTGTCTGTTTCCCAGGATACAACGATCGACCGTGAATCCAACCAAGCACTGGTGGTCATGGCGAGCTGAGCAGTACCCGAATGCTATAGAGGAGGGGAATGAGGAGGAGAGCTTCTGCTTTCTTCGCTATGTGTGTAACCCTTTTGCCATGCTACGAAACATCCTGCATTAATCTCGAATTTAATGCATTCATTTCACAACAGCAAAAAGATCAACGTGAAAAAATGTTGGTTGTTCTACTTGGGCAAATTTTTGCCCCGACCGGTCCGGCATTCATGTGCGCAGGTCACGCTCGCACACGAGTCAACTTGGTCCAGTGCAAATCCAGGCCCTGGATTTGCACCCCCCTTGCATATCCACGCGTGAGAGAGAGCCTCTCCCCATGCATTTGTTCACAACCCCAATGTATGTGAATCAATATAAACCAACAAAAGTGCCTTGAAACTCCCAATGTGGGGCTAAAGTCTCATTCACTATGGAGCTTCTTCTCTTCCACCTCTTTCTCCATTCACACTTATTCAACATAATAACCATGCACTAAGCTCAAAGGAAAACTATATAGAGGCCAAGGAAGAAATACCTGCCTTCAAATATAGATCGTATCAAGTAATCCCGTGTCAAGACGCTCGTCCCGAATCCAAGTCCTGCATCAATCAATATATATATTTTTTATTTAGCTAAATTCATATGAATTAAATAGCTAAATAAAATCCCTAACCCAATTAGGATCACTCCAATTAAATCTAATCTCTGATTAATCCCCAAATAATCCTTAATCATACAACCTTATTAGAATAGGTTTATATATAAATCATCTCTAAAACTCTCCCAAATCAACACATCATTTAATCCAATAACAAATCCATCTCTTGATTACCAATCCACCACATAATAATATCAACCCACAATAACCTATCATAAAATCAAATCTCCATCATAAATCCACATCAACCTAACATCATCATCAACAACTAACCAAACCACCACAATATCAATCCAATGAATTCGATTAACGATTATGTAGTCATCTACAACAAACCACTCAACTTATCAATCATACCGCAACAACTTACAACTCCAAGTCTACTACAAATCCAAAACAATCCAAGACTATCAACTGAGTATGACTTAATCAACTCAAATTCTTATTTCAGACACATATCTATTTCGCCAACTAATTAATCAAGCTAGTATAGAAATGAATTCAAATATGTATCAATGTGAAGCTGAATAGATCTTACCTCAATCCAAAACTGCAGCCACTTCGTGAAGAAACCAAAGGTTACTGTGATGAAGAAAAGGCTCTCCCTTCAAACCCATAGCCGCTCAAGAAAGATCCACAAAGCTATTATGAAGTTGCTGCCGGAAATAGAGCTAGAGCTACAATTGTTGATCCAAAAACTCTTCTTCTTCAGCAACTCGTGATGACACGGATCTAACGATGCTGACTTCCAGCTAACAGTAATGTGGTGGTCGAAATCAAGCAAATCCTCTACAATTTTGTGACCAGAAGCTGAATACTCCCGGTGATCAAATGGAAAGAAGATCGATCTATGAAGCAGAGTACCGGGGATACTACTGACCCTCAATTAGCCAACGTCAGCCAAGATCTAGCACCGGCAGAGGGATAAAGATGCCCAAGGGAACAGATCGGTCGCGACCGAATCCAGGCGATCGCTAAATCTTGTGGTTGGTTCGTCAAGAATGGATGGCATCGTCAAGATCGGGTGCATGTACCCAATGTCATCGTGAAGGAGAGGTCGCAGATAGAAGATTAGGAGAACTCCTGCTCAGGAAAGATGCCAACGCGATCGGGATCCAAGAGAGGCAGTTAGGGCACGAATCGGGCACATAGAAAGGACGACGATGGCTGGCCGGAGGCGAACGAGCAACATCGCTAGTGCTCACAGTGATCTGGTGGCATTGCATGGCATGGCGTGGTTGGGAGAACTCGGCGTCGGTGACATCATGTGGAGACGCGAGAGGAGGAAGAAGAAGGATCAGGTGGAGAAAGGAAAGAAAATAAAAAGAAAATAAAACAAAGGTTTAAGCTAATTAAGCCTTAAGTTAAATCCTAAATCAACTCCCATTTAAATGGGTATTCCAAACAGACTCTGATTAGCACAACCGATTTATCCCCTTAAACGAGTCATACAACCTCCGTTTAAATCCTAAAAAATTTCTAAAATTTCCTGAAAATTCCAATAAGATTATTTCTCAAATAACCTTATTATTTATTATTATTTGGATGTTGTATTTTACAAAGTTTATGTTTAAATTTAAGTTTTATGTTTTAGTTTTAATTTTAAGTTTAAGTTTTAATTTTAATTTTAAGTTTAAGTTTAGATTTTAAGTTTAAGCTTATGTTTTGATTTTAAGTTTAAGTTTATGTTTTAATTTAAGTTTTAAGTTTTAAGTTTTGATTTTAAGTTTAAGTTTAAGTTTTAATTTTTAGTTTTAATTTTAAGTTCCTGTTTTAATTTTAAGTTTAAGTTTTAATTGCAAGTTTAAATTTAAGTTTTAAGTTTTATGTTAAGCTTTAATTTTATTTAAATTTAAATTAATTTAGGTTTAATTTAATTTTTAAGTTTAATTTAATTTGAATTTTAAGTTAATTTGATTAATTTATATTTTAATTTTAATTTATGTTTTTAGATTAAGTTTATTTTTTCTTAAGTTAATTTTAAATTTATGTTCTAATGTATAGTCAAATTTGATTTAAAAATGACTTAGAGTTAATATTTTAATTAGGTTAAATTAAGATATTGATCAAGTCAACTAAGTTCTTAAATAAGGTTAGACTAAAAAAACTAAATTTTAATTATTTATTATTATTTTTCTTTAATTAATTTTAAAGTTTATGTTAATTGAATTTTGATTTAAAATTTAAATTTTTTTTAAATGATTTTTTCAAGTTTTTAAAATAATTTTTTTAAAAGAATTTTTAAAGTTTTTTTAATGATTTTTAAACTATTTTTAAAAGTATTTTTAAATAATTTTAAAGGATTTTTTAAAAAATAATTTTTAAAATAATTTTAAAGAATTTTTCAAATAATTTTTATCGATTTTTAAAATATTTTTTAAATTAGTTTTTTTAAGATAATTTTAAATTAGTTTCATTTTAACCAAGTTTAATTTTAACTTAGTTATAATTTAAATTTAGTTTAGTTTCAATTTCATTTAATTTTAATTTAATTTAATTTTAATTTAGTTTTATTTTAATTTAGTTTTAATTTATTTAATTTAATTTAATTTAATTTTACTTAAATTTTCGTTATACTTTAATTTTAATTTTAATTTAATTTAATTTATTTAAATTTAATTTAATTTAATTTAATTTAATTTAATTTAATTTAATTTAAATTTTAGTTATACTTTAATTTTAATTTTAATTTAAATTTAAATTTAATTTAATTTAATTTAATTTAATTTTAATTTAATTTAAAATAATTTCCATTAGTCATCTCATCCAATCTATATTTTCAATCAGGGAATCCTATGATTTATTGAGATAAATTAAGTTTAATTTTAGCTTTTGATTTAACTTTGTGTTAGATTCAAGTTTAGCTTTGAGCTCAATAAACAGGCTTTATTTGGTTTAACTTCTTAGCTATGGTAAGTCACTTGGACATCATTAGAGTAACTATGCCTTCAAGATTTTTCAAATAATCTCATCCACTGAACTTAGTACAAAAACCTTGGTCTAACTAGTTAGGATTCGTAAGGGGTAGTTTCAATTAGTTCCACTCTGCCAAATGAACCAGGTTGAAGCCAAATCTTCCTAGACATGCATAAATTGAGCTTCCCTAACCTACTATCATCCAAAACTTCACCAGTACCGTAGGTCAAGTTAAACTTTGTCCCTTTTTACTTTAATCCTAATTACCCTGCCGGGTAGATTACTTTTGGAGATGCCAACTAGTTTGGAGCCTCCCCCTAAATTATTGAATATTTGTTTTATTAGGTTTATTTAAATATTTAAGTTTTAAGTATTGAGTTAAGTGTAGATTTTATGTATTTTATGTTTCTGATTTGAATTTAGTTTATATTTGTTGATTAATTTCATAATCAAGAGATACTTGATTATATCTTGTTTTTTTTTATGTAAATGTGGTTTAGACTTATAATTAAAGTCTAGATTTAATGATCTAATGAGATTATTAACTATTTTCTCTAGTTCATAAATTTTATTTTTTAGATATTTATTTTATTTTTCTAATTTTCTAAAAGATAAATTTTTAAACTTTGAAGGATTATTAAATGATTTTGAATTCGCTTGATTAGTTAAATTAACATATTTTTTTGAGTGAACATGCATATCCAATTGTTGATGTAAATCCAAACTACAGCAATGGTGATTATCAAATTTACTAACAAGTGTAGAAAAAACTGGATTGTCATATATTGTAAACTTACTAACCTTTACTCCCCTTGGATCCTTGGGTCTTCTTTCTGGGCATTGAAGTTTGTAGTGGCCCATCTTTTTGCAATTGAAGCATTAGAGAAGATAAGGTGAGTAGGGTTGTGTAGGATCTGTGATTTCCACTGATTGATCCTTTTTCTGATCAGTTTGATTTCAGCAGTGATCCCAGCTTTGAGGTGAAGTTTTGTGCTGTGGTTGGACAGTCACTCCATACAGTGGCTATTGGTTCTTGTAACGACGGTGAATTTGAGGTAAGGTTTAGGATATTGAACTTCGAGTAGGTTGATTATGTTTATGTTTGGAGTAGGTAGATTTGATTTGCTTTAGACTTTTAATCTAATGTTATGATTAGGGTTAAAGGAAATTAATCCTAGTTAATTGTTGGATTTAATTTAGGAGGGTCGAGATTATGGTTTAGGGTTTTTCCCTAAAACTGTTCTTAAGGATTTTTATTTAGTTATTCGTTTAATTTGTAGCTAAATAAAAATGTATGTTTGGTATCACAGGACTTTGACGCGAGACGAGTATCTCGGAGTCAGATTTGGACTATTTTATCGGAGGCGGGTACTTTTGACTTTTTGTCTTTGATATGCTTAGTAATGAAATTAACATATTGCATCAATTGTGTTTCTTATCTGTTTCGGTTAATCACTACCCAAATCTTGGTACGTGCTTGATTGATTGATTGATTTGCATCTCATGTATATTTTACCTGTTTATACATGCTTATAGTGGGTAGTGATATACCATGCTTCACCATGTTCATGACCTAGGTTTTTATACCTTCTGTGTACCTTGATTTGATATGATTCTTTGACCTAGGGTGCACATTTCTATATATATGGATTAGGTCAGGATGTTTATATGGTTATTGCCATGCATCATTTGCATGATTGCATGCTGTGCGATAGTCCGCTCCATTATTGCTGAGCACATCGCCAGTTACATGGATCTGCACACACCACCACTCATGGGTTAGTGGTCGATTCAGGCTGAGTGTGTCGCAGCAGGGACTCTGTTAGGCACCGTTGGTCCGCTCATGGGTAGTGTGACACAACGAGTTATCCGACAGGGATTCCTCCCCGTCATCGTGTACCGGGAGTTGAGAGCATTGCGCTCCCCCATCTATGATTTGGGGTAGGAGGATAGGTGTACTCCGACAGCATCCCGTCCACTCGGTCACTCATCAGGAGTAGTGACGACAGAGTGCACGGTTGTCACAGCCCTACCCACTCGGCCTCACTTTTGTATGAGACGATCGACTGGCGTCAGGGGTGACCAGGACGCATCATTGGCATCATATGCATGATGCATTTATTGCTTGTGTTTGTGGTTGCTGCATTTATATGCTGCATATTGTTTGGATACTTATGTTTGACATGCATACAGGATTCCTATACCACTCGGACTGTTTGACCTTATACTCAGGACCTGGTTAGTATAGCATTCTCCTGTTTACTTCAGATGCATTTTTATCTTTCTTATCAGGAGACTGTACGCATGATTAGTGCTAGGTGTTGTTTCTTTACTTTGCATATCAATTGTACTGCTTGAGTGTTGACTCACCCGCCCATTGTTGATATTTTGTTGATGCCGTCGAGAGAGTTCGCTTTGGTCCCCGCACCTCGAGGATAGGATTTGGTTTCCGTTTTGGTTTCTTTTCTGTTCTAGACTATTTAAAACTTGTTATGTTTTAGATTTTTCCACCTATGGACGTTGTATGGATTTTATGATGTCGATGAAATTGGACTTGGTTTTATTCTACTACATGCCTGCCTGAACGGCAGAAGAGGTAAGAAAAAAATCGGATTTGGGCTTTACGAGTGTAGTTGAGTAGGGTGGATTTCGAGTCAGAGTATTATTACTGCGTGGTTGTGTCAGCCAGAGGCTGAATATATATATAAACTGCGTGGTGATTGATTTTATTTATTGTTATGATTCCAGCCGCCTGTGGCTGAGTATTTAGTGCTTGTAGAAATTTTTGATTGTCCGTCGTACAGGGGAGATGCTGCCGAAATTTTCTCGGACAGGGACTCCTCTGGGGGCGTGACATATGCTCCTTCCCTTTTTAAACTTTAAGTGTCGACTTCTCATTTACCTTTGATTGTGTGGTTTGAGTCTTATAGGTGGGACACTTACTTTTATAATGCCCTCTTTCACTGCATTCAAAACATATTAGATGATATTTGAATTTTGAATTAACAACTTTACCATTAGAATCCTCGTTCGGATTCTCCTCCTTGTCCATTGTCGTCTCAGATTCAAATGTTGACTTTGTTCTTACTCTGATTCAGATCCATCTTGTGCCATTAAGGTCATAAAGCTAGTTTGGTCTAATTCTAAGGATGTCTCCGGGGATTCGGACTCTGATTCGAGCTTGAGTTCAACTTGTTCCTCTAGTTCTATCGGCTCCTTGTGAAGCTTGGTCAGACGAGTCCAGAACTCATAGGCATCTTGATGTTCTCCAATTCTGCATGTGACTTCATTATGTAGTAAATTTGAAACTAACTTTATTACCTTTTGATTTGCTTTCAAGTTCTGGGTTGATCGTCTCTCAATGCCATGCCGCCATTAAAGTCACTCATGAAGATGAAGCTTTCCATCAGCATCCTCCATAAATTGAATTCATGCCTCTCGTACATCTCATATGGAGGTGGTTCATGAATACTTCGCCCTTTGACTTGAGCCATTAAGTATTGATGATAGAAAACTAAAAAGAGGTGGCAAGACTTAATCTTGGATTAGCAGTATTGGAGAAAAAATATAGTATTTCACTAATTTCAAAAAAAATATTAATAAAAAATATTATTTCAAATTTTGGTAAATGCGATATTTTGCTAATACTAACCAACGGTGAAAAGATGATAATGAATTTTTGAAAAATAATTTTGGAGGGGAAAATGAAAGGCATAAGGATATTTTTTAAATACAAATGATATCTAATTTTCTTTTAAAAAGAATCCCCCTTGCTCGATTGGTGGTTGCACCAATTCAGAGTGAACCTTGCTCTGATACCACTTGTTGGATCATAGAGTTCTCTAGAGGGGGGGTTGAATAGCAATGTTAAAAAAATTTGTTATTAAATTGAGTACGTAACGGAAAAATAAAAGGCACAACGATAACAAACCAATTTTACTTGATTCGGAGCCTTCGTCAACTCTTACTCCAAGGCTCGTACTCGTCGAGTGCTTTCGTTGGGCAATCACTAATAACTCGTAAGATATTACAAACTTAAGTACAAGAATAATTAAAACAATACCGACAATGCAAAAAAAGAAGTTGAATCGCAGGTTGTCGGAGGAGCCTCGCAGCGTCGCAAGAGCAGAGCGCAACAGAGCAAACATAGAAGAAGTTGTTGTACGTAGCTCTAGAGGAAGGATTCTTTTATAGGAGTGCTCCGGGCGCTTGGACAGTGACGTTGGCCTAGCTAATCAGCGTGCTCCATGTTTGCAATGAGATAAGCTTTTGTACTTCGAGCGCCCGGATCCCTTCCGGGCGCTTGGATCACCATTTTCCAGCACATCAATTTCTTACAAGAAAATGTTAGTCTGAGGCAAATACACATTATATTACTTTTCAAAACAAAGTGTTAGCACAATTATAGTAAAAAGGGTAGCAATTAGATTCTGTCTTCCCGAGACCAAAATCTAGTCACGATCTCAACTTAGATTACCGAATGGTTCTAAGTTGGATCGACGCCTACTGTTCCCTCAAACGGGGAACACGTCCTCACTAAGTCACTCCCCTCTAGTGACTTACATTAACTTACCTGCCAGACATTTGTCAGCCCGTCGACTTGTCTGAACTTCGTACCAGCTATCTGGTGAGCCCGTCGACCTAGCTAAACTTCTCTGCAATACTGAATTAGCACAATAGATAAAATGGTAAGGTAAAACAGTGTTGACAGAATTCTAGTATAACCTAGGGTTATCTCCCCCTAGGGTTGCCTTGTTTCACTCACTAGGACTTCCATTGCCTAGATTCACTCACTAGTACTTCCTCCTCCTAGCTTCACTTGCTATGGCCCGGCTTCACTTACCAGGACTTCCTCCACCTAGCTTCACTTGCTAAGGCCCGACTTCACTCACTAAGACTTTCATCACCTATCTTCACTCACTAGGGTCCGACTTCACTCACCAGGGCTTCCATTACCTAACTTCACTCACTAGGGCTTGGTTTCACTTACCAGGACTTCCACCACTTAGCTTCACTCACTAGGGCCTAGCTTCACTCACAAGGACTTCCATCCACTACCTAGCTTTACTCACTAGGACCTGACTTCACTCACTAGAACTTCCACTTTACCTAACCTCCAATTAGGACTTCTCCTTGCTAGTCATCTAGTCCTGACTAAATTATTTTTTTTTCTAAACATCAAGCCCTGTTTGAGTTAACCCTTTGTCAAACTGATCATACTTAAGTATATTGTCAAATATTGAAACCCTAGAGGTCGATTGCACCAACATCGGTAACATCTTTTCCAAATTATTCTCGGGGTATTAACATATAGGCTACAACTTTCATATCTATTCTATTTAGATATGACATGGGTTGAGTTCAGATCAGATTTTATATCCTCTGTTTTATACCCATCAAGTATAGGGTATCCGATGGGTATACCTATACTATTAAAAGAACAGATATCTTCAATACTTATAATTTTGTTTTCTATACAACTATTAATATTCAACAAAAACATATTAAAATTAACATCCTATTAAAAAATAGATTAAATATCTATATAACCTGCTCCTAATATCAACAAAAATAGTTAGTGGATTTTTTTTAATATATATATATATATATATATATATATTAATCGGGTATTCAGGTCGGATATTGGATATCGAGAGTCCTTCCATATCCTCCATTTGAATCAAATATCAAATCTTCATCTGGTTTGGTGGAAATTGTCATTCCCCTCATTAATGCTCTGCAAACATGAGATTAAAGAGGACTTCACCCATATGAAAAAAAATATCATTGCAAGGAAAGAATCTCATCAATCGAGTAATTCCTCCTTATTAGCTTCATCTGAAGTATAGCATCACTCTAAAATCCTCGACAACGCAGCAGACAAAACTTTCAGATAGATTTGGACGCAGAAGCCTGAAGTTGTAAAGTGGATTTGTTGATGATTAATTCCAGTTTATATATGTATGTAGCAATAGGTAAGTCATGAGTGACTTTGGGATAGTTGCATTTGCATAAATTCTCCATGCATGTATTATTATCGTTGAGGAGCAATGATGAAATCCGCAGCGGTGGGTAATTATTGCACTCGAGGATTTCATCGTCCCCGAGAGGATATGAATATTATGTGGGCATGGAACTCTAAGAGTCTAATTGCAAATAATAGCATCATTTATAAAGTAATTTTGGCGAGTATAATATGAGAACATTAATCTAAAAATGTACAAGCTGTGGATAAGGCTCTTATTTATACGTGAGTTTTGGATCTCATAATCTAACTAGTTAACGACTTCGTTGCATATTTAAACCATAAGGTTGAAGGTTTGTTTACTTTATTCACAATGTCTCACATCAAGAGAATCTCAAGCACTAGGACGTTGCAATCCATGCCAGCATCCACCAGAGTGAGGATGATATGGGCTAGATATTGGAACTCACTGTTCATGAACACTGATTGAATTCAAAAGGCATTAAATATGATCACATCAGTAGAGGATTAGTTTGATGATGAGGTAAGATCAAAAAAAAATCAAGCGAAAGAATCCAGATGGCCTACCTGAGTGACCTATAGAGGACCACTTCTGCGCAAATATTTGTTTCCCTGCACTATGTCTATTGCTGCTACCACCACTGCGCAGCTATAAATTTCCATCAAGCTCAATCTCTGCCTCAAACTTAGTGTAAGGATAACAAGAAAAGAGAGGAGAGAGATCATGAGGCCTGCAAGAACTATGGAGAGTTCAAATGTTCAAAACATGTGGCACAGTCCAATTCCTTACCTCTTTGGAGGTTTTGGGACAGGCATGCTACTGATAGCAGTTGCCCTTGTGGTATTGGCTTGCTCGCACTGGAAGTCAGTGAGAGCTCGGAACTCTGAACCATTGAGCTTGTCGGAGAAGCCTGTGATTGTTCAGTTGGACATGGAGCCAAGAGTGGTTGTGATCATGGCTGGAGATAGCAAGCCTAGTTTCCTGGCAAAGCCTTTCTCATTGATGAAGGATGAGCCATCAGCAGTGAAGCAGAATTCTTTAAATCTTGAGCCATGATGATAACTGGTTGTGTCGCTCCAAGGCATGACTTTTGTACTTCTTGCTTCTGTAATTTTCTTCAATTTTGTCTCGGTTGTACCTAGTCTAATTGAGATACTAATGGTCACCTGAAAAAAGAGTTTATCATTCCTACATGAGTTCAAGATGCTCCAGTGTGGTGCTCTATTCAGATCTTTTTCTAACCTATTTTGGTGTTCATATTGTCCTTATCTATCTCTTCTACCCTCGTTGTCTACTGTTAAGAGCTGTCGTTTATTTACTGTCAAAGTCAAGAATTGTAACACTTTTTGGCTGCTTTTACATGGATGGAAAGTTAGGAGATGGGATGAAAAGGCTGATAAAAATATATATCAAGCTCTATTATTGTGTCACCTTCTTTATATCTTCCACTCGTGTAAACTGATACTGATCAAATTTATTTGGCTTCCAAGAGCTTCCTTTATTAGTTCTGATATAGGGCTCGTAAGCTTATGCTTATCTAGCATATTTCATATGAGATTTTTCTCTCGTGTCCTAAAGAATTTCTATGAAAATGGATTTAGTTCTTGATTTGCAAGAACTCATCAACCATCAATCATGCAGAGGTCCTTTTACTAACCTATTTCCTTTTGAAACATATCTAAGCCTGAATTTACTTGGAGGAATAACTGAAAGGAAACTGAAGATGTTTTCTATGGAGAGGCCCTTTTACTAGCCTATTTCCTTTTGAAACATATCTAAGCCTGAATTTACTTGGAGGAATAACTAAAAGGAAACTGAAGATGTTTTCCTTAAAAAAAGGGAGAGGGAAGAAGAAAAGCAATAAAAATAGTATATGAATAATTCATAATCCAGGTAGAGTTCTGCTTTTTTCTTACTCTTTTTCCTCGCATCTTTCCATCTAAATAAAACAAGCCCAGTAGACTTGTTTTAGTTCCATTGTCTCACCTTACGCATAAACAAATAACTTTTTTTTTTTTCATAAATGAAGAAATGACAGAGAGATTGCAGCATATATATTCTTTGTAATATTTTGCTTTCCATGTTTGATTTTGAATTAACATCTTTCATTTACTTTTCAACAAAAACTTCTTTTTCCAATGGTTGTTATTTAAGCAAGCTACAATTCTCAACTCCCCCATTGAAATTCATCCCCCCTTTTTTTTTATCTCACCTCTATCCTGTTTTATCTTAATGTATAAATAGGTAAGAAGGTATCAGAAGCAAAGAATTTTATCATTGAGTTCCTACTCATTGCAAGAGGCCGGGCTTTGTAAAGTTAATTTGGTGACCGATTCCTTGATTAGTTTATAGCCATATGTTAATGCTTTTGATTAGTGGCATTTGCATCAATTCTCTCCAGGTACTATTATATTGTTGAGGAGCAATAATGAAATTTCTGGAGCTAAGCAAGGACTTATCTGTTATGTCCTGGGTATAAATTATTAATAAAAGTTCATATTGTGTAAGAAATTGTCTTACAAAATCCATCAAGCGATTTTTTCTATATATATCAAATTGACTTCTAGCCACTGTTTTCCTTTGGTATAAAAATCAACCTCTCATATCTCATACTAACACCACTACTTGAATATCAATCTACTAACATATGGTATGTAGGTTTTCCCACAAGATAAAGCATGAATAATAAATTTAGGATTTTAAATAATAAATTACAATTAAAGGGCCAAGGGTCAATAGTACATAATACCCTAAGATCTATGCCATTTCAAGTTAGTAAATTTAATTAATATGGCTCCATTTCAAGTCAGTAGATCGAACCTACATGATTCCATTCCTTGTTACCACTCTTTTTTTTTCAAAAAGATTAAGAGCCCCATGTAGTATTGGAGTGTATATTAAAAGTCTAGTTTTAAAAAACTAAACATTTAAGAATCACATTGGTCAATATCTACATTTATATGCTAAGTGTAGTTGTTCAATTAACTTATATTGTAGATGACATGGTGTGTGGTGTCATACACAGAAGATCATGTTATCAGTTCCTTATAAATTATAAACAGTAGCTCACAACTAAGATGGATAGAAACAAACCATTGGAATAATCGTAGTGTAATTTGGTATTAGTTTATCTTGACTATAAAATTATACTAGTACACTCTGAGTGTATTGAGCAAGACCATTTGAGGTAGTTTCTTTTTATACTGACTAAATAAAAGAACAATACCTCTGTTATTATGGAAGTATGTGCTCTTAATCCTAATATAATAACAAACACATATACTTAATATTTATTTCTTTGATTTATCAAAGGGTGTGATTTAGTTCGATCGGGCTTGTCTGTCAATCGTCCTCTTCTTTTCATCGGGTTATGATAAAGGATGTTCTAAAAGTTTCGGTTTCTTTGTAATGTTATTCAATGTAGGTGATCTACCAAATCGTATTCCTCAATTATCCATCATTTGTAGAAGGTTATCGGTTCTCTCTTGCAATAGACAAACGGCCTAGGACTAAAATCTATACCTAAATGTGATCAATTATGAATGATTGCTATGTTGTCCTTACACGGGCTTTCCTGTCACGTGCGTCCCTCGGAAAATTAACATAGAAATTCATTACTTCTCAACCTCATCAAGATATGAAAGATTAATGCATCCAATCTATCCTACCCCCTTGAATACCCTTATTTCACCCTCAAGATCATCCCTCAATCGTCCTTACACGGGCTTGTCTGTCACGAACGTCCCTCAGATAATCGAGTGAGGAATCACCTCTACAAGATCCACAAGATACCCAAACATTCAATCAAGCATGGTAATTAAGCTCAATCACAACAATCCACACAAGATCAAATAGATACAAATAGGGGAAAATCATAGAAATAGGAAATTGACAAATCCGCAAAAGTTTACATCAAATTCATAATACAAATACTCCCTCCATCCTAGAACAAAAAGATCTAATCCATAGAACAAGAAGAGGAATCGAAAGACAAGAAAATTATAAGCATCTTGATCCCAAATCCAAGAAGAGAAAAGGAAAGAAAAGCTTATCTACGATGAAGAACCGTCTTCGGATCCAATCCTCGTTACCCGGAGTCGATTCGTTGAAGATCCGCCCTTAGATCGCTGGAAAATCCCTCCAAGAAGGTGGAGGAACGCACCAAATCTTGTTTTCTCCCAAGAGGGAGAATCCTCCTTTCAAATGAGGAAGAAACCCTTATATAGAGTTGGGGTTTGGGCGCCACACGGCCCCTAGACATGGTCGTGTGAAGCTCACACGGCCTGATCCATTCCCATCACTGCCCAGGTGACACGGCCGTGTGATGCTCACACGGCCATGGCATGCTCTACCTCTGCCGCCTTGCATGGTCGTGTAGATCTACACGGCCTGCTTTGCCTTTGGCTCTAGAACTCCTGCACAGTCATGTCTAAGACACGACCAGGCTTGGCCTCTGGAAATGTTGCACGACCGTGTGACACAAACGACCATGCATTGCTTTGGCTCTGGAAGGCTTGCATGGCCGTGTGATACTCACATGGCCTGGACACTCCCTCATTTTGCCAGTGTTGCAGGGGTGAGGATCACCACACGCCTTGGGCAACTCCCCATGACAGGGTCATATGGCACACAGGGATGGTGCCTTCCTCCTTCGTTCAATTGTAGAATTTGCCTCGAACATCAATTCTTCACCAAAATCGACTTCTGCGTACAAAAAATGTACAAAAGCATATCTCCGAACAAAAAGAGTAAATATGCTAAAAGCAAAGCTGGAAGTACGAAAATGCATAGATAAAGCATGCACAAAATATGTGAATGTGCGTCAAAACATGTTAAACAAGTGTATATAATCTACGCACATCATATACCAAGCTTGATGTCGCCGACCTCCAAGGAAGAAAATAAAAGGAGAAGAGAGAAAGAAGAGGGCCGACTACCAAGGAATTGGAAGAGAGGAATAGAAGTGTTGGTTAATCCTAGGAAAATATACCGGTTCCACTGTACAAAAATTTTTGTACAAGTGTCGAATCTTTCCTTAAATAACCTATTGTGTTCTTTAGAAGTTAAATAAGGAATCGCAGATGGAACTTAACATCATTGATTCCAAATTTAACTTATCTGTTCTTAATGGTTTGATTTGAATCGCAAGCGGAACTTAACACTATTGATTCAAATCTACCTAGGTTATTAATTCCATAAATATTAATTTCCAAAATTGGCTTCCAGGACTGCATGGCGAGGCACATGGCCTTCTTGGATATGGGAGCAACCACCACCGCCTAGGCAAAGCCTTTTAAGGAAAGCTAATATTTATTTCCTTAAATAACTCTAAGTTAACCAAAAGGAACAATCGAATCACAAATTCGAAAAAGAAGAAAACACAAAATTGAAAAATAAATTCGATAAACTAGATTTAATTGCCTCTTGTATTTAGAATTCACACAAAGAAAAATAACTAGTATGATACGGAAGAAAACTACTAGTTATACCTCTCTTTGTAAGCTAACGACCTCGAGATCTTCTGCCGTATTCCTCGCCTCGCCTTGGACGTCGTGTGGGCAACGATCCTCGAAGATGAACACCACCCAAAAGCTTCCTCCTTCTTCTTCTAAAATCCGGCCACCACCACCACCAAGGAGAAGAGAGCAAAGGGAGAGGAAGAAGGGAGAGGGCCGGCCACCAAGAGATCACCCAAGCAAAAGAATAAGAGTTGTGTCTCATGAAGCCCCCTCACCCCTTCTTTTATATTACTTGCCCAAGACAAATAAGGAAAAACCTTTTACAAAAAAATAAAATCATCCAAGAGTTTTTTCCTTTTCCCTTTTTATTTTTCCTTTTCTTTCCTCTTGATTGAATCAATCACCAATCAATGGTTGAGATCAATCCTATTTGGTTTAGAATTGAATTTGGTTTAATCCTATTGGCTAGCCCTTGCTTGGGCACCAAGCAAGGTGGCCGACCACAATTAAAAGGAAAGGAAAAATAATTTTTTTAAAATTTTACAAGAAGAAATCCTCTTATAAAATTTACAAGCTCTCTTTCCTAAAGTATGAGTTAAAAAAAGGAAAGTTTCTAAAAATTAAAACCATGTTTTAAAATTTAAAAACTCTCTTATAAAATTTCCTTTTTTAACATGGTGATAGAAAATTTAAATTTTAAAACTTCTTTTCCCTTTTTTTTAAACCATGAGGATGGTTAAAAAAGGAAAGTTTTAAAATCTTTTAAACTCTCTATTTAAACATGTGGCCTAATTCAAATAAGGAAAGTTTTAAAAAATAAAATCTCTCTTTTAAAACTTATATTTTTCTACAAAGAGAAGATTTTAAAAATTCAAAACAACCCTCCCTTTTTGAATTATTATGGCCGGCCCCTACAAGCTTGGTCACCAAGCTATAGGGCCGGCCCCTTTCAAGAGGATGTGGCCGGCCATTGCTTGGTCACCAAGCAATGGTCCGGCCCCCTTCTTGGACACCAAGAAGAGCCTTACATTTGGATGGACTTGAGGCTATAATGAGGTTACGACAGGGACCTAGAGGAGAAATTGGTTTTGGCCTTCCGATAGCTTGAGTATCCCGTGTTCGCCCCGAACACACAACTCAAGTTCATTGATAATAACTCATTCCACTAGAGAGTTATTACCGCACTACCGCACCAATCCCAAATTACATTATGGGATCCTTCTTATCATGAGTATGTTAGTCTCCCTATGTTTAAGATTATGAATGTCCACTAATTAAGTAAGTTACTGACAACTCACTTATAATTAATATCTAGCTCCAAGAGTAGTACCACTCAACTTTATTGTCATGTCGGACTAGGTCCACCTGCAGGGTTTAACATGGCAATCCTTATGAGCTCATCTTGGGGACATTCTCAACCTAAATAACTAGGACACAGATTCCTTCTATAATCAACAACATATACTATAAGTAATATCATTTCCCAACTTATCGGGCATATTGATTTATCGAGCTAAACCTCACCCTTTGATAAATCAAAGAAATAAATATTAAATATATGTGCTTGTTATTATATTAGGATTAAGAGTACACACTTCCATAATAACTAAGGTTTAGTTCTTTTACTAAGTCAGTACAAAAAGAACATACCTAAATGATCCTACTCAATACACTTAAAGTGTATTAGTGTAATTTATTAGTCAAGATAAACTAATACTTAATTACACTACGACTATACTGATAGTTTGTTCCTTTCTATCTTAGTCGCGAGCAACTGTTTATAATTTATAGAGAACCGACAACATGATCTTCTGAGTGTGACACCACACTCCATGTTATCTACTATATAAATTAATTGAACAATTACATTTAATAAATAAATACAGATATTGACCAATGTGATTCTTTTATTTTAACAAATAAATGTTTACAAAAGCTAGGCTTTTAGTATACACTCCAACAATTTCCCACTTATACTAAAAAACTAAGCTGCCATATCTGTTGCCTTACATCTGATTCCTATCCCCTCCACATGTCGATCAAAAGCTTTCGTCAGAAGGGCCTTTGTGAAAGGATCTGCTAGGTTATCTTCTAATGCAATCTTGGGGACGACAACTTCTTCTCGCTTGACGATGTCTCGTATCATATGGTACTTGCGCTCAATATGTTTACTTGCCTTATGAGCTCGTGGTTCCATCGAGTTTGCGACTGCACCACTATTATCATAATAAATTGTGATGATCTTGGGCAAACCAGGAATCACATCTAAGTCCATTAGAAAGTTCCTGAGCCATACAACTTCTTTAGCTGCCTCAGAGGCTGCCACATACTCAGCTTCCATGGTTGAGTCCGAGACGCATTTCTGCTTAACACTCCTCCATGCAATGGCTCCACCTCCTAGAGTAAACACATAGCCTAATGTTGACTTACTATTGTCCCTATCTGATTGAAAGTCCGAATCCGTGAAACCCACAGGGAGTAACTCGTCTGCTTGGTAAACTAGCATATAATCTCTAGTCCTTCTCAGATACTTCAATATATATTTTACCGTAGTCCAATATCCTTGTCCAGGGTTACTCTGATATCTGCTGGCCATGCCCACGGAAAAACAGATATCAGGTCTCGTACAAAGCATTGCATACATAAGACTTCCTACAGCCGAAGCATAAGGAACTGCCTTCATTTCCTCCATCTCCTTTGATGTCTTCGGAGACATCTCTTTAGATAAGGCTACTCCATGCCAAAAAGGTAAGAAACCTTTATTGGAGTTCTGCATGGTAAAACGAGCAAGGACTGTATCTATATATGAAGCTTGGGATAGACACAACATTCTTTTCTTGCGATCCCTTATAACTTTGATTCCAAGAATGTGTGCACATTCTCCTAAGTCCTTCATATCAAATTGTTTGGACAACCATACCCTTACGTCCGATAATACCTTGACATTGTTGCCAATTAACAAAATATCATCTACGTATAGTACAAGAAATACCACCACGTTTTCGTTACACTTCTTGTATACACAAGACTCATCCGGACACTAGATAAATCCATATGACTGGATTACTTCGTTAAATCGGATGTTCCAAGATCTTGAAGCTTGCTTCAATCCGTAAATGGACCGATTAAGCTTGCATACTAGATGCTCTTTGCCTTTTTCAATGAACCCTTCTGGTTGCTTCATATGGATGTTTTCTTCAAGACTTCCATTAAGGAAAGCTGTCTTGACATTCATTTGCCAAATCTCATAATCCATATGAGCAGCAATGGATAAGAGTATCCGGATAGACTTAAGCATGGCTACCGGCGAAAAAGTCTCCTCATAGTCGATTCTCTCTTTCTGAGTATACCCTTTCGCAACAAGCCTTGCTTTGAAGGTTTCTACCTTCCCATCTGTCCCTCTTTTTCTTTTGTAGATTCACTTGCATCCAACGGCTTTTACACCATCAGGTAGTTCTACAAGCTCCCAGACCTTATTAGAGTATATAGAATCTATTTCAGAATTCATTGCCTTTTGCCAAGTTACTGCATCTATATCTTGGAGTGCTTCATCATATGTCCGGGGATCAGGTTCATGTTTACCCGGGATCAAGTCCGAAGACTCTCCCAAAAACATGAATCTCTCAGGTTGCCTTACAACCCTCCCACTACGACGAGGCACCGTCTGTGGTTGTGTATCATGTGCAACATGTGTTGCAGTCTCTTGTGGTACTTCATCTTGTACTGTTGGTACTGAAGTGGACGTGTCCTCTCTAATTTCTTCTAGAACTATTTCACTCATGGGCTTATGGTTCATTACATAATCTTCTTCTAAAAAATGAGCATTGGTGCTAACAATGATCTTCTGATTTTTAGGATTATAAAACAAACCACCTTTCGTTCCCTTAGGATATCCAACAAACAGACAAACTTCTGTACGTGATTCCAACTTGTTAGTATCTCCCTTCAGCACATGTGCTGGACTACCCCATATCCGGATATGATTCAGACTAGGCTTGTGCCCATTCCATAATTCCATGGGAGTAGAAGGAACTGTTTTAGAAGGTACCATATTCAGAATGTACACTGTTGTTTCTAAAGCATATCCCTAAAACGAATTTGGTAATTCTGAATAACTCATCATTGATCTAACCATTTCCATAAGAGTCCTATTCCTTCGTTCTGCCACACCATTCTGCTGGGGTGTACCAGGTGCAGACAATTGGGATTGAATCCCAACTTCTGATAAGTAATTCCTAAACTCTCCAAAGAGGTATTCGCCACCACGGTCAGACCGTAGTGTCTTGATACTTTTACCAAGACATTTCTCCACATCAGCCCTATATTCTTTGAACTTGTCAAAGCATTCAGACTTGCGGCGCATCAGGTAAATATATCCGTATCTTGAATAATCGTCTATAAAGGAGACAAAGTATTTATAACCACCTCTTGCCTGGATAGACATAGGACCACACAAATCAGAATGAATCAGTTCTAACGCATCTTTGGCTCTATACCCCTTGGCCTTAAAAGGTCTCTTGGTCATTTTACCTTCCAAGCAGGATTCACATGTTGGAAAGTTTTTCAACTCTAATGAACCTAATAGTCCATCGGCTACAAGCCTTTGAATCCTACTTAAATTAATATGTCCAAGCCTTAGATGCCAAAGATATGTTTGGTTCATTTCCGAAGGTTCTTTTCTCTTATTAGAGTTAGAAGATGTGTTATTAATTTCAATATTTTGCTTTGTGGGAGAAATTGGATTTAAAGTGTATAAATTTTCAACTAATGCACCAGAACAGATAATCACCTTATTTCTCTTTATAACGACATTGTTACTAAAAGAGACTGAATATCCATCCAAATACAGTTTAGAAACTGAAATTAAATTCTTTCTAAAACTGGATACATAAAGACAATTTCTTAAAATCAAATTTCTATTCCTATCGAAAGATAAGTAGACGTCTCCCACTGCAACAGCCGCCACCTTAGTAGCATTGCTCATGTAGACGGTTATCTCTCCATCAAATAGTCGTCGGGTTTCTTGGAACCCCTGCAAAGAATTGCAGACATGATCAGTGGCTCCTATATCTACACACCAGGTGCTGGTAGATAACACCGCTAAACATGCTTCAACTACTAGAGTATGAGATATACCTTTATTGTTCTAGTTCCTACGAGGACAGCCCGCTTTCCAATGTCCAGACTGCTTGCAGATGAAGCTCTTGCCCTTCGACTTCTTCATTCCAGCTTTCTGTCCTGTACTCTGAGGTTTATTCACCTTCTTTGATGAAAAGACCTGTTTCTTCTTCTTCTTGCCTTTCGACTTAGAAGTAGAACCATTTTCAGCATAGTGAATTTGAGAACTGTGACGAAATATTCCTTCTGCTGCCTGTAGTTCTGTCAGAAGTTCCGCCAACGTATACTCTCTTTTGTTCATGTTATAGTTTAGGCTGAACTGCTCAAAACTTCTAGATAGTGTTTGGAGAATTATATCGACCTGGGTTTCCCCATCGATTTCTCCTCTAAGGACTTGTATTTCATTCAGATAAGCCATCATTTTGAGGATATGGTCCCTTACGGGTGTCCCTTTAGACATGGTGGCTGTCATTAGCTTTCTCATTGCCTCTTGCCTAGCAGTCCGACTCTGGTGCCCAAAGAGTTCTTTGAGATTGTTCATTGTATCATAAGCTGTTGGTAAATCTTGATGCTGATGTTGCAATACATTTGACATTGATGCTAAAATGTAACACCGCGCTATCTCATCAGCTTTTACCCATTTCTTATGATACTCAATCTCCTCTGGCGTAGAGTCACCGTCAGGTGCATCAGGGCAAGCCTCGGTCAGTACAAACTTATAGCTTTCAGCAGTAAGAACTATGTCCAGGTTTCTTTTCCAATCAATATAGTTGGGACCAGTAAGTTTGTTCTCTTTCAGTATAATGGCTAGTGGGTTGAAAGTCATCCTAAGAATCACAAAAATAAACTTTGGTCAAAACTCTAAATTTAGAATAATATTGATTCCTCAAACAATACTATTTTAAATTAACCAACACCTCAAATCACCGTGAATATTGCATGCCACGTTAGTGTGGGCGTATACAAATTTAACATTTGTAAGAGGAGGGTGTGACCCATTAATTTTATTATCCTGTCATCCTAACTTTATGACAAATAAAATTAATAGTTGGTTTCACTTTGGTCACACAAGACAATAGCAGTGACTCCGTTGGGGAGGATACTATTGAATGCGTCTAAATGTATACTATTACTTGATACTAAGTCCATTAAATAGGATTGTGCCCCTTCAGTTGGAGAAGATCACACGCTCCTAAATAATTTCCTTTAACCATCCATAAAAGGAAGTTTGATCTAGTGATCCGCAACAAACCCATCCGTTGTGGAGGGAGGCACTCAGAGCCAACACGCAAGCTTGTTGCATCACTTACAAACCAGTAATGGAGACCATGGGATTTATTAAAATCCCTCTCCCACTTAGTTATTTAAAAATGAGGATTTTAACCTATGCTAGCATTCATCACATGCATATAAACATCACAGTAAATAAAAGCAATAAATTTGGAAATTAATTTTCCAACTATTATGGCATTTTCCATCACTGTCTTCAGTATGCTCCAACCCTAGCTGCTGCCATCTTTAGCCACCACTATCGGGTCAAGTTGTCGCATCCTTCTTGCTTCTTATTCCGCTACGCCTCTGGTGCTCCAAAAGTACCTCGCCTCGCAAGAATCCGATCCGCGACAAAAATAGAATTTTACATATATCGATCATATATTCCACGAGGGAATGTACATGTATTCTAGATCGAAAATAAAATTCTAAAAATAATACAGCTCCTACTGTATTTTATACATACAATCATGCACACAAATAATGCCCTTGACATGTCCAAGGGTCCAATCACACACAATATCAATAAGCCATAATAGTTGGAGCCTACAAACCAAAGAGTTAGCACATCCTACTATTTTCCTGCCTAAATTATGTATGACATGTGCATAACCTATTTGAATTCTAAAAATACACAGAGGCAAACCCTAGCTCTGATACCAATTGTTGGTTAATCCTAGGAAAATGTACCGGTTCCACTGTACAAAATTTTTTGTACAAGTGTCGAACCTTTCCTTAAATAACCTATTGTGTTCTTTAGAAGTTAGATAAGGAATCGCAGATGGAACTTAACATCATTGATTCCAAATTTAACTTATCTGTTCTTAATGGTTTAGATTTGAATCGCAAGCGGAATTTAACACTATTGATTTAAATCTACCTAGGTTATTAATTTCATAAATATTAATTTCCAAAATTGGCTTCTAGGAGTGCATGGCGAGGCACATGACCTTCTTGGATATGGGAGCAACCACCACCGCCTAGGCAAAGCCTTTTAAGGAAAATTAATATTTATTTCCTTAAATAGCTCTAAGTTAACCAAAAGGAACAATCGAATCACAAATTTGAAAAAGAAGAAAACACAAAATCGAAAAATAAATTCGATAAACTAGATCTAATTGCCTCTTGTATTTAGAATTCACACAAAGAAAAATAAATAATATGATGCGGAAGAAAACTATTAGTTATACCTTCTCTTTGCAAGCTAACGACCTCGAGATCTTCTGTCGTATTCCTCGCCTCGCCTTGGACATCGTGTGGGTGACGATCCTCCAAGATGAACACCACCCAAAAGCTTCCTCCTTCTTCTTCTAAAATCCGGCAACCACCACCACCAAGGAGAAGAGAGCAAAGGGAGAGGAAGAAGGGAGAGGGCCGACCACCAAGAGATCACCCAAGCAAAAGAATAAGAGTTGTGTCTCATGAAGCCCCCTCACCCATTCTTTTATATTACTTGCCCAAGACAAATAAGGAAAAACCTTTTACAAAAAATAAAATCATCCAAGAGTTTTTCCTTTTCCCTTTTTATTTTTCCTTTTCTTTCCTCTTGATTGAATCAATCATCAATCAATGGTTGAGATCAATCCTATTTGGTTTAGGATTGAATTTGGTTTAATCCTATTGGCCAGCCCTTGCTTGGGCACCAAGCAAGGTGGCCGACCACAATTAAAAGGAAAGGAAAAATAATTTTTTTAAAAATTTTACAAGAAGAAATCCTCTTATAAAATTTATAAGCTCTCTTTCCTAAAGTATGAGTTAAAAAAGGAAAGTTTCTAAAAATTAAAACCATGTTTTAAAATTTAAAAACTCTCTTATAAAATTTCCTTTTTTAACATGGTGATAGAAAATTTAAATTTTAAAACTTCTTTTCCCTTTTTTTAAACCATGAGGATGGTTAAAAAAGGAAAGTTTTAATATCTTTTAAACTCTCTATTTAAACATGTGGCCTAATTCAAATAAGGAAAGTTTTAAAAAATAAAATCTCTCTTTTAAAACTTATAGTTTTCTACAAAGAGAAGATTTTAAAAATTCAAAACAACCCTCCCTTTTTGAATTATTATGGCCAGCCCCTACAAGCTTGGTCACCAAGCTATAGGGCCGACCCCTTTCAAGAGGATGTGGCCGGCCATTGCTTGGTCACCAAGCAATGGTCCGGCCCCCTTCTTGGACACCAAGAAGAGCCTTACATTTGGATGGACTTGAGGCTATAATGAGACTACGACAGAGACCTAGAGGAGAAATTGGTTTTGGCCTTCCGATAGCTTGAGTATCCCGTGTTCGCCCCGAACACACAACTCAAGTTCATCGATAATAACTCATTCCACTAGATAGTTATTACCGCACTACCGCACCAATCCCAAATTACATTATGGGCTCCTTCTTATCATGAGTGTGTTAGTCTCCCTGTGTTTAAGATTATGAATGTCCACTAATTAAGTAAGTTACTGACAACTCACTTATAATTAATATCTAGCTCCAAGAGTAGTACCACTTAACTTTATTGTCATGTCGGACTAGGTCCACCTGCAGGGTTTAACATGGCAATCCTTATGAGCTCCTCTTGGGGACATTCTCAACCTAGATAACTAGGACACAGATTCCTTCTCTTTCAATCCTTTGTAGAAATTTATAAAAGAAAAGATTTAAAATTTTAAACTTTCTTTTAAAATCATGTGGAAAACATCATAAAAGGAAAGTTTTTAACAAAATAAAAACTTCCTTTTATTTTCTTTTCTTATATGGTCGGCCCCTTACTTGGGCACCAAGCAAGGCTTGGCCGACCCTAGCTTGAGCTCCAAGCTTGATTTGGTCGGGCCCTTGCTTGGGCTCCAAGCAAGGATGTAGCCGGGCCCCTAAGCTTGGTTAAGAAGCTGGGCTTTGGATAGATATAAGACTTTATAAATAAGAGGTTACAACAGGGACTGAGAGGAGGAATTGGTTTTGGCCTCCCGATGAGCTTGAACTTCCCGTGTTCGCCCCGAACACCCAACTCAAGTTCATCAATAATAACTCATATCACTAAAGAGTTATTATTGCACTATCGCACCAATCCCATATTACAATATGGGTTCTTTCTTATTATGAGTGTGTTAGTCTCCCTGTGTTTAAGATATCAAATGTCTACTAATTAAATGAGTTACTAACAACTCACTTAATTAATATTTAGCTCCAAGAGTAGTACCACTCAACCTTATTGTCATGTCGGACTAAGTCCACCTACAGGGTTTACATGACAATCCTTATGAGCTCCTCAAGGGGGCATCATCAACCTAGATCACTAGGACACAGTTTCATTCTATAATCAACAACACACCATATAAATAATATCATTTCCCAACTTATTGGGTCTATTGATTTAATGAACTAAATCTCTCCCTTTCATAAATTAAAGAAATAAATATTAAGTATACGTACTTATTATTATATCATGATTAAGAGTACACACTTCTATAATAATAGAGGTCCTGTTCTTTTTTACAATCAGTATAAAAAGAACAACCTCAAATGGTCATGATCAATACACTCAGAGTGTAATAGTGTATTTTTATAGTCAAGATAAACTAATACTAAATTATAGTACAATCATTCCAATGGTTTGTCCCATTCCATCTTGGTTGTGAGCAACTATTTATAATTTATAAGGAACTGATAACATGATCTTCTGTGTGACACCACACACCATGCTATCTTCAATATCAATTAAATGAACAACTATATTTAGCATATAAATGCAGACATTTGACCAATGTAATTCTTATTTCAAAATAAATATTTATACAAAAGCTAGACTTTTAGTATCCTCGTTGCTAGGGTCGTCGCCCCTCCTTGCTAGGATCTCTTGGTGGGCGGCGGATTGGAGAAGAGGAGAAGGAAGAAATTAGAAGGCGCCCCATCCTAGTGCTTCCTTAGTGGCCGGCAGTTTGAATCCAAAGAGGGAAAGGGTGGTTGTTGTGTTGGTAGATTGTCGCCTATACGACGTCCAAGAAGAGGAGAGGAATTCAGCGGAAGATCAAGAGGTCTTTAGCTACGAAGAAAGGTACAACTAGTTTTTTGATTCTGCTGTGTAATTAGTTTATTTTTCTTTGTATCAATTTTGAATACCAACACAAGAGGCCAGCGATCTTATAATTCGATCAAGGTGTGCTTTGATCTGTCAAGAACTTGCTTGATTGATCAAACACATGTCTGATCGAATATGCGGGTTGCTAGGAAAAGTTCTGTTCTTGTACAATTTTGTACAGGAAAATTTAAACAGAACGGAATTCTAGCACCTTCAGGGTAATCGTAGATCGGTTAACCAAATCTGCACACTTTTTACAAATCTGGAAGATGGAATCGTTGGATCGGTCAGCAGAGCTATACTGTAGAGAGATCATTAGATTACACGGTATACCTCTGAGTATTATATCATATAGAGATCCATGATTTACTTCTCGATTCTGGCAGAGTCACTAGCAGGCTATGGGTACGGAACTCTGATTCAATACAACTTTCAACCCTCAGACTAATGTGTTAGGATCGACGGTCGAGGCTAGAGAGGGGGGGTGTGAATAGCCGACCCCAAATTCGCGTTTCTTCCTACAATTTTAGTTAGCGCAGCGGAAATACAATGTAGAAATGAAACAAAGAATAGCAAACCTTAAACTCGACGATGTAACGAGGTTCGGAGATGAAACTCCTACTCCTCAGCGTGTCCGTAAGGTGGACGAAGCCTATTAATCTGTCGGTGGATGAGACCCCGGATAACCGGCTAATATGAACTCCTTCTGGGTGGAGAAACCTTGCCACAATCCCTTTTGCAACAGCAATAAAGGAGTACAAGAAATACAACAAGAAACAATGGATAATATGAATGTAACTACACTCTACCAAGTTTGCTTGCCTTCTTCTCGTCGACTGGAGTCCGTGGATGAAGCAGCAACTTCACGGATGATGCCAGCAGCAGCTGATCAACCAGTCGAGGGAAGCTCACACGAAGCTTCAGCAAAGCTCAAATCACAGTGAGAAGGAAGAAGAAGAAGCACTGTAGCAGCCAGACTCCTGTAGCCCTCGACCTGTTATATAACTTGTGAAGAAGAAGACACATAAACTAGCCGTTGTGTCGCAACGGCTAGGGCCTGGACCGATCAGGCACACTCCTGATTGGTCCAGGAGTGTTCTGATGGGTCTGTGGACCGATCAGGCCTTAGGCTGATCGGTCCCCAGATCGATCAGCCAACTCTCTGTGAGAGTTGGTCTCGTCTCTGATCGGTCTCCAGACCGATCAGTAACTCTCACAGAAAGCTACTGATCGGTCACCAGACCGATCAGATAACTCAGTGTATCACTGGATCGATCCACTGATCGATCCAGCTCTTGGTTTTTACCCAAACCAAGTCCCAAGCCTTCCAAACCAACATCCGGTCAACCTTGACCTATTGGTACATCATGCTTAGCATCCGGTCACTCCCTTGACCTGCTAGGACTCCCCGCTAAGTGTCCGGTCAATCCCTTTGACCCACTCGGACTTTCTCCTTCGTGCCAAGTATCCTGTCACTCCCTTGACCTACTTGGACTTCCCAACACCAGATGTCCGATCATTCTTGATCCATCTGGATTTTCCCTTACCCAGCTTCACTCACCAGGACTTTCACCTAGCTTCACTTACTAGGATTTTCACCTGGCTTCCCTCACCAGGATTTCCAATCTGCCTGGCTTCACTCACCGGGACTTTCAAACTGCCTAGCTTCACTCACTAGGGCTTTTACCTGGCTTCACTCACCAGGATTTCCAATCTGCCTGGCTTCACTCACCAGGACTTCCAAACTGCCTAGCTTCACTCACTAGGACTTTTCCGTGCCAAGTCTTCATACTTGGACTTTTCCGTTGCCAAGTCTCCATACTTGGACTTTTCCGTGCCAAGTCTCCATACTTGGACTTTTCCCGTGCCAAGCTCCCTGCTTGGACTTTTCCGTGCCAAGTCTCCATACTTGGACTTTTCCCGTGCCAAGTCTCCATGCTTGGACTTTTCCGAATCAAGTCAACTCAAGTTGGGTCAACCAGGTCAACCTTGACCGAAGGTTGCACCCACAATCTCCCAAGTTTGTATTCTTGTCAAATATCAAGATACAACTTTTCTATTCTCGTCAAACATCAAAATACAACTCGAGTCGGGTCAACCAGGTCAACCTTGACCTAAGGTTGCACCAACAATCTCCCCCTTTTTGATGTTTGACAAAAACCATAATCAAGTTAGGTTAACCCGATAACCTAACTTAGGTTTTCCAATAGTTCTCCAATCAATGTTCTTCCTTGAACATTCTCCCCAAACTCCAATGTTCTTCCTTGAATATTCTCTAGACATTTCTCCCCCTTTTTAACACACATCAAAAAGAGTGAATCAAGGTCAAGAGTTTCTTCCTAATGAAAGTTCCATACCTTTCATTGAAACTCTTAATTTCCCCCTTGATACTAAACACAACAATCAACATAGTGATAATCTCATATCACTCATACTCAGAAATCGAGTAAAAACTCCCCCTAAAAGTCAACTCCCGCTTGACCAATAGGTAAAACTCCCCCTAAAGGTCAACTCCCCCTTGACCATTGCACCAACAATGTCAACAATGTCTTGGAGAGTTTCAATCCTTTAGAAATCTAAAATACAACTTCCACAGCTGAAATTTCAGACAATCAGTCGAAAATCAGCATTTTGGCACGCTCTGATCGGTCACCAGACCGATCAGAACTCCTCTGGATCGGTCACCAGACCGATCAGACTTCCCTGGATCGATCCAGTGACCGATCCACACTACTCTGGACCGATCAGGCTCTTCTCTGATCGGTCCACAACTCTCTGATAAGAGTTCTGAATTTTTTTTCCTCCCGAAATTCAGAAACCCCTAAAAAATTACAGAAAATTCCAAAAATTATAAAATTTTGAGGATACATTCCTCATAACATATATTATCATGGAAAAATAGTTTTCTATGAAAATAACTTCTATTTTTAAATCTTGATACAAAGTTCAAAAAACTTTGAAATAGCTCAAGGTTAATCCATCTTTGTATCAACTTGCTCAATGATGAATGCTATCACTAGAAAAGCTTCATCAAGGTTTTTCAAATCAATTTTGAAATGATTTTAAACCATTCAATTTAGGACCACAATCTTAGGGCTAAATGTACATGACTTGTACACAAGCTTTCCCTATGATCCTTCATTTTGAATTAGGCTCATCTAGGTACAAGAACTATGCACCTTGATCCTAACTCATGATCCTAATATCTCACACACATCTAAGGTGTATCAAACACATCCAAGTCAATTTTGATGTGAGATATGGTTTAGGTCATCTTAATCTAAGTTCTCATGCATTTTCTAAACAACAATTTGATTTCCATATCAAATTGTGTTTTTGTCCTTAAATCAAATTAATTGATTATAAATGCAAAAGATGATGACATGGCATATAATGATATCATAAGTAAAAACATGTGCCAATGTCATGATGTCATGATGTCATGGCATAAAGTATGAAACTTAAATAAGGCATGACATATAACTAACCTAAGCATTATCATGTCATTTCAAATGATAATAAATTAAATATGATGTCATGACATGGCATATGGCAAACAATACATGACAAATAATATATAAAGGTATAGAAAATACCTAATTCTAGCCTTAGTTGTCATTTTTGATAATTTTGATCATTTTGCCATAAATTCCATATTCCTAAGTGTAATAGACCTAAAATCATATACTAAAGATTTTTAGATCACTATGTGCCAATTAGATTGACCCTAGAGAATTCCTCGAATATGGTTGGCACATGCTAATCACCTTAGGAATAATTTCTTAATCTCATTTTCAAGGCTTGATTACACCTTGAACATTCCTAAAATGCCACATTTTTCCATGATTAGGTTAACTACCTATTCAATTAAGGTTGGCACACCCTAATTCATCTAGCGTGATGGAATCACACTCCTAGGAACCCAATACCTAATTGAGCTCATTGGGTTCACTAAATATTCACTAGGGATGACTTCCCTAGCAACCCTCCTAATAACCCTCCTAGGCTTTAAAGCCTTGGTCATTTGAGACTCATCAAGATCAACTCTAGGGGTGACTCCCCTTGTGACCTTGGTGATGGTCTTCCTAGCCCTAGGTCTTGTTCCATAATCGAATGGAACATTATGGTAAGTGGGCTTGACCACTTGAGACTTAGGTTTGTGACTCAAACCTCTCATGTCCTTGGGCTTTTGCTTTTGACCCTTAGACCCTAGAGTTGACTTCTCTAAATTCTTAAGGGTCTTTTCTAAATTGTCAAGTCTTGACCTCAAGACTTGATTTTCCTTTTCTAATACCTCAAGTTTTAATTTGTCATTTATCTTTGAGGTATTCCTAGGCATATGTCTAGTTGTTTTGGGATCCCTATCTAGGTTTTCCTTAACCTTAGATGAGTTAACTCTAGGGTTAGCATTTCTAGAATTGTCCTTACCTAGGCAAACATGTTTAGCACCTAAGCACATGTATTGATTTCTATTGTTATCATGCCTATCTTTATTGACAATTGCAACAAAACTACTATTAACATGTGTCTTATTCAAATTGCAAGAATGTGCCTTAAAGGTTACCTTAGGGTTTGCCTTAGCTCCCCCTATCGATGTGCTCGGTCTCTTGTCCTTGTGAGGTTGCCTCCCCCTTGGACACTGGCTCCTATAGTGTCCCCTTTGCTTGCATTGGAAACACACCACGTGCTCCTTGCCCTTGCGTATCGGGACTCTGGCTTCCTTGACCTTTGGCGCCGGTGGAGTCTTCCTAATCCTCTTTGGACATTTACTCTTGTAATGCCCAAATTCCCTACACTCAAAGCACATTATATGTAATTTACTTGAAAGTAAATTGCTTGAGTTACCTAGGGTTGAGGATGGTTGTATGCTTTCTTCTTCATCCCTTCCGGAAGTAGAGGCTTCTTCTTCTTGCTCCAATCTTGAAGAAGAACTCTCCTCCTCCTCTTCCTTAGATGTTGAGTAGCCCTCAACTTCTAATTCCTTTCCTCCATGATGTGAGCTACTTGGCTCACTTGACTCCTCTTCATGACTTGAAGTGGAGCTCTCCTCATGGAACTTAGCCAAGTTGTTCCATAATTCCTTGGCATTGTTGTATCCACCTATCTTGCACAACATATCATTAGGTAATGAAAATTCAAGAATTTTCGTTACCTCATCATTGATCATGGATTGGTGGATTTGTCCCTTCGTCCACTTCTTCTTCTCGAGAGGTTCTCCTTCTTTATCCACCGGAGGAGAAAAACCTACTCGTACACAATTCCAATTCACTAGGTTAGTCATAAGAAAATACTTCATTCTTACCTTCCAATACGCGAAGTCGTCGAGATCGTAGAAGGGTGGAATCATGATGTCTTCTCCAAGTAGATCCATTCTCTAGCTTGTGCTCCCCCGGGTGTTAATCCGACGAAGAGCAACCTTGCTTCGATGGTCGAGGCTAGAGAGGGGGGTGTGAATAGCCGACCCCAAATTCGCGTTTCTTCCTACAATTTTAGTTAGCGCAGCGGAAATACAATGTAGAAATGAAACAAAGAATAGCAAACCTTAAACTCGACGATGTAACGAGGTTCGGAGATGAAACTCCTACTCCTCGGCGTGTCCGTAAGGTGGACGAAGCCTATCAATCCGTCGGTGGATGAGACCCCGGATAACTGGCTAATATGAATTCCTTCTGGGTGGAGAAACCTCGCCACAATCCCTTTTGCAACAGCAATAAAGGAGTACAAGAAATACAACAAGAAACAATGGATAATATGAATGTAACTACACTCTACCAAGTTTGCTTGCCTTCTTCTCGTCGACTGGAATCCGTTGATGAAGCAGCAACTTCACGGATGATGCCAGCAGCAGCTGATCAACCAGTCGAGGGAAGCTCACACGAAGCTTCAGCAAAGCTCAAATCGCAGTGAGAAGGAAGAAGAAGAAGCACTGTAGCAGCCAGACTCCTGTAGCCCTCGACCTGTTATATAACTTGCGAAGAAGAAGACACATAAACTAGCCGTTGCATCGCAACGGCTAGGGCCTGGACCAATCAGGCACACTCCTGATTGGTCCAGGAGTGTTCTGATGGGTCTGTGGACCGATCAGGCCTTAGGCTGATCGGTCCCCAGATCGATCAGCCAACTCTCTGTGAGAGTTGGTCTCGTCTCTGATCGGTCTCCAGACCGATCAGTAACTCTCACAGAAAGCTACTGATCGGTTACTGATCGGTCACCAGACCGATCAGATAACTCAGTGTATCACTAGATCGATCCACTGATCGATCCAGCTCTTGGTTTTTACCCAAACCAAGTCCCAAGCCTTCCAAACCAACATCCGGTCAACCTTGACCTATTGGTACATCATGCTGATGTGCGTAGATTATATACTCTTTTATGCATGTTTTTACGCACATTTACATACTTTGAGCATGCTTGATCTATGCATTTTTATACTTCCAGCTTTCCTTTTAGCATATTTACTCTTTTGGTTCGGAGATCTGCTTTTTGTGCACAGGAGTCGATTTGGTGAGGAATCTACATCTTTGGGAATGCATTGGAGGAACCGAAGGGAGAAAGCACCGGGCCCCTGCCCTGGTATGGAGCTCGGGCCGTGTGGAGTTTGGCACCAACAGAAGAGGAAGATGACATGTGTGAACCTCGCAGTGTGTCGTCAAGCCAAGGCCCTTACAGGCTGTGGATCTACACTGTGTGAGATTTCAGTCCAAGCGGTGTGGCGTGTGCACCACACTGTAGCATTTCCAGAGTTCGGCCGTGTGGAGTCACACTACTGCAGGCTGGGCAGAGAGGGACTGACATGGCCATGTGAATCTCACACGGCCGTGTGGCGCCCGATTCCCTCCTCTATTTAAACCCTTCTTCATGAATTGAAAGGGGATCTCTCCCCCTTTGGGAGAAAGCAAGATTTGGTGGTTTCCTCCCATTCTTGGGAGGATTTCTGGGCGATTCTAAGGGAGATCTCGACGATTTCGACTCCGGAGCGAGGATTAGATCCGAAGACAAGGCTTCTTCGTAGATAAGTTTTCTCTTTCCCCCCTCTTCTTGTTTTCTTGGATTGGGGATTCAAGGAAAGCTTGTAATATCTATTTCTTCGGATTTTCTTCCTCGATTCATGGAGTAGATCTTGTATTCTAGGATTAAGGGAGTATTTGTACGATGGATTGATGTAATCTCTTATGGATTTGCCATTTTCTTGTTTCAATGACATTATCTTGCTTGTATCAATTAGATCTTGAATGATTGATGGTGATTTGTGCTTAATTCTCATTCTTGATTAATTGTTTGGATTTCTTATGGACTTTGTAAAGATAAACTCTCACTCGATCATCCGAGGGATCCACGTGACAGGTGCAAGCCCGTGTAAGGACGTTTGAGAGATAATCTTGAAGAGGAAATAGGGATATTCAAGAGAGTAGGATGGATTTTATGATTAGCTTCTTGTATCTTGATAGATTAATGAGTCGTGGGCTTCTACGTTGATATCCGAGGAAGGCATAGTAATAGGTGCACTTCTGTGTAAGGACAACATAGGTTCATGTCTATTTAATCCTATTTAGATACATTTCTCAGTCCTTAGCCAGTTGTCTATTGCAAGAGGGAACCGGCAACTTTCTACATGTTTGGCAATTGAGGGATAAGAATTGGTGAACCATTTACATTCAAGAAGTCTTACAAAGAAACCGAAACTCCTAGAATCTTCCTTTATCATAACCCAAAACTCTAAACTCTTGTTTGTTGATCTTTAATATTAGATTTGTTTACCTTTACTTTGCTTTTGAAACGATTGGATAGTTGTTTAGCTAATTCGCATTAAGATATTTCTAGTGCTTATTCCAGTCCCTGTGGATACGATAATCTTTTATATTACTTGGGACATTTCCGTACACTTGCGGAGAGTAACACATGCTTAGCATCCGGTCACTCCCTTGACCTGCTAGGACTCCCCGCCAAGTGTCCGGTCAATTCCTTTGACCCACTCGGACTTTCTCCTTCGTGCCAAGTATCCTGTCACTCCCTTGACCTACTTGGACTTCCCAACACCAGATGTCCGATCATTCTTGATTCATCTGGATTTTCCCTTGCCCAACTTCACTCACCAGGACTTTCACCTAGCTTCACTTACTAGGATTTTCACCTGGCTTCCCTCACCAGGATTTCCAATCTGCCTGGCTTCACTCACCAGGACTTCCAAACTGCCTAGCTTCACTCACTAGGACTTTTCCGTGCCAAGTCTTCATACTTGGACTTTTCCGTTGCCAAGTCTCCATACTTGGACTTTTCCGTGCCAAGTCTCCATACTTGGACTTTTCCCGTGCCAAGCTCCCTACTTGGAATTTTCCGTGCCAAGTCTCCATACTTGGACTTTTCCCATGCCAAGTCTCCATACTTGGACTTTTCCCGTGCCAAGCTCTCTGCTTGGACTTTTCCGTGCCAAGTCTCCATGCTTGGACTTTTCCGAATCAAGTCAACTCAAGTCGGGTCAACCAGGCCAACCTTGACCGAAGGTTGCACCCACAATCTCCCAAGTTTGTATTCTTGTCAAATATCAAGATACAACTTTTCTATTCTCGTCAAATATCAAAATACAACTCGAGTCAGGTCAACTCGAGTCGGGTCAACCAGGTCAACCTTGACCTAAGGTTGCACCAACATAATGGACAATCAGAAAGTACCATACAGACATTAGAAGACCTACTGAGATATTGTGTTATGGATTTCGGGGGTAGTTGGGAGGATCATTTACACTTAATAGAATTTGCCTACAACAATAGCTATCACTCAACGATTCAGATGGTACCATTTGAGGCATTGTATGGCAGAACGTGTAAATACCCCATGTTATGGGAAGAAGTTGGTGAACCACAACTCCTGGGACCACAGAGCATTCAGCATGAGGTAGAGTTGGTTCGTACTATCAGACGCAGAATGTCGAAAGCCCAGGATTGACAGAAAACCTATGTTGATTGGAGACGGAGACCTCTAGAGTTTGATGTGGGTGATCACGTGTTCTTGCAAGTGTCTCCACCAAGGGAGTCAAGAGATTTGGACTGAAAGGTAAGTTGGGTCCTTGTTACATTGGACCTTTTCAAATATTAGAGCAGATAGGTGAGGTAGCCAATCGATTGGCGCTGCCACCATCACTTGCAGGGGTGCATGATGTATTCCACATATCTATGTTGAGGAAGTACGTGGCTCACCATATGCATATTCTATCAAATGTATCGATCACACTATAGCCAGATGCAACCTATGAGGAGGTTCCAGTGAGCATACTAGACAGCAAGGAGCGCCATTTGCGAAATAAAACTGTGTGACTCATCAAGATTGGATGGGAGGATCATTCAGATGAGGAAGCAACCTAGGAGGTCGAGGATACGATCCGAACTTAATACCCCCATCTATTTAATTGAGATATGTGGGTTAGATTTCTGTTCAGCGTCTATACTGTTTAGCGGTTGCTAGTACTTGTTGATAGTAAATGACGAAATTTGGAGACCAGATTTTTATTAGTAGGGGAGAATATAAAATACTGTATCATATAATAATTAAATAATAAGGCTTAATAGGAAAATAGTTTTAACGTAATTTTTGAGAAAATTTTTATAAATTTTCTGGGATTTAATCGGAGCTCGTATGACGTACTTTAAGGGGATGCATTTATAGGCTTGAGAAAAGTCTGTTTGGAATGCCCGGAGGTGGGAGTTGATTGAGAAATTGATCTAGGATTTAATTGAAAAATCCCTAAGTTATAAAAATATTGACTTGTGCCCTAGCTCCCACACCGCCGAATTCCTTTTCTTTCCCTTCTCTGTATCTCACGACGCCACCCTCTCCTCCTTCGCTGAACCCCTTTCTCCCCAATCCATCGCCGATCCTCTTCTCTCTCGAGCTGCACACCACCGAGCTCTCCTTCCTTCCCTCTCCCTCTCGCAAGTTCTTGCACCCCAGCCGACTATCTCGCTCCCTCACGCGAGCACCACAGCCGTCGGCCTCTTCTCCTCACGCGAGCACCACAGCCGTCAGCCTCTCCTCCTCACGCGAGCACCACAGTCGTCGGCCTCTCCTCCTCACGCGAGCACCAAAGCCGTCGGCCTCTCCTCCTCACGCGAGCACCATAGCCGTCGGCCTCGCTCCCTCGCACAAGCACCACAGCCGCCGGCCTCCCCTCCTTCGTCGAACCTCTTCTCCCCAAGCCATCGTCAGTCTTCTTCTCTCTCGAGCCACAACCGCCTGCTCTCCTCCTCACATGAGCATCGCAACACTGCCGTCCTTGTTCCCTAGTGCCGACCGACTTCTCCCTATCCTAGCTTCGAAAGGACAGGGAGATATTCATGTCTATATCCATACAGTCTCTTGTTGTCATTTATGATGTGTAGCAAATATTAGATACCAACCTTATATGCTTTGATTGTTGTTTATTTATGTACCATATTGAGCATGCTGGCTTCATGTTGCATACCCGATTTCTGTTTTTATGTATATGATGACTGTTGTATTTTGTACATCATATCATTACATGCATGTCAACAATGATTTCTCCCTTGCGGTCGAGAGAGTCGTTGATCAGGGTCGCACGCTCGGCCACTCAAGAGAGTGGTAGCTAGAGCAGATGTTGCTTGTCCTCTCGTGCCTCCACTCGCTCACTCATGAGTAGAGGAAGCTGGAGTTGCGAGCAGCAGGAACCCCCGTCGCAGATATAACTAGTTAGCTACTATGCAACTGTCTACTTGGCCACTCGAGAGAGTGGTAGCTGGAGTATTGTACAGTTTCGTTACTGACCCGGCCTCTCGACCATATATGGGTCATAATGCAGAGGGGTGGGTGGGAGTGACCATCAGTGTATATATTTTTATTATTGTTATACATGTCTATGTTGTTGCCTTCTTATATTTACTGTTGTTTATTTTGTCATGTGATACATTTATACTTGTTGAGCTATATATGTATTGATCGCATGTTGTTCGACTCTGGTTTACTTATTGATAGAATGTCTTTACCTCACATGATATCTTTGTAGTGATGAACAATTCAGTAGTCGATCGGTATTACTCCTGATCTTCTATTACCTAGCCAAGGATATGATTTCAGGTATAAACATATATTATGGTTTTATTTTAGTATTTGATATTCCTCTTATCAGACTGTATATCTTTGGCTCACTCTCTATTTGTATAGTATGTTATGTTCATGCACTATCTTTCCTTTACCTGCTGAGTCCTAGTACTCACCACCCCCACAAACTGGTTTTTCTTTCACCATGCAATAGGTAGATGAATCAAGGATACTTGGAGAGTCCTGATTGCCAGTCCCACTACAAATTCGAGGATAGTTTTCCTTTCGGTCTTATTTTTATTTGGGCGGTATATTGATTTCGTGTATTTACTTTCTAATAAGTTGATATGGGTTTGGAGTCTAGTATGGTGGTTGCAGGTATTTTGGTTAATGACTTTGTTGGTCTTACATTCATATTTTTTTATGATTTCTGTTGTGTTTACTTCCAGCCGTGTGGGCTGTTTATAAACTACGTGATTGTGTATAAATCCAGCCATGTGGCCTGATGATTATTTTCTTATGTTGAGTATTGATGTATACTGGTTCTAATTGCCACTGTTACAGGGGAGGTGCTGTCTGATTTTTTATTGGACAACCCTTACCCTCAGGGCATGACACTAGGATCAAAAATTATCAAAAAGTTAATTTTTCAGTCTAAGGCACTACAACCAAGTCCTAGGCACCTGGACTTCTTTGGGGTACCCAGACTTGGTCCAGGCACCTAGACTCCAGGCGCCCGGAACATCTTCCAGGCACCTAGACTAGAAAAATTATCCAAAGATGACATAGCACATTGTGTTGCGATAAGGATAAAGTTTTATCCCCTAGAGGCGCCTGTAACCCTTCCAAGCACCCCGACCAGGGCTATAAATACAGCCCTAGTCCCAGAAGGCTAGAACAACACTTGTAATTGATTCCTATTCAGTTTTGTTCTGTATATAGTGCTTTAATTGTTGTAAAGAGGCTTCATCGCCTAAATGAGAGTTTAGTGAGTGTTCAACTCCCTTAGATTAACAACCTTCCCGGTTGTAACCAAGTAAATTAACTGTGCCTCTTCCTTTCTTTATTTAAGTATTTTATTTCTTTTATGCAAGTGTTCATTATTATTAAGTTGTAAAGTTTGAGAAAGGTTCATTTTTCTTTGTAGGGCTATTCACCCCCCTCTAATCAGCCGTCACGGGACCAACAACTTGCTCTTTCACAGTTGAAATATATAGACATAGTATTGAAATGGTTTTGCATGTCTGAATCTAAAAAAGGTTTTATACCTTTAAGGCATGGAATTCACGTTTTGAATTCTATGTGCCCACACACAAAAGATGAGAGGATTTGCATAGATAAGATCCCTTATATGTCCGCAATATGATCTATCATGTATACTATGTTATGTACAAGGCCCGATGTATCATATGCTCTGAGTGTTACAAGTAAATACCAGTCAATCCAAGAATGTATCATTGGGTACCTGTCAAGATAATCCATAAGTACTTGAAAAGAACTAAGAATATATTCTTAGTATACGGAGATGGTGATATAATCATACGTGGGTATACAGATCCCAGTGTCCAAAAGGATAAGGATGACTCCAAGTCCTAATCAGGATTTATATTCATATTAAATGGAGGCACAGTTAGTTGGAAGAGTTCTAAGCAAGACACTGTTATAGATTCTACCTGTGAGGCGAAATATATTGCAGCTTCAGAAGCAGCAAAGAAAGTTATTTGGATCAAGAAGTTCGTTACCGAACTTGGTGTGGTTCCATCCACTATTGAAGTTTTACTTATGTATTGCAATAACATTGGAGCAATTCCGCAAGCAAAGGAACCTAGGTCTCATCAGTGATCCAATCACTTACTTCACTGTTATCATCTAATCTGGGAGATCATTAGTAGAAAAGAAATACAACTCGAGAAAATATCGACTAAAAGGAACCTAGTGGATCCTTTAACAAAAGCTCTACCATAAAGTTAGTTTGAGAGTCATATCCATGCTTACAGTTTAAGACACCGTGATTATTGGCATTAGGCCAAGTGGGAGTGTTAGATTTTGAGGGATGTCCTAAGACAATCACTTTATGATTTTACTATTTATTTAATAACTATAAATTTACTATTTGAGTACATATTATATGTTTGAATAGTCTTACACGCATTTACTGAATGTCTATAATACAATTTATAGCATGAGAGAATTTGTTATTAGATCATAACTTATGATTGGATCATAACTTGTGATTATCTCTACATGTGTAATTATGAACGTATTAAAATATTCTTAGTTGTCATATTGGTGCATTCGGATATCATCAATTTTGTAAGACTAGTTGGATTATACTCCTTAATTTGGCTAAGCACATGTTTCTCACTAGCTGGAGACATTGGGATATCGAGAGTTAAACGTGCATGCTAGTTATTCTAACTAGTTCACTGAAATGACTTGCCGTAAGACTTCATATGGTTCTCTACATATATGGATATGTTTGTGAAGTCATTACTGCAGCTCGAGTGCAAGTTTACTTTAACTTGAGGTATACAAGTCATCTTGATCACGGAGACTTATATTTTGACATCTTAAGCAAACATCTCTTAGATGTGTGGACCTGAGATGATTGGGGTATAAGTTGAAGTGTCCGAAGGTGTTTGGATAGCCCACAGAGGATTCACCGCTCCTTGCGAGGAGATATATACCCTCTGGCCACTCATTAAGATTATTACTCAAAATCTTTGGTTAAAACATCACATGTTAAGAGTATGAGACTCTTGTACACATGTATGAGTAATTTGAATCCACGGAACAAGGAAGTATTACTTGGGCTATGTGTGGCGTAGTCAGTCTAGTGGGGGAAGACACATTGACCATATCTTGAACCATGTGTATATAAGATAAGTGAAAGGAATGAGGTATTGCTCACTGTAGTTGTTGAAGGGTTCACAATTAGTTCTGAGATCAACTATGATTTTTTGATTAATTGGGGATCATGATATACTACTAGGTGTCACTCATGATCGTTCCATAATTAAGTAGTTAATTATGGACAGCCAAGATAAAATGATAACCTATTGGGTCACACACACTATGAATCTCTAAAAAATGTAAAATAAGTTACAGAATAGGATTATCAGATCAAGAGATAAAATATTTGGTTGGACCATACATAAGACAAATATAGAAATATTTGTCAGAATGAAAGCGCGGATGGGCCACATCTCTTATGAAAAAGTTAGACCCTATTTGGTTTAGTCATGAACCAATTTGATTTAGCCATGAACCAACTTAATTTAGTTGTAAACCGAACCAAGGGGTTAATGGACTACTTTTTTTGTTAAGGCATAATGGGTTAGATTTGGACTTTCTAATCTAACTCATTAAAGAGAACTATATATTGATATGGTTAAGAGAGAATTAATACACAATTCATTATTGGCTTGATTAGGTTTTAGAAACATAAACCCAATACCTCTCTCTCCCTCTCCCTCTCCCTCTCTCTTGCCGCTGACTACAACAAGAGGTTCTTCTCTTGTTGCCGTGAGTCACCCAAAGGAAGAAGATCTTCCTTTTGCTTCTTCTTCCTCTTCTTGATCCTTCTCCTTCACCCGTGGCTAGTACCTTTCCAAAGGCAAAGCTTGTTCTCTTGGAGTTTTCTTGAAATGCTCGGAGTGGATATGAATAGAGGCAAGGTTTGATAACATCGCAAAAGGTTGATACCCTTCTCGTTATAGGTTATATGTAAAGTATACCTAGAATAATTCTTATTCAATTTTATTTTATTTTATGATCTTGTCTGTGTAATTAATTATATCTTGCATGCGTGTGGTGTGTATGATATAATAAATTAGTTTATTTATTGTTAAGTCTTCCACTGTGCATGTTTATGAAATATGTTTTTAGCATACACCGCATCGGACATATCCCAACACCTAAGACCCTTCATAACAAATTGATGCATCCTTACGACAAATATTATATAATATGTTCACAATAGTTCATGAGTTATTTCACAATGTGTTCTCAATAGATTGACGCAACCGCTTCAATAATTATGAAAACCATGGATTATGTAAGATTTGTCGAATGAAATCAGACTGTAGCACGCGTTCATATTATGTATGAAGATGCTGCAATCGCTTCAGTTTGATCAACACAAATTGTTTCATGCTCAACAAAACACCCATGCAATCGTGTAAATCATAATAAAGACATGTTTGTTATCTATATAAAAAAACATAACTTAAAATAATGTATACAAATTCACAAATGGCTCTAATACCATTGTAGGGATCTTTTGTGAAAAATAATAAATATACATAGTAGAAAAAATTGATCCCTCTAGAGATTCATGTAGATATAGTATACAAAGTTTGATAGATTGACTATCTTTGTTGTGTAAATGGTACAATCCTGACAGCAACTTTATTTATCGGTAGATCTTAGCGTGATCAGAACGTCCATGCCTCTACAATATCTACATGAGCAAGTCCCTCATTTCTTCTCCAAGAACTTCAGAATGGGAGCTCTCTCTCTCTCTCTCTCTCCATGGAAATGGAAGAGAAAGAATGGAATGTCATGCCAACCCCTTCATCTTACTAGAGATGATATATATATTAGCAATCCAAGAGCCACCTAAAACCTCTTCACCGATGACCCTTCATCTTCTCCGATGACTATTAGTAATTATTATAGTAAGTTCTTGATTAGGTTTGGTCATAATAAGGTCCAAAACCAATTTCGGGATTAAGGCTCAAACCTATACAATTTTATTCAAACTAAAATAAATTAATCTTTAAGTTAACATTCTATTTATGTGTGACCTAATAGGTTCTCGTAATGTTTTAGTGTTTCTGAAACTATTTTAGATACATAAGCAATGAGTGACATCTAGTAATACATTATTGCTACCCAAGTAACGAGAATGTCGAGATCTAACCTAACCTGTCTATGTCTATTATCTTCTATAGCTCAATACTTCTATCCTCAATATTTAGATTCATCTATGAGACATAAACTGTGTCATCCTCTTATCAATCTTTATATTTTTTGATTTATAAGTAGATTCACTCAATCAAATAATCTTAATATCTCATATTGACTAATTTGAGCATGACCATATATTCTTGTATCATACTTAATTAAGGGGTCTACAGATATCACTTTCATTATATGGAAGGGATAGATCTCATGTACATCACTCACATCTTTCTGCATAACTTATTATATATCTAGTGATCGATTTTATAGTCCACCTTGTTACAGGTGATGTTTATCAATACCAAAGTATACAATTCCTTATGTAGGGAACCATAGTGACTTCAGGTCTAAGGACTATTCATATCAATAGTCTATATGAGAATATCTATGACACTCATATAACGATCCATGAAACATTTTCATGGTGGGTCATCATATATATATATATATATATATATATATATATCAATTCAACAAATTGATATATTATAAATTAGAATATACTACCTTAGGACATTATTATACTTATTTATCTGGCACAAATCTAAACCTTCATTTAAAAAATGATAAAGGAAATAAAGTATTTGGTTTATTTAGACTCTATTTTTTTATCTCACTTAAATTTAAAAGAGGACCAGCTTGAAATAAATATGTTTAGATGACATTATATACTATTTCAAAACTACACATTCTTATTGATCTATATCATTTAGTTATATTAATATTCATGACTATTGAAGGTTTAGTAGTGATTAATACAAAGACATCCCTGACCCAATATCTATATAGTTGATAAACGAGATTACAAGATGCTTTGATTCAAGAGAAAAAAATTATGAGTGCTTTTGGGATAAGCACATTTCTAATGTAAGATATATATATAATTCAAGTGGGGATTGTTTGAAAAATATTAGTGTGAATTAATATATTTAATTAAATGATTATAAATGGGTTTTAAAAAGTGAAATCCAATTTAATGATCTAATTAAATTATATTTATTTAAAATATGAATTTTGTTTTGTTTAGAGATCTATTTTTTATTTTTAATATATGATGGGCTAAATTAAAAATATAAAAAATATATAACTTTTAAGTTATAAATAAGACTAAGCTCCCCATTCATATGTAATTTTAATTTTATTGACGGCATATCCTCATAAAATTTTAAAAGGGAGAGTTAATCTGTAAAATTTAACAAGATTAGCTATCTGTCATGGTATGGATTTATGTATCATTTAGATTATTATTCATTATTTTAATATGATCCAGAGAATTATGTATTTTAGAATTTAGATTTATATTTTAAATTTAAAATCGTTTTCTATCATTAACTTGGCCCTAGTTCATCTTCTTCCCTTTTAACTCGCCACAAATAAACTCGTCATTGATATGGTAGAGTACAAGCTGGGCCACTTGGAATCCGTTGGGTCAGCATGGCCCAACAATGATCATCAAAAATAAAAAATAAAAAAAAAAAAAAAATATATATATATATATATATATATATATATATATATATATATATATAGCGCTGATATCCTGCGCGACGCGCACAGTGCGACTGTGCACGTTGCATAGGATTTCAGCGTTTTTTTTTCTTTTATTTTTTTTTTAAATTTGAATTAAAAAAATAATTAAAATATTTTTTAAAACTTTTATTTTTAGGGTTCAGACTTTGGATTATAGTATCAAAGCTATTTTTTTTTATTTTACCTCTAGGGTTCAGGCTTTGTGTTATAGTATCAAAGTTATTTAGGGTTCAGACTTTGGGTTATAGTATCAAAGTTATTTAGGGTTCAGACTTTGGGTTATAGTATCAAAGCTATTTAGGGTTTAGGTTTTGGGTTATAGTATGAAAGTTATTTTTTTAAAATTTTACCTCTAGGGTTCAAACTTTGGGTTATAGTATCAAATCTATTTTGTTTTTTAGATTTTACCTCTGGGGTTCAGGTTTCCAATTAGATTATAGTGTTTGGTTTTAAAAGAAATTAAAATAAAATTAATTTAAATATTTATTGAGTATTGTAATATGTTGAGAGGAATTTTTTTAATTATTTTTTTTAATTTAAAATATTAAAAAAAAAAACAAAGCTTGATCTCTTGCACGATGCGTACAATCACGCACGGTACGCATCGCGCAGGAGATCAAAACTATATAGGGTTTAAGGTTAAAGAAAAGTTAATTTAGAAATATAGAGGTTGTTAACCTGCATGATCGTCACCCACCGTGGGTGTGCATATGTATTTTAGAACACTAAATATATACAGCTGTAAAATGAATATTAAGGGTTTAATTAATGTATGTCATTTAATGTAATTAATTATTAATATAAAGAAAGATAATTTTTTAAAAAATAAATATGAAAATATACGGAAAAGATATATTTAGCTCATAATATTATTTGAAAACCGATATATAGCTTTGAAAATTCATACCATCTTGATAAATCATGATGGGTAACTCTTGATTTATTTTGATAATCGATAGAAATTTTTTTATAAAATCAGACTGATCATTTTGAGATTATTCTATTCAAAAAATTATAAACATGTCAATTAAAAAAATAAATAAATGTTTTTGATAGTGTTTGCACCTACATTTAAGATATATATATCTAAAATGATGAACTAGATAATATTGAATCTAGGACGATCGACTTAATCTCATAAAATTTTTCATCAGTCTCACAAATCGTTAGAATAAATTCAAAAGTATTTGAGTTGGGTGGTCCAGAATCAAAGCATCCCGTGATTATGTGTGTTATATAAAAAAATAAACAATTAATATAATATAATTAAAGATTAAATCGTAAATATCAATTTAAGGTATTATGTTGTATCGTAGCCGTGATGATATTTTTTTCCCAAATTAATCCCATTTATTGCTGCTCACGAGCGACCATCACACTCCTGTAAGTTGCCACTGAATTATATAATTTGTTAGAAGGGAAAAATAAAAGAGAATGGTAATTTAAATCTACAGATTATAAATAGATAGCGTTTTATTAATTATCAATTTATTTACTAAATAAATCAAGAAATTTTAATTTGTGTGCAATTGATTTGCGAAATGCGAATGAACTATTTAATAAAACATTTTACATATGTTATAAATAAATCATCTAAGAAAAATGATATGGACATGAAAAAAGTCAATTTATGACTCATTTTTCTCAAAATTTAAATCCGTAAAATTATGAATTATTATTTTTAAAATAAATCGTCTTTAACTTTTGTTATTGCTACTATAAGATGAAATATTTGAGATAACTGCAGATTGTTTAGGAAAAGTTAAAACGCCTAAATTATATTAAAAGAATCAAAGATTTATAACCAAACATAGTCAAAAGTTAAAGAATGAAGCAAGTTGGAACATCTCACACACGGTAAATTCGATTCTACCTGTACCGGCACTGCCCTCACCTCTCACATGCAAGTGAGTGGGACCCACCTGCATATCTGTGGGGTCCACCTCTTTTGTGAGAGGTGAGGGCAGTGCCCTTAAAGGTAGGATCGAATTAACCCTCACACACTCTCTCTCTCTCCCTCCACGTGAAGATTCATGAAGGGCTGCGTAGCTCCTGCCCACGTAGGTTGACTAACGAATTGAATCCTCCAACCGTTCCCACCTCTACACGCAATCCTTTTCACACAAACACAAACACAAACACAAACACAAACACAAAATCGACATTAATGTTACATAATTTTTTAAATAATTTTATTAATCTTTTAATATGCTGGTTATTATTTTACTTTTAAACGTTATAAGAATTACATTTGCTGAGTAATATATATGTTTTTTATTTTATTTTATAAACATATTTATTTAGTTATATATTCTCATCTTTATATAAAATGTATAATGAGGGAGAGGAACTTAATCTCGTCATTTAAAAATTTTTTCTTTTATATATATTTTGTAGGACTATTGAGAATTAGGGAGGGTATCTCATCACTTTAAAAATTTTCTTTAAAAAAAACTTATTGAGTATGCAATGAAAATTAAAATAAAAAAAAATAATACTTCAATTTTTACTTAGTTTGGAGTTTAGACGACTCCTACTATAAGAACCCACTCTCTATTGGATTGTATCGATGGGTTAATTCACTAAGAATATTTTGATTACAATGATACAATAAGATATGCAATTAAGTACAATATTACCAACAAAGAAATAGTAGCAGTTAAAGCATTTTGTCAGCGTTGCTCTCAATACAGAGATTTGTTCGAAGATGAGCTTGGCACAAAGAATGAGAGCACGATATAGAATAGTCATTTCTATAGAAATTAAAAAAAAAAACTAGCCATATTATATAAATCCAAAAATACATTCATAGAAATACAAAATATACATTCTTATATAGTTAAGTTAAGAAATCCTAAATCCTAAATAGAAAGGGAAAAAAATCAAATTATTCTTAAAAATATAAACAAATAAATATATATAATCTAACATTCCCCTTTAAACACATGATGTTATAACTAGAAGCATTGAGAGTTTGTCAAATAAGAAATGAAAGCGTGAAGCGGAATGTGCTTGGGTAAACATATCAGCAATCTATAGATTTAAAGGAACAAAAGGTAATGTGATGGTATCAATCTGAAGATGATAATGAGTAATATGACAATCAATTTCAATATGTTTCATCTGCTCATGAAAAACTAAATTGCGTGTAATTTGAATACCACTCTGATTATCATAATATAACATAGTAGGTCGATGAAGAGAAATATATGTTGGTGCAATATTCCCTAGGTCAAGGTTGACCTGGTTGACTAAGCTTGAGTTGACTCAAGCTTGAATCTTGATGTTTGGGTTTCGATATTTGCCAATATATTGAGACAATACATGCAGACTGACAGGTCGTGGAGATTGCAGGTGCAATCGTCCGTGTGGGAAGTCCTGGTGAGTGAAGCCAGGCAGATGAAAATCCTAGTGAGTGAAGCTAGGTGAAAGTCCCGGTGAGTGAAGTCGGGCAGTTGAGAAGTCCTAGTGAGTGAAGATAGGTGAAAGTCCCAGTGAGTGAAGCCGGGCAATGGAAAGACCTGGTGAGTGAAACTAGGCACGAGGAAATCCAGATGAGTCAAGGGTGACCGGACATCTGGTAGAAGGAAGTCCAAGTGGGTCATGAAGGACCGGACACTTGGCACGAGATGATAAGTCCAAGTGGGTTAAGGTTGACCGAACACTTGGCACAAGAAGAAAGTCTAGATGAGTCAAAAGTTGACCAAACTCTTAGCGGTCGTAAGTCCAATAGGGAGTTGGTATGGAACTAGGAAGTTCGGACGTAGTGAGCTTCCGAAGGCCATAACTTTTGACTTAGATATCAGAATGAGGTGATCTCGGATGCAAAACGAAGCTAATTTCAAGATCTACACAGATTTCTGCTTCCCAATCGATTGGCCAATCAATTGGGGGGGGGGGGGTTCAATCAATTGGTCAATCGATTGGGTGACATGATTTTGTGCAGAAATGGGCTGAATCGATTGGGTAATCGATTGAAATTTTCCCAATCGATCGGTCAATCGATTGGGAGAGTTTTTGAGTGAACAGTGAGCTTCTGAATCGATCAATTGATCGATTGAAACCTCCAATCGATCGACCGATCGATTGGAGCGTTGGAAATCGCTCGAGAAGCCTTGAATCGATCGGGTAATCGATTCAAGGCGATTCCAATAGCATAGAGGCGCTCTGGATCGATCAACCGATTGATCCAAAGCCTCCCCAATCGATTGGAAGCAATCTAATCGATTGGGATTCGACCGTTGGCACGGATAAAGCCGTTGGCGAGCGTTTTTCTGCGCACGACTTCCTCTCTTCTCCACAGGCGATCACAGCAAACCTCCACAGCGATCTTTTCTTCCTCACCGCTAGTTCTTGAAGGTTCTTGGAGGCTCATCTAAGTCAAGAGGCCAGTTGCAACAACAAGAAGAAGAAGCTAGGGTTTTCATTGTAATCTTGTAAGATTCATTTGTATTTTGCTTCTTTCTTTCTCATTGTTATATTGTGAGTGGTGTAAGGCTTCTCCGCCTTCGGTAGTTACCGTAAAGGAGTGTTTTCATAGTGAAGGGTGCGTGAGTGTGTGGATCCTTGGATTAGTCACCTCTTGTTGAGGTGGATACCAAGTAAATTCTAGAGTTAGTGTTGTATGTTTATTTCTTTGTATTTTCCGTTGTATATCTTTGAAGAAACAAGCAACGACGAGCACGAGATCGCGCCGAGCTATTCACCCCCCCCCCCCTCTAGCTCCATTTTCGGTCCCAACAAGTGGTATCAGAGCAAGGTTGCTCTTCACCGGAATCATCGCCGGAAAGGGCAAAAAGCTTGAGGGTGAAGAGGTTGGAGCAATTCTACAAGTCGAAGACTTCATCAAAAAAGTTCAACTTCAAGATGGAATTCCGAGATGGACTCGGATTCGACACAAGGGTGCCTCCACTATATGTATCCACGAGTTTCGATTCTTGGAAATCAAGAATTGAAAATTTTCTTATGATGGAGATAGAATAATGGTTTACTCTAATGGAAGGCTTCGAAGCTCCAAAGAATTCAAAGGAAAAAATTCTCAAGAGGAGCAAGTGGAGCCAAGAATAAATCCAAAGGTGTGAGGCTAATGACAAAGTGACCAATCTTTTGGTCAATCTATTGCCGAGCAACATCTTGGAGAAAATTAGAGAATTTGAAGATGCCAAAGTGCTATGGAGTAAATTGGAAAAACTTCATGAAGAACCCTCCACTATACCAATCCAAGAAAAATAAAATGAGGGTGATTCATTGAATCAAGACCACAAAGAAGAAGAAGAGGACTCCGAGGTTGAGAGGTGCTCAACACCGGAGGAAGAAGAAGAAAGTCCATCCTCAATAGAGCATGAAGGTAAAGCCAAAGGAGTTTACTCCTTATTTCATGTGCATGATGATTCGTAAGTTGAGAGATGTTCAACATCCGAGAATGAAGAAGAAGAAGCCTCCACCTCTAGGATTGAGGGGGAGCGTGGATCATTATTGTCGGATCAAGAAGAAGTCTCTACATTCGGATCAAAAGGAGAAGATGTCATCCTTACACATGAAGGTATAAATGTTTCAATTAAGAATAAAAATCATATTATATGTTTTGAGTGTAGGGAACATGGGCACTACAAGAGCAAGTGCCCCAAATTGGCCAAGAAGAAGGGTCAAATGACACTAAAGGGCAAGGTGAAGCCCAAGGAGACCATCCCCACAACAAAGAAGAGCAAGGAGCACACTGTGTGTTTCTCTGCAATCAAAAAGGACATTACCGGAGCCAATGTCCTAAGGGGAAGAAAGCGGTCAAAGCTAAAGGAGGAAGCATGGATCAAGGGGGAGCCTCCAAGGTAAAACAAAAAGGTATAATTTATTGAGCCTATCCCCTTAAATAATGGTAAAAAGCATGCTAATTCCAATTTTTATCATTTTAATGCTATTTACCATAAAAATAGGAAGCATGATAGTTGATCCGGTTGTAAGAACAGGGGCCCCGTCCGGAGGAGTCAACGCCACGTGGAAGTAAAAGTAGCGGATGGCCGGGCGGAGAGGGGCGGGTTCGACCGGCCGGGCGGCCGACCGGTGTCTAGTTGATGGTTGAAGGTGTCTCGTTGAAAGTCAGGGTTCCGGCGCTCAGCGGACAAGATCGCAGGGCTGATCGGATTGCACGCTCGGCCAAAGCCATCAGGTAGCACTGCTAACAGTCTCCACAAAGCACGGGAGTAAGAATCTCCTCAAGTAAACCACCGCATACGTCCGGCCGGATGTCGTGGAAGCCGGCCGGTCGGACTCTCTCCAGGGAGTAATGGTAAAAGGACAAGGGACATCTTTTTCTGACAGCGGGTATGTTCCACATGTAGGCCATACTGCAAATCTTATGACAGGGGGTTCCGCGGTCCCATCGAGGACATGCTTGGACTGTAGCAGTATGGGTCAGGTAAGCTCACTGACAAGTCCTTACTGGGGTATGGGCCGCTGACACGTGTACACCTCGGTAGGTGTACACTCGCTTTTCCACCACTCTATATAAAGAGCCTTATACTTCACCGGAGGTACGCGTTGGACACCTTTGGAGCCACTTTTTTCACTACTTGCTTGCCTGACTTGAGCGTCGGAGGGTCACCGCCGGGAACCCCTTCCCGGCCCGACTTCGGGTGTGCGGAGGTTCGTGCAACCAAGATCCACGCCGACCCGGAGAGTTACGTGCCAAAGGTGTCCGCTGGTTCAAGATTCGGACAGATCAAGCCCATTCGCGTGGGAACGCTCTCCGCATCCGAACGGAAACAATGGACGACCGATGACAACACACTAACGCTCTCCACGGAGGAACTCGACGCCGATCGAGTTGAGGGCCGCCAAGCTTGTGGAGCAAAACAGAAGGCAACAGAGCAGCAAGCAACCTCAGCATCTGATGGCCGAGCGGAAGCACCTCAAGCCACCGTTGCATTCCACCGGGCCCTATTCCGCACTCCTGAGGCCGCAGCAACCCATCGAGATAGGGGATCTTCTTCTGATGAAAGGCCAAGACAAGACGACAAAAAAGGGAAAGCCCCCCGAGCGGACGCATCGCCCGAGCGGATTAATCGCCAATTCTCAGAAGCCATCTTGAAGGATCCTTTGCCCAAGCACTATGTTCCTCCGACGATCGGCGAATACAATGGGACCACCGATCCGGATGATCATCTGGGTAAATTCGACAACACTGCTACCCTTCACCAATATACGGATGGGGTGAAGTGTCGAGTTTTTCTAACCACCCTCTTTGGATCGGCTCAACGATGGTTTCGAAGGCTGCCGGATGGGTCAATCACAAATTTCAAGGACTTCCGAACGGCCTTCCTCCACCACTTCGCAAGCAGTCGGCGCTATCAAAAAACCAGCGTTAGTCTGTTCGCCATCAAACAAGAAGCCCGTGAATCGCTCCGAGCTTACATCCAGTGGTTCAACAAAGTGGCTATGGATATTCCAACGGCCACCTCGGAGACCATGATGAATGCCTTCACACAAGGCCTAGTGGATGGGGATTTCTTCCGATCGCTCATCCGGAAGCCGCCCCAAGACTACGACCACATGCTACACCGGGCCAACGAATATATCAACGTGGAGGAAGCCCAAGCAGCTTGGAAAAAAGAAACTCCAACCGAGCGGGCTCCTCCTGCAGAGCGGAAACAGCACGCTTCTCATCAGCCGCCCAGAGGACCGAGGGTCGAAGCAATCCGCTCCCCCCATGCCAGGTCTCACGTGCAAGAGGTAGCTGCCGCCCGGCCCAAGCCAAAGAAGAAATGGACCCCGATGTTCTGCTCTTTCCACCGGACGGATACGTACAACACAAAGGATTGTCGAAGTCTTCCCTTAATTGCTCATCCCGTTCCCCGGAATGGCGGTCGACGGTCTCCCTCAGTCGACAGGCGACAGAGAACTCATGAAGCCGATTGGACGCAAGACGACAGGCGACAACAACATACCCCCGATCGGCATCGCTCTCCGAGGCTGGAGAATCACCGAATGTCAAGAGAACGGTCCCGACCATCCGCTCGGGAAGAAGAAAATAGAAGTAATACTTCCCGAGGCGAGATCAACATTATTGCTGGCGGGCCGACCGGAGGAGATTCCAACCGAGCAAGGAAGGCGAGCGTCCAGCAGCTCCAGATCCATGCGGTGACTTGGAAGGAGTTGAAGTGCCCACGACGACGCTCTGCTCATCAAAGCGGTAATAGCCAACTACACTATTCACCGCGTTTTTATTGACACAGAAGCTCGGTCAACATAATATTCAAAAGGCGTTCGATCAACTACAAATTGACCACGCCGAGTCGCGCCATGACAACCCCCACGGTTTTACGGCAATGAAGTCCGCCGGCCGGACAGATCCGATAGCTATCTCACCGGGAGAAGAGCCCCGAGGACGTAGCAGCAAACTTCGTGGTGGTGGACTCTCCTCATCATACAACGTCATTTTGGGACGACTCGGCCACCATTAAGCGACCGCTCCCACCTTCCACCAAGATCAAGTTCCCCGTCAAGACAAAGTGGGAGAAGCGGGGAGATCAATCTGGCGCTCGGCGATGCTACGCGAAATGGTCCGAAAAGCAAATTCCGCTGAAGTCACCACGATCGAGGTGAATGCTATAATCGAAAGGCCTCCTCTTTAGTTTATGAAGAAAAGAGGAAGTGCAGATTCACCCCCGAGAGGAGGCCACGACCTTTATTGCGTCCGATCCGGAGGCCAAGAAAGAGGAAGTGATCAAATGCCTCCAGAGAATTACGTTCGTGCGTCCGACGATGTGCGGGATTTCACGAGCATAGCACAAGACTACATGTCCGACCGACGGCGTGAAGCAGAAAAGAGATTTCCGTAGCGTAATACCATCATCCCAGTGAGGTGGAGAAGCTCGAAGCCGCCATAAACGCGAGGTGCACGGTTCCAGCGCGGGTCGAACGTAGTATTAGTCTCCAAGCTGGGCAACAAGTGGAGAGTATGCATAGATTTTCGGGATCTCAACAAAGCTTGCCCGAAAGACTTTTATCCTCTGCCCCGGATAGATCAGCTAGTGGACTCTACGGCCGGCTGCGAATTAATATGTATGCTCGACGCTTACCAAGGCTATCATCAAGTGCCGCTCGCCCGTGAAGATCAAGAAAAAGTCAGCTTCGTGACGGCCGACGGCACCTATTGCTATAATGTGATGCCGTTCGGATTGAAGAATGCGGGAGCCACATATCAACGCTTGATGAATAAAGTATTCAGAGAGCAGATCGGGCGAAATCTGGAAGTGTACGTGGACGACATTCTCATCAACTCCGTCCGAGCGGCCGATATCTTCAAAGACATGGAGGAAACCTTCCGAACGCTACGCAAATATGGAGTCAAGCTAAATCCCCAGAAGTGCCTGTTCGGAGCAAAAGGAGGGTGTTTCTTAGGTTACATAGTGATCGAGCGGGGCATCGAAGCCAATCCCAACAAGGTGAAAGCTCTACAAGACATGCCGCCTCCAAGAAATACAAGGGAAGTACAACGTTTGACCGGTCGGATAACTGCTCTGTCTAGATTCATCTCCAAAACCGCCGACCGGAGCCTTTCTTTTTTCAAAATCTTGCGCAAGGCCAATAAGTTTCATTGGGACGAAGAATGTGATCGGGCGTTCGAAGATTTGAAGGCATATCTGAGCTCTCTCCCGGTATTAGCCAAGCCGACTGCGGGTGAGCCACTTTGTATTTACTTGTCTTCAATCGAGCGAGCAATCGACTCGGCACTAGTGAGGGCGAGCGGAGAAGAGCCTGTGTATTTTCTTAGTCATATTTTAAAAGATGCTGAATCTCGGGCTCGGAAAGTCGCTTCGCCCTGCCCGCTCCTCGCCGCTCGGCTCCATACTTCCGGTGCATACCATCATTGTCAAAACCAATAGACCGCTCGGACGTGTATGAAGCGTCCGGCGGCTCATCAAATGGACGACGGAGTTAAGAATTTGACATCCAATACCAGCCCGCCGCAATCAAAGCGCAGTCTGGCGGATTTTGTGACCGAGGTGCCGAGAGAAGGCTATGGAAAATATTTGTGGACGGATCATCCACTCGGCAAGGCAGTTTGCTGCTTTCTCCTCAAGAAGAAAAGATGCACTTATCCGCCTGGTTATAAAGCTACAAACAATGGCAAGTACGTATGAGACTCATAGCGGACATGCATGTGGGTGCTCGACTGGATAACCTGGACTTCGTTCAGCCATGCACTCCTGGTACCTTGAATCACGCTAAAGTCTCCGAGCGCTTCAGTGAAAGCCGAAGCTTAAAGCCAATTTTAGAGAAGTCATTGTCCGAAGATACCGGCGAGGTAAAATCGGATGAGTTAGCCAAACTCATGAGCTCAATAACACCGATCGCCATTCAGCAGCCAATTGAACAAGTATTTTGGTGGCACACGTCGACCGTATGGAAGGCCTTCGTTTCGAGCGTCGAGGACACCCATCACGGAGTTTCCGCGCCACACCGTCGATCGAATGAAGCCCACCGCTAAGGGGAGAGGGTTTCTCACACTCATCGGCGATCAGCTTTACAAGAAGGCTTTCTCACGCCCGCTGTTGAAATGCGTGAGCTCGGAGGACTCGGCTTACATCCTCCAAGAAGTACATCAAGGATCATGCGGAGGACATCCGGGCGGACGATCGTTGGCTAAGAAGATCCTGTTGGTCGGGTACTTCTGGCCAACCTTACAAGCAAACGCTGTTTGGACCATGTCGACGTGCCTTTCATGCCAGAAGTACCATAACTTCTACCATCGACCGGCAGATGAAATGAAGGCATCAACAGTCTCATGTCCGTTCGATCAGTGGGGACTGGATATCGTTGGTCCATTTCCCATGGCGACCGGACAGCGAAAATTTCTGCTAGTGGCGGTCGATTATTTTTCCAAGTGGGTGGAGGCCGAGCCGCTAGCCAGGATCACCGAACAGATGGTCAAAAAGTTCATATGGCAGCACATCATCTGTCGGTTCGGCATCCCTCGCCGACTAGTTTCCGACAACGGACGGTAGTTTACCAGAAAATTGCTCGAAGATTGGTGCCAAAGCTATGGCATCGAGCGACACTTCACGTCCGTAGCATACCCCCAAAGCAATGGTCAAGCTGAAGTAGCTAATCGAGAAATTCTTCAGACGCGTGCCGCTCGACCATTTGGGAGGAAGTTGGTGGATGAAGTCGCGTCCTTATGGGCCATCGAACGACTCTAAAGGAAGGATTGCACGCCTTTCCACCGTGTATGGGGTTGTATTCTCGCCGGTTGGCGCGAGTCCGCTCGGATCCGTAATTATGATGACAACAACACCGAAGAGGAACATGGAGTGGATTTGGTCAAGAAGAGAGCCAAGGCATCCGTCCCTGATGGCGATCTGCAAAGGATGAAGCGTAATTACAATCGTGGCGTAATCCCAAGATCATTCCGTCGGCGATCTTGTCGGAAGAAAGTGAAGCTCGGCACGTACGGCCGAAGCTAGAAGCTCCAGGCGTCGCCTTTCAAAATCGCCGAAAGCTCCCCGAGGCGCTTACTATTTGGAGGATGAAGACGGACTGGATCGGCCATGGAGTGCAAATCATCTCTAGCCTTATAGAGTTTGAAAAGTGCGATGTAACTCATTTTTGTGTATTTGCTAGTCGCCTATGTCCTTGTAATGCAGAAGCAAAAGATAAAAGCGCATTGAGCATTATCCGAACGACCTCATCATGAAGACCCCGTGCCGCTTCGACGGGCATATAATTATACGAGCCAAATGCTCAAGGCAAAGACCCGCTTGAGCATATAAATTACAGAGTCGAAGGCTCCGGTAAAGACCCATGCCGCGGGAGTATATAATAAAATTAGCCTTAATACCGAGCTCGGACGTTAAATATCGAGACGAGGCTATAAACTTCCGGGAAGACCGCCGAGTTCACGTTAAAAATCGAGAGGAAGGCGGCCTAAAATCACCTCCGGAGCGTAGACCGGCCGAGGCGAGCTCAGGCTGCTGCCTATAAACCTTCCGGCGAAGAAGAACCGAGCGACTCGGCGTTAAATATCGAGAGGCGAGCCGGCGTTTATAAACTTCCGAAGACCGCCGAGCTCGACGTTAAAATCGAGAGCGAACGTCTATAAACTTCCAAGCGAAGACCGCCGAGCTCCGACGTTAAATATCGAGAGACGAGTGGCGTTATAAACTTCCGGCGGAAGACCGCCGAGCTTCGACGTTAAAATCGAGAGACGAGCGGGCTTATAAACTTCCGAGCGAAGACCGCCGACGGCGATGTTAAATATCGAGAGGAGCCGAGCGCTCTATAAACATCGAGAGTGGAAGACCGCCGAGCTCCGCGTTAAAAATCGAGCAGGATCTATAAACTTCCGGAGCGAAGGAAGATCCGAAGTCGACGTTAAATATCGAGAGACGAGCCGGCGCTATAAAGCGGAAGACCGTCGAGCTCCGATGTTAAAAATCGAGAGACGAGCCGGCATCTATAAACTTCCGAGCGGAAGACCGTCGAGCTCTGACGTTAAATATCGAGAGACGAGCCAGCGTCAATAAACCCTCCGAGTGGAAGACCGTCAAGCTCCAACGTTAAATATGTTGGTTGCTACTCGGAAAACCTAGAGGTTCCACTGTACAAAAATTTTGTACAAAGATCTGAACCTTTTCCTAGCTACCATGTGTTCTTTTAAATTAAATTTTGGATCGCCTGCGGAACTTAACACGTTTGATCCAAAACTTAATCTATTCGTTCTTTTAGGTTTTGACTTGGGTCTCCTGCGGAACTTAACACGTTCGACCCAAATCACCTTAAGTTATTAATTCCATTAAATATTAATTTCCATAATTGGTTCCCAGTACTGACGTGGCGAGACACATGGCCTTCTTGGATATGGGAGCAACCACCACCGACTAGACAAAACCTTTTATGGAAAGCTAATATTTAATTTCCTAAAATAACTTTAGGTTAACCAAAAAGAACAATCAAATCACAAGGAAAAAAAACAAAAGAACACAACATCGAAAAACATATTCGAAATACTAGAATCGCATGCCTCTTGTATTTGGTATTATTTACAAAAATAACTAGTATGATGCGGAAAGAAAAATTACTAGTTATACCTTTTAGAAAGACCTCTTGATCTTCTACCGTATTCCTCTTCTAACCTCGGACGTTGTGTGGGCAACGATCTTCTGAGATGAGAAACCACCAATGCACCTTCTTTTCCTTTCTTCAAATTTCGGCCAAGCACAAAGTTTCCAAAAGATGAAGATCTTTTCCACCAACCAAGCTCCAAGGGATGTAAGCTTTCTCTCCTTCTTCCTCAAGCTAGATCCGGCCACCAATTAAAACTCCATGAGCATGAAGAGGTTCAGCCACAAAGAGAAGAAGAAGAGAAGAAGAAAGGGTCGGCCACACCACCAAGGAAAAGAGAGAGAAAAATAGAATAGAGTCCTTCACCTTGAAGCCTCCTCTACCCCCTCTTTTATAATCCTTGGTCTTGGCAAATAAGGAAAATTTAATAAAAACTTCCTTAATTCTTTTGCCATTGAAAAGGAAAATTTATTTAATTAAAACAATTTTCTCTTTTCAAATTTTAATGGCCGGCCATAACAAATAAATTCTCCAAGCAAATAAAATTTTAAACACCAATTAAAACTTCCTTATTTACTTCCGGAAATTTATAAAAATTTCTCCAATAATTTTATCCCTTCATGATTGGTTTATAAAAAGGAAATTTAATAAATTAAAATCTTTCTTTTAAACATGTGGATAAAAAGAAAGTTATCTCTAAAAAATTAAAATCTCTTTTAATCTACAAATAAGGAAAGATATCAAATCTTTTCTTAATCTTTTGTAGAAACTTATAAAAGAGAATATTTAATTTTAAACTCTCTTTTAAATCATGAACATGGTTAAAAAGGAAAGTTTTCTTAAAATTTAAAATCCTTCTTTAATCAACAAATAAGGAAAGATTTCAAATTTTAAACTCTCTTTTAAACATGTAGATGATTTACAAATAAGAAAAGTTTTTACCAAAAATTAAAACCATCCTTTTAAACTACAAATAAGGAAAGAGATTAATCTCTTCTTAATCTTTTGTAGAAAGTTATAAAGGAAATTTTAATTTTAAACTCTCTTTAAAATCATGATATCCACATAAGAAATAATTTTAATAAAATCCTTTTAATATTCTAGTGGCACCACCTAAGCTTGGGACCCAAGCTTGGGCCGCCACCTACATGACTCATCCACTTGATCTTGGCCGGCCCTAGCTTGGGTTCCAAGCTAGCTTGACCGGCCCCATTGGATGGGTAAGAAGGTGGGTATGTGTGGGTATAAATCTCTATATACTAGAGGCTACGATAGGGACCGAGAGGAGGAATTGGTTTTGTCTCCCGATGAAATTAAGCATCCCGTGTTCGCCCCGAACACACAACTTAATTTCATCAATAATAATTCATTCCACTAAAGAACTATTATTGAACTACCGCACCAATCCCAAATTACATTTTGGGCTTCTTCTTATTATGAGTGTGTTAGTCTCCAGTGTTTAAGATAACAATGTCCACTAATTAAGTAACTGACAACTTACTTAATTAATATCTAGCTCCAAGAGTAGTACCACTCAACTTTATCGTCATGTCGGACTAAGTCCACCAGGTTTAACATGACAATCCTTATGAGTTCCTCTTAGGGACATTCTCAACCTAGATCACTAGGACACAGTTTCCTTCTATAATCAACAACACACACTATAAGTGATATCATTTCCCAACTTATCGGGCTTATTGATTTATCGAACTAAATCTCACCCATTGACAAATTAAAGAAATAAATATCAAATATATGTGCTTGTTATTATATTAGGATTAAGAGCACACACTTCCATAATAACTGAGGTCTTTGTTCCTTTATAAAGTCAGTATAAAAGGAACGACCTCAAATGGTCCTACTCAATACACTCTAAGTGTACTAGTGTAATTATATAGTTAAGATAAACTAATACCTAATTACACTACGACCTTCCAATGGTTTGTTCCTTTCCATCTTGGTCGTGAGCTACTGTTTATAATTTATAAGGAATTGATAACATGATCTTCTGTGTGTGGCACCACACACCATGTTATCTACAATATAAATTAATTGAGCAACTACATTTATCATAAATGTAGACATTTGACCAATGTGATTCTTATTTCTAGATAAATGTTTATACCAAAAGCTAGGCTTTTAGTATACACTCTAACAAAATATCGAGAGACGAGCCGGCGTCTATAAACCCTCCGAGCGGAAGAGATCAATAAAAAGGATGCAATTGTCCAAGAAACTCGCCGTCAATATCGTTCGATCGTCTCTACGTTCCGCTCGGCCCAGTACCCAAAGGTACTTCATCAGTGTCTAGCGAGCGATCTCTGCTATCAAAGCGGAATGTTGCATATTGGAAATATTACATATTTAGCCGAGCGGAAGGGCAACGCCAAATACTTGCATCTCATAATAGGCGAGCGGACAACACACATTAACTAGCAAAAGGACAAAGTACGTGAAAGAGAAATGTTGCATTAAATTTAAAACTTTAGGCCAAGCGACCTAAGTACAAAAAAGGATCACTTTTTGGCCTAGCGGCCTAACTACATCTACCGACGTCTACTCAATGTAGTCATAAAGGTTCTTGGGGATGTTATCCAGAAGCGCCACCTGATCGCCGGCCGGAATAGTAGTGGACTCGGAAGAAGCCTGAGACTTCGAGATATGTCATGGTGGTCATAGCCGTCGAAGTCAGGGTACATCCGCTTCATGATTTTCTCCGAGAATTTGGCGAGCGGATGTAGCTCGGCAGCAAGGCTGACCGGCCTCTTGGTACTCTTTGAAGGCCAATTGAGATGCAGCGAGGATTCTGCAAAGTGGTCAGCTCGTCCTTATGCTTGGTGGCGTCGCGGCCCCCTTCTCTGTGGCACGCCTTTTAACCTTGGGGCCGAGCCCCATTCTTATTTTATAAATCGAAATGGCGTGTTTTTCCGAGTGGTGGCCAGTTATTTTTGTGTCGGCGACTTGACTTGTCGCTCGGACTCGGCTATGCGTGCTTGATCGCATTTTTTTACTGTCGCCAACAAATCTTGAGCCTCTTCACTTCTTACAGATCTCCTGACGCCTTGAGAGTCGGATGGACCGTCACGCCTTAGCTGCCTTAACTCCTCATCCACCATGGCTAGGCGGTTGGAATCTCCTCCATCTCTGGCAAAAGAAAATTAGAATTGTTAGTGGCCGATCGGAAAGAATGCATACAAAACTTCGAAAAAAGCTAACTTACCCCCGTGGCCTCCTGCATATGGCTATTGACCAAGTTTCGGAGGGGGATGTTGTGAATCTTGAACAAAACAACAACACCACAGAGGAGACGAAAGGTGTTGGGTACCAGACTGCCGAGCGGCACACCGAAAAAATTACAAACATCTATGATGAACGGATGTACAGGGAAACGCAGACCGACGGTAAACTGGTCGTAGAAGACACAGAAAGCTCCGCGCGGCGGCTTGTGCGGTCGAGCGGAAGGACCGGCTAAACGAATTTCGAAATCATCTGGGATTTCAAAATTGTCTGTCAGAACATCGAAGTCCCGCTGTTCGAATCGGGACTGCATGGTAGTGTACCATGGACCGAGGGACTGGTCTTCAGGATGAGAAGAACTAGCCATGATCCGAGCGGGAGAAATCAAAAAGGAAGAAAGGTAGAAGAAAGACGGTATCAAGTGAAAAGAGCACCCTGGAAGCGAAAACTGGGGAAAGAAATGCGAAGAAAGTACCGGAGACGAGAAAGAAAAGGAGAGAATCTTACGGGAAAAAAAGAGGATCGAGGGAAGAACACCGAGGATCAACGAAAGCAGGAGAACACGATCGCCGGAGCTCTAGAACGAGACGAATAACTAGAGGCACGCGCAAGGAGGAGTGAGGCAACGGTGGAGCAAACGAAGATTTTATAGGGTGGAGGCCGGGCGGCCTCCACCGTTGGATCCAGGTCACGGGAATCAAAGCGCACATCGCGCCGTCCATTTCGAACTGCCTCGATCCAATCAAAGCACCACACTGCCGCTGCCGTACGATGACGACAGTTCGCCACGTGGCGTGTGGTCATTCGATGCATTTAATGAGCGCATGCTCAGCCTTAATGTTGAAGATTGGCACGGGTTACGAGGAGATCCGAGGAAGGTTGCTGTTGACCAACCTTACAAGGCCATCCCTGCGGGAAGCCGATCGGAAGAGGAGTGCCTGAAGATGCCGCCCGGCTAGTATAGTAGTCCAGTCAGTCGGACTAATCGCCTCCTTCGACTAGACTCGAAGGGGAGGCAAGTGATCCGGTTGTAAGAACAGGGGCCCCATCCAGAGGAGTCAACGCCACGTGGAAGTTAAAGTAGCGGATGACCAGGCGGAGAGGGGCGGGTTCGACCGGCCGGGCGGCCGGCCGGTGTCTAGTTGATGGTTGAAGGTGTCTCGTTGAAAGTCAGGGTTCCGGCGCTCAGCGGACAAGATCGCAGGGCCGATCGGATTGCACGCTCAGCCAAAGCCATCAGGTAGCACTGCTAACAATCTCCACAAAGCACGGGAGTAAGAATCTCCTCAAGTAAACCACCGCATACGTCCGGCCGGATGTCGTGGAAGCCGGCCGGTCGGACTCTCTCCAGGGAGTAATGGCAAAAGGACAAGGGACATCTTTTTCTGACAGCGGGTATGTTCCACATGTAGGCCATACTGCAAATCTTATGACAGGGGGTTCCGCGGTTCCATCGAGGACATGCTTGGACTGTAGCAGTATGGGTCAGGTAAGCTCACTGACAAGTCCTTACTGGGGTATGGGCCGCTGACACGTGTACACCTCGGTAGGTGTACACTCGCTTCTCCACCGCTCTATATAAAGAGCCTTATACTTCGCCGGAGGTACGCGTTGGACACCTTTGGAGCCACTTTTTTCACTACTTGCTTGCCTGACTTGAGCGTCGGAGGGTCGCCGCCGGGAACCCCTTCCTGGCCCGACTTCTGTGCAGGTTCGCCGGAGGTTCGTGCAACCAGTCGAAGATCCACGTCAGCCACCGGAGAGTGCCACGTGTCCAGCGTCCGTTGGTTCAGCATTCGGACAGGATCAATAGCATTAAGGAAAAATATGTAGCTCTTCATGCTAAAACTACCACACCTAGATCTAGGAAGGTAGATAAAAATTTAGACAAGAATTCTAAAGATTTTAGTTACAAGACTAAAAATAAAAATGCTCAAGGATTAAATGAAAAACTAAAAACTAAGGATTTAATGAGAGAAAATCAAGTCTTGAGGTCAAGACTTGATAAATTAGAAAAGACCATAAAAAGGATGGAAAATATCCTAAAAGGGCAAAATGAGAAAAATCTAGGTTTAGGACAACAAGGGTCATCCAAGGGTAATAGAGGTTTGGGATACAAACCTAAAATCAAAAAGGATGTGCCTTCTTACCATAGGGTTCCATATAACTATGGAACTAATCCTAGGCTAGTGGTCAAGTCAAAAATACAAGAAAAGTTATCCCTAAGAGTATTTTTACAACAAATGTGACTAAGACTTCTAAGAAGTCTAAGAAAGTCACTAAGAAGGTCACAAGGGAAGAAATCCCTAGAGTTGACCTAGAAAAGGTGACCAATGTTTCTAAGAAGCCAAACAAGGTCACTAGGAAGATGTCTAAAGAAGTTATCCCTAGTGAGTACCTAGAGCATCCAAGGAGCGCCAATAGATTTTAGATTCCTAGGAGCATTTTCTCTACCCCTTAGATGGGTTAGAGAGTGTCAACTTAGATTGGGAGGGTAGTTAACCCAACTTTGATGAAGTTGACACTCAGAGAGCATTTTCAAGGTTATTATCAACCTTTGAAAATGAAGTGGAGTTTCATTTACGCTTTGGAAGAGTAAAATGTGTCATAATTTGAAAGTTCAATTTTAAATTAAATCGGCACAATTGGGAAAATCATAAAGAACTACCAAGTTGAGATTTTGGTATGTTCTTAAGGAGTAAGGGCAAAAATTTAGAACTTGATCTCGATGATTACTCTTTGAAGGAGAAAATTGTGCCAAAATTTGAGGAATATGCTTAATTTGAATTGACACAAATTAAGAAAAGCAAAAGAAATGTCAAAATTAGACTTTAGCATTCTCTTGGGAAATAGTGGGCAATATAGGGTTCAAATTTGTTAAAGTTAGCTAAGGTTAAGGATACTTAGATAGGTAATCTAAGTATTCTATGTGTGCTAATTTGTCATATCTTGTTTGCCCATCATATGTCATGACATCATATTTATTTATTTGTTTTTGCATTCATGTTTTATTATGAAAAATACAAAAATATCATGTCATACATACATCATGTAGTTATAGAAAATTTTCTTTTGAAAATTATTTATCTTTGATGTATGCCATAACATTTTCATGCATCAGTTTATTTCTTGCAATTAAGGACTAATGGCATTCACTAACAAGTAACATCCTGGGTGGATGTTCATAGTTTCAAAAATGCTTAGGTAGATATGCATGATCCCTAGTTTAGGGCAAAACCAAGATGTTACATCTCACCAAAGAACTATAAGGTGACTTGTATGTGGTTTCGTACACATTAAATACAAGTGAGATGTTAGGATGATGAACAAAACTCAAGATGTTGGTTTAGTGCATTCTTTTGAGTTTTAAGTTCATCAAAACACATAGTTATGTGTTTTTCAATCATTGGGAAAGCTAATGTACAAGTCATGTGCATTAAGCCCAAGAAACATGGTTGGATATTGGTTTTGAAAATGATTTTAAATACATTTTGGAAAACCTTGGTGAAGAATATCTTTTGATAGTAATCATCATTGAAAAGTTAGACACAAACTAGAAGAAAACACTAAAGTTTTTACGAGTTTTCAAGTTTGTGTCAATCTTTGAAAATGGAAAGTATTTTCATAGAAAACTATTTTTCTTTAATAGTATATGCCCTAAATAATGTCTACAACGATTTTCATGATTTTTAGAATTTTGTAGAATTTTCTAGGGGTTTCTAAAATTGACTGAAATGAATTTTCAGCAACTTCAGACCTTCAATCAATCGCCTGATCGATTGAAGGGTCTCAATCGATCAGGCGATCGATTGAGGGTGTGTTTCTCGCAAGCAGAAGCTTGCTAGATCGATCCACATGGTTTGAATCGATCCATTAATCGATTGAATCACTGATTTCAGCTGGGAAAGCTTGTTTTCAGTTATTTAAATCATTTGTGGTCTAGGTAACCATTCCTAACCCCTTGGAACACATTTACACTCATTTAGGGGGAGTTTTATGATGAAAACTAGGATGGATTGGTTGAGGAAGACTAAGTAGAGGTTTAGGTTGAGGTTTGGTTTCAATATTGAATTTTTGAACCTCAAAACTTCTAAATTTGGGTTTCCTAAGATTTAGGAGTTCCAAGTCATTGTTGGTGTAATGATAGAAGTTACGGTCATGCATTTAGGGGGAGTTACTCTTTAAGGACATGAAAATTTATTTTTCATACAACTTGGAAGGTGGTTAACCTTCTTTCATGGAAATGCTCAAGGTTGGGCATTTGAATACAATGGAGAGTGGATATCTTCATTGTTCACGTGGTATATGCTCAAGGATGAGAATTTGGTGAAAATGAAGGGTATGAGACCTTTATTTGAATCGTGTGTGAACATACCAAGTGGTATATGCTCAAGGATGAACATTAAAAATAATGAAGGGTATGGAACCTTTGTTATTGAGTTGTGAACAACGTTGGGTAACTCTTCAGGGGGAGAGTTTTTGATGTATGCCAATAGGGGGAGAATGTGTGGTTAAGTTAGGCCTTCATTACCTAAAGAGAAAGTTTGTGCCCTCTAGGAAAGGGGAAGAATGAAGGGAACCCTCATTCATACATTGGCATGAGATTAGCCGAACTTAAAGGTATTGTCAAACATCAAAAAGGGGGAGATTGTTGGTGCAATATTCCCAAGGTCAAGGTTGACCTGGTTGACTAAGCTTGAGTTGGCTCAAGTTTCAGTCTTGATGTTTGGGTTTCAATGTTTGACAATACATTGAGACAATACATGGAGACTGACAGTTCATGGAGATTGCAGGTGTAATCGTCCGTGTGGGAAGTCCTGTTGAGTGAAGCTAGGCAGATGAAAATCCTAGTGAATGAAGCTAGGTGAAAGTCCCGATGAGTGAAGCCGGGCAGTTGAGAAGTCCTAGTGAGTGAAGCTAGGTGAAAGTCCCGGTGAGTGAAGTCGGGCAATGGAAAGACCTGGTGAGTGAAGCTAGGCACGAGGAAATCCATATGGGTCAAGGGTGACCGGACATCTGGTAGAAGGAAGTCCAAGTGGGTCATGGAGGACCGGACACTTGGCACAAGATGATAAGTCCAAGTGGGTTAAGGTTGACCGAACACTTGGCACAAGAAGAAAGTCTAGATGGGTCAAAAGTTGCCTGAACTCTTAGCGGTCGTAAGTCCAATAGGGAGTTGGCATGGAACTAAGAAGTTCGGACGTGGTGAGCTTCCGAAGGCCATAACTTTTGACTCGGATATCGGAATGAGGTGATCTCGGATGCGAAATGAAGCTAATTTCAAGCTCTACACAGATTTCTACTTCCCAATCGATTGGGGGGTTCAATAGATTGGTCAATCGATTGGGTGACGCGATTTTGTGTAGAAATGGGCTGAATCGAATGGGTAATCGATTGAAACTTTCCCAATAGATTGACCATTGGGAGAGTTTTTGAGAGAATAGTGAGCTTCTGAATCGATCAGTTGATCGATTGAAATCTCCAATCGATCGGCCGATCGATTGGAGCGTTGGAAATCACTCGAGAAGCCTTGAATCGATCGGGTAATCGATTCAGGGCGATTCCAAGAGCACAGAGGCGCTCTAGATCGATCAACCGATCGATCCAAAGCCTCCTCAATCGATTGGGAGCAAACCAATCGATTGGGATTCGACCGTTGGCGCGGATAAAGCTGTTGGCGAGCATTTTTCTGCGCACGACTTCCTCTCTTCTCCACAGGTGATCATAGCAAACCTCTACAGCGAACTTTTCTTCCTCACCACCAGTTCTTGAAGGTTCTTGGAGGCTCATCCAAGTCAAGAGGCGTGTTGCAACAACAAGAAGAAGAAACTAGGGTTTTTATTGTAATCTTGTAAGATTCATTTATATTTTGCTTCTTTCTTTCTCATTTTTGTATTGTGAGTGGTGTAAGGCTTCTCCGCCTTCGGTAGTTACCGTAAAGGAGTGTTTTCATAGTGGAGGGTGCGTGAGTGTGTGGATCCTTGGATTAGTCACCTCTTGTTGAGGTGGATACCAAATAAATCCTAGAGTTAGCGTTGTATGTTTGTTTCTTTGTATTTTTCGCTGCATATCTTTGAAGAAACAAGCAACGACGAGCACGAGATCGCATCGAGCTATTCAACCCCCCCCCCCTCTAGCTCCATTTTCGGTCCCAACAATATCCATATCCGCAAGCAACCAATGCAACCAACTATCTCATAAGTAGTTGAGGTTATGTCACAATACTCAGCTTCTGTGGAAGATCTAGAAATAACATCTTGTTTCTTACTCTTCCAAGAAATGACGGAATTACTAAGAAAAACGTAAAAGCCAGTGGTAGATTTGTAATCCGTAAAATTATCAGCCCAATTAGCATCAGAGTATGCACGCAACTCCAAAGATGAAGTAGAAAAAAAAAGCTTTGAAATTGAGTGTCTCGAAGATACCAGAGAATACGAAGAACAATAGTCCAATAAACTATAGTTTGTACAATGATAAATTGACTAACCACATGAACAACATACACAATATTTGGACAACTCACCGTGAGATAAACCAAGCTTCCAACAATAGTTCTGTATAAACTAGGATCTGCCAAAGGTGAGCCATCAGATGGAGAATATTGAGCATTAGTCTCAATAAGAGTATCAACGACTCTACATGCTCTAACAGATCAGATATATACTTTGACTGAGATAAAAAGATAACCTTTTAGGGAATAAGTGACCTCAATATCCAAAAAGCGGTGTAATAAACCTAAGTCTTTTATGGAAAAACAACGAGCCAACTCAGACTTCAAGGAAGCAATTCCATCAGAATCATCACCAGTAATAATTATGTCACCAACATATAATTAGGGGTGTTCATTTGGTTTGGATCAGATTATTTGGGTTATTCGGTTCAGGTTATTCGGATTTTATAATTTTCTAAATCCAACCAAGAACCAAACCAAATCAACTATAAACCAAACTGAATTACCCGAAACTAATTCGGGTTATTCAATTAGAGTATCAATTAACCAAATTTTCTTTTCATTTTAAATTTTTAATCTTCTTCAAATAGATAAACTCTAAATAATTTACATTTACAAATAAATAAGCTCCAAATTTCATAAAATAGTTTCATTCAATATAAGAAAAAAAAACTTTCACATTCCAATGGTTCCAAAGATTATACTAAAAAAATTATAAAATATATATTAATTCCTTATTGGGTTTCAAGAGGGTTATTCGGATGGGAAGCTAAATCCAAAATCAAACCATTAACCCAATTAACATTTTGGGTTAGTTCATTCAACTGACATGAATTTCATTTAACCAAACCAAATAACTTGAATGTTATTTGGATCAAGCGGGTTAATGGATTGACCCGAATAATGAACACCCTTACATATAATGATAAAAGAATATGACCTGTACTTGTACATCTAACAAACAATGTTAAATCATGATTACTAAGATGAAAATCAAGCGAAGTAATCACTGCAGAAAACGTCTCAAATAAAGCACCAGGTTGGTGTGAAATACCAAAAGGAGGTGTCATATAAACTTCTTCATGAAGATCACCATTTAGAAATGCATTCTTGACATCCATCTGAGATATTCTCCATTGACAAATAAAAACAACAACAATCAGAGTACGAATAGTCATTATTTTTATAATGGGAGTAAATGTTTCCTCATAATCGATGTCATACTCCTGAGAATAACCTTCAACAACAAGACGAGCTTCATACCATTCAATAAATCCATTAGATTTAGTTTTGATCTTATACCCATGAGAACCAATAGTATATTTTCCTGGTGGTAACGATACCAAATCTCATGTATGAGTTTGATGCAAAGCAGTTATTTCCTCATGTTGGTTGCTACTCAGAATATCGTACTGGTTCCCCTGTACAAGAATTTTGTACAAGTCCCGAACCTTTCCTAACAACTTATTGTGTTCTTTAGAAATTAAATTTGGGATCGCAAACAGAACTTAACATTATTGATTCCAAATTCAACTTATATGGTCTTAGAGGTTTAGATTTGGATCGCAAACGATGCTTAACATTATTAATCCAAATCCACCCATGTTACAAATTTGATTAAATATTTATTTCAGAGATCGACTTCCAGGTTAAACATGGCGAGGCACTAGGCTTTCTTGGTTATGGGAGCATCCACCACTTCCTAGATAAAGCTTTTCAATGAAATTCAATATTTAATCTCCTCATAGTAACCCTAGGTTTAACCATTAAGAACAATCGAATCACAAGATCAAAAAAACAAAAGAAATACAAAATCGAAACATCGATAGCCTAGAATCACTAGCCTCTTGTGTTTGGTATTTCAAGATATAAACAAAAGGATGAACTAGTTATGATGTGGAAACTAATAACTAGTTATACCTTATGCAGCTTATAGACCTCATGATCTTCTGTCATATTCCTCTTCTTATCTCGGACGTCGTGTGGGCAACGATCTACCGAGACGAGAATCCACCCAAGCCTCCTTCTTCTTCTTGCAAGTTTCGACCACCAACTCTTCTTGAAGGGAAGCTTTCTTTCTCTTCTTCTTCTCCACAAGCAACCAACCACCAAGATGAAATCAAGCCTCCAAGTGTCATCGGCCTCAACAAAAGGAGAAGAGAGAAAGAAGAGAGGAGAGGGTCGGCCACCACCAAGGAAAAGAGAGGAGAGAAATAATAGATGTGTTGTTGTGAGGTGAGACACCTTTACCCTCTCTTTTATATTCCTTAGTCTTGGCAAATAAGGAAAGTTTTAAACATAATTAAAACTTCTTTATTTTCCCTTGCCAATGAACAAAAGGAAAATTTAATTAAAAATTTCCTTTTAATCCTTCAATGGCTGGCCCCTACATCTCCTCCAAATAAGGAAAGTTTTAAATACAAAATTAAAACTTCCTAATTTGTTTCCAGAAATTTTTAAAATAAAAATTTCTCTTTTAAAAATTCTCTTCATGGTTGGTTATAAAAGGAAAATTTTATAAATTAAAATCTCTCTTTTAAAACATGTGAATGATTACAAAAAGGAAAGTTTTCTCCAAAATTAAAATCTTTCTTTTAACTACAAATAAAGAAAGATATCAAACCTTTCTCTTAATCCTTTGTAGAAACTATAAAAGGAAAGATTTAATTTTAAAACTCTCTTTTAAAATCATGTCTTCCACATTAGGAAAAATCTTAAAATAAAATCCTTTTTATTTATATTGTGGTCGACCACCTACTTGGGCTCCAAGTTAGGGCTGGCCACCACTTGATCCATCCAAGGCTTATCTTGGTTGGCCCTTGCTTGGGCTCCAAGCTTGGCTTGGCCGGCCACCTAAGGATGGGTAAGAAGGTGGGCTTTAGGTGGATATAAGACTTTATAAATAAGAGGCTACGACATGGACCGAGAGGAGGAATTAGTTTTGATCTCCCGATGAGCTTGAGCTTCCCGTGTTCACCCCGAACACCCAACTCGAGTTCATCAATAATAACTCATACCACTAAAGAGTTATTATTGAACTACCGCACCAATCCCATATTACTATATGGGCTCCTTCTTATCATGAGTGTGTTAATCTTTCTGTGTTTAAGATATCGAATGTCCACTAATTAAATGAGTTACTGATAACTCACTTAATTAATATCTAACTTCAAGAGTAGTACCACTCAACCTTATTGTCATGTTGAACTAAGTCCACCTGCAGGATTTACATGACAATCCTTATAAGCTCCTCTTGAGGACATCATCAACCTAGATTCGTAGGACACAGTTTCCTTCTATAATCAACAACACACACTATAAATAATATTATTTCCCAACTTATCAGGCCTATTAATTTATCAAACTAAATTGTAACCTTTGATAAATTAAAGAAATAAATATTAAGTATACGTGCTTGTTATTATATTAGGATTAAGAGCACACACTTCTATAATAACAGAGGTCTTGTTCTTTTATTCAGTCAGTATAAAAAGGAACTACCTCAAATGGTCCTGCTCAATACATTCAGAGTATACTAGTGTAATTTTATAGTCAAAATAAACTAATACCAAATTACACTATGACTATACCAATGGTTTGTTCCTATCCATCTTAGTCGTGAGCTACTTTTTATAACTTATAAGGAACTGATAACATGATCTTCTGTGTGTGACACCACACACCATGTTATCTACAATATAAATTAATTAAACAACTACACTTAGCATATAAATGTAGACATTTGACCAATATGATTCTTAAATATTTATACAAAAGCTAGACTTTTAGTATACACTCTAACACCTCAGCCATAGCACTCTGCCAAAGTGGGTTACAAACAACTTCTCTATAAGATACAGGCTAAAAAAGATAATGAACAGATGCAACAAATGAAGCAAAAGAATGAGAATAACAAGAGTAAGTAAAATATGATAGTTTAGTAGACTTATGAACACGAGTAGATTGACGACTGTGGAAAGAAGGATCATCCACAACCTCAGGAGATGATTGGGCAGTGGCAGAAGGAGGAGAATGTGGAGTGGATATCTCGGGAATCAAAATACCAGATTCAGTTGAGCTACCAGTAGGAGCTATGGGTGAAACTTCCTCAGTGTTGGTATTGAAAGGGTTAACGCTAAGCAGATTTGACTTGGTCATATTATGTGAACTAGTCAGAATAGAAAATAATGAAATATGCTCAAGAAACATTACATGACAAGAGACATACAATTTTTAACTAACGGATTTAAAGCAATGATATCCTTTTTGACAATATCATAACCCAGATAGATACAAAGAGAAGACTGAGAGGCTAACTTATTACTCTCTATATGTGGACAAAGGACGAAGCAAGGACACCAAAAAACATGTAAAGAGGAATAGACAGGAGCATACCTATATAATTTTTCTAAAGGTGACAAGCCTAAATTGTGTGCGGTTGGAATTCTATTAATCATGTGAGTGACAGTAAGGGGATTGCTTCCCTCAAAAGGTATTAGGAACACTGGTGGACAATAAAAATGAATGAGCTATTTCAACAAGATGTCTATGTTTTTGTTCAACCACACCATTATGTTCAGAAGTATCTATACATGAGATTTGATAAATAGTACCATCAGAAGCAAGTAAATGTGAAAAATGATTCGAAGTGTATTCACCCTCCAAATCATAGTAAAAATACTTTATGACACTAGAATGTTGAGTTTTTACAAGAGCTCTAAAGTTGTTAAAAATTGTAAGACAATCATACCTATATTTCATAAGATAGACCCAAAGTAACGAGTACAATCATCAATACACGAAACATAATACCTTAACCTCACTTTTGTTGTAACACCCATGAATTTTTATAAGTACATGAGAAATTATTTCCACTAGAACTTAGGAATAAAAAAAAAGAATAAGAGAAGGAGAGAAGATAAAAATAAAATAAAATGATGTATAATAATATGGTAAGAGGAGAAGGTCAAGGATTGAACCTTGAACCTCCCACAAACAATGGAGAAAGATTTATGGCATGATCACCACTAGGATAGAGAGTAACATATGGATAGTAAGAGATAAAAATGTTAGTTAAAGGAGAGAAAAAAAGAAAATAAAGCAAGAAGCAAGAGAAAACCAAATTTGCTTACCTCTCCTTCCTCTTGGTTAAGAGAAGGAACAAGAAGAAGGCAAGTTGCCTTCCTCACTTCTCCCTCTTCTCATTCTCGTGGGAACCAAGGGAAGAGACATGGGAGAGTTAAGAAAGGGAATAAATGAAGGCATAAATTCCCCTCATGATGAATAAATAGAAAAATGAGAAAGTAAATCTCTCATTTTCTCCTTCTTCCTCCTCCTTCCTCCTTTTCTCTTCTTCACCGAGACTAAGAGGTCTTCCCTCTCCTTGATCCGAACACTAAGTCAAGTTTCTTCTCCAAGAAAACTAATTTTCGAGAAGAAATCTTCAAGCTCTAGCCCTTCCAAGCAAAGGAAACCAAAGGAGACACAAGAAGAGGAAGCTCCTTCATTTCTTAGCTCCTAGGATATTCTTCTCCTTAAGAAAAACCACAAGCGAAAGGAAGTAAGTTCCCCTCACCTGTGGTACAATAGCTATACGATTGTCATGAAAATATATTGCTAGAAAAACCTATGTTTGTTTCATGAGGGTTTCGGCCAAAAAAAAAAATAAAAAAAGGTTTTAAGAACTTGAAAACCAACTAGGTATGTTCGTGATGTTTCCTATGATATGTATTTGATGGTAAGGGGGTTAAACTAATATTTTCATGCTAGAATGTTTGGTTAGAACATAAGTTTATGGGCTTAGACTTTCGGCCAAGAAAGAACAAAAGAACTAGAAGAACTCTAGACCTAAAACAAAGCATGCTCTCTTGTCCTTATGATATGTACCTTATGGTAGATGGTGTTGTTAATGTTTTTCCCACTTGTATGTTAATTTAAACTTGATTCCATCTTCATGAACTTTCGGCTATGATAGAGTTGAGGGCCTAGAAGGGCTTTAAACCTAAAAATTTAGCATGCTATGATTTTCATAAGACAAGATATGAAGCTACTATGACATGTCATGATCTTAGGTTAAGTTGGACTATATTTCTTTTATGCATAGGATGATTCGGCCATGTTGAGACTTGAACCCTAGGAAAGTTAAAATCAAGCCTAAGATACTTATGATCTTCTTGATGAAAAGATATGAAGTAAACTAATGTTCTTATGTTGCTTGAAACTTGAATTCTTGTTCTACAACTTTCGGCCACACTTGTTTCTTGACCTAGGATGCTCAAATTCTAAACTAAGTGGTCCATGTTATTCCTTGAAATGAATGCTAGGAAAATTCTTATGGTCTTCATGCTATTATGCTACTAGAAACCTAATTTCCATGCTTAACAAGATTCGGCCACATTAGGTTAAAAAGCTTGAGAAGCTTGAAACTTAGACTAAAAGTACTTATGGTGCTTCTCATGATATGTAATGGGATATTGGTATGAAGTTCAACATTTTTATGTTACTTGTAACCTAGAAACATGTTGCTAGGGTTTCGGCCATGTTGGGGCTAAAGGCTTAGAGAACTTAGAACCTAAATCAAACATGCTCATGTTGTTTCTTATGAAATGTGATGTGACAATTGTTAGGGTTTTCATGCTTGTATGATGTTTATAAACCAAAATAAAGGCTTAATGGGTTTCGGCCATGTTATGAAAAGGAAACTAGAAAGCTTGGAACCTATACCAAACATGCTTAAGATGTTCCTTATGTTCTAAGAAATGTTAAATGTTTAGGGTTCACATGCTCTTTTGTTGCTTGCTAACCTAAGCCATCTCTACATGTTTCGGCCACCACTTGTTACTAGGGTTAGAGACCTAATTAGGTTCTCCCATGAACTCCACATGCAATGCTTTATGTTAAGAGCATGATATGCTGTGTGCTAAATTTCATGATATGCTATGTGCTTACTTTCATGATATGCTGTGTGCTAAATTTCATGATATGCTATGTGCTTATTATCATGATATGCTGTGTGCTAAATTTCATGATATGCTATGTACTTACTTTCATGATATGCTGTGTGCTAAATTTCATGATATGCTATGGGCTTATTTTCATGATATGTTGTGTGCTCAATTTCATGATATGCTATGTGCTCAAATTCATGATATGCTGTGTGCTTAAACTCATGATAGGTTGTATGCTTAATTATGCATGTGTTCATGATATGTTGTGTGCTCAAAATCATGATATGCTGTGTGCTCAAATATACATGCTTAAGCTATGCCTAAAAGAGTTGCTTCCCTATAAGTGGGATCAAGAGCACTCTTCATGATATGAATAGGACATGAGTGATATGGACTATGTAGATATAACATGCTATTTTACTTTTAAGGCTTGTACCAAGGGTGGGCTCCATAAGCACCCCGGGGTCAATGGACTAAGAAACGGGCCTCGTTAGGGATGGGCTCCTAAGTGCCCCTAGGTCGATGGACTAAGAAACGGGCCTAGTATATGTATGCCTTGTAGGGTTCAAGATTTGCTACCTTGGACCTATTAGGACGCGTGCATTTATGTACGTGGTACAAGCCGGGATCCCCTCTTATGATGAGATTATGTTTAAGTATCTATGCTATACGTTTTAAAAAGACATGATGCATATGTTTCATGATATATGTTTAAGAGTTCACCCTGCATATTGTTGGTGCAATTTCCAGTAGGTCAAGGTTGACCTAGTTGACCAAGCGTAAACCTTGGTCATGGTTTCGATGTTGACAATACAGAAAGACATGTAGACATGGACAATGCAGGTGCAGTTGTCCATGTGGAGAGATACTGATCAGAGTCTGATCAGGTTGGATGAAGAAGAGTCAAGTAGGTCAAGGTTGACCGGATACTTGACTGGGAAGTCCTAACTAGGATGTTAGGCAGTCGGGAAATCCTGGTGAGTGAAGCCAGGTGAAAATCCTAGTGAGTGAAGCTAGGTGAAAGTGAAAGTCCTGGTGAGTGAAGCCAGGCAGTCGGGAAATCCTGGTGAGTGAAGCCAGGTGAAAATCCTAGTGAGTGAAGCTAGGTGAAAGTGAAAGTCCTGGTGAGTGAAGCCAGGCAGTAGGAGAAAGTCCTGGTGAGTGAAGCTAGGCGCTTGGGAAAGACCTGGTGAGTGAAGCCAGGCAGGGGAAAGACCTAGTGAGTGAAGCCAGGCAGTTTGGAAGTCCTGATGGGTCAAGGTTGACCAGACATCTGGTGAAAAGTCCAAGCAGGGAGCTTGGCACGGGAAAAGTCCAAGTATGGAGACTTGGCACGGAGAAGACCAAGTTGGAGACTTGGCACGGAAAGTCAGATAGGGCTCGGTAGCTCGTTCTCCGGACTGTGGTCAGAGAGGGCTCGGTAGCTCGTTCTCTGGACCGGATGAAGTCGGAGAGGGCTTGGTAGCTCATTCTCCTGACTAGGTCAAGAGAGGGCTCGGTAGCTCGTTCTCAGGATCATTTAGGGTTTACGGCTGGAGCTCTAAACCTGGATCGGTCTGGTGACCGATCTAGCGATACGCCTGAGTATCTGATCGGTCTGGTGACCGATCAGATAACAAACAGAAGGGTTCTGTAAGTTATCTGATCGGTTTAGCCGATCAGCAGGGAGTCTGATCGGTCTCCACGATCGATCAGAGACGCAGCCACCTCTCTTACAGAGAGGTGGGATCGGTCCGGGGACTGATCAGACTGGGGCATGATCGGTCCCAGGACCGATCAGAGGTGCCCTGGACCGATCAGGCTTCAGCCTGATCGGTCCAGAACTATCCGTTGGCTCACAACTATCTTTAATCACTTTCGATGGGCAATAACTATAATCTCGAATATTCAGTACAATATGAAATTACAATAAAAAATACTTAGAAAAATTATACCGACAACACTAAAGTAGAAATCTTCGTAGCTTCGGGTTGTCGGGGACTTGTCGTAGTTTCGCCGAGTGGTTTCTTGAGCAGCACACGAAGGAATATAGCTTTAGACTTGTTGTTTTTGGCTGCTACTTGAATTCCTCTTTTATACAGTATTGGAGGCGCCTCCAAGCCTGTCCGAGGTACCTCCAGGCTGCCGAGTCGTATGCGTGGATCAACACAGAACTGGTCGTACTTATCGGCTTTAAGGAGACTCCAAGCCTCTTCAAGGCGCCTTCAAGCCTTGGTCCAAGGCGCCTCCATCTACGTCTGAGGTGCCTCCAGCTCCTCTAGACAGCTGGCTTCGGCTTGCACCCGAGGCGCCTCCAAGCTCCATGGAGGCACCTCGGACACTGTTCATCCGAGGCTTAAGGTTGGCTTTTTGTACTTGCAAGATGCGTTAGTCCCAAGATAATAGCATACCCTGCAAGACAATGTTAGCACACATAAAATATAGTAAAAATAGTAATTGACAGCCTCCGGACTGCCTGGGTCTGACTTTAGATTTCTGACTTGAAACCCTAGGTCGACCCGACGCCTACTGTTCCCTCTACGGAGAACGCGTCCTCACTTACTCCACTCAGGAGATTTACCTTTTGCCAGTTCGGTCCTCCAGACCGACTGGATTTTTGCTCAACGTCCTAAGCTTCCGATCTTCATGCTGGATGTCCGGTCCTCGACCCATCCAAACTTCTACCTGGTTCGCGATACCAGGATTTTAACCTAGGGTTACCGCACCCTAGGATTTTTACCTGAAGCTCCGACCCGCCAAGACTTCCCGCATAGGGTTACCACCCCCTATAACCTAGGGTTACCACCCCCTAGGGTTTCCCCTTGCCTAACCGTAGCTAGGACTTTCCTGAAACACTCAATCATACACATTAGATAACAATTAAACTTAACTTTGAATCCCTTTGTCATTATCAAAATTTGAGTTCGATCGTCAGATGCTTCCTGCACCAACAAAATCGATAGTAGCAGTAGGAGATGACAGCAGCAATAAAAAGCAATAACAGGGGTGGCAGAAAAAATTAGGTCAGAGAAAGAGAACCGCTTTGATACTATGTAGAAATTAAGAAAAGAAAAAAAATTAGTCATATTATTGAATCCAAAAATGCATTTACAGAAATACAGAATATAAATCCTTATATAGTTTAAGTTAAAAAACCCTAAACCCTAGCAGAAAGGGAAAAAAACAAATTACCCTTAAAGCTATAAGCAAATAAATATATATAATCTAATAGTTTCTTCAGCAAAAGTGATAATAGATTCTGTCCTCAAGCCCTTTTTTATAGCAGACCTACTAGCCGATCAGATCCCACTGATCTGGCGAACTTTTGAATTTAGACTTGATCCGTCAACTGATCCTGATGATCCGTCGACGAAACCCAGTGAACCTCCCCAGGTTTACCTTCAACTTCTCGATCTGATTCACCGTGAAATTAGTTTGATCGATCAACTAACCATTCTATCTGTCGATTGAACCCAAACTTTCCTTTCCACTCGATCTAGTTGATTGGTCTGATCTTTATGATATATTCTAATCCATCGACAGAATAAGCTCATCCATTGATGGAACCAATATTTCCTTTTCGCTGGATTCGACTAATCGAATCTAATTTCCATAAATCTCTAATTCGTCGACTGATGAACTTGATCAATGATGGAACACTATTTTTTCTTTTTATGTTTTTATTAGGGTCTCGATCATTCTAAGTTTCCACAGATTCATCGATGAAACCATCTTATCCATTGATGGAACCATTAAAATTCACTTCCTGTAAAACAGTATTAGTACAGAGATAATATTTACCCTACAAAACAGAGTTGGATCATATATATGCATGATCTCAACTTAGAAACCACTATATTGGTTTCCTCAGTCGGATCATTGCCTAAGATTTGTCCTAAATTAGGACCCGACCTTACTGGTTCTCTCTATTCTAGTGACTTACCTTACTTACCATATGTCAAACCTTCTATGCATAATGTTCGTTCCTAACCCACCATATATTTTCTTGCCTCGATGTATGGTCTACACTAACCCTCCAAGTCCTCTTGCCAAATGTTAGACCCTTCTGGACTTTTCGCCAGTTTGATCTTTCGACCCATCTGGACTTTCTGTCTGGTTTTGGTCTTCTAGATCTGTCAAGTCACTTAAGTCTGCACACTTAACAAGCATATCAAATACATATGTTCTAATATATATATACAAGCATATCAAATACATATGTTCTAATATATATATATATATATATATATATATATATATATATATATATATATATATATATATATATATATATATATATATATCACTATATATATATATATCACTTCCTTTGGCCTAAACAGCAAACCCTAAAAATAAAAAATTAACACTAGAGGCCTGGTGAGCAGGGTAACAAAACTATATATAAAGAGTGTGTGTTATGTTACCTTGCTCACTCATCTATGGACACCTAGTGTTAATTTTTTTTAATTCACCTTTTTTTTAGCCTAAACACTAAACCTTAAATCCTAAATTTTAAATAAATAACACTAAGTGCCCATGTGATGCCCATAAATGGATGAGCATGCTAACCAAATCCTATATGAGTTCTATTAGTATTCATCCATCTATGGGAAAACCATGGATACTTGCTGTTAATTTTTTTAAAAAAAAATCATACTTCCTTTATATGAGAATTGAAAATTAGTTTTGGGAACATTCTCATCTCTAAATCCTCAATTCCTAAACCCTAAACTTGAAAAAAAAAAATATTGAGTCAATTTGTCACATCAGCAGGTGTCTATGGATTGCCCATAAATGGGTGAGTAGGGTAACTGAATTGTATATATATTCTCATCTCTAAACCCTAAAACTATAAATCCTAATTTTGTTTTTAAAATGCTAAGTAAATTTTCCACATCAACATATGTCTATGGGTTGTCTATAGATGGGTGAGTAGGATAATAAGACTATATATATATGTTTATTATCCTGCTCATCCATCTATGGGCAACTCATTAGAATCTAGTGTTAAATTTTCTTTTTAGGGTTAAGCTTTATGATTTAGGGTTTAGTGTTTAAGCTAAGGAAGTGAAAAATTTTAAAAATAATAAAATTTTTAGAGTTTAGGGTTTAGTATTTAGGTTAAAAGTATATATATATACACACACTAGGTGTTCATAAATTATCCATAGATGGATGAATATTAATAAAATTCTCTCTATATAATCTGTAATTATTTTCTTAGCAGTTGAATATCAATGAATGCATTTAATAGGTCGATCTCTAAGTTAAGACCATTTATAATATATCCATTTCTAAATTAGCGATAACAATTTATTATTCGATTTTAAAATTGGAGATCACTTTTAAAACATCAATTATAAAAATTAGGGATGAAGATTTATTATTCGGTCTCTAAATTAGAAATTTATTACATTGTTCTTTAGTTTTTTGAATTTGTATGGAATCTAACCTTGTTTTTTATGCCATCAATCCTAAATCCTTTACAACATTTACGCCAAATCAGAATATCATAAAATTAGTGTGGTCAAATAGATCATGACGGGATGGGACGGGACAAGCTTACCCATCAAAACCCCATATGCGGTAGGGTAGGGTGGGACGAGTCAGCCCATCATCCTGATAAATTAGGAAATATCCAATCCAATTCAAAGTCAGTTGGGAGTTAGGATTAGTCCATGAATCCATCAAAATATTTTTAAAATAATATATATATATATATATATATATATATATATATATATATATATATATATATTAAAAATTTCAAGTTTGGATTGTGGATTAGACGGGTCAAACCCACAAGTCTAGTGAGTTTTCGACTTTAGTTTTAAATTTTAAAAGATTTTTTTTCTCAAATTGTAGGCCAATTCAAGCCAACCTCGGCCAGACCCGTATTGGTCGCAGGCCTAAACAAGTTAGTCTGTTTTAAAATGAATTAATTAAATTTTAATTTAATATATTTAAATTATTTAGTAGGGCGAACATGTTAGAGTGTACACTAAAAGTCTAGTTCTTTGAAAATATTTATTTTGAAATAAGAATCACATTGGTTAAATGTCTACATTTATGCTAAGTGTGATTGTCCATTTAATTTATATTATAGATAATATGGTGTGAGGAGACACACAAAAGTTCATGTTATCAGTTCCTTATAAATTATAAACAGTTGTTCACAACCAAGATGAAATGGGACAAACCATTGGAGTGGCTGTAGTGTAATTAGGTATTAGTTTATCATGACTGATAAATTACACTAGTACACTATGAGTGTATTGAGCAGAACCATCTGAAGTAGTATCTTTTTATACTGACTATATAAAAGAACAATACCTCTGTTATTATGGAAGTGTGTACTCTTAATCATGATATAATAATAAGCACTTAATATTTATTTCTTTAATTTATCAAAGGGTGCAATTTACCTCATTAAATCAATAGGCCCGATAAGTTGAGAAATAATATTATTTATATGATGTGTTGTTGATTATAGAATGAAATTGTATCCTAGTAATCTAGGTTGATGATGCCCCCTTGAGGAGCTCATAAGGATTGTCATGTAAACCCTACAAATGGACTTAGTCCGACATGACTATAAGGTTGAGTGGTACTACTCTTGGAGCAAGATATTAATTAAGTGAGTTATCAGTAACTCATTTAATTAGTGGACATTCAATATCTTAAACACAGGGAGACTAACACACTCATGATAAGAAGGAACCCATATAGTAATATGGGATTGGTGCGATAGTGCAATAATAACTCTTTAGTGGAATAAGATATTATTGATGAACTTGAGTTGGGTGTTCAGGGCGAACACGGGAAGTTCAAGCTCATCGGAAGACCAAAACCAATTCCTCCTCTAGGTCCCTATTGTAGCCTCTTATTTATAAAGTCTTATATCCACCCAAACCCAACTTCTTACCCACCTTAAGGTGGCCGGCCAAGCCAAGCTTGGAGCCTAAGCTAGGGCCAGCCAAACCAAGGTTAGATGGGTTCAAGTTGTGGCCGGCCCTAGCTTGGAGCCCAAGCAAGGGTGGCCGGCCACATTGAATTCAAAAGGGAGTTTTAAATTTTGAAATCTTTCCTTTTGTGGAAGCCATGATTTTAAAAGAGAGTTTTAAAATTTTAAAATCTTTCTACAAAGGATTAAGAGAAAGATTTGATATCTTTCTTTATTTGTAGTTAAGAGAAAGATTTTAATTTTTGATAAAACTTTCCTTTTTTGTAACCATCCACATGTTTTAAAAGAGAGATTTTAATTTATAAAATTTTCCTTTTATAACCAACCATGAAGGGATTTAAAGGAAGAAATTTTTTAATTAAAATTTCCTACTGGAAAAAAATAAGGAAGTTTTAATTTCATGTTTAAAACTTTCATTGTTTGGATTTAGAGGTGGTCGGCCATGACAAGAAGAAAATGAAATTTTAATTTTTTGTTTTAAAACTTTCCTTTTTAGTCATTGGCAAGGAATATAAGAAAGTTTTAATTATGTTTAAAACTTTCCTTATTTGCCGAGATCAAGGAATATAAAAGAGAGGGTTGAGGTGCCTCATCTCATATAACAACACATCTTCTATTCTCTTCTCTCTTCCTTGGTGGTGGTCGTTGCTCTTCCTCTTCTCTTCATCTTTGTGGCCGGCAGCATCAAGACTTGAAGGTTGGATTGGTGGCCGGTTCATGCTTAGAGAAGAAGGAGGCATTGTTTCCTAGCATCCCTTGGAGCTTGGTTGGTGGTCGAACTTCATCATCTCTTGGAGAAAGTTGGTGGCCGAAACTTGAAAGGAAGAAGAAGGCTTGGGTGGTTTCTCGTCTTGGTAGATCGTTGCTCACACGACGTCCGAGATAAGAATAGGAATACAATAGAAGATCAAGAGGTCTATAAGTTACAAGAGGTATAACTAGTTATAAGTTACCACATCATAACTAGTGCATCCTTTTGTATAGATCTTGTAAAACCAAACAAAAGAGGTTTTCGATTTTAATTATCCTTTTTGTTATCGATTTTCGTTTCGATTTCATATTTCGATAATGTGTTTCTATTGAGGTCTCTATTGTTAAACCTTGTTTACTGTGAGAAGTTTAAATATCCGATTTCTTTGAAAGACTTTGTCTAGGCAGTGGTGGATGATCTCATACCCAATAAGGCTTAGTGCTTCACCACGTTTGACCTGGAAGTCGATCCTTGAAATAGATATTTGATCAACTTCTGTAATATGGTTTAACTTAGGAAGATCACATCGGTTGAACTTGAAGTAAGAATGTTAAGTTTCGTTCCCAATTCAAGTTTAACTTCTAAAGAAAAAATTTGGATTAATAATGTTAAGCATCGTTTGCAATTTAAATTTAACTTAAGTAGAACACATGGGTAGCTAAGATAGTTCTATGCTTATATAAATTTTTGTACAGAAAAATTAGAACGATATTTTGAATAGCAATCAATAGGACAAACCCACCAGAATTGATCCAAATTGACAATCCTAATCCCAATGCAAATATTTAAACAAAATATTTATAAATTTCTTATATAAAATATTCCGAACCAAAGTCAAGCATTCTAACTATATATAACAAAATCTCAAATAATAATTTTAATATATCCTGTAAAATTACTAAACATACTAATTTTTCTTTTATTTTTTAATTCAAATATCCAGTCCATCGAACCAATTAATTTTTAAGATAATCAATCAGACCCTACAAATTTTTTTTTATTAATTACCAAAATAAATTAAAAAATGCTCAAAGAAACTCATTCAACCAACATTCTTAGAGTTGTCATTCAAGGAAAATTCCTATAGTACATCATAGCCAGAAGTTGATCGTTAAATAGTTAGTTAATCATTTAAAAAAACCTAACCGCTGCACCATTACAATAAGCCACTAATTTTTCTTTTAAAAAATAATAAATTTAATTAGCTTTATTGACTAGTCCTGGGATAATTAGTCTAGTCCTATGAAAATTTTCCACTAGTGATCAAAGTAAATCAAGAAGTATGTGCCATGACAACTCAGAAATACAACATCTTTTAATTATATATCTTATTTAGAAAAAAAATTCTTATAAATATATTATAATTGAGAATTAAATTATATATTTATAAATGACAAATTAAATATTCTACTCTACCATAGGGAACCACTAAGTTTTTCTTTTAAGCAAAGATGTAAAACTGCTCATCATTACTATCTAATGGTACAGTCAACTCAAGGGTGGAGACAGCATGCGTGGCCATGTGTAGCCTGCTGGACATGCTAATTCATTTTCATAATGATATGCTTTACCATTATTTTGTATCGGCAATATATAATTATGACTTATTGTCAACAAATTAGAATATAAACATTTGATCTAATGGTAACCTTTATGCTTACGTTTTTCCCCCAAATGTTTTAAAGAAATTAAGGACAAGAACAACTATCTTATAATGACATCAAAGAAGAAAAAGTAGAAGAAAAACTTAGTAACCGGAGGGTCCAAAATTATTACTTATGTAGAATTTCTAGGTTTAGATCAGTCCAAAATTACTTGTATATGGATAATAGGCAATAAACCCATATAAATTGAAACAAAGAAAGAATAAAATCACAAATACTAGATATGAATGATAGTGTGGATCAGATAAAAAAATGGGAGGACTTAAGACTAACATAGACCCGATCATAATTTTAAAATTGAGTATTCAACTGTTTAGAACTGTTACTTCAATGATTCAATATATATATATATATATTCTTAATCTCAATTTTGAAAAATAATTATAATTTATAGTTTAAAATCACTAATCACGGCTTGATTCTCGATTCATGATGATTGAAAATTATTATTATTATTATTTTAAAAAATATTTTAAAATTTATAAATTTTAAAAAATAAAATAAAAATATAAAAAGGATTTGAATTTATTTAAGTTAACTATGTATCCCCTTAGAGTATAAAGGAATCAAAGTCCAGTTAATTTGTTTATCATTTTATCTTTATTATCTTAGAAAGTGACATTGTAACTCACTTTTATTTTTCATTCCCATAGTGTCAATTCTTTTGATATCAGACTCTTCTACTATTGGATATATGTAAATGGAGAAGGGGTAGAAGAGCAAAAAAGTTTTCCATTGTGAATGAGACTTTAGTCCCATATTGAAAGTTTTAAGGTATATTAGTTGGTTTATATTGATTCACATACATTTATAATATGAACAAATATATGGGGAGGGACTCTCTCTCATACCTGGGTGCGTAGGCGTATGCAAATCTAGGGTCCGGATTGCACTGAACCATGTTGACTCATGTGCGAACATGATCTACACACACCGAATGTCGGACCGGTTGAGGTAAAATTTGTCCAAGTAGAACAACTAACATTTTACTACATGGATTCTTTTTGCTGCTCAAGAAGGTAACAGAAGTATTAACCATTGTTTTCGTAACCTCCTTGATAATAATGGTTGACCATTGATGGTCGTTGGCTATCATTAACCCCGGGATATTAAATGATCATTACTCACCATTCAATGTTGGTAAGAGATGGTGCTCCTATATAAAGGGAGACCATGGTTTTGAGCAAGACACATAGAACATAAGCAATAGCTCTCCAACTCTGTTCCCCTCCTCCTTTGTCATCCAACTCTTGCTCGACGGAGTGCCCGTGATAACAGTTGGGTACCACTTAGTTCGCCTTGACAGCCGGTGCTTGGTGGGAATCATGGTTAAACATTGTATCTTGGGAAACAGACAACCCATGTAAACCTTAAAGCACAGTCGGAGGTGGGGTGAATCTGTTTCAAGGAAACTACGGTCCATTCGCCCGCTCAGCCTCTCTACCCACCTGGCAACCCATTCGCTCATTCGTTCGGCCTCTTCCTCACTCAGCTACACGGCCGTTTGGCCATTTGCTCATCGGGCCACACACTCAATCGACAGCTCAGTTTATGCACGGACGACTAAATACTCACTCGACCGCTCACTTGTCCGCCTGTACGCTCGCTTGACCATTCTGTCTTCGGCTGCTTTGCCCGGTCGGTCACTCGGTCTGATCGGTGACTCGACCATTTTGCCAGCCTTGCCACTCGGTCGATCTACACGATCGATCACTCTTCCTGGTCGGCCACTCTACTGCTTTCCCACCCTGCCCTTTAGTCCGCCCAGCTGCTCTGCTCCACTCATCTAGAGGGTAGTCTCCACTGTTCGACCTGTCAGTAGCCTGGGACATCAAGTCACTTGGTTAATTCATCCACTTGCCTGCTCGACACTCGTTTGCTTAGACTTGCTTGCACAACTTCTGTCTATACGGACTATGAAAGTCAGACTTTACTACTTGGATGCTCTGCTCGCTCAGCCATTCTATGGTCAGTGTTTGGCAAAAATCAACCCTTGTTGGTAGTCTAAGATTATCTGCTTATGTCATCTTGACAGATAAGTAAATTTAATTCAGTGTATTTAAATTCTGCTAATTCCTAAAATCTCTAGGAGATTAATTTTTGAACAATCTTGAAATAGATTCGATTTTGTTGAGATGGCCACAGAACAAAGTGTTGAGGTGCAACAGAATCAACATATGAAGACTCCCTCCGCCCCGATTGGAACTGTGTCAATCAATCATGAGGAAAAGCTAGAGAAGTTCAGTTGACTGAACTTCAAGAGGTGGCAGCAGAAGATGCTCTTCTACTTGACCATGCTCAATCTGGCTTGGTTCTTAATCGAGGATCCTCCCAAGCGTGCTGAGAATGCTGATGCACATACCATCAGTGCATTATAGGTATGGACTCATTCTAAGTTCCTTTGTTAAAACTACATCTTTAACTACCTTGCCGACTTGCTATATGCTGTTTACAGCATGAAGAGAACGGTTAAGGAGCTATGGGAGTCCCTGAAAAAGAAGTACAAGATGGAGGATGCATGGGACATAAAGCTAAGTCCAGGAGCTTCAATTGATCTTGCACGAGATCCACTCAAAATGGATGATTCTGAGTGAAACCTTCCAGGTGGTTACTATCATTGAGAAGCTACCTCTCGGCTAGAAGGACTTCAAGAACTACTTGAAGTATAAGCGGAAGGAGATGAATGTTGAGGACCTCATTGTTAGACTTCACATCGAAGAAGACAACAAGAGTTCAGAGATAAAGCTATTCTCTCATGTTACTGTGAAAGCCAACGTGGTCAAGCATATTCAAAGCTCGAAACAGAAGAACCCCAAATCTTCCAAAATGAGACCCATAGGAGGCATCAATAAGAAGAAGTTCTCTGGAAAGTGTTTCAACTGTGACCGAGTCGGTCACAAATCTTCGGAGTGCAGAAAGCCGAAGAAATAGCAGGAGGCCAACCTGAACTAGGGACCAGAAATAGATGACCTCTATGCTATAGTCTCTGAGTAAACCTGGTGGGTTCAAACTCGTGGCAATGGTGGATTGATACTGGAGCCACCAAACATGTCTACTATAACAAGGAGTTACTCCACAACTTTAAAGAAGACAATGGAGATAAACTATTCATAGGAAATTCAACAACCTCAGACATCATGGGCCAAGGAAAAGTGGTGCTGAAGATGACCTCGGACAAGGACCTTAATCTGAACAATGTGTTGTATGTTTCCAGAGATTTGAAAGAATCTAGTGTCCGAATCACTATTAAGCAAGCATGACTTTCTCATTATTTTTGAGTCAAACAAAGTTGTATTATCTAAGAATGGAATGTTTGTCGGGAGGAGATATGTATCTGATGGGCTATTCAAGCTCAATGTAATGACCATTAGGCCTAAGATAAATAAAAATGAAAGTTTTTCCACTTATATGCTTGAGTCTTCGTTTTTATGGCATGGTAGACTAGGACATGTTAACTACAATGTGTTATGTACATTAATAAACATGCAAAGCATACCTACATTCCACCTTGACCCAAAATATAAGTGTGAGATTTATGTTGAAGCGAAAATGACAAAGTCATCCTTTCAACATATTGAAAGAAGTAACGAACCACTTAACCCAATCCACACTGACGTATGCAACCTAAAGGTTATGCCAACATGTGGTAGTAATAAATATTTCATCACTTTTGTAGATGATAACACAAAATATTGTTATATATATCTTCTCAAAATTAAGGATGAAACTATAGTGAAATTTCTCTCTATAAAAATGAAGTTGAAAACCTACTTAATAAAAAGATTAAGATAGTTTGAAGTAACTGAAGTGGTGAATATGTATCACTGTTCACTGAGTTGTGTGTTGAACATGGGATCAAACATGAAATAATAGTTCCTTATACTCAGCAAAATGGAGTTGCTGAGTGTAAGAATTGAAATCTAAAGGAGATGATGAATGCTCTTCTATTAAGCTCTCGACTGCAGAGTTCATGTTGGGAGAAGCTGTGTTAACAGCTAATTACCTTTTAAATAAGGTGCCTTGCAAGTAAATAGATAAGAGCCCTTATGAGTTGTGGAATGGACGACAACCATCTTACAAATATTTACGAATGTGGAGGTGTCTTACCAAAGTGTTGGTGCCTAATCTAAAAAGGATTAAAATATGACCAAAGACTATTAATTGCATATTTATTGAATATTCACATAACAGCAGCGCGTATCAATTTTTTGTATATGAGTCACAAATACCGGATATGTTGGATCATGAAGAACGCTAGATGGGTGTGAATAGCGGTCGTTGAAACTTAATTGAGTAAGCAGCAGAAACAGAAAAATAAGAACAATGCTAACACACCAAGTTTTTACTTGGTTCGGAGCCTTCGTCGACTCTTACTCCAAGGCCCGCACTCGTCGAGTGCTTTCATTGGGTAATCTACTAATAGTTCATGAAAAGAGTTACAAGATTAGTACAAGAACTATAAAACTAAATTACCGACAACAAGGAAATTAAAACTGAGTCGCAGGTTGTCGGAGGTGCTTCGTAGCGTCGCATGAGCGTCTTTGGAGTAGTGCGCAATAGAGCGATCGTGGTAGAAAGTTGTCTTTCATGCTCTGGTGGAAGGCTTCTTATATAGGTAGCTTCGAGCGCTTAGATCCCTTCCGAGCGCTTGAACTGTGACGTCGGCCCATCCAATCAGCACGCTCCATGTTTACAACGAGATAGACTTTTGCATTCCAGGCACTCGGACCAGTTCCGAATGCTCGGACTAGCTCCGGGCGCTTGGATCCCTTCCGGGCGCTTGGATTCCTTCCGGGCGCTCAGACCACTTTTTCCAACAAAGTCTTTTCGTACAAGAAAAAGATTAGTCTGAGACAATAAACATTATACTACCCTACAAAACAAAAGTTACCACAATTATAAAAATAGAGTAGTAATTAGATTCTGTCTCTTCGAGACCAAAATCTAGTCATGATCTCACCTTAGATTTCTGAAATAGATCTAAGTTAGATCGACACCTACTGTTCCCTCAAATGGGGAATGCGTTCTCACCAATGTTGGAGTGTATACTAAAAGCCTAAGCTTTTGTAAACATTTATGTTAAATAAAGAATCACATTTAGTCAATTTATCTACATTTAGTTGTAGTTGTTCAATTAATTTATACTGTAGATAACATAGTATGTGGTGTGACATGCAGAAGATGATGTTATCAGTACCTTATAAATTATAAACAGTAGCTCACGACCAAAATGGAAAGGAACAAACCATTAGAAGGTCGTAGTGTAATTAGGTATCAGTTTATCTTGACTGTATAATTACACTAGTACACTAAGAGTGTATTGAGTAGGACCATTTGAGGTCATTTCTTTTATACTGATTTTATAAAGAAACAAAGACCTCGGTTATTATAGAAGTGTGTGCTCTTAATCCTGATATAATAACAAGCACATATATTTGATATTAATTTCTTTAATTTATCAATGGGTGAGATTTAGTTCGATGAATCAATAAGCCCGATAAGTTGGGAAATGGTATCACTTATAGTGTGTGTTGTTGATTATAGAAGGAAATTGTGTCCTAGAGATACTAGGTTGATAATGTCCCCAAGAGGAGCTCATAAGGATTGTCATGTTAAACCCTGTAGGTGGACTTAGTCCGACATGACGATAAGGTTGAGTGGTACTACTCTTGGACTAAGATATTAATTAAATGAGTTGTCAGTAACTCACTTAATTAGTGGACATTCGATATCTTAAATACAGGGAGACTAACACACTCATAATAAGAAGGAGCCCAAAAATGTAATTTGGGATTGGTGCGGTAGTTCAATAATAGTTCTCTAGTGGAATGAATTATTATTGATAAAATTAAGTTGTGTGTTCGGGGCGAATACGGGATGCTTAATTTTATCGGGAGACCAAAACCAATTCCTCCTCTCGGTCCCTATTGTAGCCTCTTATTTATAGAGTACTATACCCACCTATACCCACCAATAGGGGGCCGGCCAACCAAGCTAGCTTGGGAACCAAGCTAAGGCCGGCCTAGGTATAAGATTGGGTGGCCGGCCCTAGCTTAAACCCAAGCTAGTGAGGGCCGGCCAAATTAAATTAAAAAAGAAATTTAATTTTAATTTTTATTATGTGGAAGATATAATTTATTAAAGAGAATTAAAATTAAAATATCTCTCTTGTAAAAGATCTACAAAAGATTAAAGAAAGAGATTAGATCTCTTTCCTTATTTGTAGATTGGTGAGATATTTTATTTTCTCTTTAAAAATTATTCACATGTTGTAAAATTAAAATTATAGAAATTTCCTTTTTATCAACCATGAAGAGATTTTGAAGAGAAATTTTATTTTTTAAAATTTCCGGAAACAAATTAGGAAGTTTTAATTGTTGATTGAAACTTGTCCAATTTGATTTCATTAATGTGGCCGGCCATAAGATTTCAATTGGGGAAATTTTATTTTATTTTTCTCAATTAAATCATGTCAAGGAAATTGAGGAAATTTTATTGTAATTAAATTTCCTAATTTGCCTATGCCAAGGAATATAAAAGAAGGGGTGAGGGTGCCTTCATTGGATAACCTCTATTATTTCTCTCCCTCTTTTGTTCCTTGGTGTGGCCGGCCATCCTCTCCCTCTCTTCCTCTTGTGGTGGCCAAACCTCTCTCTCTCCCTTGGAGCTCTTGTGGTGGCCGGATACTACTTAGAGAAGAAGAAGAAGAAGGAGAGAAAGCTAGCATCTCTTGGAGCTTGGTTAGTGTTTTGATTTTCTTCCTTGGTGAAGCTTCTTCTTTTGTGGCCGAACCTAGCTAGGAGGAGAAGAAGGTGGTTGGTGGTTTCTCATCTCGGAAGATCGTTACCCACACAGCGTCCGAGGTTAGAAGAGGAATACGGTAGAAGATCAAGAGGTTATTTTTCTACAAGGTATAACTAGTAATTTTTCTTTCCGCATCATACTAGTTATTTATGGAAATAATATCAAATACAAGAGGCTTACGTTCTAGTATTTCGAATATGTTTTTCGAAGTTGTGTTCTTTTGTTTTATTTTTTCCTTGTGATTTGATTGTTCTTTTCGGTTAACCTAAAGTTATTTTAGGAAATTAAATATTAGCTTTCTATAAAAGGTTTTGTCTAGTCGGTGGTGGTTGCTCCCATATCCAAGAAGGCCGTGTGCCTCGCCACGTTAGTACTGGGAACCGATTATGGAAATTAATATTTAATGAAATTAATAACTTAAGTTGATTTGGGTTAAACGTGTTAAGTTCCGCAGGAGACCCAAGTCAAAACCTAAAAGAACGAATAGATTAAGTTTTGGATCAAACGTGTTAAGTTCCGCAGGCGATCCAAAATTTAATTTAAAAGAACACATGGTAGCTAGGAAAAGGTTCAGACCTTTGTACAAATTTTTGTACAGTGGAACCTCTAGGTTTTCCGAGTAGCAACCAACAATTGGTATCAGAGCTAGAGTTTTGCCTCTGTGTATTTGGTATTAGTTTAATTATGCACATGTCATACATAATTTAGGAAGGTTAATAGTAGGATGTGCTAACTTTGTGGATGCAGGATCCAACTATTATGGCTTTTAGTTATTATGTGTGTGATTGGACCCTTGGACATGTCAAGGGCATTTATATGTCTGTGCATGATTGTATTAAAATACAGCAGGAGCTGTATTTAGTTTTATTAGGATTTTATTTTTGATCTAGATACATGTACATTCCTTTTATGGAATATAGGATCAAAAATGTAAAATTCTATTTATGTCGCGGATCGAATCTTGCAAAGCGTGGAACCTTCTAAGGACCAGAGGCGCAGCGGAACTAGGAGCAAGATGGATGCGACAGCTAGACCCGATGGCGGTGGCCAAATATGGCAGCAGCTTGGGATGACAACACACGGAGGACAACTAGAGATAAAAGCCATAATAGTTGAAAATTAGATTTTCTATTTATTGCTTTTATATTGTGCTGTGTGTATGTGTTAGTTTACATGCTTAGTAGGCTAGCATAGTTAAAATTCCTCATTTATAAATAACTAAATGGGAGAGGGATTTTTAAATAAATCCCATGGTCTCCATTATTGGTTTGTAAGTGATGCAAACAAGCTTGCGCGTTGGCTCTGAGTGCCTTCCTCCATAACGGATGAGCTTGTTTGTGGATCACTAGAACAGACTTCCATTTTTGGATGACTATAGGAAGTTAATTAAGAGCGTGTGATCTTCCCCAACGGAAGGGGCATAATCTTATTAATGGACTTAGTGTCAAGTAATGGTATACACTTAGACACACCTAATAGTATCCTCCCCATCGGAGTCACTGCTATTATTTGTGTGACCAAAAGATACCAACTATTAATTTTATTTGTCAAAAAGTTAAGTTGACAAGATAATAAAATTAATGGGTTAAAACCCTCCTTTTACAAATGTTGAATTTGTATACGTCCACACTAACGTGGCATACAAAATTCACGGTGTCTTGAGGTGTTGGTTAATTTAAAATAGTATTGTTTGAGGAATCAATATTATTCTAAATTTAGAGTTCTGACCAAAAGTTATTTGTGATTCTTAGGATGACTTTCAACCCACTGTCCATCATACTTCAACAGAATAGACTTACTGGACCAAACTACATAGATTGGAAAAGAAACCTAGACATTGTTCTTACTGCTGAAAGCTATATACTGAAACTTGTCCTGAAGCACCCACTCGTGAATCTACCCAAGAGGAGATTGAATATCATAGGAAATGGGTAAAAGCAGATGAGATGGCGCGGTGTTACATTTTGGCTTCAATGTCAAATGTATTGCAACATCATCATCAAGATTTACCAACAGGCTATGATATTATGAACAATCTCAAGGAACTCTTTGGTCATCAGGATAGGGCTTCTAGGCAAGAAGCCATGAGAAAGATAATGACAGCCACCATGCAAGAGGGTACTCCTGTGAGGGATCATATCCTAAAGATGATGACTTATCTGAACGAGATACAGATCCTTGGAGGAGAAATTGATGGGGAAACCCAGATCGATATGATCCTCCAAACACTACCTAGAAGTTTTGAGCAATTCCGCCTGAATTACAATATGAACAAAAGGGTATATTCATTGGCGGAACTACTGACAGAACTTCAGGCAGCAGAAGGATTATTTCGTCACAATGCTCAAATTCACTATGCTGAAAATGGTTCTACTTCTAAACCGAGAGGAAAGAAGAAGAAGAAACAAGCTGGCTCAGCAAAGAAAGTGAATAAATCTCAGAGTACGGGATTTAAAGCTGGAGTGAAGAAGCCCAAGGGCAAGTGCTTCATCTGCAAGCAGGCAGGACATTGGAAGGCGGACTGTCCTCGTAGGAACCAAAACAAAGGTATATCTCATGCTCTAGTTGTTGAAACATGTTTAGCGGTGTTATCTACCAGCACCTGGTGTGTAGATACGGGAGCCACTGATCATGTCTGCAATTCCTTGCAGGGGTTCCAGGAAACCCGACGACTATCTGAAGGAGAAATTACCGTCTACATGGGCAATGCTACTAAGGTGGCAGCTGTTGCAGTGGGAGACGTCTACTTATCTTTTAGTAGAAATAGGAATTTAGTTTTAAGAAATTGTCTTTATGTACCCAATTTTAGAAAGAATTTAATTTCAGTTTCTAAACTGTTTTTAGATGGATATTCAGTTTCTTTCAGTAACGATGTAGTTATTAAAAGAAATAAAGTGATTATCTGTTCTGGTGCATTAGTTGGCAATTTGTATACTTTAAATCTAATTTCTTCCACAAAGCAAAACATGAAAATTTATAACTCATCTTCTAACTCTAATAAGAGAAAAGAACCTTCGGAAATGAACCAAGCATATCTTTGGCATCTAAGGCTTGGTCATATTAACTTAAGTAGGATTCAGAGGCTTATAGCCGATGGACTTTTGGGTTCATTAGAGTTGGAAAATTTTCCAACTTGTGAATCCTGCTTGGAAGGTAAAATGACCAAGAGGTCGTTCAAGCCCAAGGGGTATAGAGCCAAAGAAGTGTTAGAGTTGGTTCACTCTGATTTGTGTGGTCCTATGTCTGTCCAGGCAAGAGGAGGTTTTGAATATTTTGTCTCTTTCATAGACGATTATTCAAGATATGGATACATTTACCTAATGCGCCGCAAGTCCGAGTGCTTTGATAAGTTCAAAGAATACAAGGCTGATGTGGAGAAACGACTAGGTAAAAGTATCAAGACACTACGGATAGATCGTGGTGGCGAATACCTCTTAGGAGAGTTTAGGAATTACTTATCGAGGCCGGGATTCAATCCCAATTGTCGCACTTGGTACACCCCAACAGAATGGTGTGGCGAGCAAAGGAATAGGACTCTTATGGAGATGGTTAGATCGATGATGAGTTATTCAGAATTACCAAATTTGTTTTGGGGATATGCTCTGGAAACAGCAGTGTATGTTCTGAACTTAGTACCTTCTAAATTAGTTTCTTCTACTCCCATAGAATTGTGGAATGGGCGAAAATCCAGTCTAAGACATATTCAGATTTGGGGTAGTCCAAGACATGTGCTAAAACCGATCTTGATAAGTTAGAATCCGTCTGAAGTTCGCGTGTTTGTAGGATATCCCAAAGGAATGAAAGGTGGTTTATTTTATAGTCCTAAAGACCGGAAGGTCATTGTTAGCACCAATGCTCGCTTTTTAGAAGAAGACTATATAATGGATCACAAGCCCGAGTAAAGTTGTTTTAGAAGAACTTAGAGAGGACACGTCTACTTCAGTACCAACAATACAAGATGAAGTACCACAAGAGACCGCAACACGTGTCACACATGATACACAACCACGGACAGTGCCTCGTGTTGTAAGGCAAACTGAAAGATTCATGTTTTGGGAGAGTCTTCGGACTTGATCCGGGTAAACATGAACCCGATCCTGAACATATGACAAGCACTCCAAGATATAGATGCAAACATCTTGGCAAAAGACAATGAATTCAAATAGAGTCTATGTACTCTAATAAGGTCAGGGAGCTTATAGAACCACCGATGGTGTAAAAGCCGTTGGATGCAAGTGGATCTACAAAGGAAAAGAGGGATGACGGGAAGGTAGAAACCTTCAAAGCTAGGCTTGTTGCGAAAGGGTACACTCGAAAAGAGGGAATCGATTATGAGGAAACCTTTTCACCAGAGCCATGCTTAAGTCTATCCGGATACTCTTATCCATTCTCTCATATGGATTATGAGATTTGGCAAATGGATGTCAAGACCTTTTTCCTTAATGGAAGTCTTGAAGAGAACATCCATATGAAGCAACGAAGGGTTCATTGAAAAGGCAAAGAGCATCTAGTGTGCAAGCTCAATCGGTCCATTTATGGACTGAAGCAAGCTTCAAGGTCTTGGAACATCCGGTTTAATGAAGTAATCCAGTCGTATGGATTTATTCAGTGTCCGGATGAGTCTTGTGTATACAAGATGTGTAACAGAAACGTGGTGGTATTTCTTGTACTATACGTAGATGATATTTTGTTAATTGGCAACAATGTCAAGGTATTATCAGACGTAAGGGTATGGTTGTCCAAACAATTTGATATGAAGGACTTAGGAGAGTGTGCACACATTCTTGGGATCAAAGTGATGAGGGATCGCAAGAAAAGAATGTTGTGTCTGTCCCAAGCTTCATATATAGATACAATCCTTGCTCGTTTTAGTATGCAGGATTCCAAGAAAGGTTTCTTACCTTTTACGCATGGAATAGCTCTATCTAAAGAGATGTCTCCGAAGACATCAAAGGAGATAGAAGACATGAAAGCAGTTCCTTATGCTTCGGCTGTAGAAAGCCTTATGTATGCAATGCTATGTACGAGACCTGATATTTGTTTTGTCATGGGCATGGTCAGCAGATATCAGAGTAACCCTGGACAAGGACATTGGACTGCGGTAAAGCATATATTAAAGTACCTGAGAAGGACTAGAGATTATATGCTAATTTACCAAGCAGACGATTTGCTCCCTGTGGGTTACACGGATTCAGATTTCCAATCAGATAAGGACAATAGTAAGTCTACATCAGGCTATGTGTTTACTTTAGGAGGTGGAGCCATTTCATGGAGGAGTGTTAAGCAGAAATGCGTATCGGACTCAACCATGGAAGCTGAGTATGTAGCAGCCTCTGAGGCAGCTAAAGAAGCAGTATGGCTCAGGAACTTTCTAATGGACTTAGATGTGATTCCTGGTTTGCCCAAAATTATCACAATTTATTGTGATAATAGCGGTGCAGTTGCAAACTCGAAGGAACCACGAGCTCATAAGGCAAGTAAACATATAGAGCGCAAGTACCACCTGATACGAGATATCGTAAAGCGAGGAGAAGTTGTCATCGCCAAGATTGCATCAGCGGATAACCTGGCAGATCCTTTCACTAAGGCCCTTCCGGTGAAAGCTTTTGATCGGCATGTGGAGGGAATGGGAATCAGATGTATGGTAGAAGATATGACAGCTTAGTCATTAGTATAAGTGGGAGATTATTGGAGTGTATACTGAAAGCCAAAGCTTTTGAAAATATTTATGTTAAATAAAGAATCACATTTGGTCAATTTATCTACATTTAGTTGTAGTTGTTCAATTAATTTATACTGTAGATAACATAGTATGTGGTGTGACATGCAGAAGATGATGTTTTCAGTACCTTATAAATTATAAACAGTAGCTCACGACCAAAATGGAAAGGAACAAACCATTAGAAGGTCGTAGTGTAATTAGGTATCAGTTTATCTTGACTGTATAATTACACTAGTACACTAAGAGTGTATTGAGTAGGACCATTTGAGGTCGTTTCTTTTATACTAATTTTATAAAGAAACAAAGACCTCGGTTATTATGGAAGTGTGTGCTCTTAATGTTGATATAATAACAAGCACATATATTTGATATTTATTTCTTTAATTTATCAATGGGTGAGATTTAGTTCGATGAATCAATAAGCCCGATAAGTTGGGAAATGGTATCACTTATAGTGTGTGTTGTTGATTATAGAAGGAAACTGTGTCCTAGAGATACTAGGTTGATAATGTCCCCAAGAGGAGCTCATAAGGATTGTCATGTTAAACCCTGCAGGTGGACTTAGTCCGACATGACGATAAGGTTGAGTGGTACTACTCTTGAACTAAGATATTAATTAAATGAGTTGTCAGTAACTCACTTAATTAGTGGACATTCGATATCTTAAATATAGGGAAACTAACACACTCATAATAAGAAGGAGCCCAAAAATATAATTTGGAATTGGTGCGGTAGTTCAATAATGTTAGGATCGTCATACTCAGCTAGAGAGGGGGGTGTGAATAGCCAACCCCAAATTGCTCGTTTCTTCCTACGATTAGGGTTAGCGCAGCGGAAATAACTAAATAGAAATGCAAAAAGGAAAGATCAAACCTCAAACTCGAACTCGACGATGTAACGAGGTTCGGAGATGAAACTCCTACTCCTCGGCGTGTCCGTAAGGTGGACGAAGCCTATCAATCCGTCGGTGGATGAGTCCCCGGAAAACCAGCTAATAAGAACTCCTTCTGGGTGGAGAAACCTCACCACAAACTCTTGCAACAGCAAGATCAGAGTACAATTACAAGAAGCACAACAAGATACAAATATAAAGATGAATGTAACAACTCTTGCTTGCCTTCTCGTCGTCGACTGAAATCTGTGGATGAAGCACCAACTTCACAGAATCACAGCAGCAGCTGAAACCAGTCGAGGAAGCTCACGCGAAGCTTCGGAAGCGAGCTTAACAAAGCTCTAGAACAGCAGAAGCAAAAATTTGCAGAAGCAAGAAGAAGATCAAGAAGAAGCAGAAGCTTCGGAGCAGAAGAAGAAGATAACTGTAGCAGCCCTCGATCTCCTTTTATAACCTCTGATATCCTGAGCCAACCTGCGAACCTGCAAGTAAAAAGGCCAGAACACAGAAGCCCGAAATAACCTAGCCGTTGAGTAACAACGGCTAGTTCTGCGATGTCTTGCGTTGTCTTCTTCCTCGTCGCAGGTTGATCTCGAGATCTTGATCGGACCCGATCAGAACTCGTAGTTGCTGCTTGCAAGAAAGAACTTGTTGTTGGTCCGGTGATCGGTCCGAGCTTCGATGATCTCTCCTCAGCTCGAAGCTTCGAGTGAGCTTCCCTCGGCTGAGTCTCCAACTCAACAGTTGCTGATGTGGTTGGCATCCGTGAAGTTGCTGCTTCATCAACCAAGTCGACCAATCCAAGCAACCTTGTCTTGGTACATCATATTGCTCTTGGCATCTTGCTTTATCTTTGTACTCCGATCTGCTGTTGCAAGTGAGATTTTTCTTCGTGTCAAGTATTCGGTCACTCCCTTGACCTACTTGACCTTCTCAACACCAGATGTCCGATCACCCTTGATCCATCCGGATTTTCCCTTGCCCCACTCACCGGGACTTTCACCTAGCTTCACTCACTAGGATTTTCACCGGCTTCACTCACCAGGATTTCAATCGTTGGCTTCACTCACCAGGACTTTCCAACGCCTGGCTTCACTCACCAGGACTTTCCCTTTGCCAACTCACCAGGACTTTCCCACTGCCTGGCTTCACTCACCAGGACTTTCACCTAGCTTCACTCACTAGGGTTTTCACAACTGCCTGGCTTCACTCACCAGGACTTTCCCACTGCCTGGCTTCACTCACCAGGACTTATCCGTCTGCCTGGCTTCACTCACCAGGACTTTCCACATCCGATCCAGAGAACGAGCTACCAAGCCCTCTCTAACCACAGTTCAGGGAACGAGCTACCGAGCCCTCTCCGACTTCCATCCGGTCCAGAGAACGAGCTCCCGAGCCCTCTCCGACTTCCCATGTGCCAAGCTTCCATACTTGGACTTCTCCGTGCCAAGTCTCCATACTTGGACTTTTCTCGTGCCAAGCTCCTTGCTTGGACTTTTCACCATGCCAAACTCCCTGCTTGGACTTTTCACCATGCCAAACTCCCTGCTTGGACTTTTCCCATGCCAAGCTCCCTGCTTGGACTTTTCTCGTGCCAAGCTCCCTGCTTGGACTTTTCCGAGTCAGGTCAACTCACCTCGGGTCAACCAGGTCAACCTTGACCACGGGTTGCACCCACAATCTCCCAAGCTTGTATCTTTGTAAAACATCAAGATACAACTTTTCTGTTCACGTCAAACATTGTCAAACATAACTCGTCAAACATCAAAACATAACTCGAGTCAAGTCAACTCGAGTCTGGTCAACCAGGTCAACCTTGACCTAAGGTTGCACCAACAATCTCCCCCTTTTTGATGTTTGACAAAACTCATAATCAAACTTAGGTTTTCTAATGTTCTTCCTTGAACATTCTCTCCAAACCTACACTCTCTCCCTTTTTGACACACATCAAAAAGAGTGAATCAAGGTCAAGAGTTTCTTTCTAATGAAGGTCCCATACCTTTCATTGAAACCCTTAATTTCCCCCTTGATACTAAGGTCAACAATTAACTTAGTGATAATCCCATATCACTCAAGTCTTTAGGAGTAAAAACTCCCCCTAAAAGTCAACTCCCCTTGACTAATAGGTAAAATTCCCCCTAAAGGTCAACTCCCCCTTGACCATTGCACCAACAATGTCTTGGAGAGTTTCAACCCTTTATAAATCCAAAATACCAACTTCATTGCTGAAATTTCAGAAATTTCAGACAGCACAGTCGAAACTGGCACACCCTAATCGGTCACCAGACCGATCAGGTCTTCCCTGGATCAGTCACAGTGATCGATCCACAACTGCCTGGACCGATCAGACTCCCTTCTGATCGGTCCACAACCTCTGATATCAGTTTCTGAATTTCCTTTCGAAATTCAGAAACCCCTACAAAATTTCAGAAAATTCCAGAAATTATAAAACTTTGAGGATACATTCCTCATAACATATACTATCAAGGAAAAATAGTTTTCTATGAAAATAGCTTCCATTTTTCAATCTTGATACAAAGTTCACAAGTCTTTGAAATAGCTCAAAGTTAACTCATCTTTGTATCACCTTGTTCGATGATGAATGCTATCACTAGAAAAGCTTCATCAAGGTTTTTCAAATCAACTTTGAAATGATTTTAAACCATTTAATTTAGGACCACAATCTTAGGGCTAAATGTACATGACTTGTACACAAGCTTTCCCTATGATCCTCCAATTAGAATTAAGTTCATCTAGGTACAAGAACTATGAACCTTGATCCTAACTCATCATCCTAATATCTCACACACATCTAAGGTGTATCAAACACATCCAAGTCAATTTTGATGTGAGATATGGATTTAGGTTAGCTTATTCTAAGTTCTCATGCATTTTTCTAAACAACAATTTGATTTCCATATCAAATTGTGTTTCTTATCCTTAAATCAAGTTAATTGATCATTAATGCATAAGATGATGACATGGCATATAATTGTATCATAAATGGAAACATGTGTCAATGTCATGATGTCATGGCATAAAGTATGAAACTTAAATAAAGCATGACATTTAACTAACCTAAGCATTATCATGACATTTTAAATGATCATAAAATAAATATGATGTCATGACATGACATATGACAAACAATACATGGCAAATAATATATAAAGGGATAGAAAATACCTAATTCTAGCCTTAGTTGTCATTTTTGATAATTTTGATCATTTTGCCATAGGTTCTATATTCCTAAGTGTAATAGACCTAGCATCTTATACCAAAGATTTTTATATCACTATGTGCCAATTAGATTGACCCTAGAGAATTCCTCGAATATGGTTGGCACATCCTAATCACTTTAGGAATAACTTTTCATTTCATTTTTAAGGCTTGATTACACCTTGAAAAATTCCTAAAGTGCCACCTTTTGCCATGACTAGGTTAACTACCTATTCAAGTAAGGTTGGCACACCCTAAACCATCTAGCGTGATGGAATCACGCTCTTAGGAACCCAATACCTATTTGAGCTCATTGGGTTCACTAAATATTCACTAGAGATGACTTCCCTAGCAACCCTCCTAATGACCCTCCTAGGCTTTAAAGCCTTAGTCATTTGGGACTCATCAAGATCAACCCTAGAGGCGACTCCCCTTGTGACCTTGGTGATGGTCTTCCTAGCCCTAGATTTTGTTCCATAATCGAATGGAACATTGTGATAAGTGGGCTTGACCACTTGGGACTTAGGTTTGTGACACAAACCTTTCATGTCCTTGGACTTGGGTTTTTGACCCTTAGACCCTAGAGTTGACTTCTCTAAATTTTTAAGGGTCTTTTCTAAAGTGTCAAGTCTTGACCTCAAGACTTGATTCTCCTTTTTTAATACCTCAAGTTTTAATTTGTCATTGTTCTTTGAGGTACTCCTAGGCATATGTCTAGTAGTTTTGGGATTTCTACCTAGGTTCTCCCTAACCTTAGATGAGTTAATCCTAGGATTGACATTTCTAGTGTTGTCCTTACCTAGGCTAACATGTTTAGCACCTAAGCACATATATTGGTTCCTAAAGTTAACATGCTTATCATTATTAACAATTGCAACAAAACTACTAGCATGTGTCTTATTGCAAGAGTGAGACTTAAATGTTACCTTAGGGTTTGCCTTCGCTCCCCCTATTGACGTGCTCGGTCTTTTGTCCTTGTGAGGTTGCCTCCCCCTCGGACATTGACTCCTATAGTGTCCCCTTCGCTTGCATTGGAAGCACACCACGTGCTCCTTGCCCTTGCGTGTTGGGACTCCGGCTTCCTTGACCTTTGGCGCCGGTGGAGTCTTTCTAACCCTCTTTGGACATTTACTCTTGTAATGTCCAAATTCCCTACACTCAAAGCACATTATGTGTAATTTGCTAGAAACTAAATGACTTGAGTTACCTAGAGTTGAGGATGGATGAACGCTCTCTCCTTCATCCCTTCCGGAGGTAGAAGCTTCTTCTTCTTGCTCCGAACTTGAAGAAGAACTCTCCTCCTCTTCTTCTTTAGATGTTGAGTGGCCCTCAACTTCTAAATCCATCCCTCCATGAAGTGAGCTACTTGGCTCACTTGACTTCTCTTCATGACTTGAAGTGGAGTTCTCCTCATGGAACTTTGCCAAGTTATTCCACAACTCCTTGGCATCGTTATATCCACCTATCCTACACAAAACATCATTAGGTAAAGAAAATTCAATGATTTTCGTTACCTCATCATTGATGGTTGATTGGTGGATTTGCTCCTTCGTCCACTTCTTCTTCTCCAAAAGTTCTCCTTCTTTATCCAATGGAGGAGTAAAACCTAATTGCACACACCTCCAATTTTCTAGGTTAGTGATAAGAAAGTACTTCATTCTTACCTTCCAAAACGCGAAGTCGTCGTGATCGTAGAAAGGTGGAATTGTGATGTCTTCTCCAAATAACTCCATTCTATAGCTCGTGCTCCCCCGGGTGTTGATCCAACGAAGAGCGACCTCGCTCTGATACCACTTGTTAGGATCGTCGTACTCGGCTAGAGAGGGGGGTGTGAATAGCCGACCCCAAATTGCTCGTTTCTTCCTACGATTAGGGTTAGCGCAGCGGAAATAACTAAATAGAAACGTAAAAAGGAAAGATCAAACCTCAAACTCGAACTCGATGATGTAACGAGGTTCGGAGATGAAACTCCTACTCCTCGGCGTGTCCGTAAGGTGGACGAAGACTATCAATCCGTCGGTGGATGAGTCCCCGGAAAATCGGCTAATAAGAACTCCTTCTGGGTGGAGAAACCTCACCACAAACTCTTGCAAGAGCAAGATCAGAGAACAAGTACAAGAAGCACAGCAAGATACAAATATAAAGATGAATGTAACAACTCTTGCTTGCCTTCTCGTCGTCGACTGAAATCTGTAGATGAAGCACCAACTTCACAGAATCACAGCAGCAGCTGAAACCAGTCGAAGAAGTCGAGGAAGCTCACGCGAAGCTTCGGAAGCGAGCTTAACAAAGCTCTAGAACAGCAGAAGCAATAACTTGCAGAAGCAAGAAGAAGATCAAGAAGAAGCAGAAGCTTCGGAGCAGAACCAGAAGAAAACTGTAGCAGCCCTCGATCTCCTTTTATAACCTCTGATATCCTGAGCCAACCTGCGAACCTGCAAGCAAAAAGGCCAGAACACAGAAGCCCGAAATAACCTAGCCGTTGAGTCACAACGGCTAGTCCTGGACCGATCAGGCTCCACCCTGATCGGTCCAGGGTTCTTCTGATCGGTCATGGTGACCGATCAGGCTCTATGCTGATCGGTCCCCAGACCGATCAGAATGCTTTCACAGAGAGTTGCCCAACTCTCTGTGCGTACCCTGATCGATCTCGGGGACCGATTAGGCTTCCTGCTGATCGGTCCCCAGACCGATCAGTAAGCTCATAGAGGCACACTGATGGCTTTCTGATCGGTCTCCAGACCGATCAGGAAACTACAGTATCAGTGGATCGGTCACCAGACCGATCCAGGTCTTAGTTTTTGCCCAAACCAAGTCCAAACCAATATCTGGTCAACCTTGACCTCTTGGTACATCATGCTTAGCATCCGGTCACTCCCTTGACCTGCTAAGACTCCCCACCAAGTGTCCGGTCAATCCCTTTGACCCACTTGGACTTTTCTCTTCGTGTCAAGTATTCGGTCACTCCCTTGACCTACTTGACCTTCTCAACACCAGATGTCCGATCACCCTTGATCCATCTGGATTTTCCCTTGCCCGGCTTCACTCACCAGGACTTTCACCTAGCTTCACTCACTAGGATTTTCACCTGGCTTCACTCACCAGGATTTCCAATCTGCCCGGCTTCACTCACCAGGACTTTCCAACTGCCTGGCTTCACTCACCAGGACTTTCCCACTGCCTGGCTTCACTCACCAGGACTTTCACCTAGCTTCACTCACTAGGGTTTTCACAATTGCCTGGCTTCACTCACAAGGACTTTCCCACTGCCTGGCTTCACTCACCAGGACTTTCCCATTGCCTGGCTTCACTCACCAGGACTTATCCGTTTGCCTGGCTTCACTCACCAGGACTTTCCACATCCGATCCAGAGAACGAGCTACCGAGCCCTCTCTGACCACAGTTTGGGGAACGAGCTACCGAGCCCTCTCCGACTTCCATCCGGTCTAGAGAACGAGCTCCCGAGCCCTCTCCGACTTCCCATGTGCCAAGCTTCCATACTTGGACTTCTCCGTGCCAAGTCTCCATACTTGGACTTTTCCCGTGCCAAGCTCCCAGCTTGGACTTTTCACCATGCCAAACTCCCTGCTTGGACTTTTCACCATGCCAAACTCCCTGCTTGGACTTTTCCCGTGCCAAGCTCCCTGCTTGGACTTTTCCCGTGCCAAGCTCTCTACTTGGACTTTTCCGAGTCAGGTCAACTCACCTCGGGTCAACCAGGTCAACCTTGACCACGGGTTGCACCCACAATCTCCCAAGCTTGTATCCTTGTAAAACATCAAGATACAACTTTTCTGTTCACGTCAAACATTGTCAAACATAACTCGTCAAACATCAAAATACAATTCGAGTCAAGTCAACTCGAGTCTGGTCAACCAGGTCAACCTTGACCTAAGGTTGCACCAACAAATAATAGTTCTCTAGTGGAATGAATTATTATTGATAAAATTAAGTTGTGTGTTCGGGGCGAACACGGGATGCTTAATTTTATCGGGAGACCAAAACCAATTCCTCCTCTCGGTCCCTATTGTAGCCTCTTATTTATAGAGTACTATACCCACCTATACCCACCTTCTATACCCACCAATAGGGGCCCAGCCAAGCTAGCTTGGGAACCAAGCTAGGGCCGGCCTAGGTATAAGATTGGGTGGCCGGCCCTAGCTTGAACCCAAGCTATTGAGGGCCGGCCAAATTAAATTAAAAAAGAAATTTAATTTTAATTTTTATTATGTGGAAGATATAATTTATTAAAGAGAATTAAAATTAAAATATCTCTCTTGTAAAAGATCTACAAAAGATTAAAGAAAGAGATTAGATCTCTTTCCTTATTTGTAGATTGGTGAGATATTTTATTTTCTCTTTAAAAATTATTCACATGTTGTAAAATTAAAATTATAGAAATTTCCTTTTTATCAACCATGAAGAAATTTTGAAGAGAAATTTTATTTTTTAAAATTTCCGGAAACAAATTAGGAAGTTTTAATTGTTGATTGAAACTTGTCCAATTTGATTTCATTAATGTGGCCGGCCATAAGATTTCAATTGGGAAAATTTTATTTTATTTTTCTCAATTAAATCATGTCAAGGAAATTGAGGAAATTTTATTGTAATTAAATTTCCTAATTTGCCTAGGCCAAGGAATATAAAAGAAGGGGTGAGGGTGCCTTCATTGGATAACCTCAATTATTTCTCTCCCTCTTTTGTTCCTTGGTGTGGCCGACCATCCTCTCCCTCTCTTCCTCTTGTGGTGGCTGAACCTCTCTCTCTCCCTTGGAGCTCTTGTGGTGGCCGGATACTACTTGGAAAAGAAGAAGAAGAAGGAGAGAAAGCTAGTATCTCTTGGAGCTTGGTTAGTGTTTTGATTTTCTTCCTTGGTGAAGCTTCTTCTTTTGTGGCCGAACCTAGCTAGGAGGAGAAGAAGGTGGTTGGTGGTTTCTCATCTCGGAAGATCGTTGCCCACACAGCGTCCGAGGTTAGAAGACGGTAGAAGATCAAGAGGTTATTTTTCTACAAGGTATAACTAGTAATTTTTCTTTCCGCATCATACTAGTTATTTATGGAAATAATACCAAATACAAGAGGCTTACGTTCTAGTATTTCGAATATGTTTTTCGAAGTTGTGTTCTTTTGTTTTATTTTTTCCTTGTGATTTGATTGTTCTTTTCGGTTAACCTAAAGTTATTTTAGGAAATTAAATATTAGCTTTCTATAAAAGGTTTTGTCTAGTCGGTGGTGGTTGCTCCCATATCCAAGAAGGTCGTGTGCCTCGCCACGTCAGTACTGGGAACCGATTATGGAAATTAATATTTAATGGAATTAATAACTTAAGGTGATTTGGGTCGAACGTGTTAAGTTCCGCAGGAGACCCAAGTCAAAACCTAAAAGAACGAATAGATTAAATTTTGGATCAAACGTGTTAAGTTCCGCAGGCGATCCAAAATTTAATTTAAAAGAACACATGGTAGCTAGGAAAAGGTTCAGACCTTTGTACAAATTTTTGTACAGTGGAACCTCTAGGTTTTCCGAGTAGCAACCAACAACCAAGTCACTCTCCTCTAATGCCTTACCTTAACCTACCACTTTACCAGACATCCGGTTAGTCCATCGACCTGTTTGAACTTCGTGCCAGCTATCTGGTCAGCCTGTTGACCTAGCTTGACTTCATGCCAGATATCCTGTCAGCCCGTTGACCTATCTAAACTTCGTACTAGCTATCCAGTCAGCCCGTCGACCTAGCTGGATTTCTTGCCAGATATCCAGTCAGCTCGTCGACCTATCTAGACTTCTTCTACACACTTGGTCAACTCGTTAGATCATAATAAACCTAACTTAACTTACTTTGTCATTCATCAAAATTTTGAGTTAGATCACACTTGGTCAACTTCTTTATTACAAATGAAAACCCCTTCTTGTCTAAAAAGAAACAAAGATAATGTTCTTGGTAAAAGCAGGCAGATAACAATACTCTTCTAGTTCTAAAATAAGCCCAGTTAAGAAATATGTTCCTACAGCGACAACAACAACTCTTGCACTATTACCTACTTATAGGTCCACTTCACCCTTTGTCAGTGATCTACTATTTCTCAACCCCTGTACATTAGAATAAATGTGAGATGCACACTCGGTATCTAATACCCATGAAGAAGAAATAGATAGATTGACTTCTATAATATATATACCTGAGCCAGAAGTTTCACTTCTCTTCCTTTTCAGTTCCTCTAGATACTATTTGTAGTTTCTCTTCTAGTATCCGGTCACACTATAGTGGAAGCAAGTTCCTTCCTTAGCAACCCCACATTTGGATTTTAATGCATGAGTCTTGCCCTTTCCTTTGGTTTGTATCTTACCCTTATCTTTGGGCTTCCATATTCCTTTATCCTTTTTCACCATCAAAATGGTACTAGGCTTTGCCTTCTTAAGGTTGAGTTTAGCAGTTCTCAACATGCTCAACATCTCAGACAATGATTGGTCAATTTCATTCATGTTATAGTTTATTACAAATTAGCTATAACTCTCAGGCAATGATTGTAGAATAAGGTCAGTAGCCAATTCTTGACCTAATGGAAATCTCAATCGTTGTAGGTTTTCTACATACCCAATCATTTTGAGTACATATGGTCCTACGGGACTTCCTTCTTGCATCTTGCATTGAAATAGTGCCTTAGAGATTTCAAATCTCTCATGCCTTACTTATCCTTGATATAGTTGTCTAAGATGTTCAACCATATCATAAGCATCCATGTTCTCATGTTGCTTCTAAAGCTTAGAGTTCATGGTGGTGAGCATAAGACATGATACATCTAATGCATCATCTTGATGCTTTTTATAATCATCCCTATCAGCTCTAGTGGCAATAGTGGGGGGTGCTTCAAGAATGAGTTGCTCTAGGATGTACAGTTTTTTTCTTGCTTGAGAACTATTCTCAAGTTTCTGTACCAGTCCAAGAAGTTAGCTCCATTGAGCTTGTCCTTATCAAGGACAGATCGCAGAGAGAGGGTATTCGACGTATTTGACAACATGGTAATCTACAACAATAAAATACAGAAATAAGTATCATATTTAGATCATTTAATTAGACCTTTAATTAAATGATTCTCCCACTGAATTGTAAAGCTTGGTAGGAGCAAGTCATGGATGTGGTTTGACCCACACTACTAGCTCTAAATCTAATCGTGATGATAATTGATCGGACATCATAATTGTCCTGTCGCACTCTAGTAAGATAAATCAAGTCACTTTGCTTTGACAAAACCTGACTATAATTGATCGAGCTAGAAGTGAGTACCAAACTTTAGTAGATATATATTAAAAAGATCTCATTATTGTTAAATTAAACATGTATCACATATAATCATGACACATATCAATATATATACTAAATTAAACGTACACATGGTTATGACCCCATCACTATGATCTTCTCAAGCCAATGAGAAGGTCGAAAAGTCAACCTAGGTCCAAGCATCTTCTCCAAGTGTTTCCTTGGTCATCGTGTGTTGTTGTCCTTCTCTCCTTTTTTACCATCGTCCAATAGACTAATTTCTCTCTAATTTGTACATTACTGTAGGATCGAAAAGAATTTAGATATCTCCACAATGACATGATATTGTCCACTTTGGGCCTAAGCTCTTATGGTTTTGCTCTTGGGCTCTACCCAAAAGGTCTCATGCCAATGGAGATATCTTTTTCTTATAAACCTATGATCTTTTCCATGTGTTTTCAATATGGGACTATGTTTGCAACCTTGCAACCCCAACAATCCCCCTCTCAAACAAAGGACCACGAGCTTCCCACGTCCGATCCTCGACCCACCAGGTCTTCCTGCCCCTCGGTCTACCCGACCTACTAGGACTTCCTGCCCCTCGGTCTACCCGACCTACTAGGACTTCCTGCCCCTCGGTCTACCCGACCTACTAGGACTTCCTTGCCTAGCTGCAACTAGGACTTCCTGCCCCTCGGTCCACCCGACTTACTAGGACTTCCTGCCTGGTATCTGGTCCTCTTGATCCGAACATAGGAGCCCCCACTTTCTTTGTTTGAGGTTAATATTGTACTCACATGGTTCAATCAGACCATAGCTCTTGTGCACAGTCGGCGGTTAAACCTTCTGGCAGTCTGGGCTCTGATACCAATTGTAGGATCGAAAAGAATTTAGATATCTCCACAATGACATGATATTGTCCACTTTGGGCCTAAGCCCTTATGGTTTTGCTCTTGGGCTCTACCCAAAAGGCCTCATGCCAATGGAGATATCTTTTTCTTATAAACCCATGATCTTTTCCATGTGTTTTCAATATGAGACTATGTTTGCAACCTTGCAACCCCAACAATTACAAAATCTAATAGAAACCTCGAGTTACATTTGAGGGTAGTCTAAATTTATAACTAGAGTGATGAAAGATGAAGGGCACGACACCATATTATAGGTGATGTTTGCCAATACCAAAGTATACAACACCTTATGTAGGGAACTGTAGTGACTTCAGGTCTAAGGACTATTCATATCAATAGTCATATGAGAATGTTTATAACACTTATATAACGATCCATAAAGCATTCTCATGACGGGTCATTCAGTATATATTCTCTAATATATACTTATGTGTCAACCTGATATCTCATATCCATGACTTGTGAGATTAAGTCATCCATTGATCTACATGTCAGTCTCAATATATTAATATTGTCCTTGCATATTAATGTTTGACTATGAATAGTTAAGAGTAGTGTTCTATATATATCTACAATATCTCACTATAAATTCAACTAATTGATATGTTGTAGATTAGAATCTCCTACTCTAGAACATTATTATATTTATTCATTCGACACTGAATTGAAGTAAATATAATAATCAACTTTACCTTTATTAATAATGAAATATGATACAGAAGGAGTTCTTTATAATCATCTCATAATTGATATTAGAGCTAATACTAATACACTTATTGTGGTGGAATGATGTCGTTGTAGCTCCAAGCACCGTCACAGCCAATAACCAAAGAAAAGTTGACGACTGGCAGAGAAATCAGGAAGAAATGATTTGAGAATTAGGGCTCATATAGATAACTTACATGAGGAGATTGACCTTTTAATTGAGGTTACAGATTCACGTGAGAAAACATATGCTCATTCTATTAATCATAAATAACAGAGTTAACGGAAAGAATATATTTGATACACATTTAAGAAGATAAGGAATACATCCAACCTCTTTAATTTTTAAGAATACAACGAGGTGAAGATTAAAATATTAAAAATATTTTAATGAATTATATATCCCTCAATATATTCTGCCATGTACGTGGCTACAAACACAATGTATAGTTAAATTGTCAATCGAATAATGTCCAAAAATAACGAATGGGGTCACCAAGTGGCATAACAACGAATCTCCGCTTCACTTATAACGAGCCAGTCGGCCAATGCTCAGTTTGAACGCCAGCAGGTTGCCTTTTCAAAATCCAGACCAGCCATGGAAGACTAATTAATGGACAATCTTTGATTCGAGCTTAGAAATGAACGAAGACTTTTCTATCTTGTTCTCACATGCAGCTCTGTCTGTTTGACCTTAAGCGATATTGTTGGATCTAAAGGATATATCGCAGTAATCTTCCATCCACTACCGACAGAGTGGACTAGAATATGTCTTATACAGTGAATTGCTTTATTAATAAGCTTTCAATAAATTTTTTTTTTTTTAAATTTAAGTTAAATTTGTTTTGTATAAGCTTCCTTTATTTACAGTCTATACATTAAGTTTTGCCTATTGCGTTTGGTAGTTGATATGTAAAGTTAAAACTACCTTTTATTTTATTTTGAAAAATATAGAATGTGAGAATTTTAAAATTAAATGTGAATACTTTACTCATCCTAAAATGTGAATCACTCGAATACAAAAGTATAAATGATAAAATATTGTTTAGCCATACTCCTATATTAACTACTTAATCCAGATTTATTTTTCACAATAATCTCATTTAATTAAAATTTAATTGAGTACTTAACAACTATGCATTATTTGGGATTCTTGTTGTAGTTATAAAAATTATACAGTGTATTTTTGTATTCACTAGATTTACTAATATACAAATCATTGTTACATATTAAGTATGGAAATTAACACAATAAAGAATTTGATCTAAGATCTAATGTCAAAATATTTTAAACGCTTATAACTATAATAAAAGTTTATCATTTAATAATAATTTAAAATATTATTTAGCTAACTTGTCGTGTTAGTTCTATTTTAACACCAAGAGCTTAATTGATTATTAAAATATATTATATAATTTTTATGAATTGTTTCTTAATTATAAGAGGTATACTTTTAAAATTTTTATTTATCTATAATACATATCATTTTTTTAATTTTTAATACTATTAAATTTTAGTCAAAAGTTAATTTGATACAATTTTATGAGAGACATAGCCGAGCTAACAACTTAGAATGATTTTCTTCTCTTTTTAATTTTAATTTTCAGGAATGACACCATCCGCATGTTGATTTATGAGTTTTAACTAGCTCTTGAGCTATGGTACAATAATAAAATATCTAATTTGGCATTTAGAAATTTGTAGTTCGATCTCCAGCTATAATAAGAATGTTAAACTTCTGGACTGTCCTCCGCGAACATTTGTCGATTTAATCTAGTGGCCGATAATTTTATGAGGCGGGGATGGTCATCACAGGACTAGTCAATGAAGTTAATTGGATTTATCATTTTTTTTTGACTTTTTACCCCTTATATTTTTTATCCAATAGCATTTTGTCCCCGTTTGTTTAAAAAATAACACTTAACTCTCCTTTGACCAAAAGTCAAATGTGAGAAATCTTATAAAAGACAATTATGTCTTCTTTTTTTTTTATCATTTTTCAATAATAACATCCGAAGCATATAATAGAAAAGCAACAATTCTAAAACGAATAACCAGCCAAGAACTCATCCCATCATCTGCACCAAACAAAAAAGTGAGAATTTTAAATTGGTGAATCAAAATCAAATAAAGATGGAGCAAGGAATTCATCATTAAAAATCTCCTCGTTATTATCAAATGTGACGTAAAATGAAGTAGGAGTAATTTTGATTCATCAATTTAGAATTTTGACTTATTTTTGGTTTGGTGAGGGTGGTGGAATGTTATCCTTTTCAAAGTTACTGTTTTTCTATTGTTTAGGTAGGTGCATGTATGAATTTTATGAAGATTTTTACCGAAGGATATAATGGTCAATTCGATATATTTTTCCCCCTCTTAAGGTTATTATTGAAAAATAATAAAAAAAGATAATGACACAATTGTCTTTTATTTATTGTATGCCACATTTGATGAGAACGAGGAGATTTTTAATGATAAATTTTGTTCCATCTTCATTTACTTTTGATTTATCAATCTAGAAGTCTGGCTCTTTTTTCATTTAGTAAGGGTGGTGGAATGAGTTTTTGGTTGATTATCCTTTTTAAAGTTGCTATTTTTTGTCATTTATATTGGTACATGTATGAATTTTATGAGAATTTTTATCAAAAAAAAATATAATGGTCAATTCAATGTATTTTTCTTCTTCTTGAAATTATTATTGAAAAATGATAAATAAAAAAAATAAGCACAATTGTCTTTTATAAAATTTTTTATATTTAAATTTTAGTAAAGAGGGTTAAATATTATTTTTTAAATATAGGGGTTAAAATAGTATGGGATAGAAAACATAAGGTGGTTAAAGATATTTTATTTATTTTTTATTTTTTTATGAGTTTTAATGAAGGGATTTCAAAGTCAACGATGAACTTAGAAAAAAAAAATTATGACTATGACAAGAATTGATAACGAATAAATAGGAAACCATACAATTCATGAAAAAAAAGTCATTCACGCAAGAGGATCTGATAGATTCCCAACTTGCATTTTCTTCGTCTGTTCCGTTCAATACATGTTTTGAAAATGTACTTTTGTTACATTATATTATATTATATTATGATATAAGATATAACTCCATAAAATCATAAAATTAGGGAAACATTAATATTTGATTGGATCTCCGTAAATATATGATTATACTTTCCTAAATACTTGATTAGCATATCTTTGACCTACACAACTGGTATCCAGAATATACTACGAAATTCATCTCTAAAGTTCGTCTCTATTTATAGATAGATCAAGCCATTCTTGTCATAACACTGCGGCATCAGCAATTCGAGCGCTGAGATTGTGCTCCTCGTTTGTTAGGTTTTGATTCTGCATCAAAAACAGATATTATGGAGGAGGAATCGAACAAGTCCGCAATTCAAATTGAATCGCCGGCGCCGCAATTCAAGATTCCCGTGGACTCGGAGCAGAAGGCCACTGAGTTCTGGCTCTTCTCCTTAGCGGCGCCGCACATGCGCGCCTTCCACCTCTCCTGGATCTCCTTCTTCTGCTGCTTCGTCTCCACTTTTGCGGCGCCGCCCCTCCTCCCGCTCATCCGAGACAACCTCAATCTCACCACCACTGACATCGGCAACGCCGGCATCGCCTCCGTCTCCGGCGCCGTCTTCGCGCGGCTGGCCATGGGCACCGCCTGCGACCTCGTCGGCCCCCGTCTCGCCTCCGCGTCCCTGATCCTCCTCACCACGCCGTCCGTCTACTACACTTCCATCATCGACAACGCCTCCGGGTACCTCCTCGTCCGCTTCTTCACTGGCTTCTCGCTCGCCGCCTTCGTGTCCACGCAGTTCTGGATGAGTTCGATGTTCTCGGCGCCAAAGGTGGGGCTGGCGAACGGTTTCTCGGGCGGGTGGGGCAATCTCGGCGGCGGCGCCACACAGCTCATCATGCCGTTGGTGTTCGATCTGATCCGCCACATCGGGAGCACGGAGTTCACGGCGTGGCGCGTGGCGTTCTTCATCCCGGGCGCGATGCAGACGGCGTCAGCCATCGCGGTGGTGATGCTGGGCCAGGACCTGCCCAACGGCGACTACCGGAAGCTGGAGAAGGTCGGGGACAAACACAAGGATAGCTTCCGGAATGTTCTCTACCACGCGGTGACCAACTACAGGGGTTGGATCCTGGCGCTCACCTACGGCTACTGCTTCGGGGTGGAGCTCACCATCGACAACATCATCGCGGAGTACTTCTTCGACAGGTTCAACGTGAACCTACGGACGGCGGGGATGATCGCAGCCAGCTTCGGGCTCGCAAACATCGTGTCTCGGCCCGGCGGCGGTGTGCTGTCGGACTGGATGTCGCGGCGGTATGGTATGCGGGGGCGGCTGTGGAGCCTCTGGGTGGTGCAGAGCCTTGGCGGCGTCTTCTGCATCTTGCTAGGGAGGATGGACAACATCGCGGCTTCCGTCACCGTCATGCTTCTCTTTTCCTTCTTCGTTCAGGCCGCCTGCGGCCTCACCTTCGGCGTCGTCCCCTTTGTCTCCCGCAGGTAATAAACAATCCATATAATTTCATCGCCTCTGTTTTCTTCCCAACACTAGTAAATTAAATTGAATCGGCATCGAATTGCAGGTCGTTGGGGTTGATTTCGGGGATGGCAGGAGGCGGAGGAAGCGCGGGGGCAGTCCTCACTCAGCTCATCTTCTTCAAAGGCAGCAAGTACTCGAAGGAAACAGGAATCACTCTGATGGGCATCATGATCCTCTGCTGCACGCTGCCCATAACGTTCATTTACTTCCCGCAATGGGGCGGCATGTTTTGTGGCCCTAGAACGAAGGCTACTGCGGAGGATTATTACGCGGCGGAGTGGACTGAGGAGGAGAGGGAAAGGGGTTACCACTTGGCCAGCATCAAGTTCGCAGAGAACAGCGTTAGAGAAGGTGGTAGAAGGGAGACTTCGCCCACTGTTCCTGTGAATGAAACACCAGGCAATGCTTGAAAGTCTTTCTTCTTTCTTCCTTGTCAATTTCCATGAAATCTAGTTCCTTTTGATGTATTATTGTATCTTTGAAGTCTGGGAACGGATCGGGGGAATTTGGTTGGAGATTTGTGAGTTCTCCATTTATAACTAAAACAAACAATTATGCTTGATTTGGTTCGGTTTCTACATTTTTTTTATTTATTGTTTTGATAAACAATATGGTTTTTTACAAGTTCAATTTCTAAATTTAGTGTAGCTCTGTAACCAGAGGCAAGGAGATGAAGCTTGTAATTATGATTAGCATTAGAGAGAAATTACTAAGCAAACGTATAAAATGCAAATGATCATGATAATTCCTATGGTAAATTTGAACTGAACATAAAGAGAGAATGAAGGAATAGACATGTAACTGTATTTTCAGCTACAAAAGATGAAGAGCAAAAGGTTCTTGTTCATAAACATTTAGTCAGTCTTTCAGCACTATTTTGCAGTTGAGGAAGGGATATGCATCTCTGGTCCTGAAACAATTATCTGTCCTAGGCCTTTGAGAGGATTAGGTGTAACAAGCCAAACGCAAGAAGAGTAGTATCCAAAAACAGAAACTTGTAGATTAATTTTCATGTTCAGTATACCTATTTAAAATCTAACAACATAATTTTAAATCATCAAGATTTCTTTGCAAAAGGAAGAAAATTTTTCTAATTCTCCAGTTAAATATGTTAGGTTTCTAAAACGAGAATCGTTCTTGGCACATGAATCCGTATAGACTACAAACAATTCTAAACAGGAATTTATCATTGATGTGTATAGCAATTTAATAAAACAAGACAAAAGCGACAATGAAAAAGGTAGATCAAACCTGATACGAGAGTTATCGCCATCTCTCGTTGCTGGAACCACCTAAAGATAAAAAGGAAAGATGATATTCCATTGGAGTTAGTGTGACGGCCGTAATCTCCTCTCCTTCTGATAGATAGAGAAGAGATCTCATTACCTTATCCCTACGGGAACCACAATCCTATAATAGTTTTAGATCCGTTTTTGTTATCAACTCATCAATGTGGGTTAACGGATTTTTACACATAAAATTCATATATACTAATTATGTCCTGAATTAAACATCAATTAGATCATTTTATTGGGCATATCCACAATGATAATTCTGTGTTATAACCGTAACATGTAAGCCCACCAAATAGAGAAATAAATATTGATAATCTTCCACTTAAGTTACATGTGATTCTGCGCATAACATAGTCAAATTTCATAGGACATCTCCAATAGTTAGACGTCTCAACGTACTTTTTTTGTAAGTTCCCAATATACCACATCAATACTACATCCTAAGTACAAAAATCTCTTATTCTTTCTACAATAAAAAAATCTTCATAAAATCTTCATACAACTTTTTATGGGTTTTACATTATAAATCATATATATTTATTTATTATTTTTTCATTTAATATTTCTATATAATTTTTATTTAATATTTTAATTAATTATGATGTTTAATTTAATTTATTTTTAATTTATAATTAATAAAATTATGATTTTTAATTTAATTTAATTTAATATTTATTAACTTATGAATTTTAATTTAATTATAGTCATTTTATATATTTTTTTAACTTATCTCTCGAATATATATATAAAGAATTGATATCCTGCCCGCACAGTGCGCGACTGTGCGCGCACTCAGGACATCACTAGTTTTAATTAAAAAATAATTAAAATATTTTTAAAAATTTTATTTTTAGGGTTCAAGCTTTGAGTTATAGTATCAAAGCTATTTTTTTTTTAAAGATTTTACCTCTAGGGTTCAGGTTTTGGATTTTAGTATCAAAGCTATTTAGGGTTCAGGTTTTGGGTTATAGTATCAAAGCTATTTAGGATTCAGGCTTTGAGTTATAGTATCAAAGCTATTTTTTTTTAGATTTTACCTCTAGGGTTTAGAGTTTGGGTTATAGTATCAAAGCTATTTTTTTTTAGATTTACCTATAGGGTTTAGGCTTCCTAATTAGGTTATAGTGTTTGGTTTTAAAAAAATAAAATAAAATTAATTTAAATATTTATTGAGTATTGTAATATATTGAGGGGATATATTAATGTATTAGAAATTTATATAAAGAAATGTATATTTTTTAATTGATTTTTTTAATTTAAAATATTAACAAAATAAAAAAAACGATTGATATCCTGCGCGCCCGCACAGTCGCGCACTGTGCGGGCACGCAGGATATCAATCCTCTCTCTCTCTCTCACTCTATATATATATATATATATTAAAAACACTTTAATTATTAGTAACAATTTATGAAAGAAGGTATTATAACTAAATATTTTATAAAATAATTTATTTTTTTTAATTATTTTAAAAGGTCAAACATGTAATTAAATGTCGTTATTAATTATTGACTCCACCTTTAGAAGAAAAAAACAGGTTTAAAAAATCAAACCTGCTCTTAAACTAAAAATCTCAAACCTCAACTACACAATAATAAAAGATTTTTTCGTTAGGTTTTTAAATTTTACAAACATTCGATAAAACTTCCATTGGAGATGCTCTTAGTTGAGTTCAATAATGCCATTAAATGTAAAAATACCCCTCAGCATAATCCAATCCATTAATTTCATTAGTACATGACTAAAATAGTCATCGTTATCATACTCGTAATAAGGACAAACAGTAATCACAATACCAATGTCATTAATGACATAGATATGATATAAATATGTAACATAAAAATTACATAAAATATGATATGTATATGTCAATTTTTAACTGATCCTCTTTATGACTCAAAAAGGCCCATAGTATTTACAAATATCATATCTTAAATAGCAATAGTAAACCATAATTCCTCTTCATGACCTAAAAAAGTCTAATATTATATTTGCAAACATCATTTGCAAAACTACAATACTAAATCATAACAACTTTATTTCAGAGTTGTAAATAAAATACTAAAACCTTAGTATGTACAATAAACAAAATCCACATGTGACAATCAATATAAAACATAAAATACCAAATACAGACTCTCACTAAATAGCTACTTCATCCAAAGGAAGATGTCCATATGTTTTAGAGCCACCAATTTGAATTAAGCCTATTGGGTTGGTCTGCCCTACCAAATAGTTTAAGTGAATTTGGTTAAAATTTTATCAATCCATCATTTGATAGGCCTAAACAGGCTAGTCCACATGGGTTGCAAGTCCAAGAGGGATTGCTCGTGGCCCCCAGGTTGAGAAGAAAAAAAATTCTAAAACATAAAACTGAAGTGGAAAACTCAATGAGCTTGTGGGCTAATCCACCTAATCCGCAATCCAAACTTAAAAAATTCCAACATTTTCTATTTTCTTTATTTTTTAGTGGATTTGTAGGGTTAGATTGGGAATTTCCCAACCTTCCAGGTGATGGATTTTTAGAGGACTAGCCCGTTTGATAGCTCTAATATGTTCTAGATGCTTATTAAACACCTTAGATTGCAAGCTCTTGGTGAGTGAATATACTATCATGAAATATGTGTTAATATACTCAATTGATACTTGACCACTTTGAACTCTTCTTTCACTGTCAAAAACTTGATGTTGATGTATTTAAACTTCAACAAATTAAAGTTGTTCTTGGTATATAACTTAACGACTTTATTATCATAGTTGATTCTCAAGGTCTCTCAATACCATTAACAATTTGTAACCTCTATGATAAAGTTCCACAACCATATTCCTTGGTTAGATGCCTAATAACATGCTATAAATTATGCCTCCATGGAAGAAGTAGCTATGAGTAATTATTTCACACTCCTCTATGATATAGCTCCTCAAATCATCATAAAAATATAACCTAAAGTGAATTTCTTGATATTCGAGCATCCAACAAAGTGGAGTGTAAATATTCAATCACCTCAAAGTGACCAGATCTCTAATACATTAGCATGAAATCCTTTATTCTGTGCAAATAACACATAACCCTATTTTCCACTTTCTAGTGATCTTATCTTGGGTTATTCAAATATTTGCATAACATCCCCTACTATGTATGCTATATCCGAACATGTACATACTTGAGTATACATGAAACTCCCTACAACTGAAGCATAAGGGAATTCTACATTTCCTTTATTTCAAGTTCAAATTATGGACATTACTGCAATCTAAATTTGTCACATTTCACCACAAGCATGTCACTAGGTGCACAATTTTGCATGTCATACTACTAAATAGATTTTCAATGTAGGCCTCTTGTGATAGTCTAAGTATACCACTTGAATGATCATGAAAGAGCTATATGTCTAATATAAATGGTGTATCACCAAGATCCTTCATTTCAATAACTTGATATAAATAGCTTGGTTTCATGCAACAAAACTTTATTATTGCTTGCTAGCAAAATAACATCCACATACAAACAAGTATAATGAACTCACTCCCATTACTTAAGATATATACATTAATCAACGATGTTCTCCTTAAAATCAAAAGAAGTAACCACTTGATCAAATTTTCGATATCAATGTCAGCATGCCTACTTTAAGATATAATAGACCTCTTTAATCTATATACTAGGTGTTCTAAGTTCTTAGACTTAAAGTTCTTTGATTGCGCCATGTATATATTCTTATCTATTTCTCCATTGAGAAAAGTAGTTTTAACATTCATTTGGTAAATCTCCAAATTACAATGAGCTATGAATATCATGATTATCTTAAAAGAATTTTTCATTAAAATAGATGAGAAAGTCTCATTATAATCAATATCCTCCTTAAAGTAAATCATTTGGCAACAAGACTAGCCTTATACTTTTAAATATTTCCTTTTCAATCTCATTTGGTTTTAAAAATCTATCTATAACCAACCAGTTTTGTTCCCTTAGGCAATTCTACAAGTTTCTATACATCATTGTCAGTTATAAACTCCATTTCTTGCTTCATAGCTTTGATCTACTTTTTGGAATTATGACATAATTTGACTTCATGAAAGATGTAGGATCACTTTCCAACCCAAAATCATTCTCATGGAGATAAACATAATCACGTGAAACTATTGATGTCCATTCCCTAGTAGATCTCCTTAAAGACATTTGTGCTTGAGGCGGTTAGGGCATCTCCTCAACCATAGGAGGGGATACTTCTATTGGGTGTCTCTACGTACATTTTAAATTTTTATTTCCTAAATAAGTAGTGGAAGCATAATAATTTTTTAAATTATTACAATATGCATACCACACATATACATGTGTTGGTGCAGTTTACACTAACGGTCTAACTCAGGTTTTAATGAATGACAAGTACGTTAAGTTAGGTTTTATTGTGATTTAACCACTTGATTAAGTATGCAGGAGAAGTCCAGATAGGTCGACGGGTTGAACGGATATCTGGCAGGAAATCCAACTAGGTCAATGGGCCGATCGGATAGCTGGTACGAAGTCCAGATAGGTCAATGGGTTGATCGGATATCTGGCGAGAAGAACGGGCCGACCAAATAGCTAGCATGAAGTCCAGACAGGTCGACGAGCTAATCGAATGTCTGGTACAGTGGTAAGTAAAGGTAAGTCACTGGAGGAGAGTGACTAAGTGTAACGACCCGCCTCCTACTGGCTAGGCTGTGAGGCCGATCGTTACGTAATGCTGTGCTAAATTACTATTGCGGAAATCTGAGCTAACTAAAATTTTACTAAACTGATTATTGTAAAATCTGAACTTAATATTCTAGGTGTACCTAGGAGTTGTACACATGCTAGGGAAGATAATCTATGCCTCCCGGATGTCCTGCTAGCTGTAATCAGGCATTTCAATCGATCCATGAATCGATTGGGCTGTCGGATCGATCCAGTGATCGATCCAGCTTGATACTGGCACGGAGAAAAACCCTGGATCGGTCGGCTGTCCAATCCAGAAGCTATATCACTTCTGCATGCTGCTGGATCGGTCTACCGACCGATCCAGGAGCACACTGATCGATCGGTAGACCGATCCAGTGGTTCACTGATCGGTCGGCTGACCGATCAGTGAGCTTTTGTGCTCACTGTTCGCATCTGGATCGGTCGGCTGACCGATCCATAAACTCTCTGTTCGCGACTGGATCGATCAGCTGACCGATCCAGTGAAACAACCCACTTCTGATCGATCAGGTTTCTGATTTCGAATCAGAACCCCTGATTTCAGCACTGTTTCGTGCCTTAATCACCTTACAAGTTCTAAAATGACTAGGAAACATTCTAACAATGACAACTAACATTCTAACATCATAAAAGAAGGGTTCTAAGCATAATAGAGTGCATGGCTAACTAATTCATAATGATTAACAACTAGAGTGCAAATAATAAAATACTGTAAAGTTCTGATGCTTAACAAAGCTTGCTAAAATTCCCTAGAATCTTTTATTCCAAGTTCCTGCCACACACACCATCTCTGCATTGTCCTCCAGCTTCCTTTGCTAATCCATCTTTCCTTTACCTTTATCTGCAGTATAAGGAAAATAGAATCTGTAAGCTTAAAGCTTAGTAAGAAACCATCTACCTCACAAAAACATGCATACGGTGCTAATAATGATTTTAAAACATTCTATTTAAAACATATGCTGAACATGTAAAAGATGGCATGGCATACAATCATTCAAACATGTATATCAAACTAAACATGGAGTTATCATGCATATTCACAGGGAAACACTAAGCTGGAGCATGATACTGAGCTAAGCTATTACTGATCTGATACTAAAACTGTACTGAATTCATATAACTATTTTATGAACTTTTGAAAACTATATACATAATAGTTCAAAATAATAATCATGCTGCTGTTTGGGCCCGGCAACTGTACTTGCTGTGCGCGCATCCCTAACTAGACCCGGGGTTGCAAATTCCGATTCTAGTAGGGTTTACTAGGTTAGCTAAACTTAGAGATGACTGTGGGAGCCCAACCCAATGGATATCTAATCCAATACAGCGCCACTGAAAATAAAATACTGATTATAGCTAGGAATTTCTTATTTTGCTGTTTCTAGGTTATCTGAACCTAGAGCTAGGTTATCTAAACCTAGAGGCGACTGTGGGAGCCCACCCATTGGACCGTAGTCCCATGTAAGCTGAAACTAGACTAATATACTGATTTAAGTGCTACTAATGCATTTAACTGAGCTGTTAAAAATATCTGAGGTGGTATTTAGCTTCACTAATCATTTTGTCGAACACCTGATGTGCTCCAACTCTCCCCTCTAATAGGGAGACCACCTCTAGGCACCCGACAACGTCTAGAGCCTCCAACTGAGGGAGAACAACGTGTCTGGCCCATCTAGAGGTGCTCATCTAGATCCCTAATCTGTGAGGAGGGTTTAAACACACTCTCTGTGTCGGAACAATCTGCATATAACTAAACTGATGCATAGAAAACCAAACCGAAGCTACTTATACTGCAGGTGAGGGGTTTCTTACCTCTTACGCTAATTTCCTTACAATTCTATTTGCTAGAATTCCGGTGGAGACGATCCTTCCGACGATCTTCTCGCGTCTATGCGTTCCCCTCGCGAAGAAGAGCGTCCTCGTACCGGAGTTGTCACCGGAAGATGACCTTGGGGCCCTAGGGAGGGAGCCCTAGGGTTGGTGCCGAGAGAAGGAGAGGAGAAGGGAAGTCGGCGGTGAGGGTTTGAGGAGAGGAAAAATCACGATCCAAGATAACCCTTCACTTAATTATTTCCTATTTATATTAAGTGGTAATTTCCGCCCAAATCTAATATAAATTTAATTTCATCCCTTTCCTTTCAGCACGGCCCTGCTGGGTTCAACTGGTCACTAGCATTATCCCTAACCCATAGGTCTCGGGTTCAATCCCCGCTTAGGCCGTTTTCATTTTCTATTTATTTTTGCTACTTCTGCTACTCTAAAAATTCCGGAAAAATATCTAAAAATTCCAGAATAATTATAGAATATTTCTAATATAGTTTTGAGAATTTTCGGGCGTTACAATCCCCCATACCTTATAAAAAGTTCGTCCTCGAACTTAGAATAATTCTGGGTATTTCTGTCTCATGCTGGCTTCTGTCTCCCATGTTGCCTCTCCTGCTGTGTGACTGTGCCAAATGACTTTGACTAATGGTACTTCCTTGTTCCGTAATTTCTTAACTGCTCGGTCTATTATCTGGATAGGCCGACTGTCATAGCTGAGGTCTTCGCGGATCTGTACCGACTGGGGCTCAATCACCTGAGTGGCATCTGGGGTATGCTTCTTCAGCATAGAGACATGAAATACATTGTGGACAGCTGACATTTCCTGGGGTAGCTCTAGCTCATATGCTACATTGCCCACTCTTCTACTGATAAGGTATGGTCCCACATATCGGGGACTTAGTTTGCCCTTTTTCCCAAAACGCATTACTCCCTTCATGGGAGCCACTCTGAGGAATACTGAATCCCCAACTGAAAACTCTAGAGGTCTGCGCCGTGTATCAGCATAGCTTTTCTGGCGGCTCTGAGCTGTCTCTATCCTCTGGCGGATCTGCTGTATAGCTGCTGTGGTATCTGCCACTAGATCTGTCTGTAGTTCTAGTTCTTTCTGTTCACCACTCTCATACCAGCAGATTGGAGATCTACACCTCCGCCCATAGAGAGCCTCATAAGGTGCCATGCCGATAGTGGCCTGATAGCTGTTGTTGTATGCAAATTCTGCTAAACTCAGATATTTGCACCAACTTCCCTTGAAATCCAGGGCACATGCTCGGAGCATATCCTCGAGTACCTGATTTACTCGCTCCGTCTGTCCATCTGTCTGAGAAGGCAGTGCTAAACTTCAACTTTGTGCCCAAAGTGATGTACACACTCCCAGTGATGTGAATCTACTGTCTCTGTTCGAAATAATGGTTCGTGGGACTCCATGTAATCTAACGATCTCCTTGAGATACAACTGAGCTAGCTGTTCCATGGAGTAGGATATCCTGATAGCTAAGAAGTGGGCTGATTTAGTCAATCTGTCGACTATTACCCAGATGGTATCAAAACCATTCGTGGTTCTGGGTAATCCCACTATAAAATCCATAAAAATGTCTTCCCACTTCCATTCTGGTATCTGTATGGGCTGCAAAACTCCCCCTGGTCTCTGATGTTCTGCCTTAACCCTTTGACAGGTTAGGCAGGTGCTGACATATCGAGCGATGTCCCTCTTCATCCCAGGCCACCAAAAACGTTTCTTCATGTCCTGGTACATTTTGGTGGAGCCAGGATGCATCGCATAGGGAGTCTTGTGAGCCTCATCTAAAATCTTTCTTCGTAGTTCCTCCTGATCTGGAACGCATAATCTGTCACCAAAATATAATACCCCGCTATCTGATATTCTGAACTCTCCACCTTCTGATTTTGCTAAACCTTGCTTGATTCTCTGAATTTCAGGATCCTGAGCTCCTGAGCTGTCTGGAGATCACCAAGCAAGGTAGACTCTAATCCTCCCCGTCATCGTGTACCGGGAGATGAGAGCATTGAGCTCTCCCATTTATGATTTGGGGCAGGAGGATAGGTGTACTCTGACAGTATCCCGTCCACTCGGTCACTCATTAGGAGCAGTGATGGTAGAGTACACGGTAGTCATAACCCTACCCACTCGGTCTCACCATTGTGTGTGAGATGGCTAACTTTGTCAAGGGTGACCATGACATTGGCATCATATGCATGATGCATTTATTGCTTGTGTTTGCTGCATTTACTTGCTGTATTTATATGGATGTATATGATTGACATGCATACAGGATTTATGACACTCTCGGTCTGATGACCCTGTTGTACTTATACCTTGGTCCTGGTTAGTACAGTTTTCTCCTGCTTGTTTCAGTTGCATTTATCCTTCTTGTACCAAGATACTGTACGCATGATTAGTGCTGGTTGTTATTTTCTTTATTATGCATATCAGTTGTTACCCGCTGAGTGTTGGACTCACACCTCCTCTATTGTTATTTTCAGGTTGATGCTGTCCGGAGAGTTCCAGTCGCTAGTCCCCTGCAGTCCACGAGGACGTGTGTTGATCTTTTAGTTTTTCTTGTTTAGACTTGTTCTATTTTGATAACTTAGACTTATATTTGTTTACTTTATGGATATTGTCGAAGAGTTTTATTCGTTTTGTTTTACTACATGCCTGCCTAGACGGTAGAAGAGGTGAGTTGATTTTATCGTCGAATTTGAGCTTTATGGGTGTAGTGGAGTAGGACATCAGTTTTGTACTTTATGAGTATAGTTGAGTAGGGTTGTTTTTGAGTCTTCTTATCACTGTTCTAGTTTGTTAATTATTAACTGCGTGGTGATTGCATTATATTATTGTTATTGTACCGGTCATGTTGGCCGATGTATATGTCGCCCTGAGGGCATTGTAGAAGTTTCAGATTGTCACCCGTACAGGGGAGGTGCTGCCGAAATTTCTTCGGACAGGGACTTCCCCATAGTGTGACAATTTATTTGGTATCAGAGCCAAGTTGGCGGTACTTGATTTGATTTTCGTGTTACGGATTTTTGAGATTTATTTGATACTAATTTATTGGTATCAGAGCGGGTTATGATACCTGCTTTTGGTGTTATGGATATTTGGGTTAGCCCAAGTTTGTGAGTCAAACTGGGTATTTATTTCGGATTAGCACGGATTTTCATTATGTTTATGTTTCGGACTTTCGTTTCGGATTTATATGGATTTTCGGTGATTTTCTTGTACGGAATTCCGAGGAAAAAAGGGACTGGACAATGACGGAACATCTCTAGGCAACAAATAGGTATGATGTTTATTTTATAATTGTTATACTTGTAGTAATATCTGTTATATGACATAATAGATATGAGGAGATCTACACGAATAGCTGCTTGATGTGGTGCTGGACGGCCATGTACGAGGACCTTGGGATCTCTGGACTTGCTAGAGATGCCTACTGGGGTTGAGCCTGTAAGTCAGGGACAGACCTAGGATACTACGGGCGCGTCGGGCTCTCAGATCCCGATGGCTCCTTTAGAGATACCTACCTCGGCTGTACCGACTGTATCCACCCCTACTGTATTTATGATACCACCAGGGGTACTACCGGCATACCCCGCACCTGCTCCGGCCCAGCCTATGACGTACTTGGCACCACCGCCACCTGGACCTACCGTGTACCCGACACCAGTGGCACCTGTGCCACTAGTACCTACAGTATACCCAGCAGCACCTGCACCAGCGATACCGATTGCCCCACATCCGGTACCATTACCTACCGTACATCCAGCCGCGGCCACCTATGCTGACCCTGCAGTGCCACTGGCAGCATATGCTCCAGTTTATACAGCAGCACCGGGAGTACCTCCCCCGGTCTATTCAGCGGTACCACCTGTAGCACCAGCTCCAGTGGTTCCGCCAGTTCCTGCAGCCGTTCCGATACACCTCACTGACATTATCGCAGCACGAGCCAGGATTCCAGCGTTGACAGAGTCGATGAAGAGTCGATTTACACTCTTCCGAGGAGACCTTGATCCGAGTGTGAACCTATCATGGATAGAGATTATGGAGCAGACCTTCTTCTATATAGCTTGCTCCGAGTGGGATAAAGCAGAGCTGACTGCTTTTCACTTACGGGACGAGGCCGACACTTGGTGGGTTACTCAGCATTCCATCATCGGCGAGCAGAACATTACTTGGGTCAGGTTCAGAGAGGCTTTTGAGAGCCGCTTCTTCCCACGAGCTTATCAGATGGCTCGCCGGCAGGATTTCCTGAGTTTGCGACAGAACAACCGGTCGGTGACAGAGTATAATGAAGAGTTTGACAGATTGGCCAGATTTTATCCAGAGCTAGTTGCTGAGGACAGTTCACGTATGCAGCAGTTCATTCAGGGGCTGGATGGACAATTGCAAGTAAGGCTTACCGGTCTTGGTAGCGCATCTTATTTGGAGACATTGGACAGAGCCCTCATGATTGAGTCAGCTCAGCAGAGAGCGTTTCCGGACAAAAAAAGGAAGCAGCCTGGTCAGACGTCTGGACAGATCCAGCATCCACAGGCTACACAGCAGCAGAGCGGTCGCAGTCGGCCAGGTCAGGGTACTTTTGGGGTATTTTGTATTTCAGGGCAGTCTTCCTCAAGACGTTTCCGGTCTCCACAGCAGAACCGGAAACAACTCGCCAGCGACATTCGCTGTTTCAGATGTGGGTCCAGAGATCATATCACCCCAGCCTGCTCTCTGGGACAGCCAGTTTGCTTTTATTGCAAACTGCCTGGGCACCAGAGTCGAGATTGTCCGCAGAAGACTCAGCATATGACTTTCAGAGGGTCTGGTCATGGAGGACAGTTCAGTTAGTCCGGAACTTATTGAGGAGGGCGAAGAGCCCAACCTTTCCATGGCCAGCAGCGGAGTGTTCCCCCTGCAGCAACTGCATTTGGCATGCTCGGACAGGAGTACCCCAGTACTCCCATAGTACCTCAGAGCTCCGTTCCGGAACCTCATTATTTGACTCAGGGGCAATATCAGCTGCAGCCCCAGCCATAGGCTTAGTATCAGATGCAGTCCCAACCATCGATACAGTATCAGTCGTCACCCTCTCAGACTTCTCTAGCACAGTATCCAGCACCGCCTCAGTGGCAGGCTCCTGCCCAGACACAGCAATCGCAGGCAGCGTTACCACCTCTTCCTCCGCCAGAGACTGGGCGTATTCATGCGGTCACCAGAGAGGATGTGCAGCGAGCCGACAGATCCGTTTTCTGCGGTACGATTTCTATTTATGCATTATCTGCTGATATGCTGATAGCTACTAGTAGCTCGCATTCATTTATATCCTGTACCTTTATGCGGGAGATTGGTAGATTACCCACTATTAGACTGCAGCGACTGACCGTCCCTCTACCGTCCGGTGATACATTGGATGTCACCCAGGAGGTCAGAGGTTGCCCGTTAGATTTTGGCAACATGATACTTACAGTAGATCTTTTAGTATTGGAAATGGTCAATTTTGATATTATTCTTGGCATGGACTGTTTGTCAACATATCATGTCACTGTTGATTGCTAGACGAGGGTGGTCACATTCCGGCCTCCGAACCAACCCTCGTGGGATTTCACTAGCATCAGAGACGATGACATATCAATCATTTCAGCGATTTAGGCTCAGAAGCTACTGTCGCATGGTTGTCAGGGTTTTCTGCTATCTTTGATTAGTACTGATGACAGTAGTAGTTCGTAGCTCTCCGATGTGCCAGTAGTCCGAGAGTACCCAGATATATTTCCAGAGGAGCTACCAGGTTTGCCTCCCAGAAGGCAAGTGGAGTTCGCTATTGAGCTGATTCTGGGGATCGTGTCGACATCGAAAGCTCCTTATCGTATGACACCAAAAGAGTTGAATGAGCTGAAGGTTCAACTCCAGGAGCTTTTAGATAGGGGATTTATTCACCCTAGTGTTTCTCCATAGGGTTCTCCGATGTTATTTGTCAAGAAGAAGGATGGTACACTGAGATTATGCATTGACTATAAACAGCTGAATGCAGTGACTGTCAGAAATAAGTACCCCTTACCAGGGATTGAGGATTTGTTTGATAAACTCAGGGGTACATCAGTGTATTCTAAGATTGATCTGCGATCCGGGTATCATCAGCTGAGAGTCAGAGAATCTGATATTCAGAAGATAGCTTTCCGTACCAGGTACGGTCATTATGAGTTTTTGGTAATGTCATTTGGGCTTACCAATGCTCCAGCGGTATTTATGGATCTGATGAACTGCATCTTTCTGGAGTATCTTGATCAATTTGTTATCGTTTTCGTCGATGACATATTGGTTTGCTCACGTTCCAAAGAGGAACATGTGCAGCATCTTCGCACAATTTTGGAGACTCTTCGATGACATCAACTGTACGCGAAGTTCAGCAAGTGTGCATTCTGGCTATCCTCAGTCGATTTTCTGGGACATGTGGTCTCTAGCAGAGGTATTTCAGTAGACCCTCAGAAGATCGAGACTGTCACCAGTTGGGAGTAGCCGAAATCAGTACAGGAGATCCGCAGTTTTCTGGGACTAGCAGGATATTACAGACGGTTCGTCGAGGGTTTCTCGTGTATTGCTATGTCGCTGACACACCTTACCAGGAAATGCGTGAAGTTCACGTGGTCCGAGGATTGTGAGACCAGCTTCCAGGAGCTGAAGCGGAGATTAGTGTTGACTCCAGTGTTGGTTTTACCTTCTGGAGAGGATGGATTTGTACTCTACATCGATGCGTCTCTTCAGGGTTTGGGCGTTGTTCTGATGCAGCATGGCAGGGTAGTCTCCTATGCTTCTCGAAAGTTGAAGGAGCATGAGAAGAACTACCCAGTTCATGATCTGGAGTTAGCTACCATCATCTTTGCTCTAAAGCTTTGGTGGCATCATTTATACGGCATTACATTTGAGATTCTCACTGATCATAAGAGTCTCAAATATATTTTCACCCAGAAGGAACTTAATCATCGACAGAAGAGATGGATGGAGTTCCTGAAGGATTATGATTGTACCATTAGCTATCACCCGGGGAAAGCTAATGTGGTTGTCGATGCACTCAGCAGGAAGTCCAGAGGGACTTTGGCTTGCCACCGAGTTTCAGTTACATACTTGGTTTAGGGTTTCTCCGAGTTAGACCTTGAGGAGCAGGGACATACAGAGCAGGGTATTCTTGTTACCATGGTTGCTCAGTCGTCGATCAGGATGAGGATCCGAGAGGCCCAGGCTGGTGATCAACATTTGAAGTTCATTGGCAGTCAGATAGCTTTCGGGCAGCAGACTGAGTTCACACGAGACGAGGAGGGTATTATATACTTTCGAGGCAGATTATGCGTACCTTAGTCTCATCCGGTCTTACAGGAGCTACTTCAGGAGGCTCATCGCTCTCGATTTACGATCCACCCAGGTGGGACCCGCATGTATCAAGATTTGAGGCGTTCCTACTGGTGGAACGGTATGAAGAAAGACATCACAGAATTTATAGCTAGATGTCTTGTCTGTCAGCAGGTGAAGGCTGAGCATCAGAGACCTGCCGGATTACTTCAGCGGATTCCTATTCCTGAGTGGAAATGGGAACATATTACTATGGACTTTGTGGTGGGGTTGCCTAGGACACGACGAGGCCATGACGTGATCTGGGCAATCGTTGATCGATTAACCAAATCCGTGCACTTCTTAGCGATCCGGAGGCCTGATCCCCTGAATCGATTGGCAGATTTGTATTGCCGGGATCATTAGATTACATGGTGTCCCTTTGACTATTATTTCGGATAGAGACCCCTGGTTCACGTCTCGTTTCTGGCAGAATCGACAGCAGGCCTTGGGCACTCAGCTCCGATTTAGTACAACTTTCCATCCGCAGACAGATGGACAGTCAGAGCGGAGCATTCAGACTCTAGTGGACTTGCTGAGATCGTGTGTATTGGATTTTGGAGGCAGTTGGGAGGACCATTTTCCATTGGTAGAGTTCGCTTACAACAACAACTTCCATTTGACTATCCAGATGACACCGTTTGAAGCGTTGTATGGTAGGCCTTGTCGGACACCCACCCTCTGGGATGAGGTTGGGGAGGCCCAGCTGTTGGGACCTCATAGAGCTTAGCAGGAGGCAGAGTTGGTCCGTATTATCAGATGGAGGATGTCAGAGGCGTAGGACCGCCAGAAGAGTTATGCTGATGGGAGACGTAGACCTTTGGAGTTCTCTACAGGCGACCATGTATTTCTACGAGTTTCACCCACAAAAGGGGTGAAGAGATTGTTAGTTAGAGCCCTAGAGCCAATCATTTAATGATTTTTGTATGGACTAATTGTATCATATTCTTCTATATATAAATAAAGGCATTTGTTTTGGTTATTATACTTACTTGTATTGGTGCCAAATAACTAAATATAATAGCGTCCTTGAGTAGAAGGGTCTTACCTATATCAATCGATTAGTTGAATCGATAGTGAGATGATATAGGGAACACTACTCTTAATCAATCCTAGTCGAGTATTAACATTCAGGGATAATGTTAATGCGACAAGACTAGCATGTAGGTCAACTCGATGACTTGATCTCACAAGTCATGGATATGGAGATAACAAGTTGACACATGGGTATGCATTGGAGAATGCATACTGAATGACCCACCATGAGAAAGTATCATGGATCGTTATATGAGTGTCATATACTTTCTCAGATGGCTATTAGTATGACTACTAGTACTTGGACCTGAAGTCACTATGGTTCCCTACATAAGGAGTTACGTACTTTGGCTTCGTCAAACGTCATCCGTAACTGGGTGGACTATAAAGGCGATTGCTGGGTATGTAACGAATTATGCAGAGGGATGTGAGTGATGTAGATGGGATCTATCCCTCCTATATGACGGGAGTGACATCGATATTCTTGATAGAGTGAGACCACGAAGTGCATGGCCATGCCCAAGTGAGTCAATATGAGATATTGAGCTCATTTGATCGAGTGAGTCTACTTGAGATTCAAGATTTAGATTGATTAGAGGATGACACAGTCTATGCCTCACATTGATCAATCTAGATGTCAAGGATAGAAGGACACTTGTCATATATTGTGAGGAGTCACAATTAGTAGCCACAACGTGAAATTGGATCTCAACATTCTTGTAACTTGGGTAGTAATGATGTGTTGCTAGATACCGCTCATTACTTATGCTTCTAAAAGAATTTAGGAGCATTGCCAACGTTACAAGAACCTATAGGGTCACACACAAAGGGCAATTAGATGGAAATTAGGTTCATTTGATGAACCTAAAGGATTAGGTTCATGTGATGAACCAAATTGAATTAAGAGTAATCCAAATTAGGCTAATTGAGTTGAACTCAATATAGTTCATGTGTTAAGTGAGTCTAATTTGGACTTAGACTCATTTAATTAATTTAATTCAATGAATAGAAATTCATTAAATTAAAATTGACTTGAACCAATGGTTAGATTAGATCAACCAAGGGAGAGAAGTGGTCAAGTTTGACTTGACTTGAGAGGAAGATGAAGGGTCAAGTTTGACTTGACCATTTGCCACCTCATTGGTGAGTTGACATTAAGTGGCTAATGGTGATGTGCCACATCATCAAGGCTAGCACATGTGTGTGCCACCTCATGAGGGAGATAAAGAGTTTTTGACTCTTGAAATTTCATGGAGTATATAACTCCTCATGAAAAGTGGCCGACCACTTTAGTGCTTGTGAGGAGTTCGTCTTCGCATCAAGGGTAACCTTTCTTCCTTGTAGATCTAGTGTAGATCTAGGCTTAGAAACTCGTACATGAATGTTTTCGAAATTTTATTTCTTCGCACGGATCCGTGGCATGGGGGTTTCGGGGTTTCTGCAACGCAAAAAACAGTTTTTGCGGCCAGAAAAATTCAACAGTGGTATCAGAACCATGTGCAAAGCTCGTATGAGTTTTCATTTGAATTTTATGAAATTCTACAGATCTGTAAGTTTCTGTATTTTTATGATTTTTATTGATTTTATAGGTAATTTTCTCGTAGAAGCGAAGCACAAGTGTTTAGACACTTGTAGGCTTCGACTACCGTGAAGATATTTCCGAAACGGCAAGGTTTCGGCCCAAATCCTTTTGGGACAGCGGACTAAGGCGCTGTAGGATCGCTTAGGAACACTCGCGATGGTTATATCATGGGTAGGGGCGCTGCCCCTGACCCCGCAAGGGGCTTCATTCTGCGATTGTGCCCGAAAATCGCTAAACGGGACCGCCGGGAATTTTTACTCATAAAAATTGTAAGACAAGTTACAGAAATTTATAGAAATTACATAATTTAGAATTATGTATTATTTTATGATGGTCATGGCCCAAAAGACCCAATTAGATTGGAAATTCTGTGTTGTAATTCATATTATGGTTTGCGTGCCATTTTCTGTGATGTGCGTGTTGTATGTGATACGCGACCTGCGCGTCGTGCCTTTCCTATTTTGATTTCCTGTTGTAAATTAGTTTAGACTCGAATGTAACTCGAGTTTCACTTTTGTAATGTACAAAATGGAGCGGTGGAAGGTCCACTCGAGACGGAGTTACGAGGAGGGCGCGAGCAACACAAGGTGGTCAAAGGAAGGAGCTTGAGAAGCTGTTGACCTTAGGTTGACCATCCGATCTTCTCATTGGCTTGAGAAGATCGTAGTAGGGCCATGACTAATCACAAAAATATTTAATTAATTTCTTGTGTGTGTGTATATGTGATGCATGCTAGAATAGTAATTAATTAGCGCATTGACGATTAGATTAGATCTAAATCGCGTACATGATGCGCCCTAACGATTAGATTAGATCTAAATCGCGTATATGATACACCTCGTCGATTAGATTAGATCTCAATCGCGTCAACTCAAAATGCCTACCATGCCGTGATACCCATCACTACCTCGATCGCATGTTGTTGTTGAATATGCCAAAGCAGACCAACGCATACTATCTTGGTAGGGTGCGGAGGGACAATCTTGGTCCTGCCTATCAACGCATGGGTGAGTACAACTCAATTAAATTGAGTAACTAGTTAACTCAATTGGATCGAGTTTAACTATAAGCATTTTCCAATTGTTGGTAGATAGGACAAAATCATGTTTATATTAACTCTTGGGCGTATTAGCCAAAGCTAACTCGAGTTTTAATATAAATGCGGATCTTGATCCTATAAACAAGAGTTGCATAGAGATGTAATTGGTAAATTAGTTACCTACCGATCATACTAAGTCTTGGGTGATTTAGCCAAAGCTAACTCAAGGCATAGTATAATGTGGATCTTGTCCCACATGAATTATAGAATTCAGTGGGAGCATCATTTAGTTAAAGGCCTAATTAAATGATTAATAGAATATGATATTTATTTATTTTTCTGTATTTTTCTGTTGTAGATAACCATGACGTCAAATACGAACACCTTCTCTCTGCGTTCTGTCCTTGACAAGGACAAGCTCAACGAAGCAAATTTCCTGGATTAGTACAGGAATTTGAGAATAGTTCTCACCCAAGAACGTAAACTGTACGTTTTAGAGCAGCCCATTCCGGAGGCTCCTCCTGCCAATGCCACGCGAGCAGACAAAGATGCTTACAAGAAGCATCAAGATGACGCATTAGATGTATCATATCTAATGCTCATGACCATGAACTCTGAGCTTCAGAAGCAACATGAGTTAATGGGTGCTTATGATATGGTTGAACATCTTCGTCAACTATATCAAGGACAAGCACGACACGAGAGATTTGAGATCTCAAGGGCACTATTTCAGTGCAAGATGTCAGATGGGGCTCCCGTAGGTCCATATGCACTCAAGATGATTGGGTACATAGAGAATCTACAGAGGTCGGGATTCCCACTTGGCCAAGCGCTGGCCACTGACCTGATCTTGTAGTCTTTGCCAGAGAGCTACAATCAATTTGTCATGAACTACAACATGAACGAAATTGACAAGCCACTGCCCGAACTGCTTAGTATGTTACGAACTGCTGAGCTCAATCTTAAGAAGGTTAAGCCCAACTCTATTCTGATGGTTCAGAAACACAAGGGCAAGGGCAAGGGCAAGCCTAAAGGCAAGGGAAAGTCCCAAGCCAAGGGCAAAGGCAAGGCACTGAAGCCTAAAGGAGGGGTCTCCAAGGATGCTACCTGCTTCCATTGCGGTCAGACCGGGCACTGGAAGAGGAACTACAAGGTATACCTGGAAGATCTTAAGAAGAAGAGAAGTGAGACTTCCACTTCAGGTATATATGTTATAGAAGTCAATCTATCTATTTCTTCATCATGGGTATTAGATACCGGATGTGCTTCTCACATTTGTACTAATGTGCGAAGGGCGAGGTGGACCTACGCGTAGGCAATGGAGCACGGGTTGCTGCTGTTGCTGTAGTGACTTATTTTCTATCTCTGTCCTCTGGGCTTGTATTAGAGTTGGATGATTGTTGTTATGTGCCTGCTTTGACTAAGAACATTATATCAGTTTCTTGTTTAGACAAGAAAGGGTTTTCATTTATAATAAAGAACAAATGTTGTTCAGTTTATTTAAATGATATGTTTTATTGTAGTGCACCTCTGATGAACGGACTCTATATTCTAGACCTTGAGAGCCCTATCTATAACATAAGTACCAAGAGGTTCAAGTCAAATGACATGAACCAAACCTATCTCTGGCATTGTCGCTTAGGTCATATAAATGACAAGCGCTTATCCTAGCTCCATAAAGATGGTTTGCCGGACTCATTTGATTTTGAATCATATGAGACATGCGAGCCATGCCTACTAGGCAAGATGACCAAGACTCCCTTTAGTGGACACAGTGAGAGAGCGACTGACTTGTTAGGTCTTATACATAGTGATGTATGTGGCCCTTTCAATGTCGTTGCTAGAGGTGGTTATAGGTACTTCATTACATTTACTGATAACTTCAGTAGATATGACTATGTGTACTTGATGACACATAAGTCTGAATCCTTTGAAAAGTTCAAAGAATTTAAGAATGAAGTACAAAACCAGCTTGGCAAGAGTATTAAGATACTTCGATCAGATCGAAGTGGGGAATACCTTAGCCATGAGTTTCGTGACTATCTAGCTGAGTGTGGGATTCTATCCCAACTTACTCCTTCTCGAACACCATAGTGGAATGGTGTATCCGAAAGGAGGAATCGTACCTTATTAGATATGGTATGGTCTATGATGAGTCACACAGATCTTCCTACATTCCTTTGGGGCTATGCTATAGACACGGCAGCCTTCATTCTCAACCGAGTTCCATCCAAGGCTGTGATAAAGACACCATATAGGATATGGACTGGGAGAGATGCCCAGGTGTCTTTTATGAGGATTTGGGATTGTGAGGCTTACGTTAGACGTCGAGTCTCGGACAAACTGGGATCCAAATCTGACAAGTGCTATTTCAATAGATATCCCAAGGAAATGAAGGGATATTACTTCTACATTCCTAGTCAACACAAGGTAGTTGTGGCTAAGACTGGGGTATTTCTAGAAAGGGACTTTGTTTCTAGAAACACTAGTGGGAGTACGTTCAATCTTGAAGAAGTTCAAGATGCGAACAATAGCACTGAAGCCTCGATGGAAGTTGAACTGGAACCACAAAGTGTTGTGGATGATGTTGCTCCACAAGGAGTTGAGGAACAACAACCAGTTCAAGTAGACATACCTCTTCAAAGGTCTGATAGGGTACGTCGTCAGCTTGAGAGATACTCATTTCTCTTGTCTGACCATGATGACATTGTGCTCATAGAGGATGAGTCCACCTCCTATCAGGAAGCTGTGATGAGACCAGATTTTGAGAAATGGCTAGAAGCCATGAGATCCGAGATGGAATCCATGTATACTAACCAAGTATGGACTTTGGTTGATCCACCTGAAGGGGTCAAACCCATTGGGTGTAAATGGATCTTTAAGAGAAAGACTAACATGGATGGACTTATTTATAAGGGTTGCTTGGTAGCTAAATGTTTCAAGCAAATTCATGATATTGACTATGATGAAACCTTTTCTCCCGTAGCGATGTTTAAGTCCATTCAGATCATGCTTGCTATTCCAGCATACCATGACTATGAGATATGGCAGATGGATGTCAAAACCACCTTTCTGAATGGAAACCTGCTCGAGGATGTGTACATGACATAACCTGAGAGTTTTGTAGATCCACAACATACTGGCAGAGTATGCAAGCTGCATAGGTCCATTTATGGACTAAAGCAAGCTTCTCAGAGCTGGAATCTTCGATTCGATGATGCAATCAAACAGTTTGGTTTCATTAAAAATGAAGATGAACCTTGTGTCTACAAGAAGGTTGTAGGAAACACAGTTGTCTTCCTTATATTGTATATGGATGACATACTACTCATTGGGAAAGACATCCCTTTGCAATAGTCTGTCAAGACTTGGCTAGGGACTTGTTTCTCAATGAACGACTTAGGTGAAGCATCCCGCATTCTAGGCATACAGATCTATAGAGATAGATCTAAGAGATTGCTTGGCCTAAGTCAGAGTACATATATTGACAAGGTACTCCTACGGTTTGCCATGCAGAACTCCAAGAAGGGATTTCTGCCGATGTCACATGGCGTGAGTCTTTCGAAGACTCAAGGTCCCTCTTCTAGAGAGGAGAGAGACCGCATGGATCAAATCCCTTATGCCTCAGCCATAAGATCTATCATGTATGCCATGCTATGTACTCGTCCTGATGTCTCATATGCTTTGAGCATGACGAGCAGATACAGTCAGATCCAGGTAAAAGTCACTGGATAGCGGTCAAGAATATTCTTAAGTACTTAAAAAGGACTAAAGAATATTTCTTGATATATGGAGGCGATGATGAGCTAGCTGTAAAGGGTTACAGTGATGCCAGCTTCCAGACTGACCAGGATGATTATCGATCGCAGTCAGGGTTCGTGTTTTGTATAAATGGTGGTGCTGTGAGCTGGAAGAGTTCGAAGCAGGACACAGTCGTTGATTCTACAACAGAGGCCGAGTACATTGCTGCATCGGAAGCAGCAAAGGAGGCAGTTTGGATCCGCAAGTTCATCACTGAACTGGGGTGGTTCCTAGCACTGCTGACCCTATCTAGCTCTATTGTGACAACAATGGAGCTATAGCATAGGCGAAGGAACCTCGCTCACACCAGCGGACCAAACACATACTACGACGCTTCCATCTCATTCGAGAGATCATCGAGAGAGGAGATGTGAAGATTTGCAGAGTACCCACAGAGGCTAACATCGCAGATCCCTTGACCAAGGCTTTGGCACAGAGAAAGCATGATGGTCACACTAGATCATTAGGCCTTAGAGCCTACACTGATTGGCACTAGTGCTAGTGGGAGATTGTTAGTTAGAGCCCTAGAGCCAATCATTTGATGATTGTTGTATGGACTCATTGTATCATATTCTTCTATATATAAATAAAGGCATTTGTTTTGGTTATTATACTTATTGTATTGGTGCCAAATAACTAAATATAATAGCGTCCTTGAGTAGAAGGTTATTACCTATATCAATCGATTGGTTGAATCAATAGTGAGATGATATAGGGAACACTACTCTTAATCATTCCTAGTCTAGTATTAACATTCAGGGACAATGTTAATGCGACGAGACTAGCATGTAGGTCAACTCGATGACTTGATCTCACAAGTCATGGATATGGAGATATCAAGTTGACACATGGGTATGCATTGGAGAATGTATACTGAATGACCCGCCATGAAAAAGTATCATGGATCGTTATATGAGTGTCATATACTTTCTCATGTGGCTATTAGTATGACTACTAGTCCTTGGACCTGAAGTCACCATGGTTCCCTACATAAGGAGTTACGTACTTTGACTTCGTCAAACGTCACCCGTAATTGGGTGGACTATAAAGGCGATTACTGGGTATGTAACGAATTATGCAGAGAGATGTGAATGATGTAGATGAGATCTATCCCTCCTATATGACGGGAGTGACATTGATATTCTTGATAGAGTGAGACCACGAAGTGCATGGCCATGCCCAAGTGAGTCAATATGAGATATTGAGCTCATTTGATCGAGTGAGTCTACTTGGGATTCAAGATTTAGATTGATTAGAGGATGACACCATCTATGCCTCACATTGATCAATCTAGATGTCAAGGATAGAAGGACACTTGTCATATATTGTGAGGAGTCACAATTAGTAGTCACAAGGTGATGTTGGATCTCAACATTCTTGTAACTTGGGTAGTAATGATGTGTTGCTAGATACCGCTCATTACTTATGCTTCTAAAAGAGTTTAGGAGCGTTGCCAACGTTACAAGAACCTATAGGGTCACACACAAAGGGCAATTAGATGGAGATTAGGTTCATTTGATGAACCTAAAGGATTAGGTTCATGTGATGAACCAAATTGGATTATGAGTAATCCAAATTAGGCTAATTGAGTTGAACTCAATTTGGTTCATGTGTTAAGTGAGTCTAATTTGGACTTAGACTTATTTAATTAATTTAATTCAATGAATAGAGATTCATTAAATTAAAATTGACTTGAACCAATGGTTAGATTAGATCAACGAAGGGAGAGAAGTGGTCAAGTTTGACTTGATTTAAGAGGAAGATGAAGGGTCAAGTTTGACTTGATCATTTGCCACCTCATTGGTGAGTTGGCATTAAGTGGCTAATGGTGATGTGCCACATCATCAAGGCTAGCACATGTGTGTGCCACCTCATGAGGGAGATCAAGAGTTTTTGACTCTTGAAATTCCATTGAGTATATAACTCCTCATGAAAATGGCCGGCCACTTTAGTGCTTGTGAGGAGTTTCATTTTGTGTGGTAACTCCATCTTCTTCTTCCTCAAGCTCTTTCCTCTCTTCCTCTCCTCCTCTTTGGCCGAATCTTTCAAAGGGTGCTAGCACACCTTTTGTTAGGTTTCTCCATCTTCCGTTCGTGTGGATACACATAGAGAAGTATCTACTTTGATACTTTCGAGATCCGGCGAACCTTGGACGAGCGGGATTACGTGAAGGGCTTCGCATCAAGGGTAACCTTTCTTCCTTGTAGATCTAGTGTAGATCTAGGCTTAGAAACTCGTACGTGAATGTTTTCAAAGTTTTATTTCTTCGCACGGATCCGTGGCATGGAGGTTTCGGGGTTTCCGCAACGCATAAAGCGGTTTTTGCTACCCGAAAAATCTAACAGAGATTTGGCCTCAGAGGTAAGCTAGCTCCGCAATACATTGGCCCTTTCCAGATCCTGGAGAGGATTGGAGCAGTAGCTTACCGGCTATCACTACCACCGTCCCTGGCAGGCGTGCACGATGTATTCCACGTATCTATGTTGAGGAGATACATACCCGACCTGACACATTTGCTGACAGATATCTCAATTCCCGTACAGCCTGATGTGACCTACGAGGAGGTTTCGGTACGGATTCTGGATCGGAAAGAGCGTCAGTTGCGGAACAAGACTATCCGACTGGTTAAGGTCGGATGGCAGCATCATACGGACGAGGAGGCTGCCTGGGAGCTCGAGGATGTTATCCGAGCTCTATATCGCCATCTTTTCACTTGAGGTATGTGATTTAATTTACCATTCAGCATTTATACTCTTTACCTGTTGTTAGTATTTGCTGATGGTAGATAACAAAATTTAGGGACCAAATTTTTATTAGTGGGGGAGAATGTAAAATATCGAAAAATGGCGAATAATGATAAGAGAATTTTTTGAAATTTTTAGAAATTTTTCTGGAATTTTTCGGAGACCGTATGGATGAGTTTACGGGGATAAAAATGGGGCCCGGAAAAGCCTGTTTAGGCTACCCCGTTTTAGCGAGGAAAAGTCAAATTTTTATTTTTATTTTCTTTTTCTCTTTTCCTCTCTTCTCGTCACCGTTTCCCTCTCCCCCCGCACCTTCTCTTCTCCCCCTCGCGGCCGGCTTGCCCTAACCGCCGCACCGGTTTCTTCTCCTCTCCTTTTATTTCTTTCTTTTTTCTCTCCTGAGCCGCACCACCGACACCCTCTTCCTCTCGCGCCTCCCGATTGCCACGGCCGACGCCGGCAGACGAGAGCAACGCCGAGCCCTAGCCTCTCAGCAGTCCCCGAGCCGATCGCCACCACCCGAGCCCTCGCCTCTGTCTGACTTCCCCTCTTCCTGAGTCGTCGCTGTGCAGGTGGATCTCTGTTCTTACCTTCATCGGCAAGGACACACTGCGCCCTAGCAGTGTCGCCGACCCTGTGCCCTAGCGCCGCTATTGTGCCACAACCAATCCACCACCGGTGCACCCGTGCCCTAGCACTGTCACCGGATTCTTGATCACCGCTGACCAGTGGAGAGGAAGAGGTAAAATGATTAGGTTGTTGCATTCGTGATCTCCATCTTGATCTCAGTTCTTGTTCTTCTTTGCTCTGGATTTAGTATAGTTGCTGGTTGCTTCATTGGTGAACGACACAGTGAGGTTCCAGTAAGGGTTCTTGGCTGAGGGTTAATTCCTTTTTCTTGATCTTGCTTAGACTACTTGGTGGATTCCTGCTCAAGCAGCAACTAATCTTGGTCCAGCAGCCGTAAGGTAAGGGTTTGGTGTATGGATTGAGTTAGCACGCTCTTGATACATGTTGTTTTAGGTATGAATTGATACATATATAATTGGTTATGGAGTGATTTAGGTACGTTTTGATACATGGTAAATTATAGTTCATGTTTCGAATTTGATATTAGTTAGGTATGATCATTTTTGTTGTAGGTGAATTATACTCGATGGTTAGGTTGATTAGGGTTTTACCCTAATTTAGCGTTAAGGATTTTATTTAGTCATTCCTTTGAATTTTAGCTAAATAAAATGTATATATATTCATGACTCATGGTTTTGATGCGAAACGAGCATCTCGACGTCCGAGTTGGACCGGATTGGACCTTTCGATTGGAGGCGGGTACTTTGACTTTATATCATTTGATATGCATAGTAATGTTTTTAACAAATAACAATGATTGTGTTTCTTATCTGCTTCGGTTGGTCACTACCTGATCTGTTACATGCTTGTTTGTTTATTTGTTATGCACATCATGTTAGTACCTATCTGATTATACATGCCTATAGGGGTAGTGACACAACCATGTTTTTATTATGTTCAGGACCTAGGTTTTATATCTTATATGATCTGTATACCTTTGATTTGGTTCATTGTCCTATGATACACATTTTACATATATATGGATATTGCTATGCTGCTCAAGATTTTTACCATGCTTAGTGTCATTCACCATTCGCATGATTGCATGCTACGCGATAGTCTACTCCATTATTGTTGAACACATCGCCAGTTTCATCTCTGTCGGTGCTCCGTTGGTCCGCTCATGGGTTGCGTGACGCAGCGTGGTAGCACGTCAGTTTGCTCGGTGGTGCTCCGCTGGGACGCTCATGGGTAGTGTACTGCAGCGTGGTAGCACGCCGGGATCCCTCCCCGTCATCGTGTACCAGGAGATGAGAGCATTGAGCTCCCCCATTTATGATTTGGGGTAGGAGGATAGGTGTACTCCGATAGCATCCTGTCCACTCGGTCACTCATCAGGAGCAATGATGGCAGAGTGCACGGTTGTCACAGCCCTACCCACTCGGTCTCACTATTGTGTGTGAGATGGCTGACTGGCGTCAGGGGTGACCATGACATTGGCATCATATGCATGATGCATTTATTGCTTGTGTTTACTGCATTTACTTGTTGCATTTATATGGATGCATATGATTGACATGCATACAAGATTTATGACACTCTCGGTCTGACGAGCCTGTTGTACTTATACCTTGGTCCTGGTTAGTACAATTTTCTCCTGCTTGTTTCAGTTGCATTTATCCTTCTTGTACCAGGAGACTGTACGTATGATTAGTGCTGGTTTTTATTTTCTTTATTATGCATATTAGTTGTTACCCGCTGAGTGTTGGACTCACACCCTCCTCTGTTGTTATTTTCAGGTTGATACTGTCCGGAGAGTTCCAGTCGCTAGTCCCCTGCAGTCCACGAGGACGTGTGTTGATCTTTTAGTTTTTCTTGTTTAGACTTGTTCTGTTTTGATAACTTAGACTTGTATTTGTTTACTTTTTGGATATTGTCGAAGAGTTTTATTTGGTTTTGTTTTACTACATGCCCGCCTAGACGGCAGAAGAGGTGAGTTGATTTTATCGTCAGATTTGAGCTTTATGGGTGTAGTGGAGTAGGACATCAGTTTTGTGCTTTATGAGTGTAGTTGAGTAGGGTTGTTTTTGAGTCTTCTTATCACTGTTCTAGTTTGTTAATTATTAACTTTGTGGTGATTGCATTATATTATTGTTATTGTACCGGCTGTGTTTGCTGATGTATATGTGGCCCTGAGGGCATTGTAGAAGTTTCAGATTGTCACCCGTACAAGGGAGGTGCTGCCGAAATTTCTTCGGACAGGGACTTCCCCGGGGCGTGACAATAGGAAATTATTTAGGTATGTGTGATCTTCTCCATCTGAAGGGGCACAATCTTAATTAATGGACTAAGTATCAAGTAATGGTATATACTTAGGCGCATTTAATAGTATTCTCCCCATTGGAGTCACTGCTATTATTTGTGTGACTGAAAATGAACCAACTATTAATGTTATTTGTCATAAAGTTAGGTTGACAAGATAATAAAATTAATGGGTAAAACCTCCTCTTATAAATGTTTGAATTAGTATACATCCACACTATCGTGACATACAAAATTCACGATATTTTGAGGTGTTGGTGAATTTAAATTATATTGTTCGAGGAATCAATATTATTTTAAATTTTAAAGTTTTGACCAAATATTTTATTTTATGATTCTCAGGATTTCGAAATGGCTTTCAATCCTCTTGCTGTTATTTTAAAAGAAAACAAACTTACTGGTCCAAATTATATTGACTGAAATGAAACTTGGACATTGTCTTAACTATTGAAAAATACAAGTTCATACTTCTTGAGATCTGTCCTAGCGTGCCTGATAAGGATTCTAGTGAAAAGGAGATAGAGAGACATAAGAAATGGGTCAAGGCAGATGAGATGGCGTGGTGTTACATTTTGGCTTCTATGCCAAATGTGCTGCAACATCAACATCATGCCCTACCCATTGCCTATGACATGATGCTCAATCTCAAGGAACTCTTCGGACACCAGAATGGGGCTGCCAGGTAGGAGGTCATGAGAAAGGAGAACAATGAAGGTGTATCTTATTTAATAGTTGTTGAAACATGTTTAGCGGTGTTATCTATCGGTACCTGGTGTGTAGATACGGAAGCCACTGATCATGTCTGCAATTCATTATAGGGTTCCAGAAAACTAGACGACTACATGAAGGGGAGATCACCGTGTACATGGGCAATGCTACGAGAGTGGCGGTTGTTACAGTGGGAGATGTTTATTTATCTTTTGATAGGAATAAAACTTTGATTTTGAAAAATTATCTTTACGTACCATGTTTTAGAAAGAACTTGATTTTAATTTCTAAATTATTTATTGATGGATATTTTGTTTCTTTTGATGACAAAGTGGTTGTCAAGAAAAATAGGGTGGTTATCTGTTCTAGTGTGTTGGTTGACAATTTATATACTCTTAATCCAATAACTCCCACGATGCAATAAATAAAAATTAATAACACATCTTCTAATTCTAATAAGAGAAAGCAACCTTCAGAAATGAACTAAATATATCTTTGGCATCTATGGTTGGGTAATATTAACTTGAGTAGGATTCAAAGGTTAATAGCTGATGGACCTTTGGGTTCATTGGTAGTGGAAAACTTTCCGACCTGCGAGTCTTGCTTTGAAGGAAAAATGGCCAAGATGTCATTTAAGGAAAAGGGGTATAGAGCCAAAGAAGTGTTGAAATTGGTTCATTCTGATTTGTGTGGGCTTATGACTATCCAGACAAGAGATGATTTTGAATATTTTGTCTCTTTTATAGACGACTATTCGAGATATGAGTACATTTACTTAATACGCCATAAGTCTGAGTGCTTTGATAAGTTCAAAGAGTACAAGGCTAATGTGGAGAAGCGTCATGATAAAAGTATCAAGACACTACGATCTGATCATGGTGGAGAGTACTTCTTAGGAGAGTTTAGGAGTTACTTATTAGAGGCCGGGATTCAAACCCAATTGTCTGCACCTGGTACACTCCAACAGAATGGTGTGGCGGAATGAAGGAATAGGACTCTTATGGAAATGGTTAGATCAATGATAAGTTATTCAGAATTACCAAATTTGTTTTAGGGATATGTTTGTTGACCTCCGCAAGTGTACGAAAATATTGCAAGTAATATAAAAGATTATTGTATCCACAGGGACTGGAATAAGCACTAAGAATATCTCAACGCGAATTAGCTAGACAACAAATCAATGGATTGACAAAGTCTAAGTGTAACTATGAAAAGTAAACAAAAGAATGAAAGAATAGACAACAAGAATAAAGGAAATGATAAGGGATATTCTAGGAGTTTTGATTTCTTTGTAAGGTTATTCAATGTAAATGATCTACCAAATCCTTTTTCTCAATCGCCCATCATTTGTAGAAGGTTGTTGGTTCTCTCTTGCAATAGAGAACCGACCTAGGCCTGAAATCCATACCTAAATTGATCAATTAGGAATGAATCTATATTGTCCATATACGGGCTTGCCTGTCACGTGCGTCCCTCGAAAAATCAACATAAGAATCCATCGCTCATCAATCCATCAAGATATAAAGATTAATGCATAAATCTATCCTACCCTCTTGAAATACCTAATTTCCCCTTTAAGATAATCCCTCAAACGTCCTTACAGGGGCATGTTCCTGTCACGAAGATCCCTTCGAAAATCGAATGAAGAATTACCTCTACAAGATCCACAAGATATCCAAACTCTCAATCAAGAATGGTAATTAGGCACAATCACAACATTCCACACAAGATCAAATAGATACAAAACAGGACAAAATAATAGAAATGGGAAATTGGCATATCCACAAGAGTTTACATCAAGAAATCCTTACAAATACTCCCTCCATCCTAGAACAAGAGAACTACTCCATAATCGAAGAAAGAAATCCAAAAATATAAAGATTACAAGCATTTCTAATCCCTCAAATCCAAGAAAGGAGAGAAAGAAAACTTATCTATGGAGAAGAATGGTCTTCGGATCCAATCCTTCGATCTTGGAGTCGAATCGGTGAAGATCTTCCCTTAGATCGCCCAAAAATCCACCCAAGAATGGAAGGAATCACCCAAATCCTCCTTTCTCACAAAGGGGAGAGGATCCCCTTTCAAATCTTGAAGGAAGCTTTATATAGAAGAGGGGTTTGGGCGCCATACGGCGCCGAGGCACGACCATATGAGGTTCACACGGCCTGCTCCATTCTCTTCGTTGCTAACCTCACACGACCGTGTGAGGTACACGACCGTGTCTCGCCTCTACCAATGCCCCCCTTGCACGGTCGTGTAGATCTACACGGCATGTACTGCCTTCGCCTCTGGAAACCTGGCACAGCCGTGTGGTGTACATGGCCAGCACTCTCTTGCTCACTGGAAACCTCACACGACCGTGTAGCATACACGGCCGAGGCTTCTTTGGTCTCTAGAAAATTGACATGGTTGTGTGGTGTACACGACCTAGGCTTCATTGGGTTTCAAAACTTGGCACGGCTATGTGAGGTTCACACGGAAAAGCCATCTTCTTTCTTTGCTGCAGCTACATGGCCTCTCATCTCCACACGGCCTGGGCAAACCCCCATGGCAGGGCCATGTGGGGTTCAGGTATCATGACTTCCTCCATCGTTTTGCTTGCAGATTTGGCCTCGAACACGCATCCTTCACCAAATTCGACTCCTGTGTACAAAAAATGTATAAAAGTAGATCTCCAAACAAAGAGAGTAAATATGCTAAAAAGGAAAGCTGGAAGTACGAAAATGCATAGATCAAGCATGCTCAAAGTATGTGAATGTGCATCAAAACATGTTAACAAGTGTATACAATCTACGTACATCAATGCTCTAGAAATAGCGGCATACATTCTGAACTTGGTACCTTCTAAGTCAGTACCCTCTACTCCCATAGAATTATGGAATGGGCATAAGCCTAGTTTGAAATACATTTAGATTTGGAGTAGTCCAACACATATACTGAAGGGAGACGTTGATAAGTTGGAATCACGTACAGAAGTTCGCTTGTTTGTGTGATATCCTAGAGGAACGAAAGGTGGTTTATTTTATAGTCCTAAAAATCAAAAGGTCATTGTTAACACCAATGCCTGATTTTTAGAAGAGGACTATGTAATGAACCACAAACCCATGAGTAAAATTATTCTTGAGAAAATAAGAGAGAAAACTTCTACTTTAGTACCAACGGTACAAGATGAGATACCACAAGTAACTGCAACATGTGTCACAAATGATGCACAATTACAGGTAGTACCTCATCGTAGTGGGAGGGTTGTTAGGTAACCTGATTGATTCATGGTTTTGGGAGAGTCTTCAGACTTGATCCCTGGTGAAAATGAAGCTGATCCCTGGACATATGATGAAGCACTTCAAGATAAAGATGTAGCATCTTGGCAAAGTGCAATGAACTCTAAAATAGAATATATGCATTCTAATCAGGTCTGGGAGCTTGTAGAACCACCAAATGGTGTAAAAGCCATTGGATATAAATGGGTCTACAAAAGGAAAAGAGGAACAGACGGGAAGGTAGAAACCTTTAAAGTGAGGCTTGTCGCGAAGGGGTATACTCAGAAAGAGGGAATCGATTATAAAAAAACTTTTTCACCGGTAGTCATGCTTAAGTCTATTCAGATTCTTTTATCTATTGCTGCTCATATGGATTATAAGGTTTGGAAAATGAATGTCAAGATAGCTTTCCTTAACGGATGTCTTGAAGAAAACATCTATATGAAGCAACCAGAGGGATTCATTGCGAAGGGCAAAGAGCATCTTGTATGTAAGTTCAATCAGTCCATTTATGGACTGAAGAAAACTTCGAGATCTTGGAACATCCAGTTTGATAAAGTGATCCAATCTTATAGATTCATTCAGTGTCCGGATGAGTCTTGTGTATACAAGAAAAGTGACAAAAACGTGGTGGTATTTCTTATACTATACGTAGATGACATTTTGCTCATTGTCAACAATGTCAAAGTGTTGTCAAACGTAAGGGTATGGTTGTCCAAGCAGTTTGATATGAAGAACTTGGGAGAATGTGGACATATTCTTGGGATCAAAGTAATAAGGGATCGCAAGAAAAGAATGTTGTGCTTATCCCAAGCTTCATACATCGATACCATCCTAGCTCATTTTAGCATGCAAAACTTCAAGAAAGGTTTTCTACCTTTTCGGTATGTAGTACCTTTTTCTAAAGAAATATGTCCTAAGACACCAAAGGAGATAGAGGAGATGAAGGCAGTTCCTTATGCTTCGGCTGTAGGAAGCCTAATTTATGCGATGCTATGTACGAGACCGGATATCTGTTTGGCCATGGGCATGGTTAGCAGATATCAAAGTAACCTAGAACCGGGGCATTGGACTGCCGTAAAGCATATATTAAAGTACCTGAAAAGGACTAGAGATTATATGATGGTTTACTAGGCAGATGATTTGCTCCCTGTGGGTTACACGGATTTAGATTTCCAATCAGATAGGGGCAATAGTAAATCAACCTCGGGGTATGTGTTTACTTTGGGAGGTAGAGCCATAGCGTGGAGGAGCGTTAAGCAGAAATGCGTTTTAGACTACACTATGGAAGTTGAATATGTGGCAGCCTCTGAGGCAACCAAAGAAGCTGTATGACTTAGAAACTTCTTGATGGACTTAGATTTGATTCCTGGTTTGCCTAAAGTTATCACAATTTATTGTGACAACAGTGGTACAGTAGCAAACTCGAAGGAACCACGAGCCCATAAGGCAAGTAAACACATTGAGCGCAAGTATCACTTGATACGAGACATCGTAAAATGAGGAGAAGTTGTTGTCGCCTAGATTACATCAGCAGATAACCTGGCAGATCATTTCACTAAGACCCTTCCGGTGAAAACTTTTGATAGGCATGTTGAGGGGATGAGAATCAGATGTATAGCAACATTTATGGCAGCATAGTCTTTTAGTATAAGTGGGAGATTATTGGGATGTATACTATAAGCCTAACTTTTGTATAAACATCTGTTTTGAAATATTTTGAAATGAGAATCACTATGGTCAAATATTTACATTTGAGGTTGTTTGATTTGTACTGACTACATAATTGAACAAAATCTCTGTTATTATGGATGTTCATCCTCTTAATCCCTATATAATAACAAGCACATATACTTAGTATTTATTTCTTTAACTTATCAATGGGTGAGATTTATTTGTTAAATCAATAGGCCCGATGAGTTGGGAAATAGTACTGTTTATATGATGTGTTGTTGATTATAGAAGGAATCTGTGTCCTAATTATTTAGGCAGATGATGTCCCCTTGAGGAGCTCATAAGGATTATCATGTAAACCCTGCAGGTGGATTAATCCGGCATGATAATAAAGTTGAGTGGTACTACTTTTGGAATAAGATGTTAATTAATTGAGTTGTCAGTAACTCATTTAATTAATGGATATACAATATCTTAAACACAGGGAGATTAATGCACTCATGATAAGAAGGAGTCCATATTGTAATATGGGATTGGTGCGGTAGTTCAATACTAACCCTTTAGTGGTATGAGTTATTATTGATGGACTTGGGTTGGGTGTTCGGGCCGAACACTAGAAGCCCGAGCCCATCAGGAGGTCTAAACCAATTCCTCCTCTAGGTCCTTGTTGTAGCCTCTGTATAAAGCCTCGCATCCACCCATCCATAACCTAGTTTGGTTTAACTTGGTTTGGTTTAACTTGGTTGGTTTAACTTGGTTATAGAAAGGGAGATTTTTTTCTAAATAGAATTTTGCTATTTTCCTTTCTTTGTAATCGACGGCAAAGGTTATAAAAGGACTAGGTTGTGCCCCCTAAAATTTAATTTTCCACAATCCTCTTCCCTCCTTGTGGTCGACACCACTTCCACCTAGGGCCGGCGCCACCTCCACCAAGGGCCGGCGCCCCTTCCTTCTTGCCTAGGGCTGGCGGTCTCTTCCACCTTGGTAAGGGTCAGCGGCCCCTCTACTCCTTGGTGGGTGGCGGCTTGAAGAAGAGGAAGAAGAAGAGGAAGGAAAAGAGAAGGAAGAAGATTAGAAGGTGCCCCATCCTAGAGCCTACTTTTATTGCCAGCGGTTTGGAAATCGAGAAGAGAAGGAGGGTGGTGTTGTCTTGGTAGATCGTCGCCTACACGACGTCTAAGAAGAGGAGAGGAATACGGCAAAAGATCAAGAGGTCTTTAGCTACAAAGAAAGGTACAACTAGTTCTTTAATTCCGCTATGTAATTAGTTTTGTTTTCTTTGTATCGATTTTGAATACTAACACAAGAGGCCAATGATCTTGTACTTCGATCAAGGTGTGCTTTGATCCGTCAAGAACTTGCTTGATTAATCAAACACATGTTTGATCGAACATGCGGGTTGCTAGGAAAAGTTCTGTTCTTGTATAATTTTTTTTGTATAGGGAAATTTAAGCAGAACAGAATTCCAGTGCCTTCAACAAGAAGGGGCACTACAAGATCGACTACCCAAGTCTCAAGAAGAAGAAATCTCTAAAGGTGACTTGGGATAAATCGTCCTGGGAGGAATCAGACAACAACGAGCCAAGACACTATTGGGATATATACTATAAGCCTAGCTTTTGTATGAACATCTGTTTTGAAATATTTTGAAATGAGAATCACTTTGGTTTACATTTTATATTTATATATATGTCAATGCAGTTGTCCATTTAATTTATATTGTAGATAACATGGTGTGTGGTGCCACACAGAAGATCATGTTATCGGTTCCTTATAAATTATAAATAGTAGCTCACAACCAAGATGGATTGGGAGAAACTATTGGAACGGTTGTAGTGTAATTTGGTATTAGTCTGTCTTGACTATAAAATTACACTAGTACACTGTGTGTGTATTGAGCATGACCGTTTGAGCTTGTTTGATTTGTACTAACTGCATAAAAGAACAAAATCTCTGTTATTATGGATGTGTGTCCTCTTAATCCCTATATAATAACAAGCACGTATACTTAGTATTTATTTCTTTAACTTATCAATGGGTGAGATTTATTCGTTAAATCAATAGGCCCAATGAGTTGGGAGATAGTACTATTTATATGGTGTGTTGTTGATTATAGAAGGAATCTGTGTCCTAATTATTTAGGCTGATGATGTCCTCTTGAGGAGCTCATAAGGATTATCATGTAAACTCTGCAGGTGGACTTAGTCCGACATGATAATAAAGTTGAGTGGTACTACTTTTGGAATAAGATATTAATTAATTGAGTTGCCAATAACTCAATTAATTAACGGACATATGATATCTTCAACATAGGGAGATTAACACACTCATGATAAGAAGGAGCCCATATTGTAATATGGGATTGGTACGGTAGTTCAATAATAACCCTTTAGTGGTATGAGTTATTATTGATGGACTTGAGTTGAGTGTTCGTGCCGAACATAGGAAGCCCAAGCCCATTAGGAGGCCTAAACCAATTCCTCCTCTAGGTCCCTGTTGTAGCCTCTATATAAAGCCTCGCATCCACCCATCCACGTGTTGTTGTTGTGGTTTTTGGTTAGCCTCCTCCTTTCCTAGGGTCGGCGGCACCTCCTCCTTTCCTAGGGTCGGCGACACCTCCTCCTTTCCTAAGGCCGGCGGCACCTCCTCCTCCTTTCCAAGCTTCATACGTTTCCTATGGCAGCATAATCTTTTAGAATTAGTAGAAGATTGTTGGGATGTATATTATAAGCCTAGCTTTTGTATAAACATATGTTTTGATATATTTTGAAATGAGAATCACTTTGGTCAAATGTTTGCATTTTATATTTATATATATGTCAATGCAGTTGTCCATTTAATTTATATTGTAGATAACATGGTGTATGGTGTCACACAGAAGATCATGTTATCGGTTCCTTATAAATTATAAATAGTAGCTCACAACCAAGATGGATTGGGAGAAACTATTGGAACGGTTGTAGTGCAATTTGGTATTAGTTTGTCTTGACTATAAAATTACACTAGTACACTATATGTGTTTTGAGCAGGACCGTTTGAGGTTGTTTGATTTGTACTGACTACATAATTGAACAAATTAAATCTTTGTTATTATGGATGTGCGTCCTCTTAATCCCTATATAATATTAAGCACATATACTTTTAGTATTTATTTCTTTAACTTATCAATGAGTGAGATTTGTTCGTTAAATCAATAGGCCCGATGAGTTGGGAAATAGTACTGTTTATATGATGTGTTGTTGATTATAGAAGAAATATGTGTCCTAATTATTTAGGCTGATGATGTCCCATTGAGGAGCTCATAAGGATTATCATGTAAACTTTGTAGGTGGACTTAGTTCGGCATGATAATAAAGTTGAGTGGTACTACTCTTGGAATCATATGTTAATTAAATGAGTTGTCAGTAACTCAATTAATTAATGGACATACGATATCTTAAACACAGGAAGATTAATGTACTCATGATAAGAAGGAGCGCATATTGTAATATGGGATTGGTGCGACAATTCAATAATAACCCTTTAGTGGTATGAGTTATTATTGATGAACTTGAGTTGAGTGTTCGGGCTGAACACAAGAAGTCTGAGCCCATCAGGAGGCCTAAACCAATTTCTCCTCTAGGTCCCTATTGAAGCCTCTATATAAAGCCTCACATCCACCCATCCATGTGTTGTTGTTGTGGTTTTTGGTTAGCCTCCTCCTTTCCTAGGGCCGGCGGCACCTCCTCCTCCTTTCCTAGGGATGGCGACACCTCCTCCTTTCCTAGGGATAGCGGCACATCCTCCTCCTTTCCTAGGGTCGACGGCACCTCCTCCTCCTTTCCTAGGGCCGATGCCACCTCCTCCTCCTTGCTAGGGTTGACGCCACCTCCACCTCCTTGCTTAGGGCCGGTGCCTCCTCCTTGCTAGGGTCGGCGCCTCCTCTAGCTTTCCTTTATGGGTGGTGGCTTGGAAAAGAAGAAGAAGAGGAGAAGGCGCCCCATCCTAGCTATTCTCTTGGTGGTCGGCGGTTTGGAAACAACGAAGGGAAGGGTGTTTGTCATCTTGGTAGATCGTCACCCACACGACGTCTAAGAAGAGGAGAGGAATATAATAGAAGATCAAGAGGTCTTTAGCTACAAAAGAAAGGTTCAACTAGTTCTTTGATTTCGCTGCGTAATTAGTTTAGTTTTCTTTGTATCGATTTTGAATACCCATACAAGAGGCCAGTGATCTTGTACTTCGATCAAGGTGTGCTTTGATCCGTCATGAATTTGCTTGATTGATCAAACACATGTATGATCGAACATGCGGGTTGCTAGGAAAAGTTATGTACTTATACAATTTTTGTATAGGGAAATTAAAATAGAAGGGAATTCCAGTGCCTTCAGACACAAGCACTACCTCGCACTGATGGCGTACAGACTAGAATCAGAGAGTGAATCAGAAGATGGGTCCGAACCCGAGTCAAGCCACGAGTTTGCACTCATTTCTGAAGGTTTCGATGAGGTATATTTTGATTTAAGTAAACAGTTTTTTAAAATTATTTCATGTTTAAATAAGAAATTAACTACTTCTGAAACAAAAGTAATTGAACTAACCCAAGAAAATAAAATACATAAAGAACAAATAAAATCAAGTTCAACAACTAAACCAATTCAAGATGAAATCTCAACTCAAGTTGCAAAACTTAAGGAGGATAATTTCAAACTGAAAAATGAAATAATTGAACTAAAAAAATTACTTGAGAAATTTACAACTAGACCCGACTATCTTGATATGATACTTGGATTACAAAGAGCTGTGTACAATAAGTCTGGATTCAGATACAAGTCAAGCTCAACCAACAAAATCTTTCTTCAGTTAACTAAAATAAAAATCAAATTAAGGCTTGGGTTTCAAAAGTGTGCCTAACCACGCAAGTAGGACTTAGTTAATATTATATACCTAAAGATAAAATTCATTACATAAATGAAAATAAATCAAATGACTCTCCCTTAAATTCTAAAATTAAAAACTCAACAAAAATACAAATCAAAAGAAAAATGTTAAGTTAATTAAACCTAACTTAAATGAATACAATATAGACACAGGCTACAACCGAGCATACTACAACTATAAAACAAATCGACATAAACACAAAACTTAAACCCAAATGTTCAATAATTCAGGGGAGGCTCTAAATTAGTTGGTACCTCTAAAATTCAATAACTTACCTAGATGGGTAATTAGAACTAGTCTAAATAGAGACAAAAGTTTAACTTGACCAAAAGTACTGATAAAGTTTTGGATGATAGTAGGTTAGGGAAACTCTATCTATGCATGTCTAGGAAGATATGACTTTGACATGGTGCATTTGACTTAGTGTAACTAACTGAAGCTACCCCTTAAGGATCCTAATTAGTTAGACCAAGATTTTATACTAAGTTCAGTGGATAAGACTATTTGAAAAATCTCAAAGGCATAGTTACTTTAATGATGTCTAAGTGACTTATCATAGCCCAGAAGTTTATCCGAAGAATGACTATTTGTTGAACCCAAAACCAAATTTGAATCTAACACAAAGTTAAACCCAACCCTAAACTTGAACTTAACTTATCTCATAAAATTATAGGATTCCCTAATTGAAAATATAGATCGGATGAGATGAATAAGGATTAAAATTAAATTTTATTACATCAAAACAAATATCAATATTAACTTAATTAAACCCTAAATCAAAATTGAATCAAACTAAAATTTTTAAAAATATACTTTAAAAATTATTTTATAACTCCATAAGGACTTTCAAATTAAATTAATAAATAAAATTTATACTTAAATTTAAACTTAAAATAAAATTAAAACTTAAATTAAATATTTTTAAAACTTAAATTAAATTAAAACTTAAAACTAAAGGAGAAAATGCGTAGACACCTACTGAAGGCGCCTCCGGCCCCATCAGAGGCACCTCAGGAGGGAGGGAATATTCTCGCCCAAACTGACTAAAGGCCCCTACAGTCGGTTGAAGGCATCTTCCATAAGACATAGAAGGCGCCTTCAAGCGCCATCGATCCAACTTTTTCCAGCAAGCAGAGCAGTGCTCTATTCGCAATTTCAGACACGATAAGGTGCCTTCAAGCCGTTCTCTCCCATGATTTCTAAAATCCTTCATTTCCAAACTTCAAAAATGCCTCATAGGTATACCGTAACTTAATTTATCTTGTCAATACTTAGTTTATATATATTTTATTTATCAATTTGTGCCTATATGCTTGTATAAAATTAGGAAAAGATGACATGTTACCCCTAGACACAGTAATACTCCATCTACTGATGCTAAATTCCCTAATGAGCAACTTAGGTTATCTTTTTACAGCATACATATGTTGCCCTGAAATCTAAGTACTTAAGGAGAACCTTTTTTACTTAGTATTGCACCCTTATCATACGGATTATTGAGCACTACCAGTTAGATAAACTGGTTTACTGTAGTCATGTAGTATATCTCGATTTGTGTGCTTAATTCTATAATAATTTAGAAAAGATAGATGACTTGACCAACTCCACCAAAGTTGGTGGAAAGGATTTTCACTTTTCCCCCACCTTATTATATGATAGCTTAGGACTTAGGAGATCTACATGCACATTTTTGTGCTATCTGCTCAACTATTAAGGGTTTAAAGTCTCCGGTTCCCCTTAAGGAAGATAGGTCGGTCACTCCTTAAGGTCCCCAATCGACTATCGCTGAGTGGAGGAAGGACGCTCGAATAGTACTGAGCGGAGGAAGCACGCTCAACTATTAAGGGTTTAAAGTCTCCTGTTCCCCTTAAAGAAGCCAGGCCGGTCACTCCTTAAGGTCCTTAATCGACTAGCGTTGAGCGGAGGAAGCACGCTCAAAAGGAGAATCGCTTGGTCTATTCCAACAAATGTATGTATTGATTAAAGAGTAGATGCCTGTATTTTTTTATTATATCCAAATATTAAATGAAATATATAGACAAATTATAGGCGTACTTGCTAGGGTCTGTATAGTTGCAAGTGATTTGCACTCCAAGACCTCTCGAGATTCCTTCCTTCTGAGTCTTGGAGATAGTAAGAGCCTAAGGCCAGCTTCTGTATAACTCTATATGGTCCTCCTCATTGGGGTGCTAATTTAATAACTTCTCCCACAGGTTTGATACATTTCCATAATAAATCTCTTACTTGAAAGAATCAGGGGATAACTCTTCTATTGTAATTTTACCTCATTCTTTGCCGGTATGATGTAAGGCAAGTTGCTGCCTTGTCACGGACTTCTTCTATCAAATCTAACTCCATAAGACGCCAACCTGCATTATCTTCATCATATAACTGTCTTCTATCAGATTCCACCTCAACTTCAATGGGGACTACTGCTTCTCCCCCATATACTAATTGGAATGAAGTTATCCCTGTAGCCTCTCGAGGGGTGGTACAATAAGCCCATAGCACACTAGGTAACTCATCTACCCAACTGTCACTAACGTGATCTAATTTGGTTTTAAGTCCTCTGATAATTTCTCTGTTGGTTACTTCTGTTTATCCATTACTCTGTGGGTATGTTATAGAGGTGAATGCCTATGTAATGCCATACCCTGCACACCATTCTCCAATTCTATGTCCCTGAAATTGTCTTCCATTATTAGAAACTAATTTATGTGGAATACTAAATCTGTAAATAATTTGTTGCCATAAGAACTTGATAACTGCATTTTCAGTATTTCTTGCTAATGGTTCAGCTTCCACCCATTTTGGGAAGTAATCCACAGCCACCAATAGAAACCTTCTCTGAGCCATTGCCAAGGGGAATGGACCTACTATATTCATACCTTATTGGTCAAACGGGCAAGAAACTATAGAAGTTTTCAATAGTTAAATAGGATGATGTGAGATATTTTGATGTTTTTGACAAGACATACATGTTCTTACGAATTGAGCCGCATCATCTTATAAAGTAGGCCAAAAATACCCAGTCAGTAATATTTTATGGGATAGAGATCTCCCCCCAATATCCCTACCATATGAACTTTGATGAACTTCTTATAGGATATATTGTATGTCTTCTGGTCCACTGCATTTGAGCAAGGGACTAGAGAAAGCCGTCTTGTAGAGGTGATCCCCTATCAGAGTATATCGAGTGGCTTTCTTCTTAAAAACTCTAGCTTGTTCTACATTTACTGGTAAGACGCCCTGTTGTAAAAATAATATGATTAGTGCTCTCTAGTCACCTGTATTTCTGTGTTAGCTTGCCTTTCAATACAAGATACCAACAATGTCTGTTCTACTGGTTGGTCTAGGTTCCAAGGTACTATTGCTGATGCAAGCTTTGATAATTCATCAACCACTTGATTCTCTAATCAAGGAATATTTTGTATATTCACTTCTTGGAATGTAGTTTTCAGTTTATCAAATGCTTCTGCATATAACCTGAGTCGATTATTACTGATTTCGAAGTTACCTGTTAACTGTTGTGCTGCCAACTGCAAATTAGAATAAATCCATACTTGAGCAGCTCCCACATGCCGAGCTGCTTGTAGACCGGCTACGAATGCTTCATATTCTGCTTCATTGTTGGTGGTTCTATAATTCAGTCGGACAGAAAGTTGAACCCGATCTTCCTTCAGAGATATAAGAAGAATACCAATTATGCTGCCTTGTTTGGTAGAAGACCCGTCCACATAAATTTTCCAAGTCCCTTCTTCTTCTGGACCTTGCACCTCTGTTATGAAATCTACCAGAGCTTGTGCTTTAATGGGCGAATGCGGTTGATACTGTATGTCGTACTCACTGAGTTTAGTCATCCATTTGATTAATCGCTCGGATGCTTCAGGATTAAGAAGTACTCGTCCCAGAGTACTATTGGTTAATACTTCAATTGCATGCGATAAAAAGTAAGGGCGCAGTCTTCTGGCTGTTAACACCAATGCATAAGCTAATTTCTTGAGTGTGATATATCTACACTCGGCTCATTTTAATAAATGACTTGAGAAATACACAGGTTGTTGCTCTTTACCCTCCTCTCTCACCAACACCGAGCCAACAGCATGCTCGTTTGCTGAAAGATAAACCCATAAAGTCTCTCCTACTATAGGTTTGGTTAAGACAGGTAGGGTTGACAAATAGTCTTTTAGTTCTTGAAATGTTTTGTCACATTCCTCATTCCATTGAAATTTATTGGCCTTCCGAAAGACCTTGAAGAAATGAAAACTTCGATCTACCGATCGAGAGATGAAACGAGATAAAGCAGTGATTCACCCAGTTAACCTTTGAGCTTCTTTCATATTGTGTGGAGGCTCCATATTCTGGATTGCTCGAACCTTGGTAGGATTTGCTTCTATCCCTCACTATGTCACCATGTAGCCCAGGAATTTGCCACTCCTAGCTCCAAATAAACACTTGTAGGGATTGAGTTTGAGTCCATACTGCCGTAGAGTTATGCATGTCTCTTCTATATCCTTGCATAGGTCACTAGCCAAAAGAGATTTAATTAATATGTCATCTACATAAACTTCTATATTTCTTCCAATCTATTTTCGGAAGACCTTGTTCATGAGCCTTTGATAAGTTGCCCCTGCATTCTTTAGTCAGAACGACATAACATTATAACAATAAGTACCCTCAGCTATTATAAAACTAATCTTTTCCTGGTCATCCTTGGCAAGAGGGTCCTTAGGATAGCCTTGATAGGCATCCAACATACAGATATACTCACACCCTGCTATAGAATCCACCACTTGATCGATGCGAGGTAGAGGATAATAGTCCTTTGGGCAAGCCTTGTTAAGATCTCAAAAATCAATGCATACTCTCCACTTATTTTCCGGCTTAGATACCAGAACCACATTGGTTAACCAGCTAGGGAATTGCACTTCTCGAATGTAGCCGACTTCCATTAATTTGTCTACCTCCTCCTTGATGATCTGATTTTGGTCGGCTCCAAAGTCTCTCTTCCTTTGCTTGACCAGCTGAGCATCAGGATAAACATGTAATGCATGTTCCATCACAAGTGGGGATATACCTGTAACCTCCTTGGGGGTCTATGCAAACACATCATTGTTCCGCATCAAACATTGTATCAGCTCAATCTTGAGTGGAAGGTCCAGGTCGGCCGCCACATAAGTCACAGCTTCTAGTCACCCAGTCTGTATCTGTACTTCTTCTTTCTCTTCATATATCTGACCGGGCGATTGTATCGACGGACTTCCATCCATCCCAGAGTCGACATTGGCCTCTGTCCGGATGATCTCCACATAACATTTCTATGCCTGTAATTGATCTCCGCGGACTTCTCTAATTTGGTCATCAACGAGAATTTCACCTTCTGGCAGAAAGTAGAAATGATCGCCCGAAACTCGTTCAGGGCCGGTCGACCCAATATGACATTGTATGCAGAAGGTGCATCTACCACCATTAAATAAGATCTCCTGGTTCTCATTAAGGGCTCCTCCCCTAAAGATATGACTAATTTTATTTGGGTGAGCGGCTGCACCTCATTGCCCGTGAAACCATGAAGACGAGTCACCATGGGTTGAAGCTCGCTCGGATCTATCTGTAGTTGGTCAAAAGCTTTTTTGAAGATAATATTAAAAGAACTACCAATATCAATAAAAGTACGGGAAATATTGTAATTAGCTATGAAAGCTTTGATTATTAGCACTGTTAGTTAGAGCCCTAGAGCCAATCATTTGATGATTGTTGTATGGACTCATTATATCATATTTCATATGTATATAAAAGCATTTATTTATGGTTATTATGCTTACTTGTATTTGTGCCAAATAACTAAGTATAATAGCGTCCTTGAGTAGAAGGTTCTTACCTATATCAATCGATTGGTTGAATCGATAGTGAGATGATATAGGGAACACTACTCTTAATCATTCCTAGTCAAGTATTAACATTCAGGGACAATGTTAATGCGACGAGACTAGCATGTAGGTAAACTCGATGACTTGATCTCACAAGTCATGGATATGGAGATATCAAGTTGACACATGGGTATGCATTGGAGAATGTATACTGAATGACCCGCCATGAGAAAGTATCATGGATCGTTATATGAGTGTCATATACTTTCTCATGTGGCTATTAGTATGACTATTAGTCCTTGAACCTGAAGTCACCATGGTTCCCTACATAAGGAGTTACATACTTTGGCTTCGTCAAACGTCACCCGTAACTGGGTGGACTATAAAGGCAATTACTGGGTATGTAACAAATTATGCGGAGGAATGTGAGTGATGTAGATGGGATCTGTCCCTCCTATATGACGGGAGTGACATCATTATTCTTGATTAAGTGAGACCACTAAGTGCATGACCATGTCCAAATGAGTCAATATGAGATGTTGAGCTCATTTGATTGAGTGAGTCTACTTGGGATTCAAGATTTAGATTGATTAGAGGATGACACGGTCTATGCCTCACATTGATCAATCTAGATGTCAAGGATAGAAGGACACTTGTCATATATTGTGAAGAGTCACAATTAGTAGTCACAAGGTGATGTGGGATCTCAACATTCTTGTAACTTGGGTAGTAATGATGTGTTGCTAGATACCGCTCATTACTTATGCTTCTAAAAGGGTTTAGGAGCATTGCCAACATTATAAGAACCTATAGGGTCATACACAAAGGGCAATTGGATGGAGATTAGGTTCATTTGATGTACCTAGAGGATTAGGTTCATATGATGAACCAAATTGGATTAAGAGTAATCCAAAGTAAACTAATTGAGTTGGACTCAATTTGGTTCATATGTTAAATGAGTCTAATTTGGACTTAGACTCATTGAGCCAATTTAATTCAATGAATAGAGATTCATTAAATTAAAATTGACTTGAACCAATGGTTAGATTTGATCAACGATGGGAGAGAAGTGGTCAAGTTTGACTTGACTTGAGAGGAAGATGAAAGGTCAAGTTTGACTTGACCATTGCCACCTCATTTGTGAGTTGACATTAAGTGGGCTAATTATGATGTGCCACCTCATCAAGGCTAGCACATGTGTGTGCCACCTCATGAGGGAGATCAAGAGTTGTGACTCTTGATATCCCATGGAGGTTTAAAAGTCTTTTTTGGAAGTGGTCGGCTACTTTAGTGCTTGTGTGAGTTTCATTTTGTTTTGTAACTCCCATCCTTTTCTTCCTCTCTACCTTTCTTCTCTCCCTCTCCTCCATATTGTTGATCCTCTAAGGTTGCTAGCACATCTTTAGAGGTTCTCTCCATCGACTTGTTCGTGTGGATATGCATAGAGGGTTGTACACTTGACAACCTTGAGATCCGGCGAACCTTGGACGAGCGGGATACACGAAGGGCTTCACTACAAAGGTATAAGTCTCTTCCTCGTAGATCTAGTGTAGATCTAGTCTAGAAAACATGTACATGAAGTTTTTATGAAATTTTATAACTTCGCACGGATCCGGTGGCATGGGATTCGGGGTTTCCGCAACGTAAAAAGCGGTTTTTACGGCCCAAAAAACCCAACAGTGGTATCAGAGCCACGTGCGAAGCGTGTACTTGTTTTATTTGTATTTTTATGAAAAATATCAGTTCTGTAACTTTCTGTAAATTTATGATTTTTATGTATTTTATGGGTATTTTTCTCGTAGAAGCGAAGCAACAAGTGTTTGAACACTTGTAGGTTTCGACTACCGAGAAACACCTTCCGAATCGGCAAGGTCTCGCCCAAAATGATTCGGGACAGCGGGCTAAGGCGCTGTAGGATCGCTTAGGAACACTCGTGATGGTTATATCGTGAATAGGGGTACTGCCCCTAACCCCGCAAGGGGCTTTGTTCCGCGATTGCGCCCGAAAATCGCTAATCGGGACCGCCGGGAAGTTACGACTCATAAAATCATAAAAATATTAGAAAAATTTCAGAAAATTATGGAAATCATATAATTTAGAATTATGTATCATTTTGTGATGGTCATGTCCCAAAGAACCCAATTTGATTGGAAATATGTGTTGTGCCCTTCTATTTATATTCCTGTTGTAAAATAGTTTTAGACTCGAATGTAACTCGAGTTTCACCTTTTGTAATGTATAAAATTGGAGCGGTGGAAGGTCCACTCGAGACGGAGTTACGAGGAGGGTGTGAGAAACACATGACGGTCAAAGGCAAGAGCTTGAGGAAGCTATTGACCCTAGGTTGATCAACCGATCTTCTCATTGGCTTGAGAAGATCGTAGTAGGGCCATGACTAATCACAAAATTTAATTAATTGCTTGTGTGTGTGCATGTGATGCATGCTAGATTAGTAATTAATTAGTGCCTTAAAGATTAGATTAGATCTAAATCACGCACATGATGCACCTCCACGATTAGATTAGATCTAAATTGCGTATATGATACACATCGTCGATTAGATTAGATCTCAATCGCGTCAACTCGAAATGCCTACCATGCTGTGATACCCATCACTACCTCGATCACATGTTGTTGTTGAATCTGCCAAAGCAGAGCAACGTATATTATCTTGGTAGGGTGCAGAGGAACAATCTTGGTCTCGCCTATCAACGCATGGGTGAGTACAACTCAATTAGATTGAGTAACTAGTTAACTCAATTGGATCAAGTTTAACTATAGGCATTTCTAATGGTTGGTAGATAGGTCAAAATCACATTTATATTAATTCTTGGGCGATTTAGCCAAAGCTAACTCAAGTTTTAATATATATGCGGATCTTGATCCTATAAACAAGAGTTGCATAGAGATGTAATTGGTAATTAGTTACCTACCGATCATACTAAGTCTTGGGCGATTTAGCTAAACTAACTCAAGGCGTAGTATGATGTGGATCTTGTCCCACTTGAATTATAGAATTCAGTGGGAGCATCATTTAATTAAAGGCCTAATTAGATGATTAATTGGAATATGATATTTATTTTTCTATATTTTTCTATTGTAGATTACCATGTCGTCAAACATGAACTCCTTCTCCCTGTGTTCTGTCCTCGATAAGGACAAGCTCAATGGAGCTAACTTTCTGGACTGGTACAGGAACCTGAGAATAGTTCTCACACAGGAACGAAAACTGTATGTCCTGGAGAAACCCATTCCTGAGGCACCTCCTGCCACTGCCACGCGAGCTGATCGTGATGCTTACAAGAAGCATCAAGATGACGCATTAGATGTGTCATGTCTTATGCTCGTGACCTCGAACTCTGAGCTTTAGAAGCAACACGAGTTGATGAGCGCTTATGATATGGTTAAACATCTTCGTCAACTATATCAAGGACAAGCGAGGCATGAGAGATTCGAGATCTCTAAGGCACTATTTCAGTGCAAGATGTAAGATGGGACTCCCGTAGGCCCATATGTCCTCAAAATGATTGGGTACATAGAAAACCTACAGAGGTTGGTATTCCCACTTGGCCAAGAGCTGGCCACTGACCTGATCTTGCAATCCTTGCCAGATAGCTATAGTCAATCCGTTCTAAATTATAACATGAACGAAATTGACAAGCCACTGCCCGAACTACTTAGCATGTTGAGAACTACTGAGCTCAACCTTAAGAAGGTTAAGCCCAACTCTATTCTGATGGTTAAGAAACACAAGGGCAAGGGCAAGCCCAAAGGTACGAGAAAGTCCCAAGCCAAGGGTAAAGGCAAGGCACTGAAACCCAAAGGAGGGGTTGCCAACGATACTACCTGCTTCCACTGCGGTCAGACCAGGCACTGGAAGAGGAACTGCAAGGTGTACCTGGAAGATCTTAAGAAGAAGAGAAGTGAGACTTCCACTTCAGATATATATGTTATAGAGGCCAATCTATCTATTTCTTCATCATAGGTATTAGATACTGGATGCGCTTCTCACATTTATACTAATGTGCAAGCGCTGAGAAATAGCAGGGCATTGACGAAGGGCGAGGTGGACCTACGTGTAGGCAATGGAGCACGGGTTGTTGCTGTTGCTGTAGGAACTTATTCTCTATCTCTGCCATCTGAGCTTGTACTAGAATTGGATTATTGTTGTTTTGTGCCTGCTTTGACTAAGAATATTATATCAGTTTCTTGTTTAGACAAGAAAGACTTTTCATTTATAATAAAGAACAAATGTTGTTCAGTTTATTTAAATGATATGTTCTATTGTAGTGCACCTCTGATGAACGGACTCTACATTCTAGACCTTGAAAACCCTATCTATAACATAAGTACCAAGAGGTTCAAGTCAAATGACATGAACCAAACTTATATCTGGCACTGTCGCTTAGGTCATATAAATGACAAACACTTATCCCAGCTCCATAAAGATGGTTTGTTGGACTCATTTGATTTTGTATCTTATGAGACATGTGAGTCATGCCTACTGGGCAAGATGACCAAGACTCCCTTTAGTGGATACAGCGAGAGAGTGACTAACTTGATAGGACTTATACATAGTGATGTATGTGGACCTTTCAAAGTCGCTGCTAGGGGTGGTTATAGGTACTTCATTACATTTACTGATGATTTCAGTAGATATGGTTATGTGTATATGATGACACATAAGTCAGAATCCTTTGAAAAGTTCAAGGAATTCAAGAATGAAGTACAAAACCAGCTTGGCAAGAGTATTAAGATACTTCGATCAGATCGAGGTGGAGAATACCTTAGCCATGAGTTTCGTAACTATCTAGCTGAGTGTGGGATCCTATCCCAACTCACTCCTCCTGGAACACCATAGTGGAATGGTGTATCCGAAAGGAGGAACACAGATGGGGCTATGCTCTATCTTTGGGGCTATGCTCTAGACACAACAACCCTTATACTCAACCGAGTTCTATCCAAGGCTGTAATAAAGAGACCATATAGGATATGGACTGGGAGAGATGCCCAGGTGTCTTTTATGAGGATTTGGGGTTATGAGGCTTACGTTCGATGTCAAGTCTCAGACAAATTGGGACCCAAATTTGATAAGTGCTATTTTATTGGATATCCCAAGGAAATGAAGGGATATTACTTCTACATTCCCAGTCAACACAAGGTAGTTGTGGCTAAGACTGGGGCATTTCTAGAAAATGACTTTGTTTCTACAAAAACTAGTGGGAGTACGTTCAATCTTGAAGAAGTTCAAGATGTAAACCATAGCACTGAAGCCTCGATGGAAGTTGAACTAGAACCACAAAGTGTTGTGGATGATGTTGTTCCACAAGGAGTTGAAGAACAACAACCAGTTCAAGTAGACCTACCTCTTTATAGATCTGATAGGGTACGTCGTCAGCCTGAGAGATATTCATTTCTCTTGTCTGACCATGATGACGTTGTACTCATTGAGGATGAGCCTACCTCCTATCAGGAAGCTGTGATGAGACCAGATTCTGAGAAATGGCTAGAAGCCATGAGATCCGAGATGTAATCCATGTACACTAACCAAGTATGGACTTTGGTTGATCCACCTGAAGGGGTCAAACCCATTGGGTGTAAGTGGGTCTTTAAGAGAAAGACTGACATGGATGGACTTATTTATAAGGGTTGCTTGGTAGCTAAAGGTTTCAAGCAAATTCATGGTATTGACTATGATGAAACCTTTTCTCCAGTAGCGATGTTTAAATCCATTCGGATCATGCTTGCTATTGTAGCGTACCACGATTATGAGATCTGGTAGAAGGATGTCAAAATCGCGTTTATGAATGGAAACCTGCTCGATGATGTGTACATGACACAACCTGAGGGTTTTGTAGATCCACAACATACTGGCAGAGTATGCAAGCTGCATAGGTCCATTTATGGACTAAAGCAAGCTTCTCGGAGCTGGAATCTTCGATTCGATGATGTAATCAAATAGTTTGGTTTCATCAAGAATGAAGATGAACCCTGCATCTACAAGAGGGTTGTAGGAAACACAGTTATCTTCCTTATATTGTATATGGATGACATACTACTTATTGGGAAAGACATCCCTTTGCTGTAGTCTGTCAAGACTTGGCTAGGGACTTGTTTCTCAATAAAGGACTTAGGTGAAGCATCCCGCATTTTAGGAATACAGATCTATAGATATAGATCTAAGAGATTGCTTGGCCTAAGTCAGAGTACATACATTGACAAGGTATTACTACGGTTTGCTATGCAGAACTCCAAGAAGGGATTTCTGCCGATGTCACATGGTGTGAGTGTTTCGAAGACTTAAGGTCCCTCTTCTAGAGAGGAGAGAGTCCGCATGGATCAGATCCCTTATGCTTCAGCCATAGGATCTATCATGTACGTCATGCTATGTATTCGTCCTGATGTCTCGTATGCTTTGAGCATGACGAGCAGATACCAGTCAGATCCATGTGAAAGTCACTAGATAGCGGTCAAGAATATTCTTAAGTACTTGAGAAGGACTAAAGAATATTTCTTGATATATGGAGGCGATGACGAGCTAGCTATAAAGGGCTACAGTGATGCTAGCTTCCAAACTGACCAGGATGATTATCGATCGTAGTCTGGGTTCGTGTTTTACATAAATGGTGGTGTTGTGAGCTGGAAGAGTTCAAAGCAAGACACAGTCGCTGATTCTACAACAGAGGCCGAGTATATTGCTGCATCAGAAGCAACAAAGGAGGCAGTTTGGATCCGCAAGTTCGTTACTGAACTTGGGGTGGTTCCTAGCATAGCTGATCCCATAGAGCTCTATTGTGACAACAATGGAGCAATAGCACAGGCTAAGAAACCTCGCTCACACCAGCGAACCAAACACATACTACGGCGCTTCCATCTCATCCGAGAGATCATCGATAGAGGAGATGTGAAGATTTGCATAGTACCCACTTAGGATAACATCACAGATCCCTTGACCAAGTCTTTGGCACAGAGAAAGCATGATGGTCACACTAGGTCATTAGGCCTTAGAGCCTATACTGATTGGTACTAGTGCTAGTGGGAGATTGTTAGTTAGAGCCCTAGATCCAATTATTTGCTGATTGTTGTATGGACTCATTATATCATATTTCTTATGTATATAAAGGTATTTATTTATGGTTATTATGTTTACTTGTATTAATGCCAAATAACTAAGTATAATAGCGTCCTTGAGTAGAAGGTTTTTACCTATATCAATCAATTGGTTGAATCAATAGTGAGATGATATAGGGAACACTACTCTTAATCATTCTTAGTCAAGTATTAACATTCAGGAACAATGTTAATGTGACGAGACTAGCTTGTAGGTCAACTCGATGACTTGATCTCACAAGTCATGAATATGGAGATATCAAGTTGACACATGGGTATGCATTGGAGAATGTATACTGAATGACCCGCCATGAGAAAGTATCATGGATCGTTATATGAGTGTCATATACTTTCTCAAGTGGCTATTAGTATGACTATTAGTCCTTGAACCTGAAGTCACCATGGTTCCCTACATAAGGTGTTACATACTTTGACTTCGTCAAACGTCACCCGTAACTGGGTGGACTATAAAGGCGATTACTGGGTATGTAACAAATTATGCAGAGGGATGTGAGTGATGTAGATGTGATCTATCCCTCCTATATGACGGGAGTGACATCATTATTCTTGGTTAAGCGAGACCACTAAGTGCATGTCCATGCCCAAATGAGTCAATATGAGATGTTGAGCTCATTTGATTTAGTGAGTCTACTTGGGATTCAAGATTTAGATTGATTAGAGGATGACACGGTCTATGTCTCACATTGATCAATCTAAATGTCAAGGATAGAAGGACACTTGTCATATATTATGAAGAGTCACAATTAGTAGTCACAAGGTAATGTTGGATCTCAACATTCTTGTAACTTGGGTAGTAATGATGTGTTGCTAGATACCGCTCATTACTTATCCTTCTAAAAGGGTTTAGGAGCATTGCTAACGTTACAAGAACCTATAGGGTCACACCCAAAGGGCAATTAGATGGAGATTAGGTTCATTTGATGTACCTAGAGGATTAGGTTCATATGATGAACCAAATTTGATTAAGAGTAATCCAAAGTAAACTAATTGAGTTGGACTCAATTTGGTTCATGTGTTAAATGAGTCTAATTTGGACTTAGACTCATTGAGCCAATTTAATTCAATGAATAGAGATTCATTAAATTACAATTGACTTGAACCAATGGTTAGATTTGATCAACCATGGGAGAGAAGTGGTCAAGTTTGACTTGACTTGAGAGGAAGATGAAAGGTCAAGTTTGACTTGACCATTGCCACCTCATTTGTGAGTTGGCATTAAGTGGGCTAATTATGATGTGCCACCTCATCCAGGCTAGCACATGTGTGTGCCACCTCATGAGGGAGATCAAGAGTTGTGACTCTTGATATCCCATGGAAGTTTAAAAGCCTTTCTTGGAAGTGGCCGGCTACTTTAGTGCTTGTGTGAGTTTCATCTTGTTTTGTAACTCCCATCTTCTTCTTCCTCTCTACCTTTCTTCTCTCCCTCTCCTCCACCATTGCTGATCCTCTAATGTTGTTAGCACATCTTTAGAGGTTCTCTCCATCGACTTGTTCGTGTGGATACGCATAGAGGGTTGTACACTTGACAACATTGAGATCCGGGGAACCTTGGACGAGCGGGATACGCGAAGGGCTTCGCTACAAAGGTATATGTCTCTTCCTCGTAGATCTAGTGTAGATCTAGGCTAGAAAACATGTACACGAAGCTTTTATGAAATTTTATAGCTTCGCACGGATCCGGTGGCATGAGATTCGGGATTTCCACAACGTAAAAAGTTATTTTTGCAACCCGAAAAACCCAACAAGCACATCATCATAGGGTACTTCTACCCCTTCTAGATCTTTAGGACCAAAACTAATCTCTGGTCCTACTGCTCTTTCCATGATGCATCCTATCACATGGATCTGCGATCACCGAGCGTGTGACTTCCTCGCCCAGTTTGAATCACCATCAGTAGGTCCACCCGCTATCATATTAATATTTACTCGGGCGACATTACTTTGATTTTATTCTTGCCAAGCGATTGTTATCTCTGTCTGTGTTGGTTCGGGCGCTTGGGATGGTCTGACCGGTACTTGCAATGTTCCCTGCTATGGTTCAGTTGCCCGATATTCCAGCTTGAGCGGACTATTTTACCTTGGGTAGGTTTGTCGGTTGGGGGATCGTTGACGATACGGAGTATTATTCGTCCTCTAGTTCTTTAAAGCAAAACAGTTCTCTGTATAGTGAGTCCCAGACATATGGTATGTACACCATCTTCTAGGGATTTCTTGTGGCATCCCCACATGTTACACTGCCTGAGGTCTAAACTCTAGCTGATGATGTGGAGGAGGAGTTGCACGAGGTCCATGTGGTGGATGAATAGGAGTTGCGGGCTTGTCGTTAACTGGGGTAGGGGCAGGTACCCCACTTTCTTTTTTACGAGCAGCTTGAGCTTCTTCTACATTAATAAACTCAGTAGCTCGCTCAATTAACAAATCAAAGTTTGTTGGAGGATTACGTACTAAATCCTAGAAGAAGTCGTTATCGTTAAGCCCTTGAGAGAAAGCACTTACCAAAATTTCAGTAGTGGTATTGGGGACATTAATAGCCACTTTATTAAATATTTTAATGTAGGCTCTGATGCTTTTCTTAGGCTCCTGTTTAATAGAAAAAAGACTCCAAGGGGTTTTATGATACATTCTATTAATGGAGAAATGATGAAGAAATACTTTACGAAAATATTTAAAACATTTGATGGAATTTTCCGGCAAACTCTTGAACCATCTCTGAGCTGCTCCTCCTAGAGTAGTGAGAAACATTCAACACTTGACCCCATTAGTAAACTGTTGTAGCAGAGCCGTGCTCTCGAATTTAGACAAGTGATCTTTAGGATCAGCGGTCCCAGAATATTCTCCAATGTTCAAGCTCTGATAATGCTTGGGTAGCGGATCATCAAGAACTCTCTGAGAGAACGGAATAACAATTCTCTCTGGGGAACTGTCGCTAGTCACCACTTTCCCTCTATGTTTTTCCTTCACAGGTGCTTCATCCAAGGATTCTTGAAGTGCCGGTTTTCATCCCCCTTGTTCCAGAGGAGTATGGAAGAATGCACGAGGATGTCGAGTGGGAGAAACAGGAGCAGGAGCTATGTAAGCGACATCATCTTCTTCCATACTTCTGTTTTTCAGGCGATCCGTAGTTGAAATTGCTGGATTTATTGCGACCAGTAAAGTACCTCCAGTGTTTGCTTGTTGTTGTTGTTGTTGTTGTAACGCCTTTTGAACCCTGGAATTGATGAGCAACTCCATATCCACTTGAGTTAGAGTAATAGTATTGAGTTTTTCAGCATCCTCCATCACGAAGTCTCATATTCAAGCGAAAGTTCTCACAGACGGTGCCAAATTTGATCCTATATGAAAGCATAACACGATGAAGAGCTAGAGGTGACGGGAGAAGATCTTAGGGAGCAAGCAAATGATGGCTCCGGAGGATAGATACTATAGCAGATCTGAGAAAACCAAAGCAGATCCTGAAGAAGTATAACCAGGAAATACCTCCCAGTGGGAAGAGTAGCACATTGAAGCTAGATCGGAGAAACCCAAAGCCGATCTAAGGAAGACTCCGATGAATTAGAACACCGTGATGATGGAAACCCAGCTAACGGCTCCGGTGAATGCTATCGTCTCCTGCACACCATGCAACCAATCAACTAAACGTCAGTGACCTGAGACCGGGGTGGGAATTCCTGGCTAGGCCCTCCAACGCTCAAGTCAGCTCTCCTATCCGACATAAGAAGAAGTATTGTAAATTGGAATGAAAACTAGGGTTTCGATGGTGGTCTTGCACGTACCTGGCCAATGGAGGAGATTCCCTTTTTATACCGCTTCGTATAACTTCCGTAGTCATGAAGTGGACCCTGATTTGTTAGAGTTTGTTAGGAGATGACGTAATCACTTGCAATAATAGTTTAAGGAATCTTTTTCGTACCCCAGATATACCTTCTTTGTCGTCTAGCACACCTGTAGAAGTTTCTAGAAGTTGTTTCCCGCCAAATTGTAATACGATTGCATATTACATTCATATTATTCATACTCACATGCAAGATTCTACCTCATATTAGGAATACTTTTCTGCTTCATTAATCTTGACCGGTAATCTATATCCAACCCGTTGATCACACTCAGCCGGTTATTCATACTCGATCGGTAATACACACTTGGCTAGTATTTACCTGCCGAATGTATGCAAACCCTTTTACTTAACTCTACCTGTTGATCTCGCTCGGCCGGTTATTCATACTCGGCCGGTAATACACACTTGGTCGGTATTTACCTACCGGATGTATGCAAACCCTTTTACTTAACTCTACCTATTGATCCCGCTCGGCCGGTTATTCATACTTGGCCGGTATTTACCTGCCGGATGCATGCAACCCCTTTTACTTAACTCTACCTGTTGATCCCGCTCGGTCAGTGTTAACCTTCCAGGCGTATTCAAGCTTTCAGGATCACATAAGGCTAAGTGCCTTTTCACTTGGTCGGTCATTTATGCTCGATCGACTGTACTTGCCCGGTCGGTCTCTACCTACTCGGTCGATCTCTACTTGTTGCACATGATGTATCTTCGTTTTGCATAGAACTAAGCACTTCTATATTCGGCCGGCTATTTATACTCGACTGATCTTTTCCTGCCGAACTCGTGTGCTCAGCCGGTCTATTGCGCGCGACTGATCTTTGTCTGCCGACCGTAAGGTAACACTCTTACCTGGTCAGACCCTTTTTTGGGCGGCCCATTATATCAAATCGGTTCTTACTCCCCGAGTGTGCCACTGTACCTTCCTTGTTCTATTACTCTGTTCCTCTTTGCTACCAGGGGTCTACTTATCATAACTTATATCAGGTACCTTTATGAAGTTTTCTAAAATATCACATTAATTACAAACCTTGCATTGCTTAAAAGTACCTAAAAGTTTCAAACCAATGGATGTGACCTTTTTAGATCTTATAGTGTATAGCTCTGATTCAAGTGATGGTGCTTCTGAAAGTGGCAATTCTTGGGGCTTTGGTTCTATTGCACAAGACCCTACATATTTGTCATCAACCAATTCTATTCTTATACCTTTCATAGTGTCAATTGGTTGTGTGATCAAAGGAGGTGATTCATGGGGCATTTCCTCCATAGTACATTTCCCTACACTTTTATCCAACACATCATTATCATAAGTGGGGAAGAGTCCACTAACATCAATATTGTCAACTAAAGGATTGACAACTTCATTAGAAAAATCTTCATGAATTTGTTTTAACATTCATAGAAACTAGATCCCTTATTGAACCAATAGCTCTTCAGAAACTTGTGTTGTGGTCTTCACCTACTTGGAAGCAAGATTTTCCAAGTCTTGGGAATCTTCCTAGAAAGTCGCTCAATGTGTTGTGATTGATATAGTCTATCTAGTGCTAAATCATCATGAAATTCTAACAGGCTTTGAGATGCTTGAAAAGATTAATCAACATCTTGCAAGCTTCTATAATTAAAATTTTAATGATCCATTCAATCTTAATTGTAGCAGAGAGGTGGGTCAGGAATCTACTGTTGAGACAGTGAATGCTCACTCTACACTAGAATTAGCTAGGGTTCAAGGTTCTAAATTTGATAATCACCCTAGTCATAACTATAAGTATTAGGAACTTGCTTATAAGTATCTTGATATTGAGGTTGGAATAAGTACTAAAGTTCTGGAGTATTAGCAGTTTTTTTGGAAGAAGTGACAAACAACAGATGGATGAGACGTGCTACCACACACTCAACAGAGGAACTCAAATTGATCATCTTTTGAATCATAATTTTCATCAATGGGAGATATTGCTCTTGCACTCATGGGTGTGAAAAATGCTCTCGAAGGCTTGCTTGACATGCTAGTGCTTATGATATCTAAGAAAAAATTATAAGGAAAATAAAAAATGTAGAATTAAAGACAAGAAGGAAAATGCATAATGAAAAACAAGAAACAAAATGTAGAAACAAAAGCAAACAAATAAATGAAAAATCTATTAACAAATCTAGAGTAACTTATATGCTAATTGATTAATGTTAATTAAAAATAGTCCTCAGTAACGACGCTAAAAACTTGTTATGCTACTACAAGTGAATGGCTACATCGTCAGTAATAAAAATATCAATCCCACAGAGACTATTGATTAAGCACTAGTTAACTTCACACTGTGAATTATCTAGACAGTCAAAGGTTGGCTCACAAATGCTAGAGAGAAAGAGAAAGGAAAAGAGAGAGAGTAGAGAGAAAATAAGCGTAGATGAATGAAGGATGATAGATGCTAGGATTTCGATTTCACTATGATGCTAGTTAATGTTCCTATACATTATTCATCTCCTTACCTCAATCCTTATGCACATGTAGGAAATTAGATTCATTACCAGCTCTTCTTTGCATTGGTCAAGCTGGAATGCTTTTTGATCCATATCCTATACTACTAAATCGTAATGATTCCTATGAAGTTTGGTAACGGGATACACTTGTCACTAGCGTCCCTAGGTTATAAATCACAAGAACATACTATTGAGACCTTGATGCCCGCTAAAGCGGGGTGGTGAATAGCGTCTCACCCAAAACATCACTTCCTACAATGGTTAGTGTGCATAGCGGAAATACAAGACAAACACTAACAAAAGAAGGCAAACCTAACACGTTGTTTAACATGGTTCGGAGATGAAGCTCCTACACTACGGCTGTTCGTAAGGTGGGCGATCCCGATTCGTCGGTGGATGACTTTCTGGAAAACCTCCGGCTAGCTCGAGTAGCTCCGTGTGAGTGGAGAAAGCTCGCCACAAACTCGCACAAGCTCTTGATCAAACAAGAAGACCTTGGAGACTCTAATAGGGGTTAACCACCTCTACTTTCGTCAACCTTGGCCAAGCACCCTGAGCTCTATTAAATAGAGCTTGGGAGGAAATAACTAGCTGTGTTTCCCGCCACCAGTCAACTGGTACAACCACCAGTTGACTGGTGATAAGTGAAATTCGACCATTACAAGCCAATGGTCAACTATTAGTCGACTAATGAAAACACCAGTCAACTGCTATAGTAATGCTACAATACTACTACAGTAATGGTACGGTACTGCTACAGTACACAATGAAATTTTACCCTGAATACAATCTCTCATGCACTCGTCCTTGCCCGCACAACCTAGACCTAGCCTTCTAGCCTCCTCCATTAGCCTTGTGTCCCTCGGATGCCTCCCCATCCTTCACACCTTGCCTTCTGGAGCTTCTATTAGTTTTTTCATCATTGTCGAGTCTTCAATGCCAAGAGCCACGCTCCGGGACTTCATCCTTTTCCAAATCACACTTGGACTTACATTGCCAAGACTACATACTTAGACTTACACCGCCAAAACTCACCCTTAGACTTTCTTCCTTTGCTAAGATCACCTTTGGACTTTCCTTATTGTACCTGTATCCTGCACACTCACAATGTATATCAAATACAAGAATAAACCTAACTTAAAATTTTGCCCAAACATCAAAACCTAGGGTATCTAGATTGCTCCCACAATCTCCTCCTTTTTGATGTTTGACAACCCGTTTAAGTTAGGAAAACAATATAGCAATACATATGCAAAATATGCAAATCAACGCATGCATAAATAATGGAACCTAAATCCCTAGGCTCCTCCTTTACCTATGCACCCCCTTGAGCTAGGATTTCTTGCAAAGGTAAACTTCTCCCCTTTGCTAATAAATGAGCAATCGCTTCCCCTTCACCTAAGCTCCCCCCTTGAGCTATGATTTCTTACAAAGGTGTGTAAGTTTTTCACTTAAACCTAAACTTCTCCTCCTTTACCATACATCAAAAAGAGATCCAAAAATATCTTAATTATTGGACTCTTTGATCTCTAATGATCATAAACATCATGTATTAATCCCCCATAAGATTACATACATGTTCACCACTCTTTTGATCATTTTCTAATACTGAAAAATATTTTCAAACCGTATCAGTCGACTGCCATAAGTCCTAGTCGACTGCCATCATCAAAATGAGCTTACAAAGATATTATGTGCTCAAAATTACTGTTACCAGTCGACTAGTAATAGTACCAGTCGACTGGTACTCTATTTTTACAAAAATTAACCTTTCTGACCCAACTTTAGAAATGCACTAGAAATTCCACAAACCTCTAAAAAATCACAAATTTTGTGGAGAGATCTATTTTATCCATGTATACTTGAGAAAAATATATATAAAAATATATTTATCATAGATTCAAAGATTGACATAAAATTCAAAACTAGTTAAATGGTTCAATTGAACCTTGACCTAAAGTCCAAGTTTTGGCTTCCTCTTTATGTATCTGCCCATATTAAACCATAATGCATCCCTAGCATTAGTTTATATGACATCTATACATCAAAAACTAATTTTCATGCAATATGAACCCAATTCACATTTCAATGCATGAAGCACATCCCAATTGTGTCAACCTACTAGGTTAGAGACTTAAGTTCATCTCCTAACCACTTGGCACATTTGATAACCCATCTACCATGGGTCTCAGAGGATCTTCCTAACCTTAGGAATCTTAACCTTAGTCACCTCCCTTGGTGACTCATCCACTATAGCTGCACCCACATGGTGTACCATATGTGACACTTGGCCTACAAACTTGACATTCTTAACCTTAGATACCTTGTCTTTGGTTAATTTCTTCTTGCCCTTCACCTTGGACACTCATCCTTGCCATAATTATATGTCACCCTAGCATATTCCTTCTTATTGGCCATGGATGACTCTCCCTTGTCCTTTGTCACACCTCCCTTACCAATGTCATGTGTCACCCTAGCACTTAACCTCCACTTGGCATGCGAGGGACCCAATTTGACACTTTTAGATCTTTGACCACCCAAACACATGTCAAGTCCTCTAGGTTCAATAATTAACCTATTTAGGACTTTCTCCATTTCATTAAGCCTTACCTTCAAGGCTTGATTTTCTAACTCTAGGGTTCTAACTCTTGAATCAACATGTCCACCTTTGACATCCCTAGACCTACCCACCTTCCTAGGCATATGTATCTCCTTATTAGGATTTCACCCACTTTCCTTCCCATAAGCAAAGTGGTTTGGGTCTTATTAGGTCTACCCTTACTAGATTTAGCATGAATAAGTCTCCTAGGGTTATCACCTACATTAACCCTATTCATGTCATTGTACTTAAATCCATGATTATGCTTGGATAAATAATCTACATTATTTCTAACAAGCATATAAGAATTAGAGCTTGGATTAAACTTTAAAATAGGGATTACCTTCCTTTTTACCTTTGAAGCTCCCCCTTGACTTGTGCTCCTCTTCTTTTCTCATTTCTTCAAGTGCGCCAATTTTTTGAGCTCTCATCTCCTTGGCAACTTAGTGTGGTAGTGACCATACTTACCACACGTGAAGCATCTAATATGCATCTTCTCCTTCTTCTTCCTACAACTCACATTAGTTAAATCAACCTTAGTGAGTTTAGGGTTTACCTCCCTTACATTTTGGAGTGATGGACACCTACTCTTGTAGTGCCCTATCTTACCACACTCAAAGTATTTGATGTGGCTCTTCCCGCTCTTTTTGTTAGATGAGGTGGAGGATTGAGCTTCCTAGATCTCTTCTTCCTTGGATGGCTCCTCTTCCTCTTCAATCGAAGATGTGGACGGTTCCACTTTCTCTTTCCTTGAAGATGTGGATGACACTTCCTCATCTTCCTTCTCCTCCTCGAATGTTGAGCACATGTCAACAACCAATTGATCTTTCTCCGTTTGAACCAATGAGCCCTTCTCCTTGGGCTCCTCCACTACTTGGAGTTTTATAGGATCCTCATGAAGCTCAATTACCTTTTTCCAAAGGTCGCTTGCATTCTTGTATTCACCTACATTTAATACCAAATTAAGAGGTAATAAATTAATCAAAATTCTAGTTACCTCCTTGTCCACCTTCGATTGCTCCCTTCTTGTCCAAAGGTGCTTTCCCTTCTTGTCCATTGGAGCTTCAAATGGTTCCTCCAAACAATCCATTGGTTCCAATCCATTTGGAACTAAGTCTCCAACCGCTTCGTCCAATACTCAAAATCATCTCGATCATATGAAGGTGGGATTCAGATATCCCATCCTAGAGGTCCTTCGGACTCCATCTTCCTCTAGCGCTTTGTTCCCTCAGGGATTAGTCCGTAGAAGAGTGACCCGCTCTGATACCAATTGTTGAGACCTTGACGCCTGCTAGAGGGGGGGGGTGAATAGCGTCGCACCCAAAATATCACTTCATACAGTAGTTAGTGTGCACAGCGGAAATACAAGACAAACACTAACAAAAGAAACCAAACCTAATATGTTGTTTAACGTGGTTCGAAGATGAAGCTCCTACTCCACGGCTGTCCATAAGGTAGACGATCTCAATCTGTCAATGGATGATTCCTCGGAAAACCTTCGGCTAGCTCGAGTAGCTCCTTGAGGGTGGAGAAAGCTCACCACAAACTCACACAAGATCTTGATCACTCAAGGAGACCTTGGAGACTCTAATAGGGGTTAACCACCTATATTTTCATCAACCTTGTCCAAGCACCCCGAGCTCTATTAAATAGAGCTCGGGAGGAATCACTTAGCAATGTTTCCCGTCACCAGTCGATTGGTACAACCACCACTTGACTGGTCATAAGTGAAATTCGACCGTTACAAGCCAATAGTTGGCTACCAGTCGACTGCTACAGTAGTGCTACAGTAATGTTATAGTTTTGCTACAGTAACGCTACAGTGCACAATAAAATTTTACCCTGAGTACAATCTCTCATGCACTCATCCTTGCTCGCACTATTGGGATGTATACTATAAGCCTAACTTTTGTATGAACATCTGTTTTGAAATATTTTGAAATGAGAATCACTTTGGTCAAATGTTTGCATTTTATATTTATATATATGTCAATGCAGTTGTCCATTTAATTTATATTATAGACAACATGGTGTGTGGTGCCACACAGAAGATCATGTTATTGGTTCCATATAAATTATAAATAGTAGCTCACAACCAAGATAGATTGGGACAAACCATTGGAACAGTTGTAGTGTAATTTGGTGTTAGTCTGTCTTGACTATAAAATTACACTAGTACACTATGTGTGTATTGAGCAGGACCGTTTGAGGTTGTTTGATTTGTACTGACTACATAATTGAACAAAACCTCTATTATTATGGATGTTCATTCTTTTAATCCCTATATAATAACAAGCACGTATACTTAGTATTTATTTCTTTAACTTATCAATGGGTGAGATTTATTCGTTAAATCAATAGGCCCAATAAGTTGAGAAATAATACTATTTATATGGCGTATTGTTGATTATAGAAGGAATCTGTGTCCTAATTATTTAGGCTGATGATGTCCCCTTGAGGAGCTCATAAAGATTATTATATAAACCCTGCAGGTGGACTTAGTCCAGCATGATAATAAAGTTGAGTGATACTACTCTTGGAATCATATATTAATTAATTAGTTGTCAGTAACTCATTTAATTAACGGGCATATGATATCTTAAAGACAGGGAGATTAACGCACTCATGATAAGAAGGAGCCCATATTGTAATATGGGATTGGTGCGGTAGTTCAATAATAACCCTTTAGTGGTATGAGTTATTATTGATGGACTTTAGTTGAGTGTTCAGGCCGAACACAGTAAGCCCAATCCCATCAGGAGGCCTAAACCAATTCCTCCTCTAGCTCCCTATTGTAGCCTCTATTTAAAGCCTTGCATCCACCCATCCATAACTTGGTTTTCTCTTATCTTCCTACGGCCGACGTCAAGGGAGTAGGTGGTGCCACTAAAACCTAATTTTCTCGCAATTCTCCCCTCCTCCTTGCTAGGGTCGGTGCCCCCTCCTCCTCCTTGCTAGGGTCGGGGCCCCCTCCTCCTTGCTAGGGCCGGCGACCCCTCCTCGTTGCTAGGGCTGGGACCCCCTCCTCTTCCTTGCTAGGGGCTAGTACCTCTAGCTTAGATTCCTTGGTGGGCGGCGGCTTGGAGAAGAGGAAGAAGTGGAGAAGGAAGAAGATGAGAAGGTGCCCCATCCTAGGGCTTCTCTTGGTGGTTGGCGGTTTGGAAGAAAAGAAGGGAAGGGTATTTGTTGTCTTGGTAGATCATCACCCACACAACATCCAAGAAGAGGAGGGGAATACAGCAGAATATCAAGAGGTCTTTGGCTATAAAGGAAAGGTACAACTAGTTCTTTGATTCCGCTGCATAATTAGTTTAGTTTTCTTTGTATTTATTCAGAATATCAATACAAGAGGTTAGCGATCTTGCAGTTCGATCAAGGTGTGCTTTGATCCATCAAGTACTTGCTCGATTGATCAAACACATGTCTGATCGAACATGCGGGTTGCTAGGAAAAGTTCTGTACTTGTACAATTTTTGTACAAGGTAAATTGAAACAGAACGAAATTCCAGCACCTTCATGCACAACCTAGACCTAGCCTTCTAGCCTCCTTCCCGTCTGCCCCTATTTTCCTTTTGTAGATCCATTTACATCCAAAAAGCTTTTACACTATTTGATGGTTCTACAAGCTCCCAGACTTTGTTAAAATGCATAGATTCTATTTCAGAATTCATCGCTCTTTGCCAAGATATTGCATTTTTAACTTGGAGTGCTTTGTCATATGTCCGAGAATTAGGTTCATGTTTACTAGGGATCAAGTCCGAAGACTCTCCCAAAAACATGAATCTTTCAGGTTATCTCACAACCCTCCCACTACGATGACGCACTGTTTGTGGTTGTGTATCATTTGCGATACGTGTTACAGTTTCTTGTGATATTTCATCTTGTACTGTTGGTACTAGACTAGACGTGCCCTCTCTAATTTCTTCTAGAACAATTTCACTCATGGGCTTATGGTTCATTACATAATCTTCCTCTAAAAATTGAGCATTGGTGCTAACAATGATCTTCTGATTTTTAGGATTATAAAACAAACCACCTTTTGTTCCCTTAGGATATCCCACAAACAGACAAACTTCTGTATGTGATTCCAACTTATCAGTATCTCCCTTCAACACATGTGCTGGACTACCCCATATCCAAATATGACTCAGACTAGGCTTACACTCATTCCACAATTCCATGGGAGTAGAGGGTACTGATTTAGAATGTACCATATTTAGAATGTACACTGCTGTTTCCAGAATATATCCCTAAAACGAATTCGGTAATTCTAAATAACTCATCATCGATCTAACTATTTCCATAAGAGTCCTATTCCTTCGTTCTAGCACCCCATACTGTTGGGGTGTACCAGGTGCAGATAATTGGGATTGAATCCCGACCTCTAATAAGTAATTTTTAAACTCTCCAAAGAGGTATTCGCCACCACGATCAGACCGTAGTGTCTTGATACTTTTACCATGACGTTTCTCCACATCAGCCTTGTACTCTTTGAACTTATCAAAGCATTCAGACTTGCGGTGCATCAAGTAAATGTACCCATATCTCAAATAGTCATCTATAAAAGAGACAAAATATTCAAAACCTCCTCTTGTCTAAATAGACATAGGATCACACAAATCTGAATGAATCAGTTCTTACACATCTTTGGCTCTATACCCCTTGGCCTTAAAAGGTCTCTTGGTCATTTTATCTTCCAACCAAGATTCACAAGTTGAAAAGTTTTCCAACACTAATGAACCCAAGAGTCTATCGGCTATTAGCCTTTGAATTCTACTCAAGTTAATATGACCAAGTCTTAGATGCCAAAGATATGTTTGGTTTATATTTAAAGGTTCCTTTCTCTTATTAGAATTAGAAGATATGTTATTAATTTCCATTTGTTACTTTGTGGGAGAAATTGGATTTAGAGTATACAAATTGCTTACTAATGTACTAGAGCAGATAATAACTTTATTTTTCTTGAAAACAACTTTGTCATCAAAAGAAACAGTATATCCATCCACAAACAGTTTAGAAACTGAAATTAAATTCTTTCTAAAAGTTGGTACATAAAGATAATTTCTCAAAATCAAAGTTCTATTCCTATCGAATGATATGTAGATGTCTCCCACTGCAACAGCCGCCACTTTCATAACATAAATTCGATAGCTTAGAATCATTAGCCTCTTGTGTTTGGTATTTCAAGATCTAAACAAAAGGATCAACTAGTTATGATGTGGAAACTAATAACTAGTTATACCTTTTGTAGCTTATAGACCTCACGATCTTCTGTCGTATTCCTCTTCTTATCTCGGACATCGTGTGAGCGTTGATCTACCGAGACGAGAATCCACCCAAACCTCCTTCTTCTCCTTGCAAGTTTCAGCCACCAACAATCTCTTAGAGATGAAGAACTTCGGCCACCAACCAAGCTCCAAGGGATGCTAAGAAACAAAGCCTCCTTTCTCTACTTCTTCTCCAAGCTAAATCCAGCCACCAAAATCTCCCCAAGAGTTGATGCCACCGACCACTAAAGAAGAAGAAAAGGAGATGAGGAAGGATGAGGGCCGACCACCACCAAGGAAGAGAGGAGAGGAATAATAGATGTGTTGTAAGGTGAGGCACCTCTACCCTCTCTTTTATATTCCTTGGTCTTGGCAAATAAGGAAAGTTTTAAACATAATTAAAACTTCCTTATATTCCTTGCAAATGACTAAAAAGGAAAGTTTTAAAACAAAAAAAATTCAAACTTCCTTTTTCTCCTTCAATGGTCGGCCCGCCCCTACATCTCCTCCAATTAAGAAAAGTTTTAAACACAAAATTAAAACTTCCTAATTTTTTTCTGGAAATTTTTATAATAAAAATTTCTCTTTTAAAATTCCCTTCATGGTTAGTGGTAAAAGGAAACTTTTATAAATTAAAATCTCTCTTTTAAAACATGTGGATGATTAGAAAAAAGGAAAGTTTTCTCCAAAAATTAAAATATTCCTTTTAACTACAAATAAGGAAATATATCAAACCTTTCTCTTAATCCTTTATAGAAATTATAAAAGGAAATATCTAATTTTAAAACTCTCTTTTAAATCACGGCTTTCACATAAGGAAAGATTTAATTTTAAAACTCTCTTTTAAATCACGACTTTCACATAAAGAAAGATTTTAAAATTAAAATCCCTTTTATTTTTATTGTGGCCGACCACCTACTTGGGCTCCAAGCTAGGCCAACCACTACTTGAACCCATCTCTCCTTGGTTTAGCCAACCCTAGCTTGGGCTCCAAGCTAGGCTTGGTTAGCCACCTTAAGGTGGGTAAGAAGTTGGGTTTAGGTGGGTATAAGACTTTATAAATAAGAGGCTACGACAGGGACCGAGAGGAGGAATTGGTTTTGGTCTCCCGATGAACTTGAGCTTCCCGTGTTCGCCCTGAATACCCAACTTGAGTTCATCAATAATAACTCATACCACTAAAGAGTTATTATTGAACTACCGCACCAATCTCATATTACTATATAGGCTCCTTCTTATCATGAGTGTGCTAATCTCCCTGTGTTTAAGATATCGAATGTCCACTAATTAAATGAGTTACTAACAACTCACTTAATTAATATCTAACTCCAAGAGTAGTACCACTCCAGCTTATTATCATGTCGGACTAAGTCCACCTGCAGGGTTTACATGACAATCCTTATGTGCTCCTCTTGGGGACATTATCAACCTAGATTCCTAGGACACAGTTTCCTTCTATAATCAACAACACACACTATAAATAATATTATTTTCCCAACTTATCAGGCCTATTGATTTATCGAACTAAATCTCACCCACTAATAAATTAAAGAAATAAATACTAAATATATGTACTTGTTATTATATCAGGATTAAGAGCACACACTTCCATAATAGCAAAGGTCTTGTTCTTTTATGCAGTCAGTATAAAAAGAAACTACCTTAAATGATCCTGCTCAATACACTCAGAGTGTACTAGTGTAATTTTATAGTCAAGATAAACTAATACCAAATTACACTACGACTATTACAATGGTTTGTTCCTATCCATCTTAGTCGTGAGCTACTGTTTATAATTTATAAGGAACTAATAACATGATCTTCTGTGTGTGACACCACACACTATATTATCTATAATTTAAATTAATTAAATAACTACACTTAGCATATAAATGTAGACATTTGACTAATGTGATTCTTTATTTCAAAATAAATGTTTACAAAAAGCTAGGCTTTTAGTATACACTCTAACAATCTCCCACTTATACTAAAAGACTATGCTGCCATTGATCCTACCATACATTTGATTCCCAACCCCTCATCATGCCTATCAAAAGCTCTTGCCTTAAGGGCCTTAGTGAGAGGATCTTCCAGGTTATCATCTGATGTAATCTGGGTGACAACAACTTTTTCTCGTTTATACGATGTCTCGTATTAGGTGGTACTTGCGCTCAATATGTTACTTTCCTTATGGGCTCATGGTTTCTTCGAGTTTGCTACTGCACCACTATTATCATAATAAATTGTAATAATTTTTTGTCAAATCAGGAATCATATCTAAGTTCATCATAAAGTTTCTGAGCCATATAGCTTCTATGGCTGCCTCAGAGACTGCCATATACTTAGTTTCCATAGTGGAGTCCAAAAAAACACCAATGCTTAACACTCCTCTATAGTTATGACTATAGTTCCTAAAGTAAACACAAAATCTTGAGGTTTACTTACTATTATCTCTATCAGATTGGAAGCCTGAATCCGTGTAACCCACAGAGAGCAAATCATCTGCCTTGTAAGCTAGCATATAATCTTTAGTCCCTCTCAGGTACTTCAATATATGTTTACAACAGTCCAATGTCCTTGTCCAGGGTTACTTTGATATCTGCTAACTATGCCCAAGGCAAAACTGATATCCGGTCTTATACACAGCATTACATACATTAGGCTTCCGACTGCCGAAGCATAAAGAATTACCTTTATGTCCTCTATCTCCTTTGATGTCTTCAAAGACATCTCTTTAGATAAAGCTACTCCATTCCTAAAAGGTAGAAAAACCTTTCATGGAGTCTTACATGCTAAAATGATCTAGGATCGTATCGATATATGAAGCCTGAGATAAGCACAACATTCTTTTCTTGCGATCCTATATTACTTTGATCCCGAGAATATGTGCGCATTCTCCCAAGTCCTTCATATCAAATTGCTTGGACAATCATACCCTTACTTCTGACAACAGTTTGATATCGTTTCTAACTAACAAAATGTCATCTACGTATAGTACAAGAAATACCACCACGTTTCCATCACACTTCTTGTATACACAAGACTCATCCGAACACTGAATAAATCCATACGATTGGATTACTTCATTAAACCAGATGTTCCAAGACCTTGAAGCTTGCTTCAGTCCATAAATAGACCGATTTAGGTTGCACACTAGATGCTCTTTGCCTTTTTCAATGAACCCTTCTAGTTGCTTCATATGGATGTTTTCTTCAAGACTTCCATTAAGGAAAGCTATCTTGACATCCATTTGCCAAACCTCATAATCCATATGAGCGGCAATAGATAAAAGAATCTGGATAGACTTAAGCATGGCTACCTACGAAAAAGTTTCCTCATAATCAATTCCCTCTTTCTGAGTATACCCCTTCGCAATAAGCCTTACTTTGAAGGTTTCCACCTTTCCATCTATCCCTCTTTTCCTTTTGTAGATTCATTTACATCCAATAGCTTTTACACTATTTGATGGTTCTACAAGCTCCCAGACTTTGTTAGAATACATAGATTCTATTTCAGAATTCATCGCTCTTTGCCAAGATACTACATTTTTATCTTGGAGTGTTTCGTCATATGTCCGGGGATTAGGTTCATGTTTACCAGGGATCAAGTCCGAAGACTCTCCCAAAAACATGAATCTTTCAGGTTGTCTCATAACCCTCCCACTACGACGAGGTACTGTCTGTGGTTGTGTATCATTTGTGATACGTGTTGCAGTTTCATGTGATATTTCATCTTTTACTATTGGTACTAGACTAGATGTGTCCTCTCTAATTTCTTCTAGAACAATTTCACTTATGGGTTTATGGTTCATTACATAATTTTCTTCTAAAAATCAAGCATTGATACTAACAATGATCTTCTAATTTTTTAGGATTATAAAACAAACCACCTTTCGTTCCCTTAGGATATCCCACAAATAGACAAACTTCTGTACGTGATTCCAACTTGTCAGTATCTCCCTTAAGCACATGTGCTAGACTACCCCATATCCGAATATGAGTCAGACTAGCCTTACACCCATTCCATAATTCCATGGGAGTAGAGGGTACTGATTTAGAAGGTACCATATTCAGAATGTACACTGCTGTTTTCAGAGTATATCCCTAAAATGAATTTGGTAATTCTAAATAACTCATCATCGATCTAACTATTTCCATAAGAGTCCTATTCCTTCGTTCTAGCACACCATTCTGTTGGGGTGTACCAGGTGCAGATAATTGGGATTGAATCCCGACCTCTGATAAGTAATTCTTAAACTCTCCAAAAAGGTATTCGCCATCATGATAAGGTCGTAGTGTCTTGATACTTTTACCATGACGTTTCTCCACATCAGCCTTGTACTCTTTGAACTTATCAAAACATTTAGACATATGGTGCATCAAGTAAATGTACCCATATCTCGAATAGTCATCTATAAAAGAGACAAAATATTCAAAACCTCCTCTTGTCTAAATAGACATAGGATCACACAAATCTGAATGAATCAGTTCTAACACATTTTTGGCTCTATACCCCTTGGCCTTAAAAGGTCTCTTGGTCATTTTACCTTCCAAGCAAGATTCGCAAGTTGGAAAGTTTTCCAACACTAATGAACCCAAGAGTCCATCGGCTATTAGCCTTTGAATCCTACTCAAGTTAATATGACCAAGTCTTAGATGCCAAAGATGTGTTTGGTTCATATTTGAAGGTTCCTTTCTCTTATTAGAATTAGAAGATGTGTTATTAATTTCCATTTGTTGCTTTGTGGGAGAAATTAAATTTAGAGTATACAAATTACTTATTATTGTACCAGAACAGATAATAACTCTATTTTTCTTGACAACCACTTTGTCATCAAAAGAAACAGTATATCCATCCATAAACATTTTAGAAACTGAAATTAAACCATTAAACCCGATTTGCTCATAATTCACCATGAACCAAAGTTGTATCCATTGACATTATCTACAATATGATATTTGGATCGAGCCCTGGCTCTAACCGAGCCAAAAGTTATGGTGGTTTAAATTTGGTCTACAGTCTAGGCGAAGGTTCTGATGAAGTCATAGTTTGGAGGCACGTGTTAGGATGTATACTAAAAACCTAGCTTTTTGTATGAACATTTATTTTGTAATAAGAATCACATTGGTCAAATGTCTACATTTAGTTAAATGCAGTTGCCCATTTAATTTATATTGTAGATAACATGGTGTGTGGTGTCACACAAAAGATCATGTTATCAGTTCCTTATAAATTAAAAGTAGTAGCTCACAACCAAGATGGATTGGGGCAAACCATTGGAATGGTTGTAGTGTAATTTGGTACTAGTTTATCTTGATTATAAAATTACACTAGTACACTATGTGTGTATTGAGCAGGACCATTTGAGGTTGTTCCTTTTATACTGACTGCATAAAAAAACATAACCTCTGTTATTATGGATGTGTGTACTCTTAATCTCGATATAATAACAAGCACATATACTTAGTATTTATTTTTTTAATTCATCAATGGGTGAGATTTATTCGTTAAATCAATAGACCCGATAAGTTGGGAAATAATATTATTTATATGGTGCGTTGTTGATTATAGAAGGAAACCGTGTCCTAGTTATCTAGGTTGATGATGTCCCCTTGAGGAGTTCATAAGGATTGTCATGTAAATCCTGCAGGTGGACTTAGTCCGACATGACAATGAAGTTGAGTGGTACTACTCTTGGAGCTAGATATTAATTAAGTGAGTTGTCAGTAACTCATTTAATTAATGAACATTCGATATCTTAAACACAGGGAGACTAACGCACTCATGATAAGAAGAAGCCCATAATGTAATATGGGATTGGTGTGGTAGTTCAATAATGACTCTTTAGTAGTATGAGTTATTATTAATGAACTTGAGTTGGGTGTTCGGGTCGAACACAGGAAGCTCAAGTCCATCAGGAGGCCAAAACTAATTCCTCCTCTAGGTCCCTGTTGTAGCCTCTTATTAAAAGTCTTTTTATCCACCCAAAGCCCAGCTTCTTACCCAAGCTAGGGGTCAGCCACATCCTTGTTTGGTGCCCAAGCAAGGGACCGGCCAAGCCCATCTTGGTGTTTAAGACGTGGCCGGCCAAGCCTTGCTTGGTGACCAAGCAAGGGGCCGACCACTAAAGAGATAAAAGAGATATTTTAATTTTTTGTTAAAATCATTCCTTTTATAGCTATCTACAAAGGATTAAAAGAGATATTTTAATTTTAAAATCTTTCCTTTTTTGAAGCCATCCACATGGTTTTAAAAGAGAGTTTTAAATTTTAAAATCTTTCATTTTTTGTTACCATCTATATTGATTTAACAAGAGAGATTTTAATTTTGATAAAACTTTCCTTTTTGGTAACCATGATTTAAAAGAGAAGTTTAATTTTTAAACTTTCCCTTTGTAGCCATCACAATAGGAAATTTAAAAGAGAGAGATTTTAATTATTATTAAAATTTCCTTTTTTGTCATGATTGGAATTAAAAGGAAGTTTTAATTATGTTTAAAACTTTCCTTTTTAGCATTCACCAAGGATTATAAAAGAGAGGTAGATGGTGCCTTATGGTACAACACAACCTAAAGTTCCCTCTTCTATTTTCCTTGGTGGTCGGCCCTTCTCTCTTTCCCTTCTCCCTTTGTTTTCTTCTTTAAAGGTTGGCGGCACATCAAGCTCCATCTTCTTGTGGCCGGTTTGCTTGGAGGGGAAGAAGAAAAGAAGGAAGTTTCCTATTTTGGCATTCCTTGGGTGGCCGAAACTTGTAGGCAAAGAAGAAGGTTCGGGTGGATTTCATCTTGGTAGATCGTCGCCCACACAACGTCCAAGAGGAGGAGAGGAATACATAACAAGATCAAGAGGTCGTTAGCTGCAAAGAAAGGTATAACTAATTATTTATTTCCGCTGCATAATTAGTTGTGTTCTTTCTATGGATCTTGAAATACCAACACAAGAGGCTATCAATTTTGTGTTTTGATTTTGTGTTTCGATTTTGCGTTTCTATTGTAGTCTTTATAGTTAAACCTAAGGTTACTGTAAGAAGATTAAATATTCAATTTCTTTGAAAGACTTTGTCTAGAAAGTGGTGGATGATCCCATACCCAAGAAGGCCGAGTGTCTCGTCATGTTTAACCTGGAAGCCAATCTTTGAAATAGATATTTAATCAATTTTTGTAATATGGTTTAACTTCTAAAGAACACATGGGTTGAGCTTGGAGTAAAAATATTAAGTTTCGTTTCCAATCCAAGTTTAACTTCTGAAGAACAACTTGTTTCATTTGCAATCCAAGTTTAACTTCTGTAGAGCACATGGGCTGCTAGGAAAATTCTGTTCTTGTACAAATTTTTGAACAAGGGAAATAGATCGGAATTCCAAGTAGCACCCAACAGCACGGTCGTACCTTTTAGCATAACTAGACTCTACTTTCTCTCTATTGAACTTGAATCAAAGTTGTACATCTTAAAGTTATCTACATTTCTATATAAAGAACAACACATAACTCCAATCGAGCACAAAGTTATGGTCGTTTTATAATTGATCTACAATCTGCCCCAAATTCAACATAGCTCTATTTTTACGTGGCACGACCTTGGTTTCTCGGTCACACAGTGGTGTAGAATCCACATGACCGTGGCCTTCTTCTTCTCTGGATAAAGGACACAGCCTTGTGAAATCACACAGCTAAGGTCTTCCTTGGCTCTAGAAGAATGACATAACTATGTGCTGCCTGGCCACGAGAGAAGGGGCATGGTCACGTGGTTTCACACGACCTAAGCTTGATTTGCCTCTGGTGGGGGCACGACCGTGTGGTTTCACACGGCCTGAGCTTGCTTTGCCATGGGCAAGAACACATGACCATGTGTTTTCATACGGCCTGAACTTAATTTCTTTCAGACTTTCTCCCGTGTACGTTTTTACTCCATTTTTACTCTAAATAACATCCTGCCAATAAGAAAACACACAAAGAGCAGATATCTAACAAAGAAGTGGAAATATGATATTACAATAAAATAGAGTGCAATAAATATAGATTATGTTCATGAAATATAAGTAGATGTGCATTAAATATGCATAAAAGTATATATAATCTATGCACATCATACAACTAAACCAGACTTGGATACAAGGCTAAATATCGATTCAAATCTTACTTATGTTTATGAATTGAACAAATAGAAATCTATCCAAGCATAAATCCCTAAGTCTAAATTGATTAATCAAGTTGGACTTGATAGATCTTATCGAGGCTATGATCTAGGGAGAGCCAATAAAAAAACCATCTCCATTATTAGATAGAATTGTTTAATGCTTGACTAGCGCTTTCCTTACTTTTGCCTAGATTAGGATGGTTAGATAAGGACTTAGGCTTGATCGACACTTGAATAGTTAGACCAAAGATTTTTAGAAAAAAGTTAAATGTGCAATTTCCTTAAAAGACTTTGTCTAGAAGTGGTTGTTACTCCAATACCCTAGAAGGCCTCGTGCCTCACCACAGCTCGGAAGCCAATTAATGAAATGGATATTTAACCGATTAACTGTCAAACCTTAGTTTAATTTAAATGTAAATCAATCTATAGATTTCAAATTAAATTAAATATAAAATTAATAATCATTTCACAAAGTCCATAAGGTTCTCTATTTGAAAATCTAGAAAATGATGAGATGGATTTGAATTAAAATTAAGAATTATCTTGAATGAACTTAGCCTAAACTTATTTCAAATCTTAATCAATTTTTAATTAATTTCAAAACTTAATTATTTTCAAAAATCTTAATTAATTTCAAAAAATAAATTAATTTTCAAAACCTTAATTAATTTTAAAAACTTAATTAATTTTAAAACTTAATTATTTTCCAAAATATTAATTAATTTTAAAACTTAATTAATTTCAAAAATCTTAATTATTTTTAAAATCTTAACTAATTTTTAAAATCTTAATTATGTTCTACAATATTAATTATTTCAAAACTTTATTAATTTTAAAAATCTTAATTAATTTCAAAACCTTAATTAAAATTCAAGCATAACTATTTTTTCAAAAATTCAAACTTAATTATTTTCTGAAAATTCAAACTTAAATATTTTTAAATTCAAACTTTAATATTTTTTTCAAACTTAAATATTATTCAAACTTAAATATATTTTCAAAATTTTAACCAAATTGATTGATTTTTTCATACTTGGAATCAAGGGTCATAATTTAAGAATTTTTACCTTAAGAAGTTTACTTTAACCAATTCCTTAGGCTAATTAGTTGTTCAAATTATTAAAGCAATTACTTAAAAAGTATTTTTTTAAGGCATTAATGAAAAGTATTATATTGATTTTTTAGAAGTTAAAAAGTGAAGTTTTTTAAAATCAAGTACTTTTTTTAAAATTTAAAGTTATTTTTCAAAATTACTTAGCTAATTAGTTAAAAAGATTCTTTTCAAAACTAAGTATTTAGCTAAATATTTTTTTTAAGTATAACTACTAAATATTTAGCTAAGTAATTTTTCAAAGGCATAATTAAATTCCTTCACAAAGCTAAGTATCTAGCTAAGTGTTGTTCAATGACATTTTTCTCAAAGATAGATACATATCTAAGTATTTTTTTTTTTAAAAAAAAATCTATGTATTTTTTTCGAAAAAAAAGTTAAGTGATATTTTTCATGTGGAGCTTAAAGTTAATTTTTTTTTGAAAAAAATTTAAAAGTTAATTTTTAAAATTTAAGTATTATTTTTATAAGTTAACAATTTTTTTTTTCTACATAGTAATTTTTTATATATATCAAGGGGAAAGAAAAAGATGTTAAAAGTAATGTAAAAAATTTTAATTCAGGAGGAGTACCATTTAAGTGGGAGTGAATAATACTTAAATTTATTTTTGGTCTTGAAACAAATATTTACATTTATTTTTTGGCCTTGAAAAATATTACTTAAAGAATTACTTGTTATTCATGTCAACAAGCCATAGAAAATACTTAGTCTCTAATGCTTGATATGGACAAAGCATCAATTGGTCAAACTCTAACAGTAAAAAAGGCAAAAGGTGGTGCAATAATGAGAATCAATAAAGGAAGAAAAAGGAAGGCAGAGAAAGAAAAACTAACCTCAAATAGGAGTTTTGTGGAAAACCGAGACGGTTGAGAAGAGAACTGAGAATCCTGTGAGGTGGCAGATCAGGGTAAGGATAGAGTTTTACACTTTTACGAGAGTGGGAGAGAGAGCTGAGAAACTTCGCCACCGTGATTCCCGGATGGGTGAGGCGCTCGTGAAGTGTTGCGGCTGAGCGAGGCGTTGGAGAAAAAAAGGGCTGGGTTTAAGCAAAATAGGGATGAGGAAAGTATTAACCGATTCAACTTATAACTTATGTTTTAACTGGTTTAAATATTTGAATATGATTTATTTATAATTAAATCGATTTTTATTTAATAAATATATTAATGATAAACAAATTTATTTGAATTTTAATTACATTTAAAATGAACTTAATAAATATAAATTATAAATTTAAATATTCATTAAAAATTAAATTATATATATATAATATAATATTCTTATTAAAATTTATAATTTTATTCTAATAAATAAATTTAATATATTTATCTATATTTTTCATAAGTAGAATGTAAAATTTATAAATCTAATATCAAAACTATTATTTTTTTATTTAAAAATTGATTCATAAGTTTAACGAACATACTCACGAGCTAACAAGTCGAGTATTGTGAAACTTGAGTTTAACTTGTTTATCTTAACGAGTCTCATTAAATGAACTCAAATAATTTTTTATCGAATCAAATTTTGAATAGCTCATGAGCAACTTAATTCATTTACACCCCTAAAAATGAGCAGTGCAAATAACTAATAAAATAATAAAATATTATTTTAATAATTGTAGCAAAAAATTACCACTCTAAGAATCTTGACGATTTTTTATTGCAACATTTTGCATCATAAATTCTATAAAATAAAACGGTAAAAAATTAAAATTAAAAAAAATCTTCACGATTTTTGAATGGCATATTTTTTTTTCATAAATAATATCCTAAATTTATATTGTAATTCATTTTAGAATTAGTTCCATAAAAAAAGGGTAAACATTAAAAGGTTTCTTATTTTTATTAACATAAAAGGGTACCCTCTTTTAAAAAGAAAATAGTAAAAGTATACCTAATTCTATTTTTCATCTTAAAAATACTTATAATAGTTATAGTTATAATTGTTATAATGTAAACTAAAATTATTATGACTTGGCAACAAATTTTAAAAAGAGCTGTGATACTCATCTAGAATTTGCATCTAGAAAATTCATCTAGATAGACACATAAATGATGAGACCCACCATTTCACTTTTTGTGGGCCCATCATTTATGTGTCTATCTAGATGAATTTTCTAGATGAAAATTCTAGATGAATATCATTTCTCTTTTAAAAATATATTATTGTATCAAAATATTTTTTCCAACTTAATCAAAATTATTTAAATTTATTAAAATTAGTTTGCATTTAACTTTTCCCCCTGATGATAGCTACTGCATTAACACACAACTTAAATGCAATATGTAAGAAGATGTATGTCTAGATAAGTCTCACCTTAAAAAATAACTTTCAATTAGCAAACTAATAAATGTCAAAAGGATATATTTTTTTTATTGCTCTATATTAAGAAAATCAAAAGGAAACTCTATCCTATTTTATCTAATAATATCTTTAGCCAAGTATTATTATAGTAATTTTGGTAAAAAGTAGTTTTGATTAAATGATCTAAGAATTTTAATCAAAATCATTCTATCTAATATTAGTTGAATTATTCTAATATTAATTTAAAAGTTCAAACTTAATTAAAATTATTTTAATTTGATCAAACTTACTTTAACATCATTGTAATTTTTTTTGATAAAAACTATTGTAATATTACTAGAATAAAGATGTCTTTGATAAAAATTAGGATGAAATGCTTTTCTTCACATTTTTTAAATAAAAATCTCTTGAGACGATAATAAAAATAAAATATTTTCTTTTATAAAATTTTAAAAAGGATCTACTACGACATCTTGGCCAAAGGAAGCCCCACAAAACAAAAGGATCAAACCGCAATCTCAGGTATTCATCCTTTGTCTGTCCTTATTCTTCTCCAGCAAGCAAATCAACCTACTAACTCAAAGAGTCAAAGTGCAACCTTATTATCCATACCAGAGTTATCGAATTCCAATCCGAACCTATCCATCTTACTCGAGTTAAGTTCGCCTCTACTCAACTCATTCCTGGTCCCACTCCTTTCTGTTCACTCAGAATTAGATCCACTCTTAACCTTCAACCGGGATCTTGTTAATTCCAATTAACCTTTTTAATTGCTTTCCAAATTAGCACAGATAAATAGTAGATTCCACTAAAACAATATTAGATAAATTGTAATTGTTATTTAAACAATGAGAAGTTACCAAGGATGCACCTAAATTTAGGAAATTCCTAAATCACACACCATATTTTGAAAATGATGAAAAATGCATTGATTTGATTGTCTTCCTCTTCTACGTCCCCTCTTATCCATCGTATGTTTTAATTCCTACTCTAAAAAGCATCCAAGTCACATTCAAAAGATTAAATATAAAAATTATTTCTATAGTTTAGATGCATGCAATGTCAATATCTATCTCTCATTTCTATACTTGTGGAAAGTAAATCTCTCTCCCTTCCATTCACTTGTCGATTTATACAACTCGAATTTTTTTAAAACATTACTACTAAAATCAAAACCAAGTTTTGACATCAAATTTACTTTCTCCAAACTCTATTTTTTTATGTGGTTACAAATTCACAAAAATTCAAATAGTCCAGGTCCATTAGTAGATTTAGGTCAAAATATACTAATCGACCTAGAAAGCTTTAACTGCACCAATTTCAAATTCTGTGAGTTTTTAAAGTACCAAGGAGTTCAAATATGTACTCCTTTACTATGTTTGAACTTCCCTAGTAGTGCCAAGGAGAAAAAAAATCTTTCGTTAGAATGTGTGGGCTTAGTCTCCTAGCGACCATGACCATGTTGGGGATGCTGATAGTTCTAAAGCATGAAAAATAGATATAAGTACAAAAGCTGTAAAAATCACAGTGATTTTTCGTAGTAGATTTTGATCTTCATTTTTTCGTATAAAACGAAAAATAACTCGTTGTGATGCTCGGAGAAGAACATCAAAGAAGATATCAAAGAATAAATTGTCGTTAGAAGAACTATCACAAACGAATCGGAAAGCTCTTCAAGATTCCACGAGCCAAATCCCTCTCTACCGGATGTTCTCCTTGCCGATTACTTGCTCACTCCCTCTTACAATCTTGTGTACACGGACGAACCTTGCATAGAGGCCTTTCACATACGGGACGAACCTGACTTTCCACAAACCTCGCACACAACAAGCTCCTGCAAAACTCCCCTTTTCTTCTTTGGTTTTGACACATATATATTAGAGGAAGATGAGTCTTCCTCTCCCTCTATTAATAGAGGAATTAAATGGGCTAGAAGATTAAGGGGAAAGGGTGTCCTTTCATCTTTTTAACTCTAAGATCTTCCACTTGTCCAAGTCAATCCATAAATGTCATCTAGTCACAAAGACCATGCAAGTCACATAGACTATATTGTAATCAAGTCACAAAGACCAATGCAAAATACTAGTTAGTCATAAAGACCAAATAAGAACTAGTTAATCACAAATACCAAATAAGAACATCCAATCCATACTTTAGGAAAATAGTTCATGCGACAGCAAGCACACGGAGTAATTATTGTTAAGAAGATTGTTACACTTTATATAGCTGCTCTATAGAATGAATCAGAGACATTCTCATAATGTCACATAGCCTCTCTCCTAGCGGTATATATTTGTTATCCAGGAAACATGCAATCTTCCAATGACACACAACTATTATCTTAGAGATATCCATGTGTTACTATTTGCCCAAATTAAATAATCTTCATTTATATCAATATGAACATCTCTAATATCTCATAATGACTATTATGTCAAGAGCATGTTCTATATTCAATATTCACAATCATTTCTATACATAACAGAAATGGGTCGACCAGTGAATAATATTAAAATATGTAAATCTATTTAATCTTTTTAGTTAGAATCTATTCATTTTAATCAGTCTTTTTCTTAGTTATGCTCCATAGACCGAATCATCCATAGCCAATAAAAAAAATACTAAAGTAGCAGACATTGATTATAACTTTAAGTAGATAGCTAAATAGTCACTTAGGGTAAAATTAAGATTAACTTATAATCTCAGGGGTCTCACATAGTAGAGAAGCAAGGATTCATTCTCCTACTACCCTTCTTGTCGCCATAGCACATGTGGTATGAATCACATGCTAGGATGCTATTCTCTTTACTAAAAAGAGAGCATGTTTTTCTCAAATTTTAACATAATACAAATTTCGATCTATACATATCTAATGTCTAATCTTGAATTCAACATATGAATTCCAATCTTGCCTTAAGCAAATTCAGTAAATGGTGGGTGCATTTACTCCGATCATTACATAAATGATCTCATCTTGACACAATTATCAAAGTAACCTTAACTTATAGGTATATCTCTATTCACAATTACAAAAGTTATCCCATAAGTAATGGTCTTACCTCTATTTATACTTAACAAATAGAGATGATTATCCATGTGAGTGGACCAATCTCAACCTGTCAACATACTGATTGAGACTTTAATCCAAAATGTAACAATATATATACTGAATAGATCATGACATTTTAAAACGTGTTACATTTTACGAAGTCACAAAGACTTCCCATATCCTTAAAATAACTCTTTACTCAATGGCTTAGTAAAAAGATCTACAAGCATAATACATATAGGGATATACTCAAGAATTATCATTTTCTTATCCACAATATCTCTTACAAAATTATGTTTAATTTTATATGCTTGCATTTGTTGTGATATTTAGGATCTTCAGCTTGACTGTCATTGTACACTATAACAGGACTCCCACTATCCTCAATAATCTTCAAATGCTTTAGGAATCTTTTCAACCAGACAGATTGTTGCACAACTGATGCACAAGCCACACAACTTTCATTGTTGACAAGGCTACACAAGCCTAGACATATAGCTTCTATTGTCGATAAGGCTACAAAAGCTAAGCCACACAGCTTCTATTGTCCACAAGGCTACATAAGCCTACTTCTTGATATTCCATAAGATGGCGCCACCATTCAGTAAGAAGATATAGCCATATGTGGATTTTCTGTTATCAAGTTTCCCCACCCAATCTATATCTATGTAGCCACTTAGGTTCATATCTGATTCTTGGAGACAGAGGCGATCATCTGTTATCCTTTTTGAAATATTTTAATATCCTCTTCACTACTTTCCAGTGTCTCGATCTTGAGTTTAACTGGGAATGACTAACTAAGCCAACAAAATAGCTTATAGCAGGATGAGTACATAACATAGTGCACATCAAACTGCCAATAATACTGGCATATGATTATTTTTTTATTTCAGCTATTTCTTCAGGAGTTTTGGGATACAATATTGCAATTAGACATATTGAAGTGTTGTAGAATCTTAGTGATATAAGTCTCTTGAGACAAACCCAAAAGCATTTTTGATCGATCTTTCACGATCTTCGCTCTTAAGATATACTCAGCTTCTTTTCAAAAATAATACCATCCATTTGGGTATATCTTTTTGTAACTAGTCAAGCTTTGTATCGATTAATCGATCCATCCGCTTTCCTCTTGATTTTGAGAATCAACTTATTCCCAATAGTACTTCGACCCAGAGGAAGATTAATTAAATCCCAAACTTGATTCTTTCTCATTGACTCCATTTCCTCATCCATTGCAACTTACCTTTTTTTTCTCTAACTAAGCATCTTAATGCTTCCTCAACTATTCGAGGTTCATTATGTCAACTAGGAGAATCATCAATACCTCATACTTAATGTCAAACCTTCCTTGAGGAATAATCTGACAACTACTTATTCGTAGGTTAGACTGTTGAGAAACTGACTCATTCAATGTCAAATTACTTCCACTAGGTTGACTAGATTTATGTATCTCCTGATTTGTTGATAAAGGAACATTATTCTCCTCCTCTATCTTATATAGAGGAATAGTCTTATCAACTTCACCTCGTGTTGGGAATTCAGTTTCGAGAAAAGTAGAATCTCTTGACTCTATTTCAGAGATGATTTCATCTTATCGCTCACCAATAAAGATATAACCCTTAGAAGTCTCAGAATACCTTATAAAGATACACTTCTTATCTTTGGGTCCTAATTTTTCATATTCATGAGTCTTCTCATGAACGTAACCAGCTAACCCCTAAGGTCTTAGATTACTCAAATCCAGCTTTCTGCCTGTCCAACGTTCAAATGGGGTAGATAGAACTAACTTTGAAGGCACTTTGTTAAGCATATAGGTTGTAGCTAATAATGCATCTCGCCAATAGGAGATTGACAAATTAGCCTATTCCATCATAGACCTAACCATTTTAAGAAGAGTCTTATTTCTTTTATCAACAACCCCATTTTGCTGTGGAGTTCCAGGATAGTCAGCTGTCTAATAATCCCTTTCTCATTACACATTGTCTTGAACTGATTAGATAAATATTCAACTCCACGGTCAGTGCAAAAAGTTTTAACCTTACATTCCAATTGATTCTCAACTTCGTTCAAGTAATGAATGAAGCAATCTAATGCTTTAGATTTGTGAAAAATCAAATAAACATGACCAAAACGTGTGAAGTCATTAATAAATGTAATGAAATAAGAACTCCTATTTCTAGCATTCAGATTCATTGGACCATAAATATCCAAATGAATTAATGGCAATGGTGATTCAACCCTAATAGCCTTTCCAAATAGTTTCCTAGTTGCCTTTCCAGGAAGACAATGCTCACATATATACAAGTTAATCTTAGCATGAGTGCCTAAAAGACCCTCCTTAGCTAATCTATTCATTCATTCTTGTCCTATATGTCCTAGTCTAGCATGCCAAATTTCATCATTAACATCAACATTACTAGTACGAGTAATATTTACCATCATTATTATTTGGTTCTACATCAAGAACCAGAAAACCATTTGTTACATAACCATGCCCAATTAACATAGAGTTAATTTGAAGTTCTACACAACGGCTATAAAAATTTATACATTAATCAAAATTAAGAAGGCAAGTGATGGAAACTATATTCTATCAAATCTCAAGAGCATACAGGACATCATGTAGAAACAAAACACTACCACCACCGAGGTTGAGTTTGCAAGTGTCGACTCCTTTGACTTCAACTCTTACATTATTTCCCACATAGATCTAATTGTTGCCAGCTAGTACCCTTCGGTACTCTACAAATGTAACTCGCTCCCAAGCTACACGGTTGGTTGCTCCTGAATCTATAATCCATAAAGGATAAGAATCATCTAACAACATTGAACTAGTAATAAAATGCTCAGGAAAAGAAGACACACTTGTATTTTTCTTTCTTCTTGATTGGGCCTTGTCCCACAGTAGCAACTTCTTTCTTGTTTCCCTTCCCCTTCTTAAACCATTTCCATTTCTTGGATCTAGATGATCCAATAGAACCAATAGCCATATAGGCTAGTCTAGAAATTCTTATGGATTCAACTCTCTCCGCCTCCAATGACTTGAGATGTCAATGAAAGTCTTAGCACTCTTACTGTGAGTTAAGGTCTACTTCATGGTCTCCTAGGAATTTAGAAGGGAACAAATAATTACTTGAACCTATTATTTATCAGTCAACTCATAACCAGTAGTTTTAAGCTTTCGAATCATGTTCGACATCACCCTGAAGTGTTGAACCATTGAAAGATTCAGACGCTTCTTGTAGTTGTCAAACTTAATCGTTAGCTATTGAAACTTGCTTAGACTTACTCCACTCCTTAAGGGTTACCCAAACTACATGAGATGTAAGACACGACTCATATTCAAAATGTCACGCCCCGGAGGAGTCCCTGTCCGAAGAAATTTCGGCAGCACCTCCCTTGTACGGCGGACAATCTGAAACTTTCTACATATCCACATACCTCAGCCACATGCGGCTGGAATAATAACAGTAAATAAAATACAACATCAACATTCCACGCAGTTTATATAATAAGTAAACGGAAGAATAATATTCTGACTCGAAATCAACCCTACTCCACTACACTCGTAAAGTTCAAATCCGATTTACTCACCTCTTCTGCCGTCCAGGCAGGCATGTAGTAAAACATATCGAAATAAAATCCATCGACACATAAAATTCACACCAGATCCATAGTATCAAAAATTCATAATATCAAAAACAGAATAAGTCTGAACATAGACTAATAAAGAAGAAAACCAAAAGATTACTAAGCCCTCGTGGTCAGCAGGGGACTAGCGACTGGAACTCTCTCCTGACAGCATCAACCTGGAAAAATAACAACAATGGAGGCGGAGTTAGTCCAACACTCAGCAGGTACAACTAATATGATAACTAAGGAAACAACACCTAGCACTAATCATGCGTACAGTCTCCTGATAAAAATAAAGGTAAATGCAAACCGAAGTAAACAGGAGAGAAACTGTACTAACCACGACCTGGGTATAAGGACAAATAGTCCGAAAGGTATAGAAGACATGTATGCATGTTAAATATAGGTATCCAAACAATATGCAGCATATAAATGCAGCAAACACAAACACAAGCAATAAATGCATTATGCATATGATGCACATGTCATGGTCACCCTTGACGCCAGTCAGTCAACTCACAACCAAAAGTGGGACCGAGTGGGTAGGGCTGTGACGACTGTGCACTCTGCATCACTACTCCTGATGAGTGACCGAGTGGACGGGATGCTGTCGGAGTACACACATACTCCTACGCCAAATCATAAATGAGGGAGCACAATGCTCTCATCTCCCGGTACACTATGATGGGGAGGGATCTCTAGCGTGCTACACGCTGCGTCACACTACCCCTGAGCGGACCAACGGAGCACCGGAAGAGCAAACTGACGTGCTACCATGCTGCGTCACGCTACCCATGAGCGTCACAACGGAGCACCGAACAATGATGAAACTGGTAATGTGCTCGACAATAATGGAGCAATCTATCACACAGCATGCAATCATGCGAATGGTGCATGACACTAAGCATGGTATTATACTAAACCGATCTATGGACATATAATGATGTGCACCATAGTGAACAAATCATATCAAAGTACACTGATCAAATAAGGTATCAAACCTAGGTCCTGAACATGGGAAACATGGTTATATCACTACCCCTATGAGCATGTGTAATCAGGTACATAACCACACGAAATGCAAAACATACAATCAATCAAGCAGGTAACAGGCAATCGGGTAGTGATTAACCGAAACAAATGAGGAACATAATTAATGTAGCTTGTTAATTTCATTACTATGCATATCAAAGACAATAAGTCAAAAGTACCCGCCTCCAATAAAAAAGGTCCAAACTGGTAGTCAAGATACGCGTCTCGCGTCAAAGTCCTGTGTCAAAAATAGAAATATATTTTATTTAGCTACAACTCTTCCAAATAGATAAATAAAATCTCTAATCCTAAATTAGGGCAAAACCCTAATCATATGACCATCATTCTTCCCACAAGAATTAATCTACACATGATCATCTATCTAAAATAATTGAATCAAAATCATGACCTATAACATATATCAAATGCTCTACACCTTACCTTACTTCTCAGCTGCTCCTGTTACACCACAGGCCAGGAAAGTTACTGCTGGACGAAGTAACTGTTGCTGGAAACAAGGTATACCACAGCAAAACCTCCTTGCTGAAATCTTCCCCACAGTGCACAACACTTGACTGGAATCCCCCTTACTGCTCCAATTAAGAACAGAAGATACAGATTCATCAAGGCAACATCAAGAAAACCTAATTGAGAAACTTACTGGTAGCACTAACCTTGACACCTTCTCCTTAAAAACCCTCAGCTGAAACAAGATTAGCCACAGTAGATTAAAAAAAACTAATCTGCCATATAACTGAAACTAAGCAAAGATTAATCCCTCCACAATAGAAACTAAAAATGAGATCATGACCTACCGCTATTCCAATCAGTGAGAGGAAGAACTCGGCATCTGAAAACTAGAGCACAGATCAAACTCGGCCGGCAAGGTGGCGTTGGGCACCGGGGTTCGGCACAGAGGAGGGAAGGGGAAATCGGGAAATAGAGGAGGGAGGACCGGCACTGCTCGTCGTCGGCTTTGTGAGTTGCGGTCGGCGGTGGATCTAGGGCACGGTTGGCGCAAGCATCGCCGGCGCTTGCGAGAAGAGAAGAAGAAGTGGTGGCGGCGCTGCTCCGAGCGAGAAGAAGGCGACCAGGAGTTAGGGCATAATGAGGTCTGTCGGGGGAAGAAAAGAAGAAGGGAAGAAGGGAGGAGGAGAACCGCTGAGTGGTTAGGGCACGGTCGCGACGGGGAAGGAAAAAGGGCGCACGGGTTTTCGGTGAGGAAAAGGAATGAAGGAAACGGCGGAGGAAAATAAGAAAAAGAATAAAAGAAAAAGGAAGAAAATCAAACATTTCCTCTTTAAAATAGGGTAGCCAAATAGGCTTCCCCGGAGCCCCATTTTTATCCCCGTTAACTTGTCCGTACGAGCTCCGAAAAATTCTCGAAAAATTTCCAAAAATTCTGAAAAATTCCCTTATTAATATTTGCCTATTTTCGGTATTTTACATTCTCCCCCACTAATAAAAATTTGGTCCCCAAATTTCGTTATCTACCATCAGCAAGTATTAACAACAGATATAGAGTATAAATGTTGAACGGTAAATTAAATCACATACCTCAAGTGAAAAGATGGGGATATCGAGCTCGAATAGTATCCTCGAGCTCCCAAGTAGCCTCCTCGTCCGAATGATGCTGCCATCCAACTTTAACCAGCCGGATAGTCTTGTTCCACAACTGACGCTCCTTTCGGTCCAAAATCCGTACCGGAATCTCCTCATAATTGACGTCAGGCAGAACCGGAACTGAGACATCTGTCAACACATGCGTCGGGTCATGTACGTATCTCCTTAGCATCGATACGTGGAATACCTCGTGAACGCCTGACAGGGACAGTGGTAGTGCCAGTCGATAAGCTACCGCTCCGATCCTCTCCAAGATCTCGAAAGGGCCAATGTATCACGGAGCTAGCTTACCTATGAAGTCAAATCTCTTCACCCCTTTCGTGGGTGAATCTCGCAGAAATACATGGTCGCCTGCAGAGAACTCTAAGAGTCTCCGACTCCGGTCTGCATAACCCTTCTGGCGGTCCTACGCCTCTGACATCCTCCGTCTGATAGTACGGACCAACTCTGCCTCATGCTGAGCTCTATGAGGTCCCAACAACTAGGATATGATCGACGACTGAGCAACTATGGTAACAAGATTACCCTGCTCGGTCTGTCGCTGCTCCTCAAGGTCTAACTCGGAGAAACTCTGAATCAAGTCTGTGACCACAACTCGATGGCAGGCTAAAGTCCCTCTGGACTTCTGGCTAAGTGCATCGGCAACCACATTAGCTTTTCCCGAGTGATAGCTAATGGTACAATCATAATTCTTCAGGAACTCCATCCATCTCCTCTGTCGAAGATTAAGTTCCTTCTGAATGAACGGATATTTGAGACTCTGTTGGTCAGTGCGAATCTCAATGTAATATTATACAGGTATTACCGCCAAATCTTCAGGGCAATAATAATAGCGGCCAACTCCAGATCATGAGTTGAGTATTTCTTCTCATGCTCCTTCCACTATCGAGAAGCATATGAGAATACTCTACCGTGCTGCATCAGAACAGCACTCATACCCTGTAGAAACGCGTCAGTGTAGAGGACAAATCCGTCCTCTCTAGAAGGTAAAAACAAAAAAATCGAAGCCGACACTAATCTCCACTTCAGCTCCTAGAAGTTGATCTTGAAATCCTCAGTCCAAGTAAACTTCACGCCTTCCATGGTCAGGCGTGTAAGTAGCATGGCAATCTATGAGAAACCCTCAACGTATCTCTGGAAATATCGAGCCAAACAAAGGAAGTTGCGAGCCTCCTTTATAGACTCTGTCTACTCCCAACGGTAACAACCTCGATCCCCTGTGAAACCATAGTATACTCCTATTGGTGATCGTGTGTCCCAAAAATCTCACAGAAGAACAAACCCAAAACGCACTACTGAACTTCACATATAGATGTTCCCATCGAAACATCTCTAGACTATGCAAAAATAATGTGCGTGACTCACCGCGGATCCGATATAGATCACAACATCGTCAACAAAGACAATGGAAACCGATCCAAACATCCTCGACATACCAGGATCATCGAGTCCCTGAGAACATCTAAGGCACTGTAAGCCTATATGGCAAAAACAAAGACACATAATGTTCGTATCACAGACATTCCTATTCATAAGATCTCAGATAATAAATCGAAAATCTGATCATCAACAACATAAATCACCAAGAATAAATCCTCCAGTGTGAGAGCAACGCTCCATCACAGGAAATACCACATATGTGGGAGCAACTTTCTACCACAAGAAATCCTTAATATGTGGGAGCTACACTCCACCACAAATAATCTAAAATATGTATCTGCAATAAATATAGGAGCAATGCTCCGCTACCATCAATCCGTAATATGTGGGAGCAATACCCCACCACAAAACAATATATAAGTGCCCCAAAGCACCTAACTATCAAGCTAAAGACTGCACGAGATCTCTCTACCACAAATCACTGTGGTTAGCCTAGGGTATAACAACCTAGTAAGCTAATCAAATCCATCATCAACTCTATCAGCATCCCAGTGGGTCATCCACTGATAGGAGAATTAGTTGACGGGTTAATCCAACAAATGACATAATGCAGACACTCCACATCCTGCATTCAACATAAGTAGAATCATCATGCTGCTACCAATAATACACCTGGCACACGTGCTCACACAACATATGTATGGTCGACATAATCCTCCAATTAGTACACACCAAACACACACACAACTCAGGTATATTCAGTTTGATACTTCCAACAATACATACCGAACACGTGTGCAAAATCAATGTAGATAAAATCAACAACACTCACATGAAATATATACACCTATGCTAAGAGAATAATCAACATATACTTCCAATAAAGCATACTAAACCCAGGTGCACTCACAAATCAAACATAATCAAAAAGATACCTCAGATATCACACCAAACACATATATACATATCACGACTCAGATTAAATCGACAAGATACCTCCATCAAAACACCACAGATGTACTTATACCACATCTCGGATTTAATCGACAAGATATCTTCAAAAATACATTCAGATACATACATCGAACTACATAACCATGAACCACAAGGAACCTACAAACCATATCAGAACATGGATACATATACTACTCGCAAATAGGCAGTCTACCATAGGACTCCTACAACACATAACAATCATAATATACATGCAACATAAACATGCAAAATCAGCATACCAGCTCAATCAAAGAGACCAACCTTATGCTACTAACACTCATGGTTTACGGGTATATCTAAATAAAATTCATGCATATGTATCAAGCCTGAATACATCAATCAAAAGCAACCCAAAATAAAGCAGTCTAATCATCCAGTAACAACCCTGCTCTAGGTTCAAAGGAACTAATATCGGACAAGAAAGATATACACACCATGGTATAGTCAATGTCGTACACTACCAAGACTATATCTAATGGGGAAAATTTTATCATCTTAAATCCAAATGTACTCTCCCAGTATACACTAGTAACGATTGTATCCCATAAGTGTTAAGCAATTAGCTCTACACTTCCTTACATCAGCGGGGCCACATATCCCAATGCACTTTCTGAGTTATCCAACCGGGTATATACAGTCCATGGTCAAAATCTTCATAGAATAGGATACATCGATCCTCTATAAATTATCCAAGCCGACAATGGTATATGGCTAATCAATCCTTTCCACGTCAGTACAAAACATGTACTCAAATGTGCTCTAGACACATAACTAAGCACAAATAACCTAAAGGTTCGAACCTCTAAAAATAGAGTATGGAAATCCTCTACTGATCAACCAATAAAACTAAATCATTCATCTACTAACTAATCAAGAATACCTTAATCCTCTACAAGCAACTAAGGTATATCAAACCCCGACTACCCAACTCGACAAACGTAAATCAGTCTTCTACTGACCGATCTAATAAGAGTAAATCAATATTTACTGATAAAAATTAACTAAGATAAAATGGTATACTACATTGTTAAATAACTAAATCAGTTCATGGGTCAATTCAACACTAATTACATCAACTCAAACTAGAGAATGTCAAACCACATAATACCATATGTATAAATGTGTACGACCCAAAATAAAAAGTCAGAATTCAAGATCATCAAGACACCCTCATTTTTTTTTCCAAAACTATCAGCCCACATAATATCAGATGAATAAGTCTCTACTCCCCATGAGGGCAAATTAGCATTCAAAACATCAATCATTATTTATCAACATCGTCCAATATCAGAGGAAGCAAATATCAACCAATTTTTTTTTTATCATCCTGTTAACTAATCACAACTAACTAGATTTATTAAAATCTCATAAGCACACTCAACCATAAACTCTCTAGCACCCAATTTATAATCTGATCACCAACTATAATAAGCAAACCTATGAATATCATACATGACACTCACTATGTCACCATCAACGACAACCCAAATACTAGATCATCAAAATAGTTATCCACTAATAGATCATCAAAACAAATATCTAGTAATAGATCATCAGACAACCACATAATGTTTACTCTCATAAATCATTATAAATCAACATATCACAATATCTGATCTCATAATATCCCTCAACCTCAAACCATTCTCAACAATGATCAAACACGGTAACTCCCAAATGAACAATTTTCATCGTATCGGGTACCCTAATATCCAAAAGATATGAGTATAAAAACTCTACTGACTAAATCAACAGGAATTATGTAGGTATCATCCACTACCCAGCTAACAATAGTAGAGGCTGGTATGTGCCTCCATCTCCTACTAGTAGTAACAGAAGCTAAAACTACTGATGGTATGATAAGAAAAATCACCAGAGACAATAATCCTTGATCTCTATTAAGGTCAACCATGCTCAATGGCTAACCCATCACATGTAATATGTGCTACAACAACCAAACAGGTACTACATAAAGAATGCTAATACCTATCATAAACTATAAAATTAAACATCATACCTATATGCCGTCTGGAGATGTTCCATCGCTGTCCAATCCCCAACTTCTGATCTCAAAATTCTGAACATGGAAATCACCGGAAATCCATATAAATCCGAAACGGAAGTCCAAAACACATACGTAATGGAAAACCCGTGCAACCAAAATAACTACCCAGTTTGACTCGCAAACTAGGACTAGCATAAAACATCCAAAATACTAAAAGCAGGTCTCACACTCTGCTCTGATACTAATAAATTGGTATCAGATAAATCTCAAAAATCCAACACACGAAAATCAAACAAGTATCGCCAAACTTTGGCGCTCTGATACCATATAAATTGGTATTAGGTTATCCCAAATATCCAAAATACGAAAACAATGATCGTAAAACTTAAGCTCTGATACCAAATAAATTGTCACGCCCCGGAGGAGTCCCTGTCCGAAGAAATTTCGGCATCATCTTCCTTATACGGCGGACAATCTGAAACTTTCTACATATCCACATACCTCAGCCACATGCGGATGGAATAATAACAGTAAATAAAATACAACATAAACATTCCACGCAGTTTATATAACAAGTAAACGGAAGAATAATATTCTGACTCGAAATCAACCCTACTCCACTAAACTCGTAAAGTTCAAATCCGATTTACTCACCTCTTCTGCCGTCCAGGCAGGCATGTAGTAAAACATATCGAAATAAAATCCATCGACACATAAAATTCACACCAGATCTATAGTATCAAAAATCCATAATATCAAAAACAGAATAAGTCTGAAAATAGACTAATAAAGAAGAAACCCAAAAGATTACTAAGCCCTCGTGGTCAGCAGGGGACTAGCGACTGGAACTCTCTCCTGACAGCATCAACCTGGAAAAATAACAACAATGGAGGCGGGGTGAGTCCAACACTGAGTAGGTACAACTGATATGCAAAGTAAGGAAATAACACCTAGCACTAATCATGCGTACAGTCTCCTGATAAAAATAAAGGTAAATGCAAACCGAAGTAAACAGGAGAGAAACTGTACTAACCAGGACCTGGGTATAAGGACAAACAGTCCGAAAGGTATAGAAGACCTGTATGTTGGTTGCTACTCGGAAAACCTATAGGTTCCACTGTACAAAAATTTTGTACAAAGGTCTGAACCTTTTCCTAGCTACCATGTGTTCTTTTAAATTAAATTTTGGATCGCTTGCGGAACTTAACACGTTTGATCCAAAACTTAATCTATTTGTTCTTTTAGGTTTTGACTTGGATCTCCTGCGGAACTTAACACGTTAGATCCAAGTCTCCTTAAGTTATTAATTCCATTAAATATTAATTTCCATAATTGGTTCCTAGTACTGACGTGGCGAGGCACATGGCCTTCTTGGATATGGGAGCAACCACCACCGACTAGACAAAACCTTTTATAGAAAGCTAATATTTAATTTCCTAAAATAACTTTAGGTTAACCAAAGAGAACAATCAAATCACAAGGAAAAGAAAGAAACAAAAGAACACAACTTGAAAAACATATTCGAAATTCTAGAGCGTAAGCCTCTTGTATTTGGTATTATTTCCATAAATAACTAGCATGATGCGAAATAAAATTACTAGTTATACCTTGTAGAAAAACCTCTTGATCTTCTACCGTATTCCTCTTCTAACCTCGGACGTTGTGTGGGCAACGATCTACCGAGATGAGAAACCACCAACTACCTTCTTCTCCTCCAAGCAAGGTTCGGCCACAAAAGGAAAACTTCACCAAGGAGAAAACCAAAATACTAACCAAGCTCCAAGAGATCCTAGCTTTCTCTCTTCTTCTTCTTCTCCAAGTAGTATCCGCCACCACAAGAGCTCCAAGGAAGGGAGAGAGTTCGCCACCACAAGAGGAAGAGAGGAGAGGATGATGGCCACCCAAGGAACAAAGGGAGAGAAAATAATAGAGGTTGTGTCTCATGAAGGCACCTCACCCTTCTTTTATATTCCTTGGCCTAGGCAAATTAGAAAATTTAATTACAAGAAAATTTCCTCAATTTCCTTGACATGATTTAATTTAGAAAAATAAAATAAATTTTCCAAATCAAACTTTAATGGCCGGCCACATCATTGGAGAGCAAATTGGACAAGTTTTAATCAACAATTAAAACTTCCTAATTTGTTTTCGGAAATTTAAAAAAATAAAATTTCTCTTTAAAATCTCTTCATGGTTGATAAAAGGAAATTTCTATAATTTTAATTTTATCAACATGTGAATAATTTTTAAAGAGAAAATAAAACATCTCTCCAATCTACAAATAAGGAAAGAGATCTAATCTCTTTCTTTAATCTTTTGTAGATCTTTTACAAGAGAGATATTTTAATTTTAATTCTCTTTAAATTATATCTTCCACATAATAATAAAAATTAAAATTAAATTTCTTTTTTAATTTAATTTGGCCGGCCCTACTAGCTTGGGTTCAAGCTAGGGCCGACCACCCAATTTTATACCTAGGCCGGCCCTAGCTTGGTTCCTAAGCTAGCTTGGCCGGCCCCTTATTGGTGGGTATAGAAGGTGGGTATAGGTGGGTATAGAACTCTATAAATAAGAGGCTACGATAGGGACCGAGAGGAGGAATTGGTTTTGGTCTCCCGATAAAATTAAACATCCCGTGTTCGCCCCGAACACACAACTTAATTTTATCAATGATAATTCATTCCACTAGAGAACTATCATTGAACTACCGCACCAATCCCAAATTATATTTTTTGGGCTCCTTCTTATTATGAGTGTGTTAGTCTCCCTGTGTTTAAGATATCGAATGTCCACTAATTAAGTGAGTTACTGACAACTCATTTAATTAATATCTAAGTCCAAGAGTAGTACCACTCAACCTTATTATCATGTCGGACTAAGTCCACCTGCAGGGTTTAACATGACAATCTTTATGAGCTCCTCTTGAGGACATTCTCAACCTAGTATCTCTAGGACACAGTTTCCTTCTATAATCAACAACACACACTATAAGTGATACCATTTCCCAACTTATCGGGCTTATTGATTCATCGAACTAAATCTCACCCATTGATAAATTAAAGAAATAAATATCAAATATATGTGCTTGTTATTATATCAGGATTAAGAGCACACACTTCTATAATAATCGAGGTCTTTGTTTCTTTATAAAATCAGTATAAAAGAAACGACCTCAAATGGTCCTACTCAATACACTCTAAGTGTACTAGTGTAATTATACAGTCAAGATAAACTAATACCTAATTACACTACGACCTTCTAATGGTTTGTTCCTTTCCATTTTGGTCGTGAGCTACTGTTTATAATTTATAAGGTACTGATAACATTATCTTCTGCATATGACACCACATGCTATGTTATCTACAATATAAATTAATTGAACAACTACAAACAAATGTAGATAAATTAACCAAATGTGATTCTTTATTCATAATGAATGTTTACAAAGCTTAGGCTTTCAGTATACACTCCAACACTGTATGCATGTCAAACATAGGTATCCAAACAATATGCAGCATATAAATACAGCAAACACAAACACAAGTAATAAATGCATCATGCATATGATGCCCATGTCATAGTCACCCCTGACGCCAGTCAGCCAACTCACAACCAAAAGTGGAACCGAGTGGGTAGGGCTGTGACGACCGTGCACTCTGCATCACTACTCCTGATGAGTGACCGAGTGGACGGGATGCTGTCGGAGTATACACATACTCCTACCCCAAATCATAAATGGGGGAGCGCAATGCTCTCATCTCCCGATACACTATGATGGGGAGGGATCTCTAACGTGCTACACGCTGCGTCACACTACCCCTGAGGGGACCAGCGGAGCACCGGAAGAGCAAACTGACGTGCTACTACGCTGCGTCACGCTACCCATGAGCGTCACAACGGAGCACCGAACAGTGATGAAACTGGTAATGTGCTCGATAATAATGGAGCAATCTATCACACAGCATGCAATCATGTGAATGGTGCATGACACTAAGCATGGTATTATACTAAACCGATCTATGGACATATAATGATGTGCACCATAGTGAACAAATCATATCAAAGTACACTGATCGAATAAGGTATCAAACCTAGGTCCTGAACATGGGAAACATGGTTATATCACTACCCCTATGAGCATGTGTAATCAGGTACATAACCACACGAAATGCAAAACATACAATCAATCAAGCAGGTAACAGGCAATCAGATAGTGATTAACTGAAACAAATGAGGAACATAATTAATGTAACTTGTTAATTTCATTACTATGCATATCAAAGATAATAAGTCAAAAGTACCCGCCTCCAATAAAAAAGGTCCAAACTGGTAGTCAAGATACGCGTCTCGCGTCAAAGTCCTGTGTCAAAAATAGAAATATATTTTATTTAGCTACAACTCTTCCAAATAGCTAAATAAAATCTCTAATCCTAAATTAGGGCAAAACCCTAATCATATAACCATCATTCTTCCCACAAGAATTAATCTACACATGATCATCTATCTAAAATAATTGAATCAAAATCATGACCTATAACATATATCAAATGCTCTACACCTTACCTTACTTCTCAGCTGCTCCTGTTACTCCACAGGCCAGGAAAGTTACTGCTGGACGAAGTAACTGTTGCTGGAAACAAGGTATACCACAGCAAAACCTCCTTGCTGAAATCTTCCCCACAGTGCACAACACTTGACTGGAATCCCCCTTACTGCTCCAATTAAGAACAGAAGATACAGATTCATCAAGGCAACATCAAGAAAACCTAATTGAGAAACTTACTGGTAGCACTAACCTTGACACCTTCTCCTTAAAAACCCTCAGCTGAAACAAAATTAGCCACAGTAGATTAAAAAAAACTAATCTTCCATATAACTGAAACTAAGCAAAGATTAATCCCTCCACAATAGAAACTAAAAATGAGATCATGACCTACCGCTATTCCAATCAGTGAGAGGAAGAACTCGGCATCTGGAAACTAGAGCACAGATCAAACTCGGCCGGCAAGGTGGCGTTGGGCACTGGGGTTCGGCACAGAGGAGGGAAGGGGAAATCGGGAAACAGAGGAGGGAGGACCGGCACTGCTCGTCGTCGGCTTTGTGAGTTGCGGCCGGCGGTGGATCTAGGGCACGGCTGGCGCAAGCGTCGCCGGCGCTTGGGAGAAGAGAAGAAGAAGTGGCGGCGGCGCTGCTCCGAGCGAGAAGAAGGCGACCAGGAGTTAGGGCATAATGAGGTCTGTTGGGGGAAGAAAAGAATAAGGGAAGAAGGGAGGAGGAGAACCGCCGAGTGGTTAGGGCACGGTCGCAACGGGGAAGGAAAAAGGGCGCACGGGTTTTCGGTGAGGAAGAGGAATGAAGGAAATGGCGGAGGAAAATAAGAAAAAGAATAAAAGAAAAAGGAAGAAAATCAAACATTTCCTCTTTAAAATAGGGTAGCCAAAACAGGCTTCCCCGGAGCCCCGTTTTTATCCCCGTTACCTTGTCCGTACGAGCTCCGAAAAATTCCCGAAAAATTTCCAAAAATTCTAAAAAATTCCCTTATTAATATTCGCCTATTTTCGGTATTTTACACAAAAACTAGGTCATCCACTATTGAACTAATTAATATTCCCTTAGTAGTGGATTCCATATTCTTCCATGCCTTATTGCCATAATATCTCGTCTATTCTGTGCAGTGAGACCATCTATAGGTTCTTTCATAACCTATTTTATAGCCTCAAGAACTTCTTTTTCCCCAAAAGTAGATTTCGTAGTTATCCTCATATAATTTCTTTCTATTACTGAGTCTAACTATGATATTCTTATTTGTCATAATCTAACATAAATAAATATATTATTTAGTATTCAGTGTAATTCATATGCATGCAATTTATGATTGACTCATTGTTAATTTGACTTGGTTTACAAAATCACGTGAAAACTATATTTCCACTCATCATTTGTATGATCAATTAAATCAACATTGATCAATACTATTACATACATCCCAACAAATGAAACTAATCATTATTCTAACATGATTACTTTAATTAAATGAACTAAACATTTAATAAAATAAATTAATCATTTATCATGTATCATGTATCATGTAGAGTAGTCAACATATGAATGAATATATCATTCACATAAACTTGTTGCATATTGTTAACATATAACAAACTGACATGAAATAAATAGACTAATACTACATAATGATAGTAATAATAATAGAACTTTAACAAACTAGATAGACTAACACCACTCCTATTAGGATAGACACTAGTGTAGTAACCAACATAATCCCCTTTAATCTGGACTTATTTGAGGCAATCTTAGATATACCAACTTTAAGATTTTTAATTTGATCTATCAACGAAACTTTTTTAGAATCCTCCTCAGATCTTCAGGATCCTTCTCAAATTCTTCAGGATCATACTCTAGGAACTCATGGTGAAGTAGTTCCACACACAACTATGCATATAAGATTTTCCCTTCAGAGAGCCTCCATATCTGGTGTGCTATCACCTTTGGATTCTCCGACAGTGAACGAACAATACCCAAATCCAATAATTATCTAGGATTAGAAACTCTTCTTGTTCGAATTTCTAGGACTGGTAATCATTTGTGCCATCTATAAATTGAAATTAAATAAGTCAGTACAAAACCAAATAACTAGTACAAAATTAACTTAATTCAATTTATACAGATATAGAACCAACATTATTAATCAAGAAAAATAATTCTTCTTGATTTTTAGAAGTCTAAATTGACTGACTCATTTGATCAGTCGATTGGGAATCCAGATCCTAAGCTCTATCCAATATCCTCGTTAGAACTAATCTAATTAGACAGGGATCTTCTATACCTTTATTTTGTTATAGTTTAATCTAAGTCCATTTAAGTCAATCTCTGACTTATTGATTAAACTTAAGTCCGTTTGATCAACCCAATGTTCATTGGATTAAGTATGATCCATTATAATAAATCTAATCTATTGATCAAATTTGACCCATAGAACAAATCTGGTCATTTGATCATATCTGATCCAAGCCCTATTAAATCAACCCAAATCGATTGTGTTTTGGATCAAACTAGTTCGATTAAACCAACTAATGGTTTGAACAAGATCGGAGTCTAATTGAACCATCATGATCTGATTAAATAAATCAATGATTTAAATTAAATCTAGGTATGATTGGACCAATTTAGTCTGGTTAAACCAACTAATAGTTTGAACTAGACCTGGGTCTGATTTGAATTAAAGTGGTTCAAACCAATTTAGTTTGGTTTAGTAAATCAGATTCATTTTAAGTCAAACCCAACCAATTAATTAAATCTAGGCTCAATTAATTAATTGATATGCCATACAATACAATAAAAACAAATTATGTTTTATTAATATGCATTTAACATGCATTAATAACCAATGTTATTTTGATTTTCATGAAACCACATTTTTTGCCCAACGCCAAAGTATGTTCGCTTCATTCGCCAAAGCCATGCCCACAAGCACGCCAATGTCGTTTCTACCGCCCCATGTAATGGTGAGGTTGCCGACTACTACAATCAACTGCCGATCTTCCAGCGCCGTTTCTAGCACTAGCTGGCCAAGGACACCTATGGCTATCCTCTTGACTTGGTCACTGGTGTTTACGACCGTTTCTACGTGACAAACATGTGGTCGGCAACAATCGCCGGTTCTTTTTCTTGGAGGGAACTTGTATTTCCCAACACCCGGTGATAGTGGTAAATCACGACACTATCGCAATTTCACTTTCGATGATAGCTTTGTTGGTGATTTCTTCGGTGATCAACATATGCATACTATTTGAACAAATCTAAAGGTATATTTGCATATATCTCTTGGCTTATCATTTTAGGAATTTCAATATAACAAATCTACGTATACCCTGTAGGTGGACTTAGTCCGACATGACGATAAGGTTGAGTAGTACTACTCTTGGACTAAGACATTAATTAAAATGAGTTTTCAGTAACTCAATTAATTAGTGGGCATCCGATATCTTAAACACAGGAAGATTAACACACTCATAATAAGAAGGAGCGCAAACTATAATTTGGGATTGGTGCGGTAGTTCAATAATAATTCTTTAGTGGAATGAATTATTATTGATGATATTAAGTTGGGTGATCGGGGCGAACACGGGAAGCTTAATTTCATCGGGAAACCAAAACCAATTCCTCCTCTCGGTCCCTATCGTAGCCTCTTGTATATAGAGAATTATATCCACCACATACCCACTTCTTACCCACCTTATACCAATCCTAATGGGGCCGTCCAAGCAAGCTTGGAACCCAAGCTTGGGCCGGCCAAAGTAATTAGGATGAGTAAGATGGTGCGGCCGACCCTAGCTTGAACCCAAGCTTGGTGTGGCCGGCCACATCATATTAAAAAGATTTTTTATTTGTTTAAAATCTTTCCTTATGTGGAAGCAATGATTTAAAAGAAGAGTTTAAAAATTAAATATTTCCTTTTATAGTTTTCTACAAAAGATTAAAAGAAAGATTAGATATCTTTCCTTATTTGTAGATTGAAAGGAGATTTTAATTTTAGAGATAACTTTTCTTTTTGGAAATCATCCACATGTTTTAAAAAAGAGATTTTATTTTAAAGAAATTTCCTTTTATAACCAACCATGAAGGGATAAATTATTAGAGAAATTTTATTTTTAAAATTTCTGGAAACAAATAAGGAAGTTTTAATTTTGTTTAAAACTTGTCTAATTTGGAAGCTCTTAAGGTGGCCGACCATATGGTTTAAGAAAAGGAATTTGATTTTAATTAATTAAATTTTCCTTTTCATGGCAAAGAAATTAAGGATGTTTTTATTTAAATTTTCCTTATTTTCCAAGACTAAGGATTATAAAAGAGGGGATAGGGGTGCCTTTATGGCTAAGAACTCTATTCTATTTTCCTCCCTCTCTTCCTTAGTGGTGGCCGGCCCTAGAGCTTCTTCTTCTCCTCTTCTCTTCTTCTTTAGTGGTTGGTTTCATCTCTCTCTTGGAGCTCTTGTTGGTGGTTGGTTCTAGCTAGGAGAAGAAAAAGAGAAAGGAGACTTTGTTTCTTGCATCCCTTGGAGCTTGGTGGTGGTGGCCGAACCTCTACATCCTTGGAGGAGTCTTGGTGGCCGAAACTTGTTGAAGAAGAAAGAAGGGCTTGGGTGGTTCTCGTCTCGGTAGATCGTCACTCATACGACGTCCGAGATAAGAAGAGGAATATGGTAAAAGATCAAGAGGTCGTTGTATATAAAGAAAGGTATAACTAGTAATTATTTTCTGCATTATACTAGTTTTTCTTTGTATGAATTCCAAACACAAGAGGCATATGATTCTAGAGTTTCGAATTTGTGATTTGAGTTTGTGTTTTTTTTTATTTTTCGAATTTGTGTTTCGATTGTTCTTTTTGGTTAAACCTAGAGTTATATAAGGAAATTAAATATTAGATTTCATTAAAAGGCTTTGTCTAGGAAGTGGTGGTTACTCCCATATCCAAGAAGGCCTAGTGCCTCACCATGTTTAACTTGGAAGCCGATTTTTGAATTTAATATTTAATTGAATTTATAACATAGGTGGATTTGGATCAATAATGTTAAGTATCGTTTGCGATCCATGTCTAAACCATTAAGAACAGATAAGTTAAATTTGGAATCAATAATGTTAAGTTCCATTTGCGATTCCGAATTTAATTTCTAAAGAACACAATAGGTTGTTAGGAAAGGTTCGACACTTGTACAAAATTTTTGTACAGTGCAACCGGTACGATCTTCCTAGGACCAATCAACATCTCCACCCACAAGGAGGTTTGAGCTAGTCGGAGCTTCCGGGAACTAATCCACCGATGGATTGAGGGATCGTCCTCCTTATGGATAGCCGTGGAGTAGGAACAATTTATCTTCGAACCACGTAAACGAACGTGTTAGCGGTTTACATTTCTTTCTTGTTTATATTTGTATTTGTATTTGTGTTTGTATTATTGTATTTCTACTTGTGCAACTGACAAATACGTAAGAAGCATTCGATTTGGGGGCGTCGTCTATCCAATCCCCCTTCTAGCCAGTCGACCGATCCTCTACAAGTGGTATCAGAGCCAAGGTCGCACTTCACTGGACTAACCGCCGAGAAGAGCAACACTTAGGAAGATGACCGACTTGATAGCACCTCCGAAGTTTGATGGAGGAGGCTTATGGGACATCACGTATTGGATGATGAAGATGGAGGTCTTCTTCGATACAGATTGGGACACTATGATGGTGATCAAGGAGCCATTCGTAGTCCCGAAAGAAAAGAAAGGGAAGAAGCTCCGACCACAATATTGGACGCAGGAGCAAACCTCAAGATCGGAGGCAAACAATAAGGTAATATCAATTTTAAGTGATATGTTGCCTTCTAATGTGTTAAGTGATATAGGTGAATATGAGAATGCCCACGAATTGTGGAGCAAAGTAAAGAAAGTTCTAGGGAAAGAACTTATACCTACACAAGAGGAGAAAAGATTTGAAGAAAGTGATGAAGTAGTCCAAGAAGAGAAGAAGGACCAATCGGATATGGAGATCAATTCAACATCAAAAGAGGAAGAGGAAGAGGAAGTGAATTCAGTCACATCCAAGGAGAAGGAAGATGAGGCATCATTCACATCCTCAAGAATTGAAGAAGATTCCAAGACAAGTGAAGAAGAAGAAGAAATCTTGGAAACCAACTTAGTGAGCATCTCCACCGAAGTCAAATCAAAGAACCATATTGTGTGCTTCGGTTGCAATGAGAAGGGACATTACAAGAGTAGATGTCCTTTGCTCAAGAAGGTAAAACCTAAACCCACTCAAATTATTTTAGATACTAATGTGAGTTGTAGAAATGATGGTGCCAAGAAGAAGAAGGAGAAGAAGCACATTAGATGCTTCACGTGTGGTGAAATAGGGCACTACCACACAAAAATGCCCAAGGAAGGGAGAACTCAAGAAGTTGGAGCAATTGAAGAAATGAGAGAAGAAGAAGAAGAGGAGCTCGAGTCTAGGGGGAGCTTCAAGGGTAAGGGAGGTATACCCTAACTTGAAATGTAATTCAAATTCTTATGTTCCCATGCATGCTAGGAGAAATGACTTTGATTATCATTGTATGCCCATGCAAAATTTTAAATTTAAATATGATGATAATAATAGGGTAAATGTCGATCATAACCCTAGGTGACCTATGCATGAGAGACTTAGGAAAGTTAAATTCTCATTACCTAAGGAGAAGAAGGCAATAGAGAACCAAGGCATTAATCCTAAGAAGGAGAGACATATGCCCAGAAAGGGTAGGTCTAGCAATGTCCATGGTGGACATGTTGACTCTAGGTTTAGAAACCTAGAAAGGGAAAATCAAGCCTTGAAGGTAAAGCTTGATAAATTGGAGAAAACCCTGGCTAGATTCACGGTTGGATCTAAAGGGTTAAGTATGGTGTTGGGTAGCCAAAGATCCAATAATGATAGATCGGGTTTGGGATACCGATCTAGTGTCTCCAAGGCTAAGGGAAAGTCTTATACTAGGGTTGCATATGACTATAGCAAGGAGAAGTCAATAAATGGCAAGAGAAAGCCATTTAAAGGTAAGGAGAAGTTAACCAAGGACAAGGTGTCCAAGGTTAAAAAGCTTAGGTTTGTAGGCTAAGTGTCACCGGAGGTGCACCGATGTGGCCTAGCAATTGTGGATGAGTCACATAGGGAGGTGACTAAGGTTAAGAGCTCTACGAGGAGCTCAAAGAGTCAATTTGAGACCCATGACAAATGGATCTCAAGTGGGTACTACTTGGGGTCTAAAGAAGCCATGGAGTGTGCCAAATGGTTTGGAGACGGACTTGAGTTTCAAACCTAGGGATTTGGCACACATGATTTGTGTTTCATGCAAGAAATATGATATTTGGGGTCATATAGCATGATAATTGATTTTGGATGTATAGATACCATATAAACCAATGCTAGGGATGTATTATGAGTTGTTATGGGCAAATACATCAAGAGGAAGCCAAAATTAGGACTTTAGGTCAAGGTTCAATTGAACCATTTAGCCAGTTTTGGATTTTATGTCAATCTTAGGATTGGTGATAGATATATTTTGTAATGTATTTTTTCTAAGTAGACACTATTAAAACAGACCTCTCCACAAAATTTGGAAATTTTTGGAGGTCTGTGGAATTTCTAGAACATTTTTAAAGTTGGTCAGAAAAGGCTAATTTTTTCAGAAATAGGGTACCAGTCGACTGGTACAGATACTAGTCGACTGGTAACAATATTTTTGAGCACAGAATATCTCTGTAAGCTCATTTTTTTTATACCAGTCGACTGGTGCCGATATCAGTCGATTGGTAACAGTAGATTTCGAACACAGAATGCTTATATGTGTTGATTTCAATAGGGGTAGTCGATGGGTACCAAGGGGCAGTCGACTGATACCAGCCTGATATTGTTTGCAGTGTCGTTCTTGACCACGTCAACTCGTTTAGATGTATGAGATCCATGGGAGATAAATACATGAGTTTAGGGTCAGTTTGGACGACAAGTTTTCAATAATTGGGATATTATTGGAGAGCTTTTTGGATGTTAGGCAAAGGGGGAGAAGTAAGGTTTAGTTGGGAAAACCTTAAGTACCTTTGCGTAGGGGGAGCCTTGTGATAGGTTCTTAAATATATTTGTGGTAAAATCCTAGCTCATTGGGGAGTTTAGGTGTAGAGGGAGCCTTCGGATAGGTTCCAATGCATGTTGCATTTTGTTTTGCCAGTGTAAGTCCAAGTGTGTAGCCTTTGTTAGGATGTATACTAAAAGCCTAGCATTTGGTATAAATATTTATCTAGAAATAAGAATCACATTGGTCAAATGTCTACATTTATGATAAATGTAGTTGTTCAATTAATTTATATTGTAGATAACATGATGTGTGGTGTCACATACAGAGGATCATGTTATCAGTACCTTATAAATTATAAACAGTAGCTCACGACCAAGATGGAAAGGAACAAACCATTGGAAGGTCATAGTGTAATTAGGTATTAATTTATCTTAATTATATAATTACACTAGTACACTTAGAGTGTATTGAGTAGGACCATTAGAGGTCGTTTCTTTTATACTGACTTTATAAAGGAACAAAGACCTCAGTTATTATGGAAGTGTGTGCTCTTAATCCTAATATAATAACAAGCACATATATTTGATATTTATTTCTTTAATTTATCAATGAGTGAGATTTAGTTCGATAAATCAATAAGCCCGATAAGTTGGGAAATGATATCACTTATAGTGTGTGTTGTTGATTATAGAAGGAAACTATGTCCTAGTAATATAGGTTGAGAATGCCCCCAAGAGGAGCTCATAAGGATTGTCATGTTAAACCCTGCAGGTGGACTTAATCCGACATGATAATAAGGTTGAGTGGTACTACTCTTGGACTAAGATATTAATTAAGTGAGTTGTCAGTAATTCATTTAATTAGTGGACATTCATTATCTTAAACACAGGGAGACTAATACACTCATAATAAGAAGGAGCCCAAAAATATAATTTGGGATTGGTGCGGTAGTTCAATAATAGTTCTCTAGTGGAATGAATTATTATTGATAAAATTAAGTTGTGTGTTCGAGGCGAACACGGGATGCTTAATTTTATCGGGAGACCAAAACCAATTCCTCCTCTCGGTCCCTATCGTAGCCTCTTAATTATAGAGTACTATATCATCCTATACCCACCTTCTTACCCATCCTATAGGGGCCGACCAAACTAGCTTGGAGACCAAGCTAGGGCCGGCCATGGCTTGGTTCATGGGTGAATTCATATGGTCGGCCCTAGTTTGAACTCAAGCTTAGGTGGCCGGCCCTATTAAAATAAAAAGGAATTTTAATTTTAAAATTTTCTTATGTGGATAACATGATTTAAAAGAGAGTTTAAAATTTTAAATTTTTCCTTTTATAAGATTCTACAAAAGATTAAGAGAAGAGCTAAATCTCTTTCCTTATTTGTAGATTAAAAGGTTGATTTTAATTTTGGTAAAAACTTTCCTTTCAATCATGTTCATGATTTAAAAGAGAGTTTAAAAAATTAAATATTCTCTTTTATAAGTATCTACAAAAGATTAAGAAAAGATTTGATATCTTTCCTTATTTGTAGATTAAAAGAGATTTTAATTTTTAGAGATAACTTTCTTTTTATCCACATGTTTAAAAAAAAAAATTTAATTTCCTTTTTATAATCAACCATGAAGGGAAAAATTATTGGAGAAATTTTTATAAATTTTCGGAAGCAAATAAGGAAACTTTAATTTGTGTTTAAAATTTTTATTTGCTTAGAGATTTGAATGTGGCCGGCCATGATATGTGAGAAAAGGAATTTGATTTTAATTAATTAAATTTTCTTTTTCATGGTAAAGGAATTAAGGAAATTTTTATTAAAATTTCTTTATTTGCCAAGACCAAGGATTATAAAAGAGGAGGTAGAGGTGCCTTCATAGCTAAGATCTCTATTCTATTTTTCCTCTCTTTTCTCCTTGGGTGTGGCCGGCCCCTTCTTTTTCCTCTCCTCTCCTTTGTGTGGCCGAAACCTTCTCTTGGTGGAGATAGCTTTGGTGGCCGGATCTGAGAAGGAGAAGAAGGAGAGAAAAGAAGCCTCTTTTCTAGCATCCCTTGGAGCATTGGTGGTGGTTGAATCTCTTCATCCTTAGAGGTGCTCTTGTTGTGGCTGAACCTTGCAAGGAGGAGAAGAAGGTGCTTTGGTGGTTTCTCATCTCGGAAGATCGTTGCCCACACAACGTCCGAGGTTAGAAGAGGAATACGGTAGAAGACCTAGAGGTCTTTTTGCTTGCAAAAGAAAAAGTATACTAGTATTTAATTTCCGCATCATACTAGTTTTATTTCTTTGTAAAAATACCAAATACAAGAGGCATGCGATTCTAATTTTTCGAATTAGTTTTCGATGTTGTGTTCTTTTATTTTTCTTTTCCTTGTGATTCGATTGTTCCTTTTGGTTAACCTAGAGTTATTTAAGGAAATTAAATATTAGCTTTCCTTAAAAGGCTTTGTCTAGGCGGTGGTGGTTGCTCCCATATCCAAGAAGGTCATGTGCCTCACCATGCAGTCCTGGAAGCCAATTTTGGAAATTAATATTTAATGGAATTAATAACATAGGTAGATTTGGATCAAACGTGTTAAGTTTCGCAGGAGATCCAAGTCTAAACCTAAAAGAACAAATAAGTTAAACTTAGGATCAAACGTGTAAAGTTCCGCAGGCGTTCCAAGTTTAATTTAAAAGAACACATGGTAGCTAGGAAAAGGTTCAGACCTTTGTACAAAAATTTTTGTACAGAAGAACCATTAGGCTTTCCGAGTAGCAACCAACAGCCTTGGGAACGTAAGTCCATTTGGCGATGTAAGTCCAAGTGTGTAGTCTTGGCAACGTAAGTCCATTGTTTCTTTTCAGCATATTTATTTGCTATTATGTTTTCCCTAACTTAAACGTATTACCAAACATCAAAAAGGGGGAGATTGTTGGAGCAATCCCAATGGTCCGTGTGATCACGTGTTTTGGTGTTTGGGCAAAGGGTTTAAGTTAGGTTTACCCTTGTTATTTGATATGTGTATGTGAGTGTGCAGGTTTGCAGGATACACATATGACTCAGCTTGATGGCTTCGGGTCCAGTGAAGGATGGAGCATCCGACGGACCGTGGACAAGGCAGCAAGGACAAGGGCTGAGGGAAGTGACTTCGAGGCATACACGAAGGATGGCATTGGGGACGATCCACGATCTTGGATGCATCCGAGGGACGAGAGTCAAAGGAAGTAGGCTTGAAGGCAAGAGGTCAAGGCTGCAAAGAAGAGTCAAGTGAGTCGTGAGGGTACGAGTGCATGAGAAATTGTACTCGGGGAAAAATCCGGGGGGGGGGGGGGGGGGACTATAGCAGTCAACGGGTACCACAACAGTACTGTAGCAGTTACTATAGCAGTCGACTGATGCACTATAGCAATCGACTGGTGCACTGTAGCAGTCGACTGGTGTACTGTAGCAGTCGACTGGTAGAGAGCCGTTGAGATAGTCGACTGGTGCAAGGACCAGTCGACTGGTAACGGTAAAATAGCAAGACTATTTTCTTCCAAGCTCTATAAGAAGGAGCTTGGGATGGCCGACCAAGGTAACGAAATTAGACTTGGTTAAAGCCTAATTAGTAGTCATTAAGTGCTCAAGGTTTCCCTTGTGTCCAAGTGTTCTTGGTGAGTGTTGTGGTGAGGTTTCTCCACCCACAATGAGGTTTGAGCTAGCCGGAGCTTCCGGGGACTAATCCATCGACGGATTGAGGGATCGTCACCTTACGGACAACCGTGGAGTAGGAGCAAGTTATTTACGAACCACGTAAACGAACGTGTTAGCAGTTTGCATTTCTTTCTTGTTTATATTTGTATTTGTATTTGTGTTTGTATTATTGTATTTCCGCTTGCGCAACTAACAAATACGTAGGAAGCATTCGATTTTGGGGCGCCGTCTATCCAACCTCCTTCTAGCCGATCAACCGATCTCCTACACACAAGTCTCAGATAAGATTATCAGGTAACATCGAACTTAGTGTGACCAATCTGACCTCAGGAAAATTTTTTACCGGTTACTTGAGTAAATCAGAAAAATGAACATGGAGGTCCTTCCTGATAGCCAACATTCTCAGATCCATTAATCATTAAAGAGATTCCTAAATCTCAAATTCTAAATCCTTGATATATCATTAGAGGGCCTAACTATGATGCCCTACCTTCAAAGGTAAAGAGTTGTATAAATCGATACGTGAAAGGAAGAAATAGAAATTTGTCCACCACAAGTAGAGATAGAGAAAGGAAAAGAAATGTTAAGGTTAATATATGAATCATCAAAATTATTTTAAAATTTAAACATTTTAAATGGGACTCGGACGTACTAAAATCAGCATATATGGAAAATTAATGTTAGCCGCTGAAAGGTCATCAAAATTAGTACGTCATTTGATTATTATGACGCGTGATTTGAGAATCAAATATGGATGTGCCTTTGGTAAATTCCCATTTAAACAATACTGCATGACAATATTAAGAAATTTTACACCAATAAAAATGATAAATACTTTTTCAAAATATAGTTTGTTATTTTCGTTTATGAATAACACAAAAAAATGTGGGAATGATAGTAAAAGTGAAAATCCCAAGATGAATTAGGCAATATTTCCAAGTTAAAAATGTTGCTTAAAAACAGATGCTTGACTTTAAAATAAAATTCAAAATTTCTTAAAGCTACTCTAGGAGTTTTTCACAATTCCTCAAGTAATATCGTACTTGACGTGTTGATACAAGAAAAGTTGGCTCTTCAACAGTTTAGTCTTTCCTTTTTCCAAATTAAGAGACTCAGTTTTCGTTAAAGATCTTGGCAGGCTGAAGTCACCTGGTCCAAGAGAATTAAATGATTGAATTTCTTTGCTAAACAGACCTCATTGCAATTTTTAATGGGTAAAAATTAAAGGGTGTCTTAGATTTTTACAGATCATCAAAAGACATTCTATTTTAAAAAAAAAAAAAAATCAAATGGACACCCATTTTATGAATTTATTTTAAAATTATCCCTTAAGCGTTGTTTGTAAAAACTATCAAATAACTTCTACAATATATGATAGATATCGGATAACTTATACAATATGTAAAAGCAATCCAATAGTTACTACAATATGTTTAATAGTTGATCAATATTTCTTCGAGGAAAAATATCCAATAATCTTAAGATAATATTGACGATTATGGCATCGATCCGTGGGTCCCACTCCTACGGGGAAAAAATTAGAAAAATTCTTCGTAATTGTTTTCAAGCAATGACAGTAAAAGACACTATATTATTTGAAAAAAATGTATCTTTTAAGGTTACTATCAAAACATGTTCTAGCGCATCTAAAAGTGAACCTCAAGCGTTGGGAGAATTACTCGCAAGGAAGAATAGAATTTTCCCATGTGATAACCATACATTAAAAGAATAGACAACAAAATTATACCCTGGATATAATATAACAGTGATGGTCAAGATTTTGTGGGGGTCATTTGACTAAAATCACAAAGTTGAGGATAGTGAATTTAAACTATCCAAAAAGAGGACTAATGAGTCTTCAGATAGAAGATTAAGTCCACTTAGAAAAAAAAACTAGACTTGAGTCTAACTCAATAAGACCTAAGTTGAGGTTAAAATAAATGAATTAGAAGGATTGCATTACATGTGTTGTAAGTGACTAAGAATTAAGTCAAGTGTCTCACAAAGAATAAATACAATCATAGTCAGCACTCCAATCAAACGACTACAACTATGACTTGATAAGATTGAAAGACCAAGAGATGTATACTTCTTGAGTTGAGTATCTCTCGAAGAGTAATACAATCTTGGTCAACACTCCAATTAGACAACCGTAGCTACTTCTTGAGTTGAGTATCTCTCAAAGAGTAATACAATCTTGGTTAGCACTCCAATTAGACAACCATAGCTTTGGTTCGATAAGACTAGAAAACCAAGGGACGTATACTTCTTGAGTCGAGTGTCTCTCGAAGAGTAAATACAATATTGGTTAGCACTCTAATTAGACGACCACAACTTTGGCTCGATAAGATTGGAAGACCAAGGGAAGTATACTTCTTGAATTGAGTATCACTCAAAAAGTAATACAATCCTAGTCAGCACTCTAATCAAATGACCACAGCTTTGGCTCGATAAGATTGGAAGACCAAGCGATGTATATTTCTTGAGTCGAGTGTCTCTCGAAGAGTAAATACAATCTTGGTCAGCACTCCGATCAGATGACCACAAGTTTGGCTCAATGAGATTGGAAGACCAAGGGATGTATACTTCTTGAGTCTATTATCTCTCGAAGAGTAGTACAATCCTAGCCAACACTCCAATCAGACGACCACACTTTAGCTCAATGAGATTGGAAGACCAAGGGATGCATATTTCTTGAGTCGAGTATCTCTCGAAGAATAGTACAATCCTGGTCAACACTCCAATTAGATGATCATAGCTCTAGCCGAGTGAAATTGTAAGACTAAGTGATGCATACTTTCTAGATTGAGCACTTTTTGACAACAAGTGTAATCGTGCTCATCATCCTAATTAGACAACCACAGTTTTAACTCTGTGAAATCAGAAAATAGGAGTCATGAAGACTTGCTTTTAAGCAATATTGAGACCCTTGAAGTGTTTTATAAAACACTAGAAATGTGGTTTGAAAAATCAACTAAGTAAGATCATCATCCATGGTGGTTGAGGGAGAGAATGCAGGATATTGCTCAAGGAATGTTTCTCAAGAAAGATCAACATTCTAATAATTAACTATATCATATTCACCTCAATTCAACAATGGTGGTGTAAATATTGAGAAGATGATCAAAGCTATGTTGATAAGTTTTGGGTTTATCCTGAAAATTATGGAGGAAACTATCCTCTTGGTAAACCACAAGCCCAGAGATAGAAATGAAAAAAATTTCTATAAGGCATTCAAAGGTCACGAACCTTCTAATGAAGCCTATAAATGTGGGGGTCAACCACTGTGCCAATATATATGATACATTATAGTATCTAAGAAATTATAAGAAGGGCACTAGTGTAAAATGGTATGTTTTAAAATGACGTAATACCATTAAAGCAGTAGATCTCTAGTGGTAAAATCTCCATTGAATATGGAGATTTGTGTGGATCTACTAGGTCTACCAAGAGATCAATTATACTGCATGTCTAGGGGAATGAGTCTAAAACTCAACATTTAAATCGAGTAATAGAAACCCAACCATGTTCACTGGAGATCCTAATGTCATGGTTCAAAAGGGACAACTAAGCTATAAGATTCGAGGCACCTAGGAGTAATTACTATAACTCATTCCTAGAGACAAAAGGTGCAACCTGTGAAATGAGTAAAGGATGAACAAAAGTTTTTAATAATTCATATATTATACCGTAAAGGGTATAATAAGGTATTGTAAGATACTCTTAATAGGAGGTCACCTATATAAGTGTGAAGATGGGTCGCTTCAATAAAACACTTATGAATCCCAAGCTTTGTCCATGGCTAAAACGGACATGATAGAGAACTAGTAAAAGCCTAGGGGGCTATTGTGTGGATATGATTATCTTGGTTTACACCAATGGCTGAACAATTCAAGACATAGTTCATTGGGCAGTCAAGTAAATCCGATCGTATTCCACTATGGAAGGTTCAAAGCCACAAGCTACCTTTCTTGATGCAATAGTCTTCCAATGGAACTCTTGTTTGAGATTTAAAACTTATCCATAATTTTCATTCATGTAGGGGATTGTTGGAAAATTGGTTTGGTGACCTTTAGGGATAAGATGACTATTTCGTGAGTAGATCGTCGTAAATCAATTTCTCGAGTGAATGAGAAATTAATGGTTAATGAAGGGTTGCTCCGATATGATCGGACGAAAATTTGATTCGTATACGAGTTGGATTCATGAATGAACGCTAACTCGAGTATGTGGAATTATTGAGAGTTATGAAATTATAATTAATTTCATTGATTAATTTATTGATTGATTAAAAATTAATCATTGTAATATTAATTAATTGATTAATTAATATTTATAATAGATTAAGTAAATAATTAATCATATTAATCAATTAAATTAATCATAATGAAAAGGTTTAATGAAAATGTTTAAGTGAAAATGTTTAAGAGAAAAGACACATCTCATATCCTTTCACTCTTGGAAGAAACCTTTCACATCTTAAGAGTAACCCTTCATCTTTATAAAACAAACTTCATTCCTTCCACTCAAATCACTCAATTCTTACTCAACTCTCAAGTTATGAATTCTCCTCTTGTGTTATATTCTCTCTCTTCTCTTAAGAGTTTCAAGGCTTCGAAAGTTCGAGAGAGATCAAAATTTGGAATGCTCCTATTTCGAGACCCAAGTCATTGTATCTTGGGAGATGATTACTAATAAACTGTAATCACCTGAGTGGGATAATATCGTCTTAAGGAAAGAAGACTTAGCCTTCACCTCGACCTTAATACTCTTATCCTTAGGGATGAGTTTACCCAAAAGAGTTGTGTTGACATCCGAATGGATAACTCGATGACCGACGAGATTAAGTCGGTAGTGATGATATCAAGAAAGGTATGTCTCTTACCCGAAGGGGTACTTCGATAATCGAAAGGTAATGTCGAGAGTATAAATGGGACAAGACCCAATCGTCATACCAAGCTCCACCAATTAGAGTTATTGACTAATCGTCGAGATGACTGACCAGGCCCAACTATTGGATCTCAATACCAAGGATCAATATACCCATATTTTTTCTTTGAGAATAATTATCCAATAAGATTTAGGATTAGGATACCTAAAGATATTATATCAAAATAACTTCCATAATTGTTTTAAATTTATTTTGATGAAATTTAAATAATTTTGACTAAATTGGTAAATAGTATTTTGATATAATAATACTCAGATATCCTAAACTTTAAACCCACACTAACATGTTGTAATAACTACTGGTAACTTTTACACGTTGTAACAACTACATAATAGCTTCTACGCATTATAGAAGCTACCGAGTAGCTTCTACATGTTATAGCAGCTACTTGTAGCTTGTATAAGGTATAAATCTTAATGCTCTATTTCCTTCGAGGCACAGATTGAGGGAAAGAAATCTCTGCGAAAGATAAGTCCTTGCAGCAGAGCAAGATAAAAGAAAAGGAAAGGGAGAGGAGAGAATAGAATCCACAAGGAGAAAGAGGGGAGGGGAAAACAACAGTGAAGTCATGCTAGGCGAGTCCGGGGGACTCATAGAGTCGATCTCGAGTGCCTCTTGCACGGGAGGTGGGCAACCACGAGATGTCGCTCGGCAAGCCGAACGAGCGGTGCCACCCGGTAAGCCGGACAAGCGGTGTTGCCCGGCAAGCCGGAGGAGTGGTGCTGCCCAGCAAGCAGAAGGAGCGGTGCCTGAGTGACGTGACCTCAATCATTACGCGGTATTGATGTGCATAAATTATATACACCTTTATCCATGTTTTGACGCACATCTACTTGTATTTCATGAGCATAATCTATGTTTATTGCACCCTATTTTATTATAATATCATATTTACACTTCTTTTATTCGGAGATCTGCTCTTTGATTGTTTTGATTGATAGGACGTCATTTGGAATAAAAGTGGAACAAAATGCACATTAGAGCAAACATTGAGAAGATCAAGTTCAAGCCGTGTGAAACCACATGGTCGTGTGAAACCACACGGCTATATGGTCTTGCCTATAGCAAATTAAGCTTCGACCTTGTGAACTCACACGGCCGTGCCACACTCTAGAAAAGAAGAAGACCATGGCTGTGTGAATCCACACGGTCGTGTAGGCTTTCCAAAGTAGAAGCAGACCACTGCCGTGTGGAATTCCAGAGAACAAGAAGAGCATGGCCATGTGGATTCCTCACAGCCATGTGATAACCATGATTTTACTGTATTATTTTGATTCATATATGCATGGTTTGATGTTGATTTCATAGGTTTAAATCATGGTTACATCACATTTTGTGTATTGTGTGTATTTTTGAACTTAATTACAAATTACCTTATTTTTGTGTTATTTGATGCTAATATTTGAGTCTTATTTTGTAGGCATCAAAGGATCTTGGATGTGGATCTATTTGAACCGAAATTGGGCTCGAATCGGGGCTACATGAGATGATCAAATCTTGGAGTTATTTGGACCGTTCATCTACAATCAAGCAGATCTGAGTCATCCATTGAAGATTTGGCCCATCCAACCTAATGAAGAGGTGACCTCAGCCATAGATGAAGATCTTGAGGTTTTGATCCAGATCTGAGTTCATATAGCCATTGATCAAGCCCGAATTAATTTGAACCGTTCATCGAAGATTTGGAAGATCTGAACCATCCAATGAAGATCTGGTCGATCCAACCTAAGGGAGAGTAGATCCAGACCCTAGATGAAGATCAGTACCTCCGGATCGGATTTTGGGTGGCTTTTCACCATTAATCAAGCGCCAAATCGATTTCAGCCGTCCGTTCAGATCTGGATCAGATTCAAAACAGAGAAGCTACAGTACTCTTGTCTTCGTCAATCCTCCACAGCGCAACTTCATCCCGCGGTGAGTTCTTCAGGATTCCGGCCCCTTTCTCTTCTCCAATCAATTTCTCGAGCTTCAACTTCATTGTAGAGCTTCACGGCAGCTCATCCCGATCTTCTGGAGCCATTGAAGGGTGTTCCCTCCGGCGAGATTCTGCACTTCGGTGAACCTCTATTTTCGCCAGATTTGTTGGGTGTTTCCTCAGATTTGAGCTTCACCTTCCATAAGAGACGTTCTGTGGTGTTCCTCCGGCGTTACTGAGCTACATCCGACCACAATCCGCAATCCACAGTCCTTATCCAAATTCAGAGCTCAAGATGTGCAGATTTCCAGAATTTTCGGCCGATTATTGGTTTCGGGTTGTTCTAGCTCGCCGGAGGTGGTTCCCCGGCGTTGCTGAGCATACCTGGAGCTGATATGCCACTGATATTCTTCATTGAGGACCAGAGTTGGGTGTTCTCGACTTTGGCACTCTTGTGTGACGGCAAGAGTGTGTTGCTTGTTAGATTGGTTGTGAGAATGGATCGGTTAGGGTTTATTTCACTTTGTTACTGTTTTTACAGCTTAGAACATATTCCTTTATGTTTGTTATGATTTAGAAAGTAATCTATCATTTCATTTCATAGTTGAAGCTTAATTTGTGTTTATTTGATGTTTGGTTAATTATTTAGTGTTTAAGTTTAAAGGTAGGGTTTAATTTCTGTTTAGATCAAATTTAAATGCTTCGTATTATTTCATTCCCAATTTAATTCAATGCTTAGATTAGATTTTATTTAAGTCTTGCTATTTCATTTGTAGTTAATTGTGTTGAAGATGAATTCACTACGTAGTGTGACAATGCGTCTTGGATTGATCGTTGACACTTATTAGATTTTATTTATGCATTAGATTAATTTCTTATTTGCGGTACTTTTCCTTTGTTAGAATTAAATTCAAAGCTTAAACCCCATTTTTATATCGAAAACCCCAAAAATAGGAATAAATGACAATCCTAGATTACATCCTACCATTTGTTCCTCGAGAGATCGATCCTGGGCTCGTTACTACAACGTTATTGTGAAATTAAGGGGTTCAGTGGAAATACATTTGTACAATTTGATTAGAGGATGTGACAGATTCGCTTATCAAATTTGGGCGTCGTTGCCGGGAAACACACGTTATATGCAGTGTTTGGTAATTTAAGGATTGTTCATTATTTTGATTGCTTTCATGCTTATATATCCATGTCTTTGATTTTTTTTGTTCTTGAGTCTTCTAATTTTATTTGTTAGTGTGTTCAGTGTAAGAACAGGAAATTTATTCGACCATAGATCCATATTATCAGTATTTTGGAGATTGGATGGAGAGTTATTATGATCAACCTCAAACTGGGATTTATGCGCCCGAATATCAGTATGAGGATGCACAAGAACAAATTGAAGAATCAATGTGGAAATTCAATAAAGTTATGCAACAAATGAGAGAGCATCAAGAGCAACAATTTGCAAGGATACAAAATATACAGAGTCAGTTAGATCAAATTGCATCATCCATCAACCAGTTACAAAAACAAAGAGCCAGTGAGGAGATGGATTGTGGAGCTCTTGTCAGGCCTGACACTGCATCTACTTCCTTACTAGATTCTTTTAGTACTTTTTATTGTTGTGATGATGTAGTTGTTCAAATTTCTGATTCAACTAATGTTGTTACTTTAGATGTTGTAAATGATGCAAGTATTGTTGCAGAAGATGATTTAAGTGTAGGGGAATGCTTACTGGAAGCAATACCTCAAGAATCACCTGTATTTGATGATGATGATGAAGAGAGTGTAGGGGCTTGTGCTATGCAGCCTAGCACCCAAGAATCACTACATGAAGATGAACATTCACTTGAACCAGAGTCTGAGCATGTACTTGATGAGAAAGAGGTAACAGTCTCCACTCCAGGTACCTCTCAAGATGACAAGGTGAGTATTTTTTATGATTTTTCAGCAAATGTAATGGAGGTACCAATTGTTGACTTTATTAGTTGTGATTTATATTTTGATATATATTCTACCCACACTAATATTCTCCTATTATCTTTTTACCCCACATGTGTGTGGGAGGTGTTTTCTTTGATTGATGTTGTAGGAGAACATAAGCTTCCGGAGTGGATACTTGAACTGAACCGCCTCCGACCTCCAGAAAAAGCTTTCGATGGAAAAATGATTAATAAGAAGAATTTGAGTGGAAGCAAAAGTACTCCACTACCGGGGTGGCTTCTTCTTCTAAACCTTCTTCAACCACCGGGAATGAAAGGGGAGTTGGTTCCAATTTCGCTTCCTTTTGTGTTTTAATTCATGCTTTGTTAATAAATTCTTGCTTTATACATGTCTTTAGTTTAATACTTTTCATTTGCATTTTAGTTTCATACTTTGCATTTGCACTTTGTTTATACATTTTGCAATTTTATTTCCATACTTTGCATTTAGTTGGTATACATAGCATGTCATTTGAATAAAATTCTCCATGAGAATTTTCTAAGTAATACTTTTAAGATGGTAAGAGCTTCTAAAATTTGATCATCAATATTAGGTCATTGGACATGATTGAATGCTCTACTTACATGATATTGGTTAAAATGGTGGTGGATTCCATTTTGATTAATCAAGCTTGATTGCATGAAAATACCTAGAGAGGACCACCTTAAGCCTAAACACTATTATTTTCTCTTGTATGGTATGCGCTCATAGCAAACTAAACTCTAGAACTTGCTTTGCTTCTTTTCAAAGTCACAATAACATATGTATGCATGGAAAAGAAGGATATTTGTCATTTTTGTTCTATCATGTTTTCCATTTCTTTCTCCACAGTTTTCTTGAAACATTTTCATCTAGCATTCTAATTCTTGATTTCCTTTGCTTGTCATTATTTCGTTGAGAGTATTGATTGAATTCTTGATGAGTTAGATTGTGCAAGATGACCAAGTTTTAAGTGTGGGGGAGATGTATAGAGCTTTTGAATGCTTGGATTTATTTGTGAATGGATGGGATTCAAATTCAAGCCAAAGATGAAGTTTTGGGAAGATGTAATGGAGTTAAATGCTTAAGGTTTTTAAAGTTGGGATGCTACTGTGCTAGAAAGAAAATGTTGAAAATATTGCCATGAATGAAGTGCTCTTAAGATTGTATGCTAAATGAATTCATTTCTTGAGTTTTATCATGTCAAGAACAAGTTACAATTACTTTGGATTTTGAGACTTGATACTATGTTGATACATTCAAAACTCTAGGAGACACATGTTGGAAGAATATGTTGATGTGTTTAATTCTGCAGAGATGAGAATGAAGATGAAATTTGCATGTGTTGCATTGCTTTTAGTAGTTATTTTAGGAATTAAATGTGGAAGGCTTAAGTTAAGTTAAAAAAAAAAATCTATTTTGAATTCCTGAAAGTAGGATTGCTTAACAAGGATGGATCATGACACTTGAAATTCTGTAACAATTTTGCAGATTGATTAATTCTGGAGAGTGCTTCTAGGTGAACTAATGGACATAGCTGCTGATTGGATTTTGGACTCTATACAATGACAAAAAAAAAATAGAATGAGTAGCAGTGATCATTACACAAAAATCTACAGAGACAGTGAAGGCTGCAGAAACATGGAAATGAGGAGTTAGTATCAAAGTTGTGCTGGAATTCAGGAGAAGTTTTAAAACCAATGTGAAACTCAAGTTAAGTTCTGTTTTGTGCTGTAACAAATGGGATTTTTGCTTCCATGGCATTTACAGAATAAGAAAGGATGAAATTCAGCACAGAATCTGGATACAGAAATGCAGGAATTGAAGCTGTGTACATTCATTGTGGAAGTTTTGAATTTTTAGCAGTGAAAGAAACAAGTGGATTGCTACAAATTCTAATTGTTGAACTGAAAACTAGAAAACCAGAATTTATGCCTGCATAATGGATTTCCAGGGAATATAAGTTCTGGATTTAGGTTGTGTGATTACATAACAAAATATCTGAGTTTTGAAGTTGATTTTGATGTAAATGCTGGTGAGAAATCTATGTGCCATTTCGTATTAGCAATGAGTATTGAGTGGATCCTGTTGCTGAACCTTGCTTATTCTGGACAGTTTAAAGGTTCTGAATCTGAAGTAGAAGAGGCTGCTGTTAGGCAAAAATTTTAGAAGCTTTTGAGCATCTTGAGTGGTTGATGATTTATTGCATTAATTAATTATGGAATGCTAATGAGGATATTGGAGTTTGCTTGGCAAACAATTGATAAAGTGGGGTGCAAAAATTGGGAAATTGCAGAACATGAGAAGTGTAGAAATTTGGTATCAAGGCGTATAAAAAAAATTAGAAGGAGCACTTAAACAAAGTAGAAGCTTAAGTAAAGATCTCGTACCTTCAGAAACAAATGGTGTTACAGTACTACATTATCTCCTACAAATTGGATAAAATTGATTTGTGATTTCTGAAACTAGTATCAAGTTTAGAAGTTTTTGATTGATTCTGTTGAGTCTGTTTTCTGAATCGGACCAGCAAACTTCAGTGCAAGAGTTCAGTAGGTTGGCATGAGTTGGAATTGTCATAGATCTATTTCGGAATTGGCCTTTTTGATGAGAAGTCTGTAACTTAGTAAAGTAAGTTCATATCTGTCTTGAGGAAGGTTGATGTCTGTTCTGAGAAGAGTTGAAGCTGCTGGGGATATGAGATGAAACTACCTTAATTTACAAATTTTGTAACTGCATAGCTTTACTGCAGTGCTAGTAATCAGAGGTTGCTGTAAGTGTATCAGGAATACTGCTAGAAATTTTTCACAGCAGCTCATATCTTAAAGGATGATGAAAACATGAAATTTGCTAAGGGAATTGAGTTGTTAGTCATCAGGGTATATGCAGCACAAATATAACAAGATGTATTTGTAATCATTCTTTAATCATTGAACTTGATTTGTGCCAACTTCTCTTATGAACTTTCTGGACAGAAACAAGTTAAGAAATCTCAGTTTTGTAATGTTATATTGATTTCTATCTAGTTCATGAAGCCAATCCAGATTGTATCAAAGGCTTTGAAAAGGAAGAAGGCATCAATTGCAAAGACTTGATTCTGAATTCTGATATGCAGAAATGAAGAAGGCTGTAAACTGTTTACTGATCAAAATTGTACTGAAATCAGGCTCCTATTATCTCAGAAATTGTGATGCAATTCTGTTCTCTGTCAACAGTTCTGGAGTTTAATTCTGAATCCGCTGAAACTGGACTGCAATTCTGTTCTTTATTGAACTCTACAACAAGGATTAAATTTGTAAGCTAGTTCAGAAGGGATTGACACTAAAATGCTTATACATTATTTTAGTGGCAAAGATGAAGGATTTGAGGGTAAGTGTATCCCAAATTCTGAAACTGAAGTTGGGAAAACCAAATTGGCAGCTTTAATTAGCTGTGATGTAAGATTTGAGAAGCATGCTTTCAAAATGAGGTTGTTAGGGCAGATCAGAAGTTGAAAAAAAAACTGATACTCTTTGCACAAGTGCAGAAATCAATCAATGGAATGAGGAAAAATGTGTATCAACTGAAGTGTTGAGTGCTAATTGCAATCTGTGGTGTGCTTAATTCTTTGTGCAGCTTTCTGAATATAACAAAATCTGCAAATTCATTGAAACCAGAGTTTCAGAAATTAAAAGTTGTTGTTGCTTCTCAATTCAAAGAACTAAATAGATTTACTTTAGCTTCTTTTGAAAACAATTGTATTTCTTGTTGTAGTTTTAGAAGTGGTAAATGCAGAAGTTGTGACCTTTGATGTTCTCTTCTTTCCAAATGCCTTGTGAAACAACATCTGCAAATCCGGGAATCTCATTTACAACAGAACAGAAAATAGAGTGCTGAATGGGCAGCTTTATGACATATGCAGTTGTGATATATTAGTTGTTATAATCTGTGTGCCATACTATTATGCTGAAATTTTGTACAATCTGTAGAAATGAATGCTGAATTGTTGTAGAAATGCTAGAAGATTGCAGAATTGCAGAAAGGAACAGATTTGAGGAGATGCTGATTTAAGTTATTAAGGTATAAAATGTCAGGATAAATTGTAGTGGGTTGTAGAGACAGCTACTGGAAAATTCTACCAAAACAGTTTGGATTCAGGAAGGGTTATAGTGTTGTATTGATGTATCATCTGGAAAATTTCTGAGTTTGTTTTTGAATTTGGAACTTACATGGATGTATTCAATCCTTAAAGCTTTTTTGCAACTGATGGGAGTGACTGATTTGGTGAAATTGTGAAGAGTTTCTAATTACTTTATATCTGATATTTAATTCAATTTCTTGAGCTTACTAGAATTACAGATTGTTGAAATTGCTGATTTTTCCAGCTGTATTACAATGCTGATATCAAAGTAAATCTTTGGGAGGTCATTTAGGTATGGTAAAGTGGCTGTTGGAATGGAGAAGCTAACAGCTGATGCAGAATTGATCCATGAAGTCTTTAAGTAAATGAAGTATGTTGTAAGCTGTAGTGAGGAAATATTCAGGATATGAGCAAGTTCGTGCCAAATATTTCAAGCTAATTGATGATCAGAAATGAATTAAACTCAAGCTAGATAAAACAGAAGCTGCAGCAGGAAAGGAATAAAACAATGGTTAGAGTGTGTTAAGTTTTTGGATACATGATTGTGGCATTGTCCGAGACGACCAAAGTTTAAGTGTGGGGGAGGGAGCTTTTCTCTATAAGGTGATATTGAATTGTTTTAGTTTCAAAATGCTGAAATTAAAGCGAAAAGAAAAAAAAACAGTGAAAACAGATAGAAAAAAAAAGTGGCAAATCAAGAATTGTTTTAGTTTCAAAATGCTGAAATTGAAGTGAAAAGAAAAAAAACAGTGAAAATAGAGAGAGAAAAAAGTGACAAATCAAGAGTGTATCAAATGTGAAGATAGAGTATCAGGATTTTTGGTTAGCCATTAAATTGAAGGGGAGGTTAGCTTGGTCTTTTGAAGTGATAAAAACAAATGGTATTCATCTCTTTATACATCAAATGGGTCAACTCATCAAGTAAATTCCTTCCATACTCTCATTCTCTTCATTGAATTCTTTTCTTTTGCCATTTCATCCACTTTCATTGTTCTTTTTGCTTTCATTCCAATTTTCATGATAAAATCCTTTTGATTCATGTATGCTATGTTTATAGTGGTGGAGAATTAGAAAATAAGCAAGCTTATGGTAGTGAATAGTTGTGAGTTGCATTGAGTGAGCTCTATATATATGCAATTTTGAGTGTGAGAGCTAGAATAGGTAAATTCCTTTTGAGATTGCATCTTGCTTAATTTTTTAATTGGATTGAAACTACCATACCTACTGATTATTGTTTGGATTGTATTCATGATTGTTTGTGATCTTTTAGATGGTCGTAGTTAAATTCCTTTTACTATCTTCTAGGTATTGCTAGGGAAATTTTTGTGGAGATGAATTTTAGTTTTCTTTACTTTCACGGGACGTTCAAGATTAAGTGTGGGGGATTTGATAAGCATGATTTTACTGTATTATTTTGATTCATATATGCATTGTTTGATGTTGATTTCATAGGTTTAAATCATGGTTACATCACATTTTGTGCATTGTGTGTATTTTTGGACTTAATTACAAATTATCTTATTTTTGTGTTATTTGATGCTAATATTTGAGTCTTATTTTATAGGCATCAAAGGATCTTGGATGTGGATCTATTTGAACCGAAATTGGGATCGAATCGGGGCTAAATGAGACGATCAAACCTTGGAGTTATTTGGACCGTTCATCTACAATCAAGCAGATCTGAGTCATCCATTGAAGATTTGGCTCATCCAACCTAATGAGGAGGAGATCTCAACCATATATGAAGATCCAAAGGTTTTGATCCAGATCTGAGTTCATACAGCCATTGATCAAGCCCGAATTAATCTGAACCGTTCATCGAAGATTGGGCAGATCTGAACCATCCAATGAAGATCTGGTCGATCCGACCTAAGGGAGAGTAGATCCTGACCCTAGATGAAGATCAGTACCTCCGGATCGAATTTGGGTGGCTTTTCACAATGATCAAGCACCAAATCGATTTCAACCATCCGTTCAAATCTAGATCAGATTCAAAACAGAGAAGTTACAGTACTCTTGTCTTCGTTGATCCTCCACAGCGCAGCTTCATCCCATGGTGAGTTCTTCAGGATTCCGACCCCTTTCTCTTCTCCAATCAATTTCTCGAGCTTCAACTTCATTGTAGAGCTTCACGGTAGCTCATCCCGATCTTCTGGAGCCATCGAAGGGTGTTCCCTCCGGCGAGATTCTGCACTTCGGCGAACCTCTGTTTTCGTCATATACTGCAACAAAAACTCTCATAGACATCAGTGGAACAACAACGGTTTTAAGCAAAAACCGATGTCTTTGAGTATTTTACACCGGTTTTCCCAAAAACCGGTGTCTATGAGCGCAGATTTTCGCCGAAAACAGAGGTTCACGTTTCGCCGAAAACAGAGGTTCACAGAGGAGTGTGGCGGTGTTCCTCCGGCGTTACTGAGCTCCATCCGACCACAATCCGCAATCCACAGTCCTCATCCAAATTCAGAGTTCAAGATGTGCAGATTTCCAGAATTTTCGGCCGATTATTGGTTTCGGGTTGTTCTAGCTCGCCGAAGGTGGTCCGCCGGCATTGCTGAGCATACTTGGAGCTGATACATCACTGATATTCTTCATTGAGGACCAGAGTTGGGTGCTCTCGACTTTGGCACTCTTGTGTGACGGCAAGAGTGTGTTGCTTATTAGATTGGTTGTGAGAATGGATCGGTTAGGGTTTATTTCACTTTGTTACTATTTTTTACAGCTTAGAACATATTCCTTTATGTTTGTTATGGTTTAGCAAGTAATCTAGCATTTCATTTCATAGTTGAAGCTTAATTTGTGTTTATTTGATGTTTGGTTAATTGTTTAGTGTTTAAGTTTTAAGCTAGGATTTAATTTCTGTTTAGATCAGATTTAAATGCTTCGTGTTATTTCATTCCCAATTTAATTCAATGCTTAGATTAGATTTTATTTAAGTCTTGCTATTTCATTTGTAGTTAATTGTGTTGAAGATGAATTCACTACGTAGTGTGACAATGCGTCTTGGATTGATCGTTGACATTTAGTAGATTTTCTTTATGCATTAGATTAATTTCTTATTTGCGGTACTTTTCCTTTGTTAGAATTAAATTCAAAGCTTAAACCCCATTTTTATATCGAAAACCCCAAAAATAGGAATAAATAACAATCCTAGATTACATCCTACCTTTTGTTCCTCGAGAGATCGATCCTGAGCTCGTTACTACTGTAGGACCGATGCGGCCGGGTAGAAGGGGGGGTTGAATAGCCCTGAAAAATCAAACACAACCTTTTCTCGTACGATTAAGCTAACACATAAAAAACAGATTAAACAGAAAATAAAGCATAAAAACGAGGCACCGAATTTGACTTGGTTACAACCGGGGAGGTTGTTAATCCAAGGATGAAGATCGCACTAAGAGCTCCTTCAGGCGGAGAAGCCTCGTTTACAGCAGTGTAAGCATAGAAAGACAGAAGCTAATCTAAACAGTGGAAGCACACAAGTGTTGTTTACAATTTCTGAACTGATGAAGAGCTTCTGGACCAAGGCTATATTTATAGCCTTGGTCGGGGCGAAGGTTCCGGGGCCCTGGGAGGGATAAATTTTATCCCCAACGTTCAAATCACGTAAATCGCGATCTTGGTCAAAATCGGTCAAGGCGCCGGAAGCATTCAGGCGCCGGTTCCGGCGCGGTTGGTTTGAGCGCCGGGCAAAAACAACTTCGGTTGACTTTTGTCGGACCACTTCTCCGTTAAGTCCCGTCTCGGTCCGGGTCTTACGCTCCGGATCCGCTTGATTGGTGATCTCGACATCCGATAGGGCTCACCCGAACCCATCTTCCGGTCTTCTCGAGCGTGCTTCCCTCCGGCTTCTCGTCCCTCGGAATTGCCGCGTGTCCCTTCTCGTCCACCAGCGTACTCATCCGCAGACTTCGTCCCTTGATCGCACCCCGTGCCGACCTTCGCGCTAGCTGCGTCTCTTGTTCCCCGAGCAATCTTCCGCTCCGGCTTTCGTACCTCGGAACCATCGCGCGCACTTCCTTCTCGTCCGCCGGTGTACTCTTCCGCAGCGCCTCGTCCCTCGGACGCACCGCGTGCCGTCCTTCTCGCTAGCTGCGTCTTCCGCTCGAGTACCTGTGCTCCTAAGCTCCTGCACACTTAGACACAAGGTAAGAAAACAACAGGACCTAACTTAACTTGTTGATCACACCAAAACCAACCTTGGGGTTCCAACAATCTCCCCCTTTTTGGTGTGATCAACCCAAGTTAAGCTAGGGTTAACTAGACAAAAAATAAACTAACTAAATTTACAATTTAGTGCACAAAGATAGAAAAAAAATAGTTTTAGGCTACCTCCCCCTAGACTTATACTTATCCTTCTCCCCCTTTAATCACAAAAAAATGGGGTTCCAAGAAAAAATCTAAGGGTTAAAGACTTAGAAAATTTTGAAAAGCTACCTTAAAAAAATTTCTAAGTCAAAAGATTCTAAGTTAGAAAAAGAATTTTGCAATCAATAAAACTTAATTAAATAAAATATTTTTGAATCAATAAAAGCAGAAAAAACTCTAAGTAAAATTTTCTAAACACTCTAAGTAAAATTATTTTTGAAAATTGAATTTAAAAAAATTTAAGTCAAAATTTTGAAACATGTTTGAATAACTTTTTAAAGCATTAAATAATTCTAGTATTAATGCTTTATTAATTAAACATTTATTTCAATATTTGGCTTCCAGGCAGTGGCGAGGCACTAGGCCTTCTTGGTTATTGGAGCAACAACCACTTTCTAGTCAAAGCCCATAAAGAAATTTTTGTTTAATTTTCTCACTTAAAGCGCTAACTTTGATTTTAAAATTTACACTAAGCAAGATTTAGGAACCCAATAAAGGTTCCAACCTACTGGATTAACTAAAAATTTCTTAGGGACATATTTTCTAGAGATATTTTTAATTTGTCCCTGGTGATATCTATAATACCAATTCAAATTATTGAACCTTCTAAAATTGGTTTTAGATGAGCAAGCAGAGTTTTTCAAGTTTTCTACTTGAATTTTTAAATTTTGAATTTCTAATTTTAATTTTTCATTTTCTAAATTTGATTTATCTAGCATTTCTAACGGACAAGATGTAGCTAATATTGCTTTTAAATCTTTATTTTCATTTTCTAATTTGCAGCAATCTTTTGTTAAAATTTTAATGAATTTAAACATTTTATCAGGAGGAAGAGATCGTACCTCACTTACCTTGTCGATCTCGTTGTCGGTTTCTCCCCCTGAACTGCTGCTCTCTTCGGACGTGGCTCCCCCTTCATCGATGCTTTCGATGCTCATTTCGGAAGAGCTTGACTCGCAGTCGTCGTCTTGATGACTCGCCATTAACGCAAGCCCGGAGAACTCCTCGACTTCCGATTCCGACGACGTATCATCCCACGTCGCTTTTAGGGCCTTGCGCTTTTGGATAGGCTTCTTACCCTTGTCCTTCCCTTTGTTCTTCAGTTTAGGGCAATTGTCTTTGACGTGCCCTTCTTCATCGCAATGGTACCATTGCAAGCCTTGGTCGGGGCGCCTGGAAGGGTTCCGGGCGCCCTGGGGGGGGATAAAGTTTTATCCCCCAACGTTCAGATCACGTAAATCGCGATCTTGGTCAAAATCAGGGTACGGGCGCCCGGAAGCATTTCGGGTGCCCCGGACAACTCCGGCTCGTGTCGGCTCGTGTCGGACAACGGGCGACAGTTCGTCGGAAAGCAGCTCGAGAAATGGTGCAAGGGATATGGCATTGAGCAGCACTTCATGTCTGTGGCGTATCCCCAAAGTAATGGTCAAGCCGAAGTAGCCAACCGGGAGATACTCCGAATTCTTAGGGCTCGGCTCGACCACATGGGAGGAAGCTGGGTGGACGAGTTGTCGGGAGTCCTATGGGCCATCCGCACGACCCCTAAGGAGGGAACGGGAGTAACACCGTTCCACCTGGTGTATGGAGGCGAGGCGGTCGTCCCAGTCGAAGTCGGCGTAGAGTCCGTCCGGATCCAGAACTACGACGAAGATAATTCCGAGCGGAGGCAGCTAGAATTGGACTTGATCGACGAGGAGCGAGCCAAAGTGTCCGTGCGGCTGATGGCCTACAGGCAGAGAATGAAGCAGAACTACAACCGCCGCATGATTCCCAGAGCATTCCAGGTGGGCGACTTGGTCTGAAAAACGAGAAGTCGGTCGGGGACATAGGCAAGCTGGAGGCTCCTTGGGGAAGACCCTTTAAAGTCGTCGAGAAGCTCCGATCGGGAGCCTACTACTTGGAGGATGAGGACGGACGGCGGCTAGAGAGACCATGGAGCGCAAACCACCTCCATCCCTATCCGGCCGGATGAAAGGTGCGCCGATGTAATATATTTCATTAATATTCCATTCGGATGTATCCTTTGGCTGCATGAATGAAAGTTATAAGAACAAAGCAAAGGCATGAGCATTGTGCGCCCAGCGAGTAGCTGTGTGAAGGCATGGCGAAGACCCCGTGTCATTCGGCTGGGCGTATATTATCCGAACCATAGGCTCGATGGCGAAGACCCCGTGCCGTTCAGCCGAGCGTATATTATCCGAGCCACAGGCTCGATGACGAAGACCCCGTGCCGTTCGGCCGGGCGTATATTATCCGAGCCATAGGCTTGATGGCGAAGACCCTGTGCCGTTCGGCCGGGCGTATATTATCCGAGCCATAGGCTTGATGGCGAAGACCCTGTGCCGTTCAGCCGGGCGTATATTATCCGAGCCAAAGGCTCGATGGTGAAGACCCCGTGCCGTTCGGCTGGGCGTATATTATCCGAGCCACGGGCTTAATGGCGAAGACCCCGTGCCGTTCGGCCGGGCGTATATTATCCGAGGCACGGGCTCAATGGCGAAGACCCCGTGTCGTTCGGCCGGACGTATATTATCCGAGCCACGTGCTCGATGGCGAAGACCCCGTGTCGTTCGGCTGGGCGTATATTATCAGAGCTATAAGCTCATTGTTAAAGACCGTCGAGCAGTGACGTTAAATCTTAGAGTCGAACTGGCGACTATAAACCCTCCGGCCTGAAGACCGTCGAGCAGCGACGTTAAATCTTAGAGTCGAACTGGCGACTATAAACCCCTCGACTTGAAGATCGTCGAGCGGCGACGTTAAACTTTAGAGTCGGACTGACGACTATAAACCCCCGGCTTGAAGACCATCGAGCGGCGACGTTAAACTCTAGAGTCGGACCGACGACTATAAACCCCCCGGCTTGAAGACCGTCGAGCGGCGACGTTAAACTCTAGAGTCGGACCGGCGACTATAAACCCCTCGGCTTGAAGACCGTCGAGCGACGACGTTAAACTCTAGAGTCGGACTGGCGACTATAAACCTCCCGGCTTGAAGACCGTCGAGCGGCAACGTTAAACTCTAGAGTCGGACCGGCGACTATAAACCCCCCGGCTTGAAGACCGTCGAGCGGTGACGTTAAACTTTAGAGTCGGACCGGCGACTATAAACCCCCCGGCTTGAAGACCGTCGAGCGGTGACGTTAAACTCTAGAGTTGGACCGGCGACTATAAACCCCCCGGCTTGAAGATCGTCGAGCGGAGACGTTAAACTCTAGAGTCGGACCGGCGACTATAAACCCCCCGGCCGGAAGACCGTCGAGCGGCGACGTTAAACTCTAGAATCAGACCGGCAACTATAAACCCCGGCTTGAAGACCGTCAAGCGGCGACGTTAAACTCTAGAGTGGGACTGGCGACTATAAACCCCCCAGATAAGGCAGCGTCGCGTCGAAGCACTTCAACGAGACATTAGCAGAGAATCTCTGAAAAAGGGAGAGTCATTTGACCGATCGGCGCAGTAAAGGAAAACACTAGGCGAAATGCTCATAGAAATCCCTAGTGGATGGTCGTCTGACCGATCGGCGCAGTAAATAAAAACACCCCAGCGACAAATTCATTGAAGTCCCAGGCATAGTGGGAGGCCGTTTAACCGGTCGGTGAAATTAACAAAGCCTCTGCGGAAAAAAGGTCTAGCGACCGGTCGACATAGTCAAAAGGAACATTCGAAAGGAAAGGCTAATGCAATAAGAGTGGGCATTCAATTAAAATTAGCATTTAAAGGTTACAGAAGCAACATGAAAATTAAAGACTCGCCGATCGGAAGTGTTATTGAAAATACTTCATTCAAGGAAGTCAAAGATATGCTTTGGGATGGTAGTGAGAAGCGCCGCATGCTCTGTCGCAGGGATGACCACGTACTCGGGGAGCTGACCCTTGGACTTCAGATAATCCACCGTAGCGGTGATGGCCAACTCGAAGGCGATGACCAGCCGGTCGCACACCTTCTCCACGAACTCCGCCGAGCGGATGTAGCTTTGCCTCAAGGTGGCGACGCGACCCAGCTCCGCCTCTTGGTACTCTTTGAAGGCAGCATGGGAAGCATCGAGAGCCCCTTGCAGGTCCTTCAAATCGTCCTTCAGCTTGGTCACCTCCTCCGAGCGGCCTTTCTGCTCCCCTTCTAACAGCTCGGCCAGCTCATTCACACACTGTTGCATAGCTTGGGCCTCCACATTCTTCTTTTCTAGATCAGCTATGGCGGTGTTCTTCCGGGTGGTGGCCAGATCAATCTTGCGGTCATAGGATTTGACCTTTTTGTCTAGCTGGTCCAACATGTAAGCCTGGTCGGCTGTCTTCTTCCTCTCGACCTCTAACAGATCCTTGGTTTTGTCGAGCTCCTTCTGCAGCTCAGCATAAGAAGGGCCTCGGGAAGACGATGGGCCACCCTGACTCTTTAGCCTCTTCAGCTCATCTTCCACCATCGCCAAGCGGTTGGAGACAGCAATCTCTTCCACCCATCGCTGATGTACACTGAAAGGTTAAGAAGCCGATCGGGAAAACTACATAAAGAAGAAGTAAACCTTACCCCTGTGGACTGCTGCATATGGCTATCAGTCAGCTTGTCAAGTGGTATCATGGCCACACGGGCCCGAGCGTCCTCCCACATCTCGGCGAGGGGCCCCTTCATAGTGATCATATGCTCGGGGGTCATAGGCCGATCGGACTTGGCCATGAACGCCTCGGTAGGTAGGTGCAGAGTGGCCCTAACAGTGCGGCACCGACCCGAAGTCGTCTGAGCGGACGCCAATGGATCAGATGCCAGGTTGGAGAATGTAGACAAAATGCCCGAGTGGAGGGCTCGGCGCGGTGCATGAGGAAGGGAGGCAATCGACACCGCTTCGATGGGGGCCGTCGCCGCATCCAGCTGAGAGGGAGTCCGGTCGGATGATAGAGCTTCGACCGATGGTGCTTTGCCGTGTTGAGAGGCGGTGCCCGCCTGCTCGGACGCTTGCACGGCGGAGGTTGCCGAACGGAGACGCTTCTCAATTCGCCGTCTTTTCCTGTCAAGCGGGAGCTCGTCCTCTGGTTCGGAATCTTCCTCCTGAACGGACGGTTCTTTGCTGCCAGTTGCATCGCCAGCCGCATCCATAGGCGACGCCTGAGCAGCCGACTCTCTTTCTTGCGCTTCACTCTCTTCCTCATGAGAGCCGACCGGAGCATTGCCAAGTTGTTCCATTTCCTTGGCCGCTGCTGCTTCGAGCGCGGCCGCTTCGCTGCAAAGAAACGAGAAGGAAATCAGTTAAAACTCAAGGCAAATGTACAAGTGAAGTTCTTACCGAACCTGCTCGGGAGGGGGGTCCGGCTCAGACTCAAACCAAAGATCTACATCACTCCTTCAGGTAGGAGCTTGTTGATGTCGAGCTTCAGACCGGCTAGCAGATTCGCTGCTTGAAGATAGTCCGGTCGGGTCTTATATTTCTTCAGCTTGGGAGAGATGGGCGGTCCAACCTGCCATTTCGTACGGAAGGGGAGCCGCCCGGGAACACGAAGGTAGAAAAAGTTCTCCTTCCAGTGTTTGTTGGAAGAAGGCAACTTATCAAAAAAGACTAAGCTCGGTCGAGCTTGAAATAGATAAGTGCCCGGCTCGGACTACTTGGGGTAATAAAAATAATAGAAGACCTCCAGGCGGAGGGGAATGTTGTGTATCTTAAATAAGACCATAACCCCGCACAGGAGACGAAAGGTGTTGGGAACCAGTTGGGCGAGCGGAATGCCAAAAAAGTTACAAACTTCGACAACGAAGGGGTGGAGGGGTAACCGCAGACCGGCTACGAATTGGTCACAGAAGAGACAAAAGGCGTCGCTCGGCGGTTTGTGAGGCCGAGCGGAAAGTGAAGGTAAAATTAGTTCAAAATCAGAGGGGATATAAAAAGCATTAAACAGGCTCTCGGCATCGCGCCGATCGAACCGCGACTCCATGGTGGTATACCATGGGCCAAGAGCCGGGTCCGCAGGCTGAGAGGAGCTTGCCATCGCCAGAGCAATGGAGGAAGCCAAAATCGAAAGGGAAAGCAAATGCGCAAGCAAGAAAAGGAACAAAACATTAACCAAATGACGAAACGCGGCCGAGAACGCGAAGAAAACACAGGGATGAAAGGAGGAAAGGAGGAAGAACCTTACAAAGGAATTGAGGATCGAAGGAAGAAGGCAGAGAATCGTCGGAGAAGGGAAAATTGGAGTCGCCGGAACGCTGAAGCACCGAGGAAGGCTGCGGGACATGCGAAGGCAAGGGTGCGGCTTAGGAAGAAGGCAAAGGCTTTATAAGGTCGGGCCCGATCGGCCTCGACCGTCGGATGCAGGTCACAGGAACCGAGGCCCACATCGGGTAGTTCATTTCAAACCGCCGATGTTCCCTCGGACACGTCGCTGAGCCGTACGATGACGCCAGCGGAGGCGCCACGTGGCACCATGCCACAGGGGCACATTTAATGAGCACCACTACGGCGCAGTGCGCGTGCTCGGTCTTAAAGGAGAGGATTTGCATGAATTCCGAGGAGATCTGAAGGGCGTCAGCGTTGACCGTCGACACGGTTGCAAAGCCAGCTGCAGTAAGAAGCCGAACGGCCGTGAGGAGGAACATTCCAGAGAGTGGGAAAGCGGTGTCACTCCGGCCGACCGGTAATCCAGTCAGTCGGACTTAGCGCCTCCTTCGACTAGACTTGAAGGGGAGGCATGTGATCTGGTGGTAAGGACGGGGGATCCTCGTTGGCAGAAGGTCAACGGTACGTGGAGGTCAAAGGTCAAGAGATTCAACCCCGAGACTCGACCGACCGGACGAAGCAGGGCGACCGGCCGTGAATCCCCCCGCCGAATGAAAGACAACCCAACTAAGGGTCGGGTTTCCGATGCTCAAGGTAAGAAGGTTTCAAAGCCGAGCGGGTTGTCCGTTCGGTCGGGCACAAGGCAACAGAGGCAAGAGCAATCTCATCCGAGCATACGACCGGGAGTCCTCCCGGTCGGACCGATTCCTATAACCGGTGACAGAAGTGACACGCCTGTCGAGCGGTCGAACCGCTCGGCCCCGGAATAGACAGGGAATGCAAGAGGACAAAGGATACAAGGGATAACATCATCCTCAAGACATCTGCCGCCGACAAGCAGTAGAGTTGGCGGCCGAGCCATACATAGGATCATACGGTGGAAGCTTCCACCGTCACATTCGGGATATGTTCGGACGATTGCAGAATGGCGTTAGAGGTACTTTTCTGACACGGGCTAGCTAAGGTATGTTTGGGGATGCATGCACGCATCGAGAAGCGTGCCCGTGCCTCCCCGGGGTCCTATATAAGGACCCCCAGACGTCGACGAAGGTATGGACAAATCTTTACTGTAGCCACAGTTACGCTGCCTCTCTCGTTGCCTGACTTGAGCGTCGGAGGGCCGTCGCCGGGAAACCCCTCCCGGCTCGGCTTCTTTGCAGGTTCGTCGAAGATCTACACCAACAGTCGGAGACAGCGGAGCGTGCCACGTCCCCAGCGTCCGTCGACTCAGCACTCGGACAAGATCAATATATATTATTTTGAATCATGTCCTTGTTAATTTCTTCAAAATTACTTAATTAGAGAAATAAAATTGCACTACATAAACATGATTGAATGAATATCATTCTGTTTACCCAATAATGTATTGATCAATAATTCAAGTTCATTATTTTCCCAATGCTGCCTATGGTTGAGTTCTGTGTTTTTAATTCAAACTATTTCTTATTTTTTTTGTTATTGTTCTAGTAATGCATATGTGTATGCATTTAGTCCCACATTGCTAAGTTAAGAAGGTTGGAAGACCTTATATATGGAGTCCCTCCATCCTTGCTTAGCAAAGTTAAGGGGACCTACACACATACGCGGGCCGAGCCCAAATCAGGTGGTTTCGGAGGGTTCGAGCCGGAAACCATAAACCTGGCGCGACGCACGCGATCTCGCGCATGGGGGGTGCAAATCCCCAGCTCGTGGGTCTCACGCTTGCAGGCGGCCTAGTTTGTTTTTGCCAGTCTTTGGTTGTATCCCGCGTGTGAGGGAACTGACGCTTTTGTTCGCTGGCTTGTTTTTGCCAGTCTTAGGTTATATCCCGCGTGTGAGGGAGCCGACACTTTTGTTCGCTGGCGAAGCAGCGCTTACTACTTCGAAGTGAATAAATGTTGCGCCTTTGTTCCTCGCCCGGTATCTCTCGAGTAGTCTGTCTGCTTTTCTCCTTCTTCCCTCTCTGTGTATGTGTGCGTTGTCCTGAAGCTTGGTTCCGCGATCTAAGGTTGAGTCCGAGTGTGACGTTCATCTTGGAGTGCACCTACGGACGACGCGAGTGGTTGTCAGATCTTGGGAGAATTTTGCCCGGGAGCCTTTGCACCGTGGGCGGCAATAAATTCTCTAAAGACAGTCGGCACACCGACGCTTCAATCGGAAGATAACAATTTCTGAATCTTACTCTTTTATTTACCTGTTCATTGCATGCTTGCTATTTTGGTGCAAATATATTATCGTGTTAGTGCTCTCCTACAACAACAATTTTAGAGAAGTTATTGTAAGCATCAATAGACATGATGAATGATAGGGTAACAGGGTCTGATGAGGCTAGCGCCAAACCCGAGAGATTTTTCGAGCAAAACTTCAGACGTTGGCAACAACGGATGAAATTTTGGCTTACTACGCTAGGGTTATTCTCCGTTATAGAAACAGATCCTCCTTCACCTGATGAAGAGGAACTGCCTATAGTACTGCCTTACAGAGGTTTAAGCAAAGGGATTTTCTCTGCCATGGGAGGATCCTGTCTGCCCTCTCAGACACACTATTTGATGTGTACTGCTCAACGTCTTCGGCTAAAGAGCTGTGGAAATCTTTGGATAAAAAATACAACTTCGAAGATTTTGGTTTAGAAAAGTACACTGTGGCAAAATTCTTAAACTTCAAAATGGTTGAAGGGAAATCTGTGGTTGAGCAGACACATGAATTCCAAGTTCAAATTCATGGTCTTGCTGAAGGAGATATGTCATTACCTGAAAAATTTCAGGTCTTGTCTATCATCGAAAAATTGCCTCTACGTTGGGAACATTTTGGCATGACTCTTAAACATAGGAGAGGTAAAATCTCTCTAGAAGATTTGATGATTGCCTTAAATATCGAAGAAGAACATCGGAAACAATATAAAGATGATGATAAAAGAATGCCTATGGATTTTATTCCAAAGAGAAACGTAGTAGTCTCATCTGAAAAAAATAAATTCAAAAATCAGAAAATGAAGAACAAGATGAAACCTAAACCAAAGGTTCAAATGAAAAATGGAACCAAGCCGTGCTGGGCATGTGGACAAGTTGGACATTATGCCAAATTCTGCCCTAAGCAAAAGGACAAGAAGAAAAAACAAAGCAATACGTCCAACACCAAGGCACAAGCAAATGTTGTGACTATTAGTAACGGCACCAGCGTTAGGTTTGTTACCTTCAAACCCGAACTAAACTTGATCTATCAACCCAATGAATGGTTAGTTGATATAGGTGCTAATGTGCACTATTGTGCTGATTGCTCTGCCTTCCTTACTTATCAGGTAATTGAAGGCACTTCCGTGACCATGGGGAACCATTCTGCAGCTAGGGTGTTTGAGATAGGACAAGTTGACCTGAGATTCACCTCTAGAAAAGTCCTGTCACTGCATGAGGAGCAACATGTTCCAGCGGTTCGTCGGAATTTGATTAGCGGGTCAAAGTTAGTCCGCGCTAGTTATGAGCTGAACTTTAAATTTAATAAAGTTGTAATATTACATTTAGGAACATTTATTGGAAAAGGTTACCTTAATGAAGGTTTATTTAAATTCAATGTAGAAAATGCTACCTTAAATAAATCTACTGATATTGGTTGTTCATATAACATTGAGTCTTATGATATATGGCATGACAGATTAGGACATGTCAATTTTAATACCGTAAAAAGGATGATGAATCTAGACATGATTCCTAAGCATGCTATAAATGATAAGAAAAAATGTGAAGTTTGTGTGCAATATAAACAACCCCGTAAACCCTTCAAATCAGTTGATAGAAATTCTGATATTTTAGAATTGATTCATACTGACTGTTGTGAGTTTAACGGTGTAATAACGAGAGACCATAAAAGGTATTTTATTACCTTCATTGATGATCACTCTCGTTATTGTTATGTTTATTTTTTGAAAACTAAGGATGAAGCTTTAGATAAATTTATGGTTTTTAAATCTGAAGCTGAGAATCAAACAAATAAATCTATTAAGAGGTTAAGGTCTGATAGGGGTGGAGAGTTTACCTCGAACCTGTTTCAAAAATTTTGTCAAGATGCAGGTATAATTCATGAGGTAACTGCTCCATATAGTCCTCAATCCAAAGGTATAGCAGAACGAAAAAATCAAACCCTTGAAGATATGATTAATTCCATGTTAGGCAGTTCTGGGTCATCCAACTTCATGTGGGGGAGGCTCTATATACTGCATGCTATGTGTTAAATAGAGTCCCTATGAAGTCTAGGGATAAAAGCCCATATGAACTTTGGAAAGGCCGGAGGACAAGTTTGAAATACTTTAAAGTGTGGGGGTGCCTTGCAAAGGTACTAGTCCCTGAACACAGAAGGAAAAAACTTGGTCCAAAGACCGTAGATGGTATCTTCTTGGGTTATGCTCAAAATAGTATTGCATATAGGTTTCTGATTATTATATCTGAAATTTCTGAAATAGATGCAAATACTATTATAGAACTTCGCGATGCTACATTTTTTGAGGATATATTTCCTATGAAGATGAGAACACCTCAGTCTATATCTGGTATTCCTACTAGAGATAAGCCTGCTACCGTAGAGGTCCCATTATCTGTAGTAGGTACGCCTTCCTCAAGTCACTATAGACTAGATGAATCTAGTGAGTATACAAAATCGAGAAGGAGCAAGAGGCAACGTGTGTCTATGAATTTAGGCCAGGATTTTATTACCTATAATATAGAAGGTGACCTTGTGACATATAGAGATGCTATGGCTTCTCCTGAAGCTAAGCACTGGAAAGAGGCCATTAAAAGTGAAATGGACTCTATTATCTCTAATGCCACTTGAGAGTTGGTATATTTACCTCCTAGGTGTACCACTATAGGATGTAAATGGGTGTTTAAGAGAAAACTAAAACCTGATGGGTCAGTAGATAAATTTAAAGCCCGCCTAGTTGCTAAGGGATTCAAATAGAAAGAAGGGATTGACTATTTTGACACTTATTCTCCTGTTACCAGAATTACTACAATCCGAGTGTTAATAGCATTGGCATCCATATATCATCTTGAGGTCCATCAAATGGATGTCAAAACATCATTCCTTAATGGAGATCTTGAAGAAGAGATATATATGGATCAACCTGAGGGACATGTAGATTCTGGAAATGAGAATAAAGTCTCTAGGTTAGTCAAATCTCTTTATGGTTTGAAGCAAGCCCCAAAGCAGTGGCACGAAAAATTTGATAGAGCTATGCTATCTTTTGACTTTGAAATGAATGACTCTGATAAATGTGTGCATGCTAAAATGAAAGGTGATAATTGTATTATCTTATGCTTATATGTAGATGATATCCTACTTTTTGGTTCTAACCTTTTTATTATTAATGAGACTAAGGCCCTCTTAAATGATAAGTTTGATATGAAGGATTTGGTTGTGCTGACATGATTTTAGGGCTGAAGTTGACTCGTTCAACTGATGGAATAGCAATTTCTCAGTCACTCTATATTGAGAGAGTATTAGAGAAATATGGCTATAGCCAAGTTAAATCTGTTGTCACACCCTATGATGCTTCAAAAACTCTCCATAAGAATAAGAGTGGTGTGGCAGTGTCTCAATTAAGATACTCACAAATAATAGGTAGTCTAATGTATTTAGCAAATTGTTCTAGACCTGATATTTCTTTTGCTATAACGAAATTGAGCAGATTTACCAGCTGTCCGGGCAGAACGCATTGGGATGTATTAGACAGAGTACTCAGATACCTAAAAGGCACTATATCCTTGGGCTTGTGGTATAGGAGATTCCGTGCAGTCCTGGAGGGATATAGTGATGCTAGTTGGATAGTTGACACTGCTGAGTGTAAAGGCGTTACTGGTTATGTCTTTACACTTGGAAGCGGTGCAGTTGCTTGGAGGTTTGTTAAACAGACGATTATAACCCGTTCTACATCTGAGGCAGAATTGTGTGCTTTGGATACCACAGTAACTGAAGTTGATTAGCTTAAGGGTCTTCTTTCTGAAATTCCCTTGATGATGAAGCCAATACCTTCTATTTCAATACACTGTGATAATCAAACAACAATAGCTCAGATTAGAAGCTCTAAGTATAATCAGAAACAGAAGAAACATGTACGGATAAGATTAAAGTCTATTCGTGAGTTAGTGTCTCTTGGAGTGGTGTCATTGGACTTTGTAAGTTCAAAGGATAATATTGCTGATCCACTCACTAAAGGACTTGATTCTGAGAAAATCAAGAGATCCAGTAAGGGAATGGAACTGAGGCCTACCTAGTTTCATCTATAGCAGCAACCCAACCTATCTGATTGGAGATCCCAAGAAGTAGGTTCAATGTGGTATAAACAAGTTATAAGGGTGAACCGTAAGCATCAAATTGATTGAGATGTAATCTCACAGTCTCTTCCCTGGATAGATGCTTGACTGCTAGTAAGGATGAGCTTAGGAGCTCTTAATGAGTTCAAGTTCTTAATGACAGGCTGCTCGCAGTACATTCTTGGAGAACTCACCTATGTAAGTGTAACTGTGGGGTTGCAGAGTGGGGGGACTAGACAACTCTCCTTAGCACTTATGAAACAAGATTCGGTGGCATGACCGTAATGCACCAACCCAGAAGGATTCAACCGACGCCCGTGATGAGTTGTTACCAATTGATTTTCACATATAAAAGGTTTAAGTTCAAGACTGAGTTCTCTTCAAACCTATGTGAATAAGATTGGTGTACTTAGGTGAAAATTCAAACCGGAAGGTATTTTCACTAAAAGCTCATTGCAACCAAGCCTCAGGACAAGTCTTTGTTTTCGACCAAAATAATTTGAATTAGTGGGGGATTGTTGAGTTCTGTGTTTTTAATTTAAACTATTTCTTGTTTTTTGTTATTGTTCTAGTGATGCATATGTGTATGCATTTAGTCCCACATTGCTAAGCTAAGAAGGTTGGAAGACCTTATATATGGAGTCCTTCCATCCTTGCTTAGCAAAGTTAAGGGGACCTACACGCATGAGCGGGCTGAGCCCAAATCAGGTGGTTTCGGGGGGTTCGAGCCGGAATGCCATAAACCGGGTGCGACGCACGCGATCATCACGCGCAGAGGGGTGCAAATCCCTAGCTCGTGGGTCTCACGCTTGCAGGCGACCTAGTTTGTTTTTGCTAGTCTTTGGTTGTATCCCGCGTGTGAGGGAACCAACGCTTTTGTTCGCTAGCTTGTTTTTGCCAGTCTTTAGTTGTATCCCGTGTGTGAGGGAACTAACGCTTTTGTTCGCTGGCGAATCAATTCTTACTACTTCGAAGTGAATAAATGTTGCGCCTCTGTTCCTCGTTCGATATCTCTCGAGTAGTCTGTCTGCTTTTCTCCTTCTTCCCTCTCTGTGTGTGCGTACGCTGTCCTGAGGCTTGGTTCCGTGATCTGAGGTTGAGTTCGAGTGTGACGTTCGTCTTGGAGTGCACCTATGGACGACGCGAGTGGTTGTCGGATCTTGGGAGAATTTTGCCAGAGAGCCTCTGTAACGTCCAAAAATTCTCAAATTTATTTTTAGAAATATTCTATTATTTTTCTGAAATTTTAGAATATTTTTATAGAATTTTTGGAGTAGCAGAAGTAGCAAAAATTAAATAGAGATGTAAAATAGCCTAAGCGGGAATTGAACCCGAGACCTATGGACTCTATGACTTATAGGGTGATTTAGTAACCAAGGGGCCCCAGCAGGGGTGTGCTGAAAGAAAAGGAGAACGATTATATTTATGGGCGAGTTGGGTCATAATAATCACTTAATATAAATAGGGAAGTTAAGTGGGAAGTTATTATTTTCTTGTTCGGCAACTCTCTTTCCCTCACCCTCACTCGACGCCACCCCCTCTCCTCCTTAACCTCTCGGCGCACAAACCCAAAAGAGACCTAGGGTTCCATCCCTAGGGTCGTAGGAGCACCTTCCGGCGACGTCTCCGATACGAGGACGCTCCCCTCCGCGAGAAGGAAGCGTAGATGTAAGAGGATCGCCGAAACGATATTCTTCTCCGAAAACCTAGCGATCGGATTGTAAGAAAATTTAGCGCAGGATGTAAGTAACCCCTTACCTGTAGTATAAGTAGTTAATCGTGCATTTTATGCTTTTAGTTCAGCCACATGCATGATTATTAAGTTGAGGAGAGTTAGAGCACACCAAGTGCTCGATAAAATGACCCGTACAGTTATACGATATAGTAGACATTTTTATAGCTCAGTTAAATGCCATAGAAGCATTTTATATAGCATGCTTGATCTTGCTTCAGTTATATGGGACTACGGTCCAATGGGTGGGCTCCTATAGTCGCCTCTAGGTTCAGATAACCTAGCTCTTGGTTCAGATAACCTAGTAAAAGCAAGATAAAATAAATCAGTTTATAAACAGTATTTTACTTTTATTAGTGGCACTGTACTGGACTCTCAGTTGTCCTTGGGTTGGGCTCCCATAGTCGTCCCTAGGTTTAGATAACCTAGTAACCCTACTAGATTCGGGACTTGCTACCTCGGGCCTAGTTAGGGATGCGCGAACAACAAGTTTTCAAATAGTTTTCAAATAGTAAAAGTAAGATCCCTAGTTCGGGACTTGCTACCCCGGGCCCATCAGTAGCATGATTAGTATTTTATCTATGTATATAAATAGTTTTCAAACTTCACAAACTAGATATGTGAATACAGCTCAGTTTCAGTTTAGTTTTCTTATTGATATAGCAAGTAGCTTCATGTTTAGTTTTGATTGCTATGACTTGTATGTCCATATGCCATGTTTTTAGCATGTTTAGCATGATCATCAACATGTAGTTCAAAAAGCATTCTTTGAAAGCATGTTTCCTTCGAATGCATGTTTTGTGAGGTAGATGGTTTATTACTAAGCTCCCAAGCTTATAATTTCATTTTCCTTATACTGCAGATAAAGGTAAAGGGAAGATGGATTAGCGGAGGCTGGAGGGCAATGCGAAAGATGTGTGTGAGAAGGAACTTGGAATAAAGACCCATGGAGACTAGCAAGTCTAAAGACTTATTACTTCTCATAATGTTACTTTTCTGCACCTTTAGATGTTTAAGTGTCTTGAATTATGAAAGTTATGCTTGGATTACTCATTGTCTGGATATTAGATAGCTAACCATGAGGAATGACATGCCTAGTAGTAGTGTTGTGTTTTTGTTGATTTCTGAAGGTCCTGTACGAGGTTGGGTGTGATTTCTGCAGAAATCAGAAACCCAATCGATCAGCCGATCGATTGGAAGAAGTCCCCGATTACAGAACGCCATTGAGTCGATCAGCTGATCGATTGAGGAACCCTCGATCGATCAGCCGATCGATTGAAACGCGGCTTCCGCGTACAGAGAGCTGATGAGTCTATCAGCTGATCGATCGACCATGGAGCGATCAACCGATCGATCGAGAATTTAAATCTCGCGAACAGTGAGCTTTTGAATCAATCTCCGGATCAATTGGCTAGACTGGATCGATCAGCCGATCGATCCAGACGGGACTTCTGTGCACAGTAGCACGTTGGATCGACCAGTGGATCGATCAAACCACTCCAATCTATCAGCCGATCGATTGGAAAGTCTGATTTCAATTAGAAGTGTCTGATTTCAGTTTTTGATCAAGTAGGGTGGTTGGGTTCCCTTCTTAGCATATGTGCAACTTTAAGAGTGCACTCTGAACATAGAATTCCGGATTTTACCTATTAATAGTAGAACTATTAATTAGTTCAGCTTTCCACCCAAATAGTTTAGCATAATGTAAGTAACCCCGGGCCTCACAGCCTAGTCAGTAGGAGGCGGGGCGTTACAGAGTGGTATCAGAGCAAAGTTTCATACTTCCTCCACACACACATCAGCATTGAACCTGCAACTTCCAAGTAAGAATATCTCTCATTTTACTTATGTTTCTTGCTTCCATGTTTATAGATAAACTAAAGCATGTTTATGTATGATAGTATCTAACATGATAATAGTAGTTATGTACCTATGATTGTATTAGTTATGTATGTCCCTTATTCCTCTAGAAAATGGTACGAGGACGCCCAGCTAGAAAGACACCAGCTACTGAGCCCCAGCATGAGGCAAGCAGTTCAGTGCCTCCCCCAGACCTTGCAGAAGTAGTGGCTCAGTTACAAAAGCAACTAGCTGAACAACAACAGGAGATAGCCACCCTAAGGGCTAATCAGCAGAACACTCCCACTGTTACTCTAGAACCTAACTTAGCAACCCCAGTGGTGATAGAGGTTCCACCAGTCTAACCGGCAGCACCAGTAGCCCCAACAGCAGGGGAAAGGAGAGAAGCCTATCTGATCCAGTGGAAGAAAATCAAGCCAGAGAACTTCTTAGGCACCAGTGAACCATGAGATGCCCAAGCTTGGTTCAAAACAATGGAGAGTACGATGGAGCTTCTGGACTGGCCGGAGTATGAAAAGGTGAAATGTGCCTCATTCTGCCTGACAGGAGACGCACGTATGTGGTGGGAGAGAATTAAAGTGAAGCGCCCAGTGAACCAGATAACATGGGCCGACTTCGAGAGAGAATTCTTTGAGGAGTTCTTTCACATGCGAGTCACAAACCGCCACTATGACGAGTTCACTGAATTTCGTCAGGGCAACCTTTTAGTTGAGGAGGCCGTGAAGAAATTCAACAAACTGGCTCGTCTATGCCCCGAATTAGTCAACACTAAAAGAGAACGAGTCCGGTTGATGCTCAAAATGCTAAGGCCGGAAATAGCAATGAACGTGGCCAGCGGCGTTCATAGGCCGCAAACCACTGAAGAACTAATAAGCAGTGCTCTAACCACCGAGCATTACCAGAACAGCATCAAGCAGCAGAAGCAAGCCTTCTCAGAGTCTAAGGGCCAAGGAGGCTCAGGTACTCAGAAACACCATGGCCACAGCTCTAACTGGAAAGGGAACTCCAGTAACAAACGTAAACCAGGGAGTTACCCAAAAGGAGGACCAGCTAGTAAACAGCCTAGCTATCCCAAGTGTTCTACTTGTGGGAAATTCCATCCCGGAGTTTGTCACAAGGGCACACGAGGA